>NC_045961.1:45531400-46175524 GCF_010909765.2 Amblyraja radiata
ATTTTAGGCTAATATGCAATTTTTTAATGTATCTTTGTAATTCTTTGTACTGTTTGATGTGTTATATGGACCTGTGTCTGAAATAAAGCTTTAATAATAATAATAATAATAATAATAATAATAACAAGAGGATTTGAGTAAAGGAGTAAACAGGTCCTTCTGCAGTTGTACAGAGCCCTGGTGAGACCACATCTGGAGTATTGCGTGCAGTTTTGGTCTCCTAATTTGAGGAAGGACATTATTGCTATTGAGGCAGCGCAACGTAGGTTCACGAGGTTAATCCCGGGATGGCGGGACTGTCATATGACAGATAGGAAAGACTGGGCTTGTATTCACTAGAATTTAGAAGGATGAGAGGGTATCTTAGAAACACATAAAATTATAAAAGGACTGGACAAGCTAGATGCAGGAAAAATTTTCCCAATGAGGGGGGAGTCCAGTACCTGGGGCCAAAGTCTAAGAATAAAGGGCGGCCATTTAAAAGTGAGACTATGTCTAACTCTTTGCAAACTTGCACAAGCACAATCTGCTGCCAAAACATTGTCGAACCTTTACAGTTTTGTTTGCCAAATCACAACTGATCATTTGTATAGAAAGTGTGCAGAAAGGAACCGCAGTGAATTATACCAAAGAGAGGCACAGTGCTGGAGCAACCCAGCGGTTCAGGTGAGAGGGATATCTGATAGACAGATGATAGATACAAAGTATACCTGGTCATTTTTGTACCAGGTCGGGAAGACAGTGTGCCTCCAACACATATGAAAGGTCAAAATTCCAAGCTATTCCTCAGCGGTGTGAGCTTGTTAACCTTATCTACTGAAGCAAAAATCTCCAAGCACCAATCTGCCCGCACGCTGGTACAGCAGTGGAGTTGTTGTGTTACAGTGCCAGAGACCTGGGTTTGATCCTGACTATGGGTGCTGTCTGTTCGGAGTTTGTACGTTCTCCCCGTGACCCGTGTGGGTTTTCTCCAGGAGCTCCGGTTTCGTCCCATGCTCCAACAACGTACGGATTTGGAGGTTAATTGGCTTGACAAAATTGTAAATGATCCCGCGAGTGTGTGTCTAGGATAGTGTTAATATGTGCATATCACTGGTCAGCGTAGACCCGATGGGCCGAAGGGCCTGTTTTCAAGCTGTATCTCTAAACTAAACTAAACTAAACCAGCCTTATCCTACTCAGCAGCAGGGAACTGTGAATCTGTTTGGCATTAATCATCCCATACATACAACTTGTTGACTCCACAGCAAGACATAGCCGCCCAATTCTTCAAACTCTGTGACCTTGCTAACATTACTCAGCCACATACCCATTGGGAAGTTGTGAGCTGCAACCTGATTGAGAACAGTTTCATGTCCTGAAACTTGCTCTTTACGACAATCTGTTTCAATCAATCACTGTAACGTACCTCCCATTGGAGTAACAACCCTGACTGGAATACGTTTTTTGACATCCTTCAAAACAGGAACTAAGTATCAATGATGATTCTGGACAATTCCCAGTGGGGCGGCACAGTGCTGCAGCAGTAGAATTGCTGCCTTACAGCACCAGAGACCCAGGTTCGATCCTGACTAAGGGTGCTGTCTGTATGGAGTTTCTCCCCGCGATCAAGTGGGTTTAATCTGGATGCTCCGGTTTAAAATTGTAAATTGTCCCTATTATGTAGGATCGTGCTACTGAACTGGCTAGCGCGGACTCTGTGTGACGAAGGGTCTGTTTCCGCTCTGTCTCTCTAAACTAAATTAAACTAAACTAAATTCCCATATATTCCCCCAACTGAATTAGAATCACAGAATCATAGTGTCATATAATCATACTGCACGGATACAGCCCTTCAACCCAAATTGTACAAGGTAACCAAGATGCCCATCTATGCTAATCTCATATGCCCGCATTTGCCCCATATCCCTCTAAACCTTTCGTATTCATGCACCTGCCCAAATGTCTTTTAAATGTTTTTATAATATTTGCCTCTACTCGCCTGTGGCAGCTCTTTCCAAACGCTCATCACCCTCTGAGTGAAAATGTTGCACCTCGATCATGTTGCATCTTGCCCCACTCACCTTAAACCTATGTCTTCTTGCTTTTGATTCTCCTATCCTGGGAAGAAGACACTGTGCATTCACCCTATGTATTCCCCTCATGTTTCATCATTGAGAGTTGGATCTGGTGAACGAACATTGGACCTACAGTAGCCATAGACACTTTACAGCCAATTTTCATTAGTGGGATTTTTACACTCACTTTGATTTTTAACCACAGCGAGACACAAATCTCGGCAATCCCAGTAGTTAGAGCTCTAGCACTAAACTCAGCAAATTACAGGACCCACTGAATTAATCTCATTTAATTAAATGTACCATTGCTTCATTAATGTAACCATTCCACTTTCACATTCTCACCACCCCGTAAAGAGATTCCTCCTCAATACCTCACTTAGAACGCTAGTCTTATATTTGGCCAACTTATATTTATCTTTGATGCACAAGGAACTGCAGATGTTGGTTTACCAAAAAAGACACAAATTGCTGGAGTAACTCTGCTGGTCAGGAAGCATGTCTGGAGAACATGGATAGGTGACATTTCGGGTGACTGATCCATCTGAAGAAGGGCCCCGACCCGAAACGTCACCTATGCATGTTCTCCAGAGATGCTGCCTGACCCGCTGAGTTACTCCAGCACTTTGTGTCTTTTTACTTTATATTTATTTATCTAGTTCTTTTTCATATTCCTCCCCCTCCCATCTGTGGCCGGATCGGAAACATCATCTGTCCATTCCATCCACAGATACTGTTTGATCATTGGGTCAATGTAACACTTTGTGTTTTCTTCAAGATTCCAGCATCTGCAGTTCCTTGTGTCTCTCTCTCTCTCTTATATTTATCTTCCCTTTATAACTGATTAGTATAACATATAATTATATACATAGATACATTATATACACATAATTATTGCACATATAATATCATGACATTTTATAGATGAGCCATTTTTAATGAGCATCTCTTTCTAAAAACCATAAGCATTCTTTTGCTTTTTGTCTCTTGTTGACACTTTATATTTAAAACATATTGTTTAGGGTATTTTTAAAATATGGAGTTGAGATCTAGTCAAAGAGTTTATGTACAGTACAATACATTCGAGATTAGTTTTTGAGATTCGTTTAGTCTATTGTCACGTGTACCGAAGTATAGCGAAAAAGCTTTTTGTTGCATATTATCCAGTCAGCGGAAAGACTATACATGATTTCAATCGAGCTGTCCACAGTGTTTATATAAAGGGAATAACATATAATGCAAGATAATGTCTGGTAAAGTCCGATTAAAAATAATCCGAGGGTCCTCAATGGGATAGATGGTAGGTCAGGACCGCACAGAACAAAAAAGCTTTTCACTATATCTCAGTACATGTGACAATAAACAAAATCAATCTCAAACTAATCTCAACTAATGTTCATTATCAAAATGTAATTTAAAGACATGGATTGACACAGCATTAATGTGTATGGTTCCCTAACATTCATGAAGAACTATACCACATATCAGAACAGAATGATACCTTTGCCCAATGTCATGCTGAGTAATATGATGCTCATTTTGCCAATGTATTGCTAAGTGTAAAAGTAAGAGCAGTCAATTGTATTCTTTTTCATGACAGTATTATTGACAAAAAATGGACTACTATTTTCCGATCAGTGCATCACATATTGAAGGGACTTCTGCCCACCCTTGAGGTTCTGTCACTTTTGCAGCAAACGTTTTCCTCTCATTATTTTGACAAGTGGGAGCTCCTGTTATGAAGGAGCAATTTCTAATTGCCATCTCAAAATGTTGGCGCAGGAGTAGAGTTGCTGCCTTACAGCGCCAGAGACCCCGGTTCGATCCGGACTACGGGTGCTATAGAATTTGTACTTTCTAACCGTGACCGCGTGGGTTTTCTCCAGGTGCTCCCGTTTCCTCCCACACTGCAAAGACGTACAGTTTTGTAGGTTAATTGGCTTCAGTAAAAATTGTAATTTGTTCCTAGTGTGTAGGATAGTGCTAGTGTATGAGGATCACTGGTCGGCGTGGTCTCGGTGGGCCGAAGGGACTGTTTCCGCAGTGTATCTCTAAACTAAACTAAACTAAACAATTGACAATACTAGATGCTTCCATCCTTACGCTAGTGTGTGAATAGATCACACCTTCTAATTTAGAATACATCTAATTTAGAGAGTTTAAAGATATAGTACATTGTGCAAATAGGGCATTTGGCCCACCTAGTCCATGCCGACCATCCATCACCCATTCACACCACTCCTATGTTATCCTGCTTTCCCAACCACTCCCTACACTCAAGGTGCAATTTACAGAGGCCAAGGAAAATACAAACCCGCAGATCTTTGGAATGTGGGAGGAAACCGGAGCACCCGGAGTCGTACGCGGTCACAGGGAGAATGTGCAAAATTCACATAGAGGTCAGGATCAAACCCGGGTCCCTGGTGCTGTGAGGCAGCAATTCTACCAGCTGCACTGCCATGCTGCTCCCAAATACTATCTCCATAAAGTCATAGTTATCCAGCACAGAATCAGATCTTTTGGCCCACTGGGTCAGCCATTAAGCATCAGCCATTAAGCATCCATCATTTTAAACTTCATTCAAAACAAAGTTAGAACTTGAAAGCCTGGAAATCCAGACTTAAGAATGAATTGAATTGAATACTTTAGTGTCACATGTGACAAGTCACAGTGAAATTCTTTGCTTGCATACCCAAGGTATGCAAATAGTTGCCACGTAAAGGGTGCCCCACAAAGTTACAATGTATCCCGTGCCGGGTCCACCCTTATTCTCCCCCCTCCCCCTCATCTCATTGTGGAAGAATGGCTTCTTCCACACTGCTATTAGGAGCCTAAACTAATCACCCCTTTTAACATTCAAGATTCAAGAGAGTTTATTGTCATGTGTCCCAGATCGGACAATGAAATTCTTGCTTTGCTTCAGCACACAGAATATAGTAGGCATGAATACAGAACAGATCAGTGTGTCCATATACCATTATATAAATATATACACACATGAATAAATAAAACAGATAAAGTGCAAATAAACAGATAATGGGCTATTAATGTTCAGAGTTTTGTTTGAGTTGAGTTTAATAGGCTGATGGCTGTGGGAAGTAGCTATTCCCAAACCTGGTCGTTGCAGTCTTCAGGCTCCTGTACCTTCTACCTGAAGATAGCGGGGAGATGAGTGTGTGGCCAGAATGGTGTGGATCCTTGATGATGCTGCCAGCCTTTTTGAGGCAGCGACTGCGATAAATCCCCTCGATGGAAGGGAGGTCAGAGCCGATGATGGACTGGGCAGTGTTTACTACTATTTGTAGTCTTCCTCTCCAGGGCACTCAAGTTGCCGAACCAAGCCATGATGCAACCGGTCAGCATAGTCTCTACTGTGCACCTGTAGAAGATAGAGAGAGTCCTCCTTGACAAACCAACTCCCCGTAATCTTCTCAGGAAGTAGAGGCGCTGATGTGCTTTCTTTATAATTGCATCAGTGTTCTCGGACCAGGAGAGATCTCAGAGATGTGCACGCCCAGGAATTTGAAGCTCTTGACCCTTTCCACCATCGACCCGTTGATATAAACGGGACTGAGGGTCCCCATCCTACCTCTTCCAAAGTCCATAATCAGTTCCTTGGTTTTGCTGGTGTTAAGGGCCAGGTTATTATGCTGGCACCATTTGGTCAGTCGGTTGATCTCTCTTCTATACTCTGGCTCGTCCCCATCAGTTCTACGTCCCACAACAGTGGTGTCGTCAGCGAACTTGATGATGGAGTTCGCACCATGACCAGCTACGCTGTCATGAGTATAGAGTGAGTACAGCAGGGGGCTGAGCACACATCCTTGAGGTGCTCCCGCGCTGATTGTTATCGAGGCTGACACCTTTCCACCAATTCGAACAGTCTGTGGTCTGTGAATGAGGAAGTCGAGGATCCAATTGCAGAGGGATGCGCAGAGACCCAGTTCTGCGAGTTTGGTAACCAGCTTGGAGGGGATGATTGCGTTAAATGCCGAGCTGTAATCAATGAATAACCGCCTGACATATGAGTTTTTGTTGTCCAAGTGGTCCAGAGCCGAGTGGAGGGCCAGCGAGATCGCATCCACCGTTGACCTGTTTTGGCGGTAAGCGAACTGCAGTGGGTCCAGGTTTTTGTTGAGGTAGTTGATTTGCACCATGATCAACCTCTCAAAGCACTTCATCACCACCGGCGTTAGTGCCACTGGTTGAAATTTATTGAGGCACGTCACCTTGCTCTTCTTGGGCACCGGTATAATTGATGCCCTTTTGAAGCAGGTGGAAACCTCAGACCTCAGAAGTGAGAGGTTGATAATGTCCGTAAAAACTCCAGCCAGTTGGGCCGCACAGGTTTTTAGAACACAACAGGGTATACCATCAGGTCCAGGCTCTTTTCGAGGGTTCACCCCTCTGAATGATTTTCTGACGTCGGCCTCTGTGACTGTGACTGAAATACCATCACAGTGGATGGGGGCTCGGGAAGGCATATCAGTATTCTCCCTATCAAAGCGTGCGTAAAACGCATTGAGCTCGTCAGGGAGTGATGCTACACCGACATTCAAGCTACCTCCTGATTTCGCCTTGTAGGAGGTGATTGCATTCAGGCCCCCGCCACAGCTGCCAAACATCTGTCTCATCCTCCAGCTTGGAGCAGAATTCCCTTTTGGCCTTTTTGATGGCCTTACCAAGGTCGTATCTGGACTTCTTGTAGACCACTGTATCATCAGACATGAATGCCCGGTGTCTGGTCTCCAGAAGAGTGCGGATCTCAAAGTTCATCCAAGTTTTACATTGTTTAAGAAAGAATTGCAGATGCTGGGAAAATCGAAGGTGGACAAAAAAGCTGGACAAAACTCAGCGGATGAGGCAGCATCTATGGAGCAAAGGAATAGGCGACGTTTAGGGTCGAGGCCCTTCTTCAGACTCCTTTTACATTCCTTTCCCAGAGGAACAGTCCCATATCCTTAAATCTACCTCATTCGGTTATTCCATTATTGGAATGTAATTTGTTTGCATTACTTTAGATTGCACTACAACACTTTAACTCATCATAGTATTTTCTGTTGAATTTATCATGACTGTGTGTCTACTGTTTACTCTGAGCTTCATGCGAACATGGGATTTCATTGCATCACGGTGCATATGACAATAAACTAATCTAAATCTGAAGGTAATTTTATCATCATCACGTTCACCTTCATGAAGAGTTATGATACAGCACACAATAAACTACAATAATGCTGACCCTTTTCAGACCATAATACCATGACATAGGAGCAGAATGAGGTCGTTCAGTCGAGTCTGCTCCACCATTCAATCATGGCTGATCTATTTTTTCCCTCTCATCCCAATTTTCCTGCCTTTTCCCCGTAACCTTTGATGCCTTTACTCATCAAGAACCTGTCAATCTCCGCTTTAAATATAACCAGTGGCTTGGCCTTCACCGCTGTCTGTGGCAGAATCTTTATCAGTTTATCAGTTTAGTTTATTGCCACGTGTAACGAGGTAGAAAATATTTTCCTGCATGCGCTCCAGTTAGCAGAAAGACAATACATGATTACAATCGAGCAATTTACAGTATACAGACTCATAAGTGAATATCATTTAGTGCAAGTTAAAGCCAGTAAAGTTTGATCAAGTATAGTCTGAGGATCACCTATGAGGTTGATTCTATCATATTCATAGTGTATGATCCTTGCTTTTCATCAAATCCACCACCATCTCTCCTCCTTCCCACTCAGTGTCTGCTTATTCCACTAAAAAGCAGCTTGAGTGTTTTATAGTGTGGAAATATAAAAGTTGTACTTCTTATTGCTCCACATTAGACAAATCGTATTGGCAGCAAACTAACTTGGCAGCTCTGAATATGCTGCGTCTTGTGACAAATCTGAAGAAGCTGCACAATTATTTTCAAATGTAAATTGGTAGGGATTATGTACCAATGTGTAAGTCATATTGACTGGTTTGGAGAAGTTTCAGAATTCTAGCAGGAATCGCTAAAAGCAGCATCACTTTCTTCGTCGAGTCACTTGCGAACAATTTAGCAAATGTAATGATACTTTGAAATTCTGGTACACGCAGTGGAGAACTTGTTAATTTGTCAAATCACTTTCATAACAATTTAGCTGGGATGTCATTGTACAGGAAGCTTACACACCGTCCAATGCTTTCTTCCTTATCCCATTGGTTTTCTTTTTCCTCGCTAAGTTTCTCTTATACACGGAATATATTTTTGCTCCTCAACATTTCTCCTCCTAGTTATTTATTATCTGCACCCTTCAGCACCCTCAGCTTGCTAACGTCATTGTCTTCTCACATTCTCTGGCAATTTCACAATCTCTTTCACAAACTCTCTTGTCAAATGTTCCACCTGCTCCAATTATCACTGTCTTCCATCGCACTTTCAGTGCCTGGAAGTGACTCACAACAATTCCAAATTATTCTCTGTTATCATTCGCTGTCATGCATTTTCTACGTTCCCACGGTATAGATATTAGTTGACCTGTGTGTAACAAAACCTCTGCGATGACACCCTTCTGCCTTTTTGCACCCTCCTTAATCACTCTGTTGCTCTTGACAGCTTTGATCACACCATCTAAGTCAAGAGGCATGAATGTCTACTTGTCAAACGACCCAGACAGAACAATGACATTCTTACATGAAGCAGCACAACAGAATATGTAAACATAGTAGTCTGTAAACAATATGATAAACAAAAAGTTCGATAAATATACATGTATGTGTATGTAAATGGATGTATATATATGTATGTGTATATATAAATGTATATGTGTATATGTATGCATATATATATATATGTCTGTGTGTATATATATATATATATATATAGTCACACACACACACACACATATATATATATATGCATACATATACATATACACACGCACAAACACACACACGCGCGCGCACACACACTTCCTAGATCCCACTCATCTGGTCATCATTCATTGTACATTTTTAGCCTAAAACAATTTCTATCATAACTTTATGACTGCTCGAAAAATGTTTTACACACTCCGCTCCTGCTGCAGAATCCAATTAGCAGATCCATGGAAACCAGTCAGGGTTATGGTACTGCATACCTGAATTTCTGATGTACTTCCCATACCCATGAGGTATCACATCAAACCTGACTCATAAGTACTTCATATATATTTTGAATTGATTATTTTTCTTTCTCTCCATGGGCAGCACTAGGAGTACCTAGGAGCAGACTGCTTGCTTCACTCATCTTCATCATTAAGACATAGCTTCTTGATAATATGACATAAACGAACAGGATTAAGTCAGAATGTTTCCTAACGAGTTCCTTTCTGTTTGAGAGACACAAAATAGTGGAGTAACTCAGCCGGTCAGGCACTATCCCTGGAGAAAATGGGTAGGTGACATTTTAGGTCAGGACCGTTCCCGACCTGAAACGTCACCTATCCATTTTCTCCAGAGATGGTACTGAATGAGGTGTTCATTTTTACCATGAAGAAGAGTGTGTAAGATGGAGAGTTTGAGGAGGGGTACAGTAATATTCTCAAATGTGTTGGAATCAGGAAGAAGGAAGGTTAAAGATATTGCACACAAAGTCTGAAGTCTGAAGAAGGGACCCGACCCAAAACGTCATCCATCCTTTTTCTCCAGAGATGCTGCGTGACCCGCTGAGTTAATCCAGCACTTTGTGTCTCTCTTTGGCACACACTAAGGTTTATAAATCCATAGGTTGTGAGTAAATCTGTTCCAGGATGCTTGGGGAGATGACTGGAGATTTCTGGGGCTCTGATAGTGATGTTTGCATCTTTGTTAGCCTCAGGTAAAATGTAGAAAAGTAAATATTGTTCCCTTAGTAAAGGGATTGGAAACTACTGGCTAATGAGTCTTACATCAGTAGTAGGGATATTGTTGGAGAAGATTTCTGGAGGGACAGCATTTATATTCACTTGAAAGGACAGGGACCTATTAGGGGTTTTGTGCAGGGAATATCCTGTTGGCAAACAGGATCTAAAATTATATTAGTGATAGGAGGTACAGTAGTTTAGTTTAGTTTAGCTTAGCTTAGTTTATTTTAGCTTATTTTACATTAGCTTAGTTTAGTATAGCTTGGTTTAGTTCAGTTTATGTCAGTTTAGTATTATCATGTCGGTATCTAGTCAGAGGAAAGACTAGACATGATTACAATCAAGCCGTTCACAGTGTACAGATACAGGATAAAAGGAATAATGTTTAGTGCAAGATAAAGTCCAGAAAGGTCCGATTAAAGATAGTTCGATGAGGTAGATGGGAGGTCAGGACCACTCTAGCTGGTGAGAGGACGGTTCAGTTCCTTGAATCTGGAGGTGTACATTTTCAAATTTTTGTACCATTTTCCTAATGGGAGAGGGAACAAGAGGGAGTGACCGGAGTGAGGCTGGTCCTTGGTTATGAACTGGCCTTGCCGAGGCAGCATGAAGTGTAGATGGAGTTCATGGAAGGGAGGCTGGCTTGTGTGATGGTCTGGTGGAGGGGAGTTTCTCGGATTGGATGTTGGCAATCAATGGTGTACACAGGGATTGGTGCTGGGATCTCTGTTATACATATAAATGACTTGGATATAGTTGATCTGAGTAATATGTTTGTAGAGGCACAGAAACTGGTTGAGCCGTAGACACCAAAGAAAATTGTTTAAGGATACAGTGGGAAATTAATCAGCCAGAAAATTGGATGAAATGGTTATAGATTGGATGAGACAAATATGAGGTAATGTATTTGAAATGCCAAATACTGGTATTTGCCATAAATTGTAAATGGCCGGCATGTCAGGAGTGTTTATGTGCAGAGAGACCTCGAGGTACGAGTTCATAGTTCCCTGAAAACAGCAACACATAGATAGGGAAGTCAAGAAGGCATTGGACATGTTTGCTTTCATAGGTCTAGCCATTAAGTAAAAGAGTTTGGGATGGTATGTGGAACAAACTTTGGTTAGGCCACATTTGGAGTATTGCTTACAGTTCCGGTTGCCACAATAGAGGAAGGAGGTACAGTAGCAGCATCAGACAGAGTGTAGTAGATATTTGCCAGGATGTTGCCTGGAATGGCAAGCAAGGAAAGAATAGTCATTTTTTTCTGAAGATAGACACAAAGTGCTGGAGTAACTCAGTGGGTTGGGCAGCATCTCTGGAGAAAAGGAATAGTGGTTGGAACTCTTCTTCGGACTGGACTGTTTTTTCTAACTGGTGCATAGAAGGTTTAGGGATGATCTTACAGAGATTTACAAGAATAAGGGGGGCATAAATAGGGTAGATAGCCAGTGCCCTTATCCCAGGGTAGGTGAATCTAAGGCTGGATGATATGGGTCTCAGATGATTACATGGAACAAGCTGCCAGAGGAGATGAGAGAGCCAGGTACGATTAAAATATACTTGGATAGGAAAGGCATAGGGATAAGGACGATGCCAGCAAAGGGGTTTATTGTAGATAGGCATCACTTTGGGCATGACAAGTTGGGTTGAAGGGGCTTGTTTCTATGCTCGGTGACTCTATCATTCTAAATTCTGAAGAAATATCCGGGTGGATTTGCAAGTCTCAATTTATTAATATTAAAAAACATTTTAAATAGTGGCGGAATAGCCAAGCTCTGATTTGCAAGTTAAAACACTATCAACCCCTCAAGTAATAGACTGGTAGAATTTTCTCCTGACTAGTGTCACACATTGTTAGCATGGCAATGAGTGAATTTTCCATTAACTATGCAGTATTGCACAGGGATTTTCAAATGAAAAAGCCCTGTGAGTGTAACTTTAATGGATTTGCTACTTATCGCTGAGAAAATGAGTCATCAGCATTATTAGTGTGCCTTAACAACACAGTAACATCATGAAAGGAATCATATCCTTGATGTAGAGCAACAGAGCTTTATCTCTGTCATCTAAAGTCACAGGCAAATGGGCGGCACAATGCCCAGCGGTTAGCACAGCTCTATCAAATCTCAAGTGGCCCTGGGTTCAATCCCTACTTCGGGTGTTCTTTGTGTGGAGTTTGCATGCATGTGGAGTTTCCATCGGATTCTCTGGTTTACTCCCACTTCCCAAAGATGTGATGGTAGATTACTTGGCCACTGTAAATTACCCCTTAACATAGGTTAGTGGCAAAAATAATCAATGCGCTAGTGCTGATATTATTGTTGGTGTTATTGGTTTATTATTGTCACATTTACTGAGATACAGTGTGTGAGCTCTCCAGAAAAATCATATCATGCACTGGAACATCAGGTAGTGCAAAAGAGAACATAAACAGAGAGAAGGCAATTCTGGATTTAGTGTTGTCTAATGAACCAGATTTAATAAGGGAATTCAAGGTAAAGGAACAGCTAGGAGGTAGTGACCATAATATGATAAGTTTTAATCTGCTATTTGAGAGGGAGAAGGTTAAATCAGAAGTGTCAGTGTTGCAGTTAAACAAAGGGGACTATGAAGGAATGAGAGAGGAGCTGGCTAAGGTCAGCCAGAAAAAAGATCCTAGCAGGAATGACGGTGGAAAAGCAATGGCAGGAATTTCTGGGCATAATCCAGAAGATGCAGGATCATTTCATTCCAAAGAAGAAGGAAGATTCTAAGGGGAGTAAGAGGCAACCACAGCTGACAAGGGAAGTTAGGGACGGTATACATAGATACATAGACAATAGATACAGGAGTAGGCCATTTGGCCCTTCAAGCCAGAACTGCCATTCAATGTGATCATGGCTGATCATCCACAATCAGTACCCCATTCCTGCCTTCTCCCCATACCCCTTGCTTCCGCTAACCCTAAGTGCTCTATCTACCTCTTTTGAATGCATCCAGTGAGTCGGCCTCCACTGCCATCTGAGGCAGATAATTCCACAAATTCACAACTCTGTGTGAAAATGTTTATCCTTATCTCAGTTCTAAATGGCCCTTATTCTTAAACTGTGGCCCCTGGTTCTGGACTCCCCCAACATCGGGAACATGTTTCCAGCATCTAACACTCCAATCCCTTAATAATTTTATGTTTCTGTAAGATCCCCTCTCATCTTTCTGAATTCCAGTGAAAACAAGCCCAGTCGCTCCATTCTTTCATCATATGACAGTCCCACCATCCCGGGAATTAATCTTGTGAACCTACGCTGCACTCCCTCAATAGCAAGAATGTCCTTCCTCAAATTAGGAACACCTAAACCTAAAAGAAAAGGTGTATAACATAGCAAAGAGTAACGGGAAGCCAGAGGATTGGAAAACGTTCAAAGGACATTAGAAGGTTACAAAAAGGGCAATACGGGTGAAAAGATGAAGGTAAGCTCACCAAGAATATAAAGAAGGTTAGTAAAAGCTTCTTTAGGTATGTTAAGAGAAAAAGATTAGTAAAGACAAATGTGGGTCCCTTGAAGGCAGAAACAGGTGAAATTATTATGGGGAACAGCGAAATGGCAGAAGAGTTGAACAGGTACTTTGGTTCTGTCTTCACTAAGGAAGACACAAACACTCTCTCAGATGTACTAGAGGAAAGAGGATCTAGCGAGACAGAGAAACTGAAAGGCGAGAAATAGTATTGGGTAGACTGATGGGACTGAAGGCTGATAAATCCCCAGGGCCTGATGGTCAGCATCCCAGGGTACTCAAGGAGGTGGCTCTAGAAATTGTGGATGCATTTGTAAACATTTTCCAATGTTCCATAGATTCAGGATCAGTTCCTGTAGATTGGAGGATAGCTAATGTTATCCCACTTTTCAAGGGAGGAGCGAGATTGAGAAAACGTGGAATTATAGACCAGTTAGCCTGACATCAGTGGTGGGGAAGATGCGGGAGTCAATTATTAAAGAAGTAATAACGGCGCATTTGGATAGCAGTAAAAAGATTGGTCCAAGTCAGCATGGATTTATGGAAATCATGCTTGACTAATCTTCCGGAATTTTTTGAGGATGTGAAAAGTAAAATGGATGAAGGAGAGCCAGTGGATGTAGTGTATCTGGACTTTCAGAAAGCCTTTGATAAGGTCCCACACAGGAGATTAGTGGGCAAAATTACAACACATGGTATTGGGGGTAGGGTATTGACATGGATACAGAATTGGTTGGCAGATAGGAAACGAAGAGTAGGAATAAACGAGCCCTTGTCAGAATGGCAGGCAGTGGCGAGTGGAGTGCCGCAAGGCTCGGTGCTGGGGCCTCGATTATTTACAATATGCAGTATATTAATTATTTAGATGATGGAATTAAAAGTAACACTTGCAAGTTTGCAGATGACACGAAGCTGAGTGGCATTCTGAACTGCGAAGAGGATGCTAGGAGGTTGCAGGGTGACTTGGACAGGTTGAGTGAGTGGGCAAATGCATGGCAGATGCAGTATAATGTAGATAAATGTGAGGTTATCCACTTTGTTGGCAGGAACAAGGAGGCAGATTGTTATCTCAATGGTGTCAGATTAGGAAAAAGGGAAGTGCAACGAGACCTGGGTGTCCTTGTACACCAGTCACTGAAAGTAAACATGCAGGTACAGCAGGCAGTGAAGAAAGACATGTTGGCCTTCATAACGAGAGGATTAGAGTATAGGTCCTTCTGCAGTTGAACAGGGCCCTGGTGAGACCACATCTGGAGTATTGTGTGTATTGAGTAATGTTCCAAATGTTGGGGGAGTCCAGAACCAGGGGGAACAGTCTAAGAATAAAGGAGGGGCCATGATGAGAAAAAACGTTTTCACCCAGGGAGTTGTAAATTTGTGGAATTCTCTGCCACAGAAGGCAGTGGATAAATTTAAAAGAGAGTGAGATAGAGCTCTTGGGGCTAGCGGAATCAAGGGGTATGGGGAGAAGGCAGGCACGGGTTGCTGATTGTGGATGATCAGCCAAGATCACCATGAATTGTGGATGATCAGCCATGAACACCTTGCAGTGCTGGCTCGAAGGGCCGAATGGCCGCCTCCTGCACCTATTTTCTATGTTTTCTATGTTTCAAATCAGTTTCTGGAATGTATTAATATTATCTGATATTATATTGTCTAATATTGTCACATAAAATGAACAGTACACTTGTGATTCCATGGGAGTAAAATCTCAAGTATGTGAGTTACCTTTCACACCCGATATGAAGCAAATATCATCCTAAAGCTTACCTGAGCTCCAAAAGACCAGTTCCAATCTGATGAGTTGCAAGTGAATACAAGATCGATTTATTTGGTTCTTTGGTGCCTAACCATCTTCTCCCACATGACACCATCCCCAGCCAACAATGGGCCATTATGGGCTCCATCCTTCCTGAAGTCATCTGTTGCTGGCCTGATTTGTTCTGGCCTTTTCTTGCCCCTTAGAAATGCTGCCTGACCCTTTGAGTTACTCCAGCATTTTGTGTCTACTCCCTCTATCTGCTCTGATCTGTAACTATCTGTATCTGTAATTATTTAAACAGCCTGATGATGGCATTATGAGTGCAACTCATATAAACGTCACCTATTTCTTCTCTCCAGAGATGCTGCCTAACTTGCTGAGTTACTCCAGCACTTGGTGTCTATAGAATCATAGAGTTCTACAGTGTGGAAACAGGCCCTTTGGCCCAGCTTGCCCATACCGACCAACATATCCCATCTACACTAGTCCCACTAGGGCCTGTCTTCGGTGTAAACCAGAGTGGCATGGCAGTGCAGCAGTAGAGTTGCTGCCTTACAGTGCTTGCAGCGCCGGAGACCCGGGTTCGATCCCAAATGCGGGTGCTGTCTGGATAGAATTCATACGTTTTCCCAGTGACCACGTGGGATCTCTCATAGACCCTCGGTTTCCTCCCACACTGCAAAGACATACTGGTTTGTAGGTTAATTGGCTTGGGTTTGTATACTTGGTATAAGTGTAAATTGTCCCTAGTGTGTGTAGGCTTGGGTTAATGTGCGGGGATTGCTGGTCGGTGCGAACTCGTGGGCCGAAGGACCTGTTTCTGCTCCGTATCTCTAAACTAAAGTAAATCTGCAGTTCCTTCCTACACATCAATATTTTGTTTGGTGGGACCAAGGTCTTAATGATGTCCAACAAATGTATACTTGTACACCAAAAAAACGTTCATGAATTCCCTGAAAATTTATTTTAGATCAATAGTGACATTATGGCCTGAAGGGAGCTTTTACTGGGAGCCATTAAATTGCAATTTCTATAGCCAGGCGGAATAATTTATTGAGATGGTTCTTCACAGAGGTGGGTTTTAAGACCACACTGTCAGGAATTCAGTAATAAACCCAATGATTTGCTATCTCTCACGTTGAGCTGCATTTACCTCTGCAGCGCACAGTTTGGAAACTGCCCATTGCTGCATTTCACCAAATTAAACTAGAAACAGTCTTCTTAATCAGCCTCAGAGAGTAGTGATCCAGATCCAATTAGTCACAAGCATGCTCAGGATTAGAAAATGAATGGTAGAAATTGGACTTCATACTTTTTGTTGCACCACCCACCCGGTGCACCACCCACTGTGTTTTCCCCTAACACCAAATTGTACATAGCTAAAGAAGTCACTAAATTGGAAGATTCGTGCTCGGTTTGAGTGCTTCAATCGAATTGTGCATTCACAAAAGACAGCAGTTGTCAGTGGCGTTAAAGAGCTCTCTCCATTAGAGCTTCAGTAGTTGGCAGAGTGAAGGGGAAATCAGGGACACCAAGTGCTGGAGTAACTCAGCGGGTCGGGCGGCATCTTTGGAGAACATGGATAAGTGACGTTTCCAATCGGGACCCTTCTGATCGGGTCTCACATAACACCCGTCTGAGAGAGGAGGAGAAGAACTTCTTCAAACTAAGCGTACCTTGAGGAGATTTTGCAGGGGAGCAGTCAAAATATAGAAGTAACAGAAACAGATCCTTTGGCCCACCGAGTCCGCACCGACCTGCGATTCTCGCACACTGACACTATCCTGCACACACTAGGGACAACTTTACCAAAGCCAGTTAACCTACAAACCTGCACATCTTTGGAGTGCGAGAGGAAACTGGAACACCCGGAGAAAACCCACATGGTAACAGGGAGAACATACAAACTCTGTACAGACAGGACCCATAGTCTGGATCACACCCGGGTCTCTGGCACTGCTGCGCCACTGTGCCATCCGGTGGGGATGGATCAGGAGAGGGGAAAGCTTCAATGCAGTGGAGTCAAGTGTTGGGGTAGCCTAGTTGGACCTCCCGGTCGTGATGGTGGTACCTCCCAGACTGCCACCATGGTGATAACTGAGGGCACAAGTCACACCTAGTTGCCCATCCATAAAGGGGCAGCATATGGGAATGAGTGTGGAGACTTCAATGGAGGCTGAATCAGAGCACTGTGATGGTTCTGCCCTGATTTAACTCCTCAACCTGCAATGCCTCACACTTAACGTGATGGAAGGAATTGCTGATGCTGGTCGAGACCGTTCTTCAGACTGAGAGTCAGGGGAGAGGGAAACTCGAGGTATGCAAAGGTACAAAGAACATATCAATGAAAGGTATGAATATAACAAAATAAAATGATCAAGGAAAGTGGAGCCCGCAATGGTCTCTGGTTGGCTGTGCAAAAGGTGATAACGAAGGGATATGAACATTGAAACTAAGCAGGACGATAGTGAAACCAGCAGGATGACTAGGGTGGGGGAAGGACAGAGAGAGAGAGAGAGGGAGAGGGAATGCTGGGTTACTTGAAAGGAGAGAAATCAATATTCATACCGTTGGGTTGTAAGCTGCCCGTGAAATATGAAGTGCTGTTCCTCACTGACAGTGAATGAGGCCCAGGACAGAGAGGCCAGTCAGTATGGGAATGGGAAAGGGACTTGAAATGTTTGGCAATCAGGAAATCGTGTAGTCCGAAGCGGACTGAGTGTAGGTGGCCACACTTACCTGAGTTAATCAATGGCCAAGAAAGCACGCCAACGCTTTTACTTCCTTAGAAGGCTTAGGAAGCTCAGCATGTCCCCAACAACCCCCACTAGGTTCTACAGATGTACGTAAAAAGCATTTTATCAGGATGCATCACAGCATGTTTTGGGAACAACACCCAAACACTGAAATAAATTTCAGGAGAAACAAGAGAGTTGTGGACACAGCCCACTCCATCACACAAACCAACCTCCCTTCCATTAACCCCATCTACACTTCACGGTGCCTCAACAAGGGCCCCAGCATAATCAAGGTTGAGTCTCACCCTGGAACTCCCTCTTCTCCCCTCTCCCATAGGCAAGAAAGTTTGAAGATGCACACCTCCAGATTCTTCCCTGGGACAGTTTCTTCCCAGCTCTTATCAGGCAACTGAACCATCCTCTCACCAACTAGAGAGCGATCCTAACCTCCCATCTACCCCATTGAAGACACTTCTATCTTTAAACGGACTTTACTGGACTTTATCTTGCACTAAATGTTATTCCCTTTATCCTGTATCTGTACACTGTGGACGGCTTCATTGGAATCACGTATAATCTTTTTGCGGATTGGATAGCATGCAACAAAAAGATTCTCACTGACCCTTGGTGCACATGACAATAATAAACTAAACTAAACTCTATTAGCCATTTCTCACCCTACTTGCCCAGCTGATCAAGATCCCGCTGTAATTCTTGATAACCATCTTTATTGTCAATGATACCACCTATTTAGTGTCATCTGCAACCTTGTTAATCATGCCTTGAACATTCTCATCAAAATTGTTGATATAGATAATAAGCAGAGTGGGCTCAGCTCTGATCCCTGAGGCACACATTATTCACAGGCCCCCAGTCGAAAAACAATCTTCCACCAATACCCTTTGGTTCCTATCATTCTGTATCCAGTTGACTAACTCTGCCTGGATCCCATGTGATTCAATCTTCCACAGCAACATACCATGCGGAACTTTATCAAAGGTCTTGTTGAAATTCATATAGACTACATCTACTTTAACCTTACTCGTTACTTCTTGAAAAAAAATCAATCTCCCACACATAAAACAATTCGGGAAATCCAAAATAACAAAGAAAATTGAAATACCTAGCAAGTCGACACAGTGATGCAATGGTAGAGTTGCTGTCTCACAGTGCCAGAGACCCGGGATGGATACTGACTACAGAGGCCATCTTTATGGAGTTTGTATATGGTCTCCATGGGACCTGCGTGGGTTTTCTCCCACAATCCAAAGACGTACAGGTTTGTAGGCTAATTGGCCTGGTATAATTGTAAATTATCCCTAGTGTAGGATAGTGTTGGGCAGCACGGACTCGGTGGGCCAAAGGGCCTGTTTCCACGCTGTATATCTACCCTATCCTAAGCTAAACTATAGCAGCCTATCGTGCAGTACCTTAACAAAGGTCCTGCTGATGACAACATAGACAACGTCTACGTCCCTGCCCTTGTTAACCATCCTCATTACTTCTTTTTTTTTAAATTCATGAGGCACAATCTTCAACACACATAAAACCATTCTGGAAATCCAAGATAGAGGAGAAAGTCAAAATACCGCAAGTCTAACAGCCTGAGTTAACTTTACATGTTAATAACTTTTCAAGAGAACAGGTCAGTTCAAATACAATCTAGGGAAAGTTATTTGTAATCGTTTAATCCAATTTTGAGTTAATCTAGTTATAGAGTCACAGAGTCAGACAGCACAGAACCAGGCACTTTGGCCCAACTCGTCTCTGCCAACCAAGGTTCCCCATCTCAGCTACTTCCATTTATCCATATTTGGCCCATATACCTCTAAACTTTTCCTATTCATGTACCTGAGCAAGTGTCTTTTAAATGTTGTTATAGAATCTGTCTCAACTACCTGCTCTGACAACTCGTTCCATAAACCCATCATCCTCTGTGCATAGAACCCTGCGATGGGAAGCTGGAATTCTGTCCCATGAGCTTGCAATGAGCTTCCCTGGAACAGTCTAGGAAGCCATGGACAGAGAAGTCAAAACGGGAGTAGGGATATAGAATTAGTGATAGGTAACTGGAAGCTCATCTTATCCCAGTTGACCAAACGTAAGTGTGCTATAAATCGCACATTAAATTACTCCAAATGTGGGCCTAGGGTTATCTCCTCAAGACTTTGTCATACTTTGAAGCCACCACCTTCTCTCTCAGAGACATGAATCCCAGAATGAGTCCATACGATTTTTAAATGCTTCAGAAAAATCAAGTTGTCCCTGTTTGGCAAAAAGGTGATTCTAACCTTCATCCAGATCCAGGAGCCTGTATCGTGGCATAGAAAATGACATGGCACTAATTCTCTGAGCATTTTAGTGGCTGTAGTCCATGCCTGCGGGACTCCCATCTCACTAAATCTAGTCTCTTTAACCTTTTAGAACAAGATGCCCATTGAGCGGTAGGTGGCCAGAATGGTTGGTGAGCAACACATGAGGAAAAATCCTCATTATTCTTTCCAGCTGTAATTTGGGTTCCGTGAGCTTCCTGAGTATCCTGTGTTCTTATCTTAGATCACTGTCGGACTCAGTATTCATGTGGGGTTTAAATATTAAATCAGCAGGGTAGTGCCTTTAATAAGTCTGAATTATTTATGTTCTCTTTGCTTTTTCCATGGGCTTAAGTAATAAAGTCAATAGGGAAATATATAAAATTCTTAGAGGATTGGATAGGGTAGATGCAGGAAAAATGTTCCAGATGTTGGGGGAGTTCAGAACCAGGGGTCACAGTTTAAGAATAAGCAGTGGTAAGCCATTTAGGACTGAGATGAGGAAAAACTTTTTCACCCAGAGAGTTGTGAATCCGTGGAATTCTCTGCCACAGAAGGCAGTGGAGGCCAATTCACTGAATGTTTTCAAGAGAGAGTTAAATTTAGCTCTTCGGGCTAAGGGAATCAAGGTATATTGGGGACAAAAGCCGGAATGGGGTACTGATTTTGGATGATCAGCCATGATCATATTGAATGGGAGTGCAGGCTCGAAGGTCCAAATGGCCCATTCCTGCACCCATGTTTCTATGTTTTCTATTAATAAATTTTATAGGTAGAGTTAAACGTGCAGCCGTTATTACATTATGTCTTTCATGCCTCTGTCTGTGGATAAATACCTAGCATTAGTGTTCTAGAGCTATAAAGACTTGAAATACAGAAAATGCATATAATAAAAGACTGATTTTACGATTAAATAAAGAAGGTTTTACTGTGAGATCATAAATGATAGGAGTAGAATTAGGCTATTTGGCCCATCAAGTCTACGCCATTCAATCATGACTGATCTATCTCTCCCTCCTAACCCCATTCTTCTGCCTTCTCCCCATAACTGACACCTGTACTAATCAAGAATCTATCTCTGCTTTAAAAAATATCCACTAACTAGTCCTTCTGTGGCAAAGAATTCCACAGGTTCACCATCCTCTAACTTAAGATATTTCTCCTCATCTCCTTTCTAAAAGAACGTCCATTAATTCTGAGGCTATAACTAGTCCAAGACTCATGGAAACATCCTCTAACCAAGCCTTTCACTATTCTGTATGTTTCAATGAGGACCCCCTCATTCATCTATAACTCCAGCGAGTACAGGCCCAGTGCCGCCAAACGCTCGTCATAGGTTAACCTACACATTCATGGAATCATTCTTGTAAGCCTACTCTGGACTCTCTCCAGAGCCAGCACATCCTTCCTGAGATATTGTGCCAAACATTGCTCACAATATTCCAAATTCGGCCTTACCAGAGCCTTGGCATTACATCCCTGTTTTTGTATACAAGTCCTCTTGAAATTCTGCATTGCGTTTGCTTTCTTTAATACTGATTCAACTTGCGATTAACTTTTTGGGAATCCTGCACCAGCACTCCCAAATCCATTTGCATCTCCGATTTCTGGATTCTCTCCCCATTTATAAAATAGTCGACGCCTTTATTCCTACTACCAAAATGCATGACTTCATTCTTTGCTATACTATATTCCATCTGCCACTTCTCTGCCCATTCTCCCAACCTGTCAGTCCTTCTGCAGAGTCCCTGCTTTCTCTACACTACCTGCCCCTCCACCTATTTTCGTATCTACCACAAACTTGGCCACAAATCCTTCAATTCCTTCATCCAAATCATTAATATACAATATGAACAGCAGTGGCCCCAGCACCGACCACTGCGGAATTTCACTAGTCACTGGCAGCCAACCAGAAAAAGCCCCCTTTATTGCCACTCTTTGTCTTCTGCCATCCAGCCTTCCTGCTATCCATGCTAATATCTGCCCTTTGATACCGTGGGCTCTCATCTTCCTTAGCAGCCTTACGTGTGGCACCTTATCAAAGGCTTTCTGAAAATCTAAGTAAACAACATCCACTGACTTTCCTTTGTCTGTTCTGCTATTTATTTCTTCAAAGAGTTCCAGCAAATTTGTCAAGCAAGACCTCCCCTTCACAAAGCCATGATGACTTTGGCCTATTCTATCGAGAACTTCTAAGTACTCTGCAATCTCATCCTTTACATTGGACACTAAAATCTTACCAACCACCAGTCAGACTAACCAGCCTATAGTTCTCACTATTCTGCTTTGCTCCCTTCTTGTGCAGCGGGGTAATATTGGCAATTTTCCAATCATCTGACACCTCTCCTGTCTCTATTGATTCTTGAAATATCACTGTCAATGCCTCCACAATCTCTAAAGCCACCTCTTTCAGAACCCTAGGATGCAGTCCATCCGGTCCAGGAGACTTATCCACCTTCAGTCCTTTCAGCTTCCCAAGCACCTTCTCCTTAGTAATAGCCACTCCACTAACCCCCTTGAAAGTCCCTTGAATTTCAGGCACGTTGCTGGTGTCTTCCACTGTGAAGACTGATGTAAAAAAGTTATTTAACTCCTCTGCCATTTATTTATTCCCCATTATCACTTCTCCGGCATCATTCTCCAGCGTTCCGAGGTCCACTCTTGCCTCTTTCTTGCTCTTTATAGAACTGAAGAAACTCTTGCTATCCTCTTTTATATTATTGGCTAGCTTAGCTTTGTATTTCATCTTTCTCCCTGTATTGCCTTTATAGTTACCTTCTGTTGTTCTTTAAAAGCTTCTCAATTCCTCCGGCTTCCCACTAATCTTTGCTATGTTATATGCCTTCTCTTTTAGTTTTATACTGTCCCCTCTTTCTCCCCCTAGAATCTTTCCTCCTCTTTGGAATGAAAAGATCCTGCATCTTCTGGATTATTCCCAGAAATTCCTGCCATTGCTGCTCCACCGCCATCCCTGCTAGGGTCCCTTTCTAGTCAACTTTGGCCAGCTCCTCCCTCATGCCCCTGTAGTCCCCTTTGCTCAGCTGCAATATCGACACATCCGATTTCACCTTCTCTCTCTCAAATTGCAGATTAAAACTTGCTACCTCCTCATTGCTCCTTTACTTTGAGTTCCCTTATCAAATCCAGTTCATTACATAACACTAAATCCAGAATTGTCTTTTCCCTGGTAGGCTCTACTACAAGCAGCTCTAAGAATCCATCTCGGGGGCACTACAAATTCCCCTTCTTGGGGTCCAGTACCAACCTGATTTTCCCAGTCTACCCGTATATTGAAATCTCCGAAGACCACTGTAGCATTGCCTTTTTTACATGCCAATTTTATCTACTGATGTAGCTTGTACCCTACATCCTGGCTACTGTGTGGGGGCTTGGTAGATCCATGGGCAAATTAGTAAGAGGACACTGTTCATTGCTACTTGAGTCAAAAGCAAAAACAATCATGAATGCTTTTCTATCTAATCTGCAAATATTACACCATCTGCTTCACATCCCTGCACCAGATCCCCCTGGAACAGTTCAACACCTAATTAACTAAAATCTCCCCCAAACTCATCGCCAAATCTGCTTAAATTGCCCTGAATTTGTCTAAAAAACTATTATTCAACTGTTGTTCAGTTTAAAAGATTAAGAATGTTTACATGCTAACTCTTCAGAATACTTTCATCATTATTGTATCAAAGTATTTTTAACGATGTTTTATCTTACACCCTTCAAATCCTTCACTTGAACGGCTGTTCTTCATAGTGTTGGCTGCTTGGATATAAAACAAAAACATGACCAAAAAGAGACTCAAAGTGCTGGGTTAACTCAGCGAGTCAGAGAGCATATCTAGAGGCCCTTCTTCAGACAGGGTCTCAACTCAAAACATTGTCTATCCATGTTATCCAGAGATGCTGCCTGACTCACTGAGTTACTCCAGCACTTTGTATAGTTTTTTTGTAAACCTGCATCTGCACTTCCACGTGACTGCAAAAACACAACCAAACCTGACATGAAGAAGGGTTTCGTCCGAAAACATCACCTTTTCCTTTTCTCCGGAGATGGTGCCTGACCGGCTGGCTTACTTCAGTTTTTTGTGTCTATCTTTGGTGTAAACCAGCATCTGGTTCCTTGCTGCACATTTTGTCTGAACAACAGACAGCCTGAACCCCACCAGAGCTCAAAGAACTGTAAATGTTTTCGTTCCAGAGTCACTTTGAGTATAATTATCTCCAACGAGCCATTGACTGGGAGGTATTGTTTATTCTTTCATTTCCTTTAAGTATGCTGACATGTTATAAAATTATTAGAGGTGGGGTGGATAGACTATTCAACCAGGCAAGGGGAGGAACGCGGGCTTTATTTACAAAGTACTAAGCTACCCTGATCCAACCTGACCTGAAAGCATGTGTATTACACAGAATGTATACCTGACCCAACATGACCCAAACCCAACGCATATGCTTGGGTTCCATTCACTGGAAAGGTTTCTTGGAGTTATGCCACTTTTTGCATTAGCTCCACTTTTACACCCTAAAAAAAGTTTAACAGCTCCCCCTAGTGCTTCATTCAAATGTAAGTAATGAATTTGTGGAGCTGTGGATGGGGACTAATTTCTCGTGCTGTTCATAAGCTGCTTTTGAACTCTGTGAGCACTTCTGTCATATAGAGACATAGAGCGTGGAAACAGGCCCTTCACCCCAACTTGCCCACACCTCCAAACATGTCCAGTCTACACTAGTCCCACTTGCCTTTATTTGGCCCCTGGTCCTCTAAACCCCTCATATCCATATACCTGGGGTACACAAAATTGCTGGGGAAACTCAGCGGATGCAGCAGCATCTATGGAGCGATGGAAATAGGCGACGTTTCGGGCCGAAACCCTTCTTGTGTACCTTCGATATTCCAGCATCTGCAGTTCCTTTTTGAACACATATCCATATACCTGTCTAATTGCTTCCTAAATGTTGCGGGCTCAAGTCCTAGGCTCAAGTACCGCCTCTGGAAGCTGGTTCCATACATCCACCACCCTTTGTGTGAAAAAGTTACACCTTGGATTCCTATAAAATCCTTTCCCCTTCATGTTAAACCTATGCCCTCTGGTTCTTGAATCCCCTACTCTGGGCAAGAGACTCTGTGCCATCTACCCAAACTAAATTTACGGGTATCACTTATTAAAAGCGTCACTTTAATATACTGCAGTGTTGATTTCTGGCCTCAAGCAATATCAACTTCCGCACACCCAGGGACACACACACACACATACATGCATACACACACTGGCGCACACACACGCGCACACTTGTGCACACACACACACACATGCATACACACAAATATGTACACATGTGCACACACACGCTCACACACACATGCATGCACACACACGCGCACACATGTGCACACACACACGCCCAGGCACTCACACACACATGCACGCACACATGCACACACACACGCACACACACACACACACATGCACACACACACACACACACTTGTGCACACACACACACACACACACGCATACACACAAACATGTACACATGCTCACACACACATGCTTGCACACACACGCGCACACATGTGCACACACATACACGCCCAGGCACTCACACACACACATACACGCACACAAACACACACAGTGATTTTGGGTAAAGGACTGATAGCCCCATGGACACAATATTGTGCGTAGTCGCAGGGTTTGTGGCGATGACCAACAGTTAAGTCAAGAGCGTTTAATTGTCATATGGACTGACGACAGAACAGTGAAATTCTTATTTGCTACAGCATCACAGGTAATACACATGGACAATATATATTAAACAAAAATCCAATAGATTAATAACCACAATATAAGTGCAAACATTAACAAGATTCTTTGTGTAACCAAAGACAGTCCATAGAAGTTCATAGTTGAAGTTAGTGTTCAGAGCCTGATTGTTGTTGGGAAGAAACAGTTCCTGAAGCTGGTGGTCACGGTTTTCAGATTTCTTTCCCTCTTCTCCCCTCAGGTATGAGGTACAGATATGTGAAAACGCACACCTCCAGATTCAAGGACAGTTTCTTCCCAACTGTTATCAGTCAACTGAACCATCCTATCAACAACTAGAGACCTTCCTGAGGCCATCTGTTGTCGGCCCTGATTTGTTCTGGCCTTTTCTCACCTCCAGATGTAAAGAGCTCGGTGATAGAACATAGGAGCTGGATAGTTGAAGGAATGGACGAGCATTGGAGAGCCAAAGGAACTGAGCATATCCCTGACATGACCAGGACAACAAGTAATTCCTCATTATCTCACGCTATATTCCCAAGTCCTACACTCTTTTGGGGCTCTTGTGCTCGGAATAAATATGCCATGTTTCTTAACTTGGGAGAGAGCAGTGGGCAGAGAGCTCAACAGCAACAAGATCTGTAAAGGCATCATTCCAGAACAGCTAAAGGAAAGTCCATAATGCTCAAGCTGTCCTCTGCAGGGAAAGAGCCAAGGAACAGCTTACAGTCCACAGGTGGAACTCTGTACTCAAGCATTCACAATACGTAGGGAGAGTGCGATCTGCTAAGGACAGCCTGTTGTCTCCCAGAGACGTTAGGCTGACCTCTGGAGTCCTGCGAATGCTATGGTGAATAGTGTGCCAAGGTATAATAATTGGGCAATCAGTTGACATATTGGGCATTATGGACATTCAGTTGACATATTGGTACTAATGTAATTTCTTATCTTTAGTTTAAAGCCCAGAGACAGTGGTCTCTTGGCTATTGTGTGGGACATGCAGTCTCTATCACTGTGGGATTGCTGAGGTGATTGGTGGCCAGCTTGGGAGGTTAGTGGACTTTAGATTTCACTTTACTGTAGACTTCAGAGATACAGAGTGGAAACAGGCTCTTCGGCCCACCGAGTCCACACCAACCAGCGATCACCACATACACTAGCACTCTCACACTAGGGGCAATTTACAATTTACAGAAGCCTGTTAACCTACAAACTTGTATGCCTTTGGACTGGAGGGGGGGGGGGGGGGAACCGGAGCACCCACACAGTCATAGGGAGAATGTACGAACTCTGTACAGACAGCACCCGTAGTCAGGATCGAACCCGGGTCATTTGCAAAGTAAGGCAGCAACTCTACCGCTGCACCACTGTGCTGCTCAAACTGGAATTAATGCACTCCAATATGCTACAATGCTGAGAACTGTTTTCTGCATTCCGTATCTTCCTTTTGCTATATCTATTGTACATAGTTTGACTTAATTGTATTTATGTATGCTAAATCTGATCTGCTTGGATAGCATGCAAAACAAAGCTTTCCACTGTAGCTCGGTACACGTGACAATAATAACACTAAATCTAAATCAATTATTAAAAAAACATAGAACAAAACAGTGCAGCACAGGAACAGGCTCCTCAGCCTGCAGTGGCTGTGCCAAACCTAGGTAAATTGTTCTCCTCTGCCTGCATGTGATCCATATCCCTCCATGCCCTGCATAACTATATGCCTACCTAAGCTAAGCACCTCTAAAACGCCACTATCATATCGGACTCCATGTGGCAGGTGGGGCTACTGTAGATGGGATATGTTGGTCAGCGTGGGCAAGTTGGGCCAAAGGGCCTGTTTCCACGCTGTATGACTCGGCGAGTTTTTACACAGTGGTGAGGGCCTGGAACATGGTGCCAGGGGTGGTGGTGGAGTCCGATATGATAGTGGCGTTTTAGAGGTGCTTAGCTTAGGTAGGCATATAGTTATGCAGGGCATGGAGGGATATGGACCACATGCAGGCAGAGGAGAACAATTTACCTAGGTTTGGCACAGCCACTGCTTGTTTAAAACATGTCTCTGCCTCTTCTCTGTACAAGTAGAAAGCATTTTATCAGGATGCATCACAAAACAAACCAAACCAACACAAACCAACCTCCCTTCCATTGACTCCATTTATACCTCACGTTGACTCAGCAAGGCCAGCAGTATAATCAAGGACGAGTCAGACCCTGGCCACTCCCTCTTCTCCCCTCTCCCATCGGGAAAAAGCTATAGAAGTGTGAAAACACACACCTCCAGATTCAGGGACAATTTCTTCCCAGCTGTTGTCATGCAACAGAACCATCCTATCATAGGGGGACAACAGAATGAGACAAACTAGGTTTTTTTGTCATGATTTTAAGTTCTATTCATTATTAAATATTTCAAAGGAAAGCTTAAACACAAAATATAAACAATTAAAAAAAGAAAATAAATATAAAAACGATTACTCTGCTATATAATTCACACATTTTACGTGACCAAATGGACACTACTACTCAAGTTCTGCTGCAAACACTTGGGGTATCAGAATCTTATCGGATGATAAATGATAAGAAGCATAAGCATAATCAGAATTTGGCTTATAGAGAGTTATTTAATTGCTAAATGTAATCTTACTGGTATAAATTAGCCTAAGGATTTGATGAAATCCTGCTTGAAGAATGTCACCAAAAAAGCAGGAAAACACAGGGACATGTCTGATTTTTTTTTTTTTTTTTAAACAGATTTATTTATATTTGCTCTGTCTCATTATTTTGACTATACACCATGATCTAGCTATATACTTATAAAAGTCTCATCTTGTATGTATGTATGTGTGTGTGTGTGTGTCTGTGTATGTCTGTTTTTGTATCTTCGTGGGTACACGGAGAATGTGCCAACTACGTATGGACAGCACCTGTAGTCGCTGTGAGCAGCAACTCTACCGTCAAAACATCAAGAACAGTCTGAAGAAATTCCACATCACATCAAGCAACTGGGAGCACATTGCACTGGACAGGCGCTCCTGGAGGAAATCCGTGCAGGAAGGAGCTGCACTTCACGAAATGGAACATTGCCGTGTTGCAGAGACAAAGCAACAGCACTGTAAGGATAGAGAGAAGGGGACTCGATGACTACCACCACCAGTCTCAACTGCCGACGTTGCACCAAGGTGTGTGGATCGAGGATCAGACGCTACAGACATCTGCAGACCTACAAGTAGACGACCCTATGGTGTGGAGAGGACAGTCATACTCGTTTCGAATGACCGCCGATGATGATGATGATATCTTCGTCAAAACGTTACGCAGCAGCGCTGACATTTTTCCACATTCTTACTCACATTTTCCCAGCCCATACCATAATCAGTTTCCCTTCAGATTTGATGCTATATTTCACGTTATTGATGATTAAAGTTTTTAAAAAAAAAACTATTTTGAGAAGAATAATTGTGACTCTGCTTTAAATTTTTTCTGGCAGCTTCCAGTGATTACGTCACAATGGCATCTAACAGTCGTCCAATCACAATGGGATCTCATTTACATATGCTGTCAATGACATCACAATAGGTTTATAGCCCTCCAAGCTCTAGCAGGTACAAATGCATTTTTCTTAAAGTCACAGTACACTGAATTTTTTTTAAATTTAAAATGAGGGTGTGTGAATAAGGTGAGATCCCTGCGCAGTTATATATACACAGATTTGTCTGTTAATCGGCTTCTGTAGATAGTAAATTGTCCCTATTGCTAGTGTACGGGGTGAACGCTGTTCAGCGTGGACTCGGAGAGCCGAAGGGCCTGTTTCCACACTGTAAATCTAAAGTCTAAAGCAAAGAACAGAATGGACAAAGGGCCAAAGGGCATGTTCCTGCGCTGTACCTTTGTATGTTCTATGTTCTTCTCAAGGCAACTTGGACAGACAATAAATGGTGACCTTGCCAACGACAACAAGATGCCAGAAAATGATTAGAAAGAAACTCAGAAAGAAACTCAGAAAGAGGTAATGCAGGACAGCATGGCAAGTAATAGGTGAATATAGGCAGTGAGGGGGGAGGGAAGGGGGTTGTTTGGCAGATGGGTGGACAAACATTAGAGAAGGAAGGAAGACAGAAGGAACAAAGGCTGGAGAGGAAAAGTAGAGTGGATTGAGCTGCACAGGTGGGGCAGAAACGTTAGCCTGAATGTAGCAGCGCTCCTGAGAATATCAGATGCTAATAATCAGTGCCTGGCTTGTCATTCGAAGAAACACGTTAGGCTTCTGAAAGAGGTAAGAGAAAACTCAGGCCACAACTTTTCAATTCTCCTTACATTTGACAGTTCTACCACTGGGATATTGCAAATTTTACACGTTTATTTAATAAATTTGCACATAGACCTTTAGAACATACAATGTAGAAGCAGGTCCTTTGGCCCATAATGTCCACACCAAACATTTCAGGTTAAACTCATCTCTTCTGCCTGCATATGATCCCTCCATTCCCTGCACATCCATGTGCCTATCTGAAAGCCTCTGGAATGCCACTATTGTATCTGCCTCCACCACCACACTTTGCAGCGTGTTGCAGGTTCAATGGTTCAATGCACATCTCCTTTACACTTTGCCCCTCTCATCTTAAAGCTATGTCCTCTCATCACTGACATTTCCACATTGAAAAAATTGTTCTGACTGTCTACCTTATCCAAACCTTAAAGTGATGGGACAGACTTATCAACCACAGACCAACCAGCCTAACACAATTGTCATTTGGAAAAGCTATGGGTTAAGAAAGGATAGCTCATACAGATATTTTAAAGGAAAGTCACCTCTGACATGGTGAATTAAGGTAAAGAGCTTACATTTGTGTATGCACATTGAAGAGATGTTTGATGAACAAGAACTTCCTAAATTTTTAATCAACATTGGCACACATGGGACGATAGAGTCAGCGACAGATAAAAGGTAGCTCAAAGATAGTTGAGCTACTCTGAGTGGTGGTGCAGCAGTAGAGCTGCTGCCTTACAGCACCAGAGACTTGGGTTCAATCCTGACAACGGGTGCTGTCTGTATGCAGTTTGTACGTTCTCCCTGTGACCACAAGGGTTTTCTCCAGTTGCTTCGGTTTCCTCCCACACTCCAAAGACGTACAGGTTTGCAGGTTAATTTGGCTTTGGTAAAAATTGTCCTTGGTGTGTAGAATAATGCTAGTGTACGGGGTGATCGCCGATCGGCACAGGCTTGGTGGGTCAAGGGGCCTGTTTCCATGCTGGGTCTTTAAACCAAACTAAACTAATAAGAAGCAGACATCAGTGGAGACACTTTCTCCTTCAGGTGTCTTCTAAAGGTTGCATTGGGTACATTACACCTTTCAATCGATGTTAACTACAGGGATTTAGGTACAGGCATAATTTTAAAGCACAAGCCCCCACAACATAACAAGCAGATGTAGATAGTAATACACATTAGGACGAGACAGGTGGGTTGCTCAAATGTACAACAGATGAAATTTAACATGGAGTGATGCATTTATGGGAACGTAATGAAAAGCGACAATATTGAATAAATAATACATTTTAAACTTGGGAGGAACCCAGACCTGGGATGTGTTCAGTCAAACCTTCAAAGGTGCCTGGACAAGTTGAGAGTGTTTAAAAATGCATGGAATACAGAAGCAAGGGCATTAGGCTAGACCTTTATAAACCACTCAACTCAAGTGTGTGTCCAATTCTGGGAGGCATTCAGATGTGAGAGCCTTGGTGAAAGTACAGAAGAGATTTACTAGAATTCTACCATGGTTCTTGGACATTGAGAGACAAGAACAGCTGCAATAGAGCAGGGAGGTTAAGGGGAGATTGCAAAGAGTTGCTTGAAATAATGAAGGATTTCAATGGTATAAGTAAGGAGAAGCTGTACCTAGCAGCAGAAGGATAACTAGAGGACATGGATGTAAACCAAGTTGATAAAGAACCAGAAACTGCTTGATGTGAATCTTTATACATAGCAAGTGCTATTCTTGTTTAATTTAGTTTAGTTTAGCTTTGAGATACAGCACAGAAACAGGCCCTTCAGCCCACTGAGTCCACGCCGACCAGTGATCCCCATACACAATCATTATACTAGACACTAGGGGCAATTTTACAATTTTACCGAAGTCAATTAACGTACAAACCTGTACATCTTTGGAATGTGGGAGGTAACCGGTGCACCGAGAGAAAACCCCACGTAGTTACGGGGAGAAAGTATAAATTCCATACAGACGGCACCTGTAGTCAGAAACGAACCCGGGTCTCAAACACTGTAGGTAGCAACTCCACCGCTGTGCCATTGTGCCCCCCAGGGATTTTTAGTTTAGTTTAGTTTAGTTCATTTTTTTGTTGTCATGTGTAGCAAGGTACGGTGAAAAGCTTTTTGTTGCGTGCTTTCCAGTCAGCGAAGACTAAACATGAATACAATGAATATATGGAATGAGCTGCCAGAGGAGGTTGTTGAGGCAGGTGCTATAGCAACATTTCAAAGACATTTGAATAAGTACATGGATAGGAAAGATTTAGAAGGATATGGGCCAAATGTGGGCAGGTAGGACGTGTAGATGGGGCATATTAGTCAGCATAGGCAAGTTTGGGCAATAAGGGCCTATGACTAATAATCAAAAGGGCATAAATATATGAATAAATGTACAAGGATGAGAATGGCCAAATAGAAAATCATACATGCAGGGAATTTTAAAGGAGCAATACTTTATCCAGACTTCAATGACTGGCTTGAGATGACTAAATTTCAGGTAAGGGCTTCTACCAATAAACTGCTGATTCACAACAATCTATTAGCAGGGCAAGGACTGCTTAGTCTTTTGTCGTGTAGGTGACCGTGGATATGAAAGTTCAATGTTCTTAATCCTCCCTGGCAGTTGCAAGCTAGCAGGTTTTTTTTTAAATTATTGAGGTACAGCTTGGAAACAGGCTCTTTGGCCCACAATCCACGCCGACCAGCAATCACCCGTACACTAGTTGTATCCTACACAATAGGGACAATTTACGGAAGCCAAATAACCTACAAACCTGCATGGCTTTGGAATATGGGAGGGAACCGGAGCACACGAAGAGAATTGTAGGAAGGAACTCCAGATGCTGGTTTAAACCGAAGATGGACACAAAAAGCTGGAGTAACTCAGCGGGTCGGACTGCAACTCTATTCCTTTTCTCCAGAGAGGCTGTCTGACCCGCTGGGTTACTCCAGCATTGTGTTTCTGCACCCGGTGAAAACCCACGTGGTCACGAGGAGAAATTACAAACTCCGTACAGACAGCACCATGGTCAGGATCAAACCTGGGTCTCTGGTGCTGTGAGGCAGCATCTCTACCGCTGCTCCACTGTGCCGCCCTAGTAGTCAGTGCTATGTTAGGCCCCTCTGCAACGGGAGACAACTGCTTCACATTGCCTCTTGTTAGAGACAAGTAGGGACTGAGATGCCGTTGTCAGTGTTAAATCTCCCCAAGTGTGCAGGTGAATGATAGAATTTGGGGGAGTTGATGGGAATGTGTGATGATTGGATTTGAATGGGGTTAGTGTAACTGGGTGCATGATGGTTGACTTGGTGAACTCATAAGTCATAGGAGCAGAATTACTCCACTACTTTGCTCTGCCATTCAATCATGGCTGATCTATTTTTCCCTCGCAACCCCATTCTCCTGCCTTCTCCCCTGAACCTTTGGTAAGGGCTTCAGGTAAGGACACCCTTATTAATCAACAACCTGTCAATCTTAAAAATACCCAATGACGGCCTCCACAGCTGTCTGTGGCAATGAATTACGCAGATTCACCACCCTCTGGCAAATGAAATTCTTCCTAATTTCCTCTCTAAAGGGATGTCCTCTTATTCTGAAGCTGTGCCCTCTAGTCCTGAACTCTCCCACTCGTGGAAACATCCTCTTCACATGCCCTCTATCCTGTGTGTGCAGGCCCAGTGCCGTCAAACACTCATCATACATTAACCCAACCATCCCTATGATCATCCTGATAAACCTCCCCTGGACACTGTCCAATGCAGCTGAAGAGCCTGCACCAGCATCTGCAGTTCCTTGTTACTCTCTCCAAAATATTATTTTGTTGGAGATACAAGAGAATTCAGATGCTGAAGCTGGAGCACAAAGCAACCTTTTAGATTTTAGAGATACAGTGTGGAAACGTGCCCTTTGGCCCATCGAGTCACTGCTGACCAGCGATCACCCCATACACTAACACTTTCCTACACACCAAGAACAATTTACACTTTCCTGAAGCCAATTAACTTACAACCCTGCATCTCTTTGGCATGTGGGAGAAAACAAGAGTACACAGAGAAAACCCTGCGGTTGGAGCTCCTTAAGTCGATCCCTAAAGGGCCTGCCCCACTGCGGCGACCTAATTCACGAGTTTAGAAGAGTTTGCCCTCAACTCATACTCGCAGCATGGTTGACACGAGGTCCTAGGAGGTCTTTGTAACTCTCCTTCATGCTCGAGAGTAGTCCCTGCGTACTCGAGGCCTCAGCTAGGTCGCGGCATATTTTTCAACATGTTGAAAAATGCCTGCGAGTCAAAAAAGGTCACCATGGGGGAAAAAATTGCTACTTTTTTTACTCGTAGGTTTAGTCAAAGTAGGTCGTAGTAGGTCAGCATGTTATTCATAGGTAACCGAGGGTAGTCGCAGGTAATCGAAGGTAGTCATAGATAGTCTTCAACATACTCGAAGGGAGGACGAAGGGAGGTCGAAGGGAGGTCGTCTTCACTCTCCACTATTCGGTGTCCAAATTTCCCGAAGCTAATCTTCAACATAGTCGAAAGAGGTCTTCAACATGACATTTTTTCAAACTCTCCTAAACTCTTCACCAATTAGGTCGCTGCAGTGGGAAGCCCCTTAACCAAGGGACCACGAGCTTCACAATGTTAAGTCTGCAGGCTCCCACGGTTGGAGCTTCTGAAGTCGATCACTGACAAGGGGATCACAAGCTCCATGATGTTAAGTCCGCAGGCTCCCGCAGTTGAAGCTCCCGAAGTCAATCCCCAGCAAAAGGACCGCCAGCTCCACGATGTTAGATCGCAGTGTGGACGGAGATATGAGACGGAAAATACGATTCCGAGGAAAGAGATTAAAAAAACGTTTCCCCACCCCCCACATAAACAAAACTAAAGATCCACTAAAACATAGATTTAACAACAGACTAAAAACAACAACAGAAAAAAAGGACGAGACAGACTTTTGGCGAGGCTGCAATCGTACATCGCCACCATGGCAATTCATCCCATTAATTAATCTCTACATTTTTCTCCACCTTAAAATATATTCCTTTGATCAAACTGTCCCAAATTCACCTTCTTTGAATCATTCAGTAACTCTTTTCCCTGGTAATTCACCTCTGAAGTGTCTTGGAACATTGACTGCTGTAAACACATTGTTTAAGTGCAAGTTATTAATAGCAGTAGCTAAAGGCACTAATCAGTCAATGAATGAAGGGGGGGAATCCAAAGATATTAAGTTTCCCTGTGTTGCACATCTTGTAGATTGTGGAGCTTACTCCACGAAAGAAGCTTCATTACCATGAACCAGCGGCACAGTGGCACAGCGGTAGACTTGCTGCCTTACAATGCCAGAGACCCAGTTCGATCCTGACTATGGGCGCTTGTCTGTACAGACAAGTTCTCCCCATGACCTGCGTGGATTTTCTCTGGGATCTCCAGTTTCCTCCCACACTCCAAAGACGTACAGGTTTGTAGGATACTTGGCTTGGTAAAATTGTAAATTGTTCCTAGTGTGTGTAGGATAGTGTAAGTGTGTGGGGATCGCTGGTTGGCGCGGACCTGTTGGAACGAAGGGCCTGTTTCCGCGCTGTATCTCCAAACTAACAAAATTCCAATGACGTGCAGGTTTGTCAGTTAATTGACTTCTGTAATTTGTCCAACATAATAGAGCAGGATAGAATTAGTGTATGGGGTGATTGTTGGTCTGCATGGACTCATTGGGGCAAAGGGCCTATTTCCACGCTGTATCTCTGTTAAACTAAACTAAAACTAACATTGAAAGATTCTGAGGACAGCACTCTGGTAGGTCAAAAGAATCTCCTCACCACTTGGCGCCATTGTTGATGAGTTAGTCAATGTAAATGCAAGAGTCATTTCAGAATCAGAATCAGAATCGTACTTTATTTGCCAAGTATGTTTTGCAACATACGAGGAATTTCATTTGCCAAGTCAGTCATACAAATAAAAAGTAACATATCACCCAAAACACATTTTAACATGAACATCCACCACAGCATCTCCTACACATTCCTCACTGTGATGGAAGGCGAAAAAAGGCGATTTGCAACAATCAAATAAGTTATTGATATTACTCTTCAATGACGAAGCAAATTTATAATAATAGGAAGTGATGCTTAATCCATATTAAAGGTCAAGATATGCAGAGTTCACAGTTATGGTTAGAGAGGATACAAGATGGACTCACACCTGACAAAATAGCAATGGAAACAGGCCCTTCCACCCAACTAGTCCACGCCGATCATCAATCACCCGATCATACCAGTTCCATGTGATCTCACTTTCGCATCCACTCCCCAAGGGGCAGGTTTACAGAGGCCAATTAACCTACAAACCCGCACACCTTTGGGGTGTAGGTGGAAACCCATGTGGAGACACAAGGAGAACGGGCAAACTCCACATAGATAGCACCCAAAGTCAGGATTGAACCTGGGCTTCTGGTGCTATGAGGCAGCAGCCCTGCAAGCTTTCTTTGAATCTATAGTGATTTATGCTACTGGGCCTCATGACACTGATGTTTCACTGCGGTAGGGAGGTCAGTATGTTTTTCACTGAAGCACCTGCCAGAAAAAGTTTAGTTTGTTGTCTTGTGTACAGCGGTACAGTGAAAAGCTTTTGTTACGTCCAACCAGACAGCAGAAAAACAATATGATTATAATATGATCATATTGGCGTATTTATTGATCTGAATGGGACGGTCTACCTTCATTAAGCAGGTAAGTTCAGAGCAGTAAGTTTAGTTTATTTCTTTGTTTTTTTTATTTTATTTCTTCACTAGACTAAGTGGGACCCGTTGGGTCCCAACATCACATGGGAGGGCTGGTCCCCCAACACAATATTCCACCTCACCACCAATTCCAATATTGGTGGCCAGTGGGGGGGGGGGAGCTTTCTGGAGCGCTGGTATGGGTGTTGTGCGCTGAAGGGACTGGTTTCCAGAGGGGTAGTATGGATATAGTGGGCTGAATGGATTCTTGCGCTGGCTGCTCAGTCACTCAAGCCTGTTGTGCTGGCAGCTCACTCACAGCTGGTGGGCTCGCAGTTGACTCACGGCTATTCCTTGAAATTCCATTTCAAGCAGGGTGCAAGGCCACTAAAGACAGCGAGTCATGACCTCTCCCTCTCCCACCTTGCAGAGACTGAGCCACGCCCACACTTCCGGGTTTTATAGTCCCTCCCCCTCCCACCAGAAGGGGTGTGGCCTTCATGGAGTGATTGACACGAAAGAGAATCACAACATTTTTTAAACACTAATAACTCTTTTATTTTTCATCGATGGGGAAAATCCTCGGCACCTGATAAGCAGAGGGGACTGAGTAAGATTTCCAAAAATCACAGACAGATGTGGTAGCGTTTTTACTAAAATCAATATAAAGCGCAAACAGGAAGTGGTCAAGATTAGGCTTTTAATAATACAGAAGGCAGCGCTAATTAGGCAGCTCGCTTTAGCACTTTCAAAACCAAAGGCAAGGCAGCTCGCTTTAGCACTTTCAAAACCAAAGGCAAGGCAGCTCGCTTAAGCACTTTCAAAACCAAAGGCAAGGCAGCTTGCTTTAGCACTTTCAAAACCAAAGGCAACGCAGCTTGCTTTAGCACTTTCAAAACCAAAGGCAATGCAGCTTGCTTTTGCACTTTCAAAACCAAAGGCAACACAGCTTGCTTTAGCACTTTTAAAACCAAAGGCAACACAGCTTGCTTTAGCACTTTCAAAACCAAAGGCAACACAGCTTTAGCACTTTCAAACCAAAATACACTTTTACATTTTCAAACTACATTTTCAAACCACATTAAGGGCACTGACAGGTCAGTAAAACCACTCACAGTTTAGTAGACAAGTGTTCAGTGTTATTCACAGCTCAGACTGAGAAATGCGACCTCTCGCTCACCCATCTTGCAGAGAACTGAGGCACCTCCACACTTCCGGGTTTTATAGTCCCTCCGGAAGGGGCGTGGCCTTCAGGAGAGAGAATCTAAACATTTTTTAAACTCTAAAAACTCTTTTATTTTTCATCGATGGGAAAAATCCTCTTGTCCTGCGCAGCGGAGGTGGACTCTAAGTAAGATGGCCAAAAATCACAGCCTCAAGTGGCAGCGTTTTTTCTAAAATCAATATATAGAACAACAGGAAGTAGTCAAGATCAGACTTTTAGTAATATAGATTGCAAATGTAGAATCTTAAATAGCCAAGGGTTCATTTTAAATGTGATTTTAAATAACTTCAAACTTTTTTTTTTAAGGTTTAAATGAATCTCATTTGACGTTACTGCTTCTGATTATTGCCGATATTTATAAACAATGAAACAAATCTTTGGAGCCAAGATGATGATAGGGATGGGGATACAGAATATGACATTGGCTATGGAAGGGAGGGGTGATGGAAGTGGCGGCGCTGTTAACAGCTGCAGCTCGCCTGCAGTCCGTCTGTCTTTACTTTTTTCTGTTGTTTTTTTTGTCTTGTTTTGGTTAAGTTTTAGTTTGTTGGGTTGTGTTAGAGGGGGGGTGAAACATGTTCTCTGTCTCTTCCTTCGGGGGAATGCGACTTTTTCGTGTCGTATCCCCCTTCTCTGCCTCCGTCTGCGCTAGGGCCTAATGGCGGAGCTTGCGGAGCTGGCGGTCTCCAGCCTGCGACTGACCCCGAGGCTCCGGAGGCAGAGCCAGCCAGGACTCACCAACGAGAGGCTGGCCGTCTTCGGGGCTAAGGCAGCGGTGGCCCGACTTGCTGGTGCGGCGTTCTGGCTTTCGGCGGCGGCCTGGAGCTGATGCAGCGGGGCTCGGAGCTGAGACTGCGGGACCCGGAGCTGGGGCGGCTGCCCGGAGCTGGGGCAGCGGCCCAGAGCGGAGACTGCGGGACCCGGAACTGGGGCGGCGGCCCGGAGCGGAGACTGCGGGACCCGGAGCTGGGAGGGCGGCCTGGAGCTGGGGCAGCGGCCTGGAGCTGGGGCGGCTGCCCGGAGCTGGTGCTGTGGCGGGCCGTCTCGGAGCGGAGACGGCGTTCCAGTTTTCGGCGGTGGCGACATCACCATGGAGGTCCGCTGGACTGGAGGGCGGCATCTCCGGCCTGGATCGATCGCCTCAGCGCAGAGGGAGAACAAGGAGGGAAGAGACGGAGACTAAAGACTTTGCCTCCATCACAGTGAGGATGTGCTCGGTGAACTCACTGTGGTGGATGTTTAATTTGTGTTTATTGTATGTTTTGTTTTTATTAGTTCTGTGTATGACTGCAGGCAACATAATTTCGTTCAGAGAGAAAGGTCTGAATGACAATAAAGGAATCTAATCTAATCTAAAAAAAAAATGATGAAGCTAGAGTGAAGGTGAATGTAGACAGTAGGTTGAATGAAGCACAATCCAGCTATTTCAAACTCAGTGGTCGTCTTAGTTTAGTTTAGAGATCCATGCGGAAACAAGCCCTTTGGCCTATCGAGTCCATGCTGACCAGTGATCCCCGTACACTAGCACTATCCTACATACCAGGGACAATTTTACATTTGTATCTACAAACCTGTACGTCTTTGGAAAGTGGACGGAAGCTGGAGCACCCAGAGAAAACCCAGGCAGTCATGGGGAGAATGTACAAACTCCGTACAGACAGCACCCGCAGTCAGGATCGAACACGGGTCCCTGGCACTGTAAGGCATCAACTCTATCGCTGCACCACCGTGCCACCCATCTCAATCAGGAATGTGTCAAGTACATAATCGTTCCACATGCTACTGGACTAGTAACAGTTTCACAAGGAACTGCAGATGCTGGAATCTTGAGCAAACTACAAAGTGTTGGAGGAACTTGAGGGTCAGGCAGCATCTGTGGCGGGATTGGACAGACAACATTTCAGTTCAGAAATCTTCTACAGACCCCAATCTGAATTTGACTCCAATCTGCAATCTGAAGAAGGGTCCTGACCTGAAACATTGTCTGTCCATTCCCTCCATGTTGCTGTCTGACCCGCTGAATTACTTCAGCACTTTGTGTTTTGAGTTACAGTTATGAGGTGAGATACACAGGCCTCACTGTGTGGTGCTTAATTCAGTTAAACAACTGAATACCATCCAATGAAGAGGGAAACCAGTGATAGCCATTTTTCAATTCATGTTGTCACCGCCACCTTGAGAACTTCACTCTGTTACTAATTATTACTTCCAGCAAGGCAAGAGAGAAAATTAAATGAGAATTATAATGAAAAATTATAATTGTGCAGGACTATATTTATTCTACATAAACTGCCCGTAATTATGATTTAATTTACATTGCAAAATTGTTCACATTATTCTCCAGAAGAGTCAAGTAAATATTCTCAGCTTTCTTTTTGCGTGGTATGTTTTGAATCAGAAATTCTGTGAACAAAGATGTCAAGTTATTTTCAATTAAGTGGAATCTCCTGAGACTGATCACATGCAGTAGGTATTACCTGTAACTAATATTCTGTGTAGATCTTCCCTGCACATTAAAAGTGCAACGTTTTTATGTTTCTCAATGAAAATTTTGAATAGAAGCAATAATTATGCTTTCATTTCAAAGAAGTTTTAAAATAAAATAGGAATTATGTTGTACATCTCCATGCACTGATGAATGGGGAGGAGAGAGCATTGAATAAAATAATGTACAAGAACAGAAGAAATGTTGCGCCCCATATCTGAGGAAGGACGTGCAGATATTGGAGGTGCAAAGGGACTTGGAAGTACTGGTACAGGATTCCCAGGAAGTGAATTTGCTAGTCGATTTGGTAGTAAGGAAGGCAATTGCAATGCCAGCATTTATTTGCAAAGGACTAGAATATAAACAAAGTGATGTTATGCTGAAGCTTTTGTCAGGCCACTTTTGAAGTGTTGTGAGTCGTCTTGGGCCCCATATCTGAGGAAGGATGTGCTGGCATTGGAGAGAGTCCGGAGGAGGCTTATGACAATGATCTCAGGAATTATTGAATTAACAGATGATGAATGTTTGACTGCACAGGTCCTGACTCGCTGGGATTTAGAAGAATGAAGGAGGTCCTCATTGAAACTTACCGAATAGTGAAAGGCCTGGATTGAGTCAATGTGGAGAAGATGTTTCCACTAGTGGGAGAGTCTAGGACCAGAGGCCATATCCTCAGAATAAAAGGACGTACTTTTAGAAAGGAGATGAGGAGGAATTATTTTAGTCAGAGGGTGGTGAATCGGTGGAATTGATTGCCACAGAAGGCTGTGGAGGTTGTCAATGGATATTTTTTAGGCGGATCCTAACAGATTATTGATTAGTGAGGATGTCAGGGGTTATGGAGAGAAGGCAGGAGAATGGGTTTGAGAGGGAAAGATAGATCTGCTATGATTGAATGGTGGAGTAGACTTGATGGGCCATATGGCCTAATTCTGCTCCTAGACCTTATGAACTTATGAAATTTGGAGCAGGAGAAAGCCACCAGCTCTTTGAGACTGCCCCCCCATTGATTGATATCACCACTGATCGATGCTGGCCTCAACCTCTGCGCTGTATCAGTTCCCCATAAGCCTCAATTCCTCGATCTTTGAAATACTTATCTCTCTCCATCGTAAATATCTCTAATGATCCATCTCCACCACCCTCGGGGGCAGAGAGATCCAGAAATCCACTATCCCCCAACAGAATAAATGTCTATACAATTCGCTATTTTAAATATGCGGCCTCTCATTTTGTATCTGTGCCCCCTTTCTCACCGTGGCTCTGTATTGTGAAGGTTATTACTGAACTGTGCCTCAGGGTCATTACAGCTGCATGGCATCAGTCAATGGGCTGCACATATTTTCATTTTTTTAATGTTGCACTAAGCTAACATAATATCTCCCACAAACCCATGGAATACCAATTCTTTACACAACAGAATTTTGCAAGTGTAAAATATCATTAGTTAGATTCAGATCACCTCCCCAAACTGCAAAGGGGCTGTGTCCATTTGTTTGCTATTTTTATATCATCGCTGACTGAGTAATAGGACAACTGACAACCAGACTGACACACACTCAAACGAACAGGCACACACTCATGTAGTGACCATCTTTACAGCAACATAGAACATAGAACAGTATAGCACAGGAACAGGCCCTTCAGCCCACAATGTCTATGCAGAACATGATGCCAAGTGACATTGATCCCGGCACTCCTGACTCGCATCTACCTTTGAAGACCTTTGGAACTATCTATATATTCAATTGGACTTCAATGTATATATCTTGCACTGAATATCGTCCCCTTTATCCTTTAACTGTGCACTGTGGACAGCTTGTTTGTATACATGTATAGTTTAGTTTAGTTTAGTTTAGTTTAGTTTACAGATGCAGCATGGAAACAGACCCTTCGGCCCACCGAGTCCACGCTGACCAGCAATCACCCCGTACACTAACACCATCCTACACACTAGGGTCAATTTACAATCTTTACAGAAACCAATTAACCTACAAACCTGTACATCTGTGAAGTGTGAGAGGAAACCAGAGAAAACCCACGCGGTCACAGGGAGAAGGTACAAACTCTGTATAGACAGCACCCATAGACAGGCTCGAACCCGGGTCGTTGGAACTGTAAGGCAGCAACTCTACTGCTATGCCACTGTGTTGCCCTTATTTTAAGTATAGTCTTTTCTCTAAATGGTTAGAATGCAAACAAAAGCTTTTCACTGTACCTCGGTACACGTGACAATAATAAACTAAACTAAAAAAAAAAAAATATATGGCTGGAGGATTTGATAGGTGCCCACAAGTACAATGTATGTCAGCTCGAAAAACAAAGCCAGAGCTTTGATTTCCACCCACTGAACTGTGTGGAACGCATGTTAAATCCCACAACTGGCATCACAGGTAGTTAGGGTGGTCAGTATAGATTTTACTTCGGAGTCACGTGAGTGACTACGTGAAGAACCCCGCCACGATGCATGCATGTCATATCGCTTTCACGGTTGCGAAACGACAGGCGGGGGGGAGCGTTCCCCCGCAGCGGTAAGTTTGAAACTGCGACCTGCAGGTAAGAAATTTACTCTGCGGTAGTTTTGTTCCCCGCGCTGTTTTTTCACAGGGGGGGAAGCTGGACAAAATAGTGTCCACAAGTGCTGCGAGTAAAGCTGGCTGGGGAGGACCGCGAAGTTGCGGGAGCCAGCAGCAGCTGAAGGCACAAGCCCCGTAAGGGATCAGCTGTGCCGACTTTTGGTCCCGCGCTGGCCTGAACACCACGGCCGGGTGGGAGACTATTCAAATGGGGCCGTCGACTTTTTGGACAAGTCAAAAACGGCAGGAGGCGGGGTGGAACGACGTTCCCCCGTAGCGACAATTTTAACCTGGACCTGCAGGTAAGAGCTGCGGTCTTTTTGTGTTTTTACCATACTGATTACAGGTGGAGAAACCAACGGGCTGCGACAAAGCTGGTGGGCTAGATGGGATCAGCTGTGCCCGATGCCGATGTCGCCTCCACACCGGCCAGATCCACGCGGCCGGGCGGTAAGGCTAGACACAAAAACAAACAAGGTCGTGACTCAGAGGAGTCCGACTTTGAACAACCGCGGGCGGCCAGCGACCGAGAGCGCTGGAGCCGGATGGAGCGGTGTATGGAGCTTTGCTCCAACGTGACAGACTCCCAAGAACCAGGTACTCCCAAATATGGGATGTAATTATTATCCTGAAGATGCTCAGGAATTGGTCTCCAGCAACAGCTCTGTCCCTACACAGACTGACATTAAAAACAGTCATGCTAATGGCATTGGTCACGGCACAAAGGGTACAGTCACTGCATAAACTAAGACTGGACAACATGACTTCCTCAACAGAAAATATTACGTTTCATATCTATGAGTCAGTAAGCAGAACAGACAGGGATCAGCAGGCCTCAATATACAATTTAGGTCATACCCAACAGATGACCGTCTGTGTATAGTAAGACATCTGTCGTTATACATGGAGAAAACGAAAATCCTAAGAGACAATGAGAAGGCACTTTTTGGTCAGCCACTAGCAACCACACAAAAGAGTGATGGTCCAGACCATCTCAAGATGGCTGAAACAGGTGCTAACACAGGCTGGGGTGGATACTAATATTTTAAATCTCATTCCACCAGGGCTGCAGCTACATCGGCAGCGATACAGTTGGATGTCCCAATGGACCAAATCCTCAAGGCAGCAGGATGGTCTGGGGGGGAAAAAAACATTCCAATTATTTTACAATAAACCAGTAATGAATCCTGGAACGTTCGCAGAAACAATTTTAAGTTCTGTAAATTAATTTAAACCCATAAAAAGGGGTTATATATTTGTGTTAATAAATTTTATGATTTCAATGTCGAATTCATGTCCAAATTATGTTAACACAATTCCTCCTACAGTCATCAAGGCAGACGTGATGCATAGACTCGTTTCCACGGCATGAAATCACAGAGCTTTAATCACAGAGCTTTAAAATCTTCACGTAGTCACTCACGTGACTCCGAAGTAAAATAGTAAGATTAAACGAGAACTTACCAGTTTGAAGTTTGATCTGTATTTTATGAGGAGTTACGATGATGGATTACGTGCCCTCCGCTCCCACCCTTGATCATATACTTAACTGATATCTCTTCTCTAATCTTACTATGTTTAGTCATTACAGTTATCTGTGATTTCACACCGCTGCTTTGAAGAATGGCATGCATGCGTCGTGGCGGGGTTCTTCACGTAATCCCTCATCGTAACTCCTCATAAAATACAGATCAAACTTCAAACTGGTAAGTTCTCGTTTAATCTTACTATTTTGGCCCATTGGCATTCCTCAATCAGAGTATTGAGTATAGAAGTTGGGAGGTCATGCTGCAGTTTTATAAGACCTTGGTGAAGCCACGTTTAGAGTATTGTGTTCAGTTTTGCTCACCGTGTTATAGGAAAGATGGTGTAAAGTTGGAAAGGGTACAGAGAAGATTTACAAGGATGTTGCCAGGACTTGACGGCCTGAGCTATAGGAAGAGGTGAGCAGGTTAGGACTTTATTTCTTGGCGAGCAGGAGGATGAGTGGTGATCTTATAGAGATGTAAAAAATTATTTGGAATAGATTGGGTAAACACCCAGAGTCTTTTCCCCAGAGTAGGGTAATTGAAAATCAGTGGACATAGGTTTAAGGTGAGGGGGAAAGATTTAATAGGAAGCTGAAGTGGAACTTTTATACTCAAAGGGTGTATGGAACATGGGTGCTGGAGGAGGTATTTGAGGCAGGTACTTTCACAACATTTAAGAAGCATTTAGATAGGTACATGGATAGGACTAGTGTGGATGGGGTATGTTGGTCAGCATGGGCAAGTTGGGTCGAAAGGCCTGTTTTCCATGCTGTATGACTCTGTGACCTATGTCTCAGCGGCATCAATTCCAGGGGTAACCCAGAGGATTGCTCCACCTGTTTCATTAGGGATCGCAAACATTAAATATCGTTCTGATGAAGGGTCTTTGCCTTGAAACATTAACACAGTTTCTCACCCTACATTCGCGGCCTGGCTCGCTGAGTATTTCCAGCATTTTCTGTTTTGTTTCACATTTCCAGCATCTGCAATAATTTTGATTTTCAGTTAAATAATAGATTTTAAATACTTTTGAAGAGTGAATGTAACACAGTTCGCTCCAAGTGAAACAGTCTGTCATGCTTAATGCAGCTAAAAGACGCACGTTTCCGGATCAGAATACTCTCTGCCTGTTTTATGTCGGCCAATGAGCAAGTGGTAGGCAGAATATAGAGAGTATATTGCACAGCAGACATTGATAATTTATTCAGGAAATAGTTTATTGAAAAAGCAGTGGAAACAACTTCTCCATGTAAAAACAGAGTCATTTCACAAGAGCAGCCAATGGAGGATAGTCCCATATAAATAATGTGCACAAAGTCAAACAGTCATTTACAGCAATTTAGTTCCCCAAATTTATAGGGTGGTGTGGCAGTCCAAACTGGGGCGGCATGGTGGCACAGCGATAGAGTTGCTGCCTTAAAGCGCCAGAGACCTGGGTTCGATTCTGCCCATGGGTCCTGTCTGTGCGGAGTTTGTACGTTCTCCCTGTGACCGCATGGGTTTTCTCTGGTTGCTCCGGTTTCCATCCACACTACAAAGACGTGCAGGTTTGAAGGTTAATTGGCTTCTGTAAATTGTCCCCTGGTGTATAGGATAGAACTAGTTACATAAATTGAACCCTGGCAACTGGAGTTGCGAGGCAGCAGCTCCACCAGCTACGTCACACCTCTCATGCTTCAACTCGCACATGCTCTTTGAATGGGAATTATTCAATGGTCACTCCATCCATGTCACGCTTGTCAGCAGAAGTTAATATAGCAAGACCTATATCCTGATTCCAAATGCACAAAATTCTTACAAATAACCTCAAATTCCACTGCTGTTTAGATGATTGAGGTGCTGCTCGTAAGTCTGTAATTTCAGTGTTTTCTCTATGACCCTTGTTAAAACTGGGGTCACCTTCTGCTGCTTTCTTATTCCAAGGATGTTATCTTATTGCAATTACCCTTGAGAGACACTGGTGAGGAAATCTGCAGTCTCCTCAGTCAAGTTACCAGCGTCCTTGAATAGAAATCCTTTGATTTTGCAACTTATAGAGGTAAACATCTTTAAATTTTTGATATTGTTCCTTTTAATTTGAAAGGTTTTTATGCACCCTCGTGATCCTTAATACTTTCCATTAACGCAGTGACACGTGTACTGCCTAGGTGGGGTCTGCTACATGATTTTACAGGATTGTTTGCGAAACAAAGTCAAGTCAAGTCAAGTCACATTTATTTATATAGCACATTTAAAAAACAACTCTCGTTGGCCAAAGTGCTTTACATTTGTTATAAGAATAGTATAAACAAACAAACTACATACATATATACATATAGCCCTCGCTCAGTGGATGTCAGGAAAGGCTTGGGAGTATAGATAAGTTTTTAGTCTTGACTTAAAGGAGTCGATGGAGGGGACAGTTCTGATGGGAAGGGGGATGCTGTTCCACAGTCTAGGAGCTGCAACCGCAAAGGCACGGTCGGCCCTAAATTTATGCCTAGACCGCGGGATATCAGCAGCCCCAAGTCGGCCGATCTGAGGGACCTGGAGGTGGAGTGGTGGGTGAGAAGACTTTTAATGTAGGAGGGGGCAAGCCCATTGAGGGCTTTGTAGACATAGAGGCATAGAGACATAAAAACATTTCACTGTATGTAGCTACATGTGACAATAAAGTATCATTGAATCATTGAACTTGAGAATTCTCTCTGTTTCCAATTTTTGGAATACTCCATCGCAGAGATCAGTGGTGACTGAATCATTGATGATAATCAAGACTGAATTATAATCAGATTAATAAATTATAAACAGAGTTTAGTCACTTAGTCACATCCTTCTTTTCCAACACAACATTCCCTAAAGACAGACACAAAATGCTGGAGTAACTCAGCGGGTCAGGCGGCATCTCTAGAGAACAGATATAGGTGACATTTTGAGTCGAGAGAGTTCTTCAAACTTATTCAGACTCTCAGTCTGAAGAAGGGTCTCAACCCTAAACATTGCTTCTTCCGAAACAATGTCTGTAAATGCCTCTCATGAGATGTTACTTCCATTCAGCATCTACCCTGGCAAACCCTTCAAGAACTTACATGTTTTAATAAGAATACCTCTCATTCTTCTAAACTTTAATGGATATAGACCCATTGCAGAACATAGAACAGGACAGCGCAAGATCAGGCCTTCCAGACCACAATGTCTGTGCCAAACATGATGCCAAAACCATCTCTTATTTACCTGTGCATAATTCATATCCCTCCATTCTCTGAATGTCCACATGCCTATCCAAAAACCTTTTCAATGCCACTATTGTAAATGCCTCAGCCACCAACCCTGGTACTGTGTTCCAAACACCCAACACTCTCTTTGCAAAAAAATTGCCCGGCACATCTCCTTTAAACTTTGCCTGTCTCACCTTAAAGCTATGCCCTCCACAATTTGATTTCTCCATTCTGGGAAAAAAGTTCTGACTGTCTACACATAATTGTATACACTAAGATATACTAAATTATATCCCACTCAACCTTTCTCAAAATACATCTCTTTCGTCTTATCTGAATGTTCATTTTATGATTATGTCTGCCTCAGAATCTATATTCTATTTATCCCTAATGCCTTCTTTAACCTCGCTATTCAATCATATCAGTTTGCTCTTATGTTCAGTGCTTGACGTTTACTTGACTCATAAAACCATTTTTATTTCTCTCCATGTCCTTGCCTTCAAATATTTCCAATTAATTTCTGTTCATGTAACATTTCATCTACTCAACGCCAGAGATTCAGTTAATTATGTTTGTTTAATCTTTTCCATCTCCGTTTTAAAACTGAAATATTACTCATCCCGTGAATGCAACAAATGCTTTCCCAACCTATTCTTACATCTGTAGATCTGTAGTTGCCAAAGTGCAGACATAACTAAACTAAAGATACAAAAAACTGCAGATGCTGGAATCCTGAGCAAAACACAAAGTGCTGGTGGATTTCAGCAGGTCAGACAGCATCTGTGGAGGGAATGGATAGACAATGGTTCAGGTCAGGACTCTTCTTCAGGCTCACCTTGAATAAATTGAATAAGTTATGCATGTATGTGATTTCATCTAACCCAAGCAATGTGCAGTAGAAAGCATTATATCGGGATGTATTACAGCATAGTTTGGGAACAGCTCCATCCAAGTCCGCAAGAAATTGCAGAGTTGTGGAAGCAGCCCAATCACACAAAACAACTTCCTTTCCATTGACTCCATCTATATTTCACGCTGCCTCGGAAAGGCCACCACCATAATCAAGGATGAGTCTCGCCCCAGTTTACTCCCTCTTCTTCCCCCTCCCATCAGGCAAGTGGTACAGAAGTGTGAAAGACGAATAGGGACAGTGTCTTCTCAGCTGATTTCAGGCAACTGAACCATCCTCTCACTAGCTAGAGTGCAGTCCTGACCTCCATCTACCTCATTGGAGACCTTCAAACTATCTTTAATAAGACTTTATTGGACTTTACCTTACACTAAAGGTTTTTACCTTTATCCTGTATCTGTACACTGTGGACGGCTTGATTGTGATCAGTGTGTAGTCTTTTCGCTGACTGGATAGCATGCAACACAAAGCTTTTCACTGTACCTCAGTACACGTGACAATAATAAACTAAACTAAGCAACTGTCACTGAGCAACATCTGTACTCAACATTATGGACTGTTTGTTAGTCAACAAAAATCTGCTAATTTTAGACCAAAAAAGATGAATCAGGCAGAACACACACAAACCTATTGGAGGATGGATATACCAGATTTCAATGTGTATGGGAGAAATTATTCTTAATTTTACTCCCAAATATTTTAACTCTGATTTTAAGACTTTGCTCATTTGTTCTAGAGGACGTGGTTTTCCAGCTCCGTCTCTCTTGACTATCTTCATCAATTTCACAAGATTACTATTTTACCAACTCAAAGGAATATAAAACAAATATTTGGTCATGGCCCTCATTTTAGAATCCTTTAAAATCTCTTACTCTGCACTGATAATTACTCATGCTAATCTCCTGATTCAAATTGGGTTGTATGTTTAAAACATGCATTAATGCTATTCTCAAAAGCTTTAGGCATGAAACTTTGTGTAAATTGCAGCATTATGAGTCATGGAGTCATAAAGAGTGTGGAAACAGGCAATTCAGCCCAACTTGCACCACACAGACCAATATGCCCCATCTACACTAGTCCCACATGCACGCGTTTGCCCCATATCCATCTAAGCCTATCCTATCTATGTACCTGTCTCAATGCATCTTAAATGTTGTGATAGTCCCTGCCTCAACTCCCCCCTCCATCAGCTCGTCCCATACACCCACCACTCTTTGTGCAAAAAAATTACCCCTCAGATTCCTATTAAATCTTTTCTCCCTCACTTTAAACCTTTGTCATCTACTTCTCGATTCCCCTACTCTGGGCAAAAGATCCTGTGCATATACCCGATCTATTCCTCTCATTATTTTGTATACCTCTATAAGATCATCCTTCATCCTCCTGCGCTCCAAGGAAAACATGTACCAGCCTGCTCAACCTCTCCCTATAGCTCAGACCCTCGAGTCGTGATGTTTGCATAATGTTTGCATAAATAGTAGGCAGAAAATTCAGGCCTTTATTGAATTGCTGCCTATTTTTCCCCATGGTAAAAATTAGCTGAGTACAAGCAATGAAAAAGTACACATAGAACAAGAGAAATAATAACAAGAATCAGATGCAGAAGGAGCATTCAAAATATTCAATAAATACGTTTAAAATTCTGTGAATAAATCAAACATACCCTGGAACACTGTGTTTAGTTTTCCCTAAAACCAAAAAGAAGGAAGTGAATAATAAATAGAGTAGGTACATTCCTTCTGTCATCGGGGCTCTAGACATTAAGGTAACTCCTAACTAGACATTGTGAGAAATAAAAAGGGCAAACTTCTGATTTGCAAATATATAATTACAAATATCATCAAAAATATTATTGATTTATTATATGTGAAATATATTGTACTGTGTAAAACACAATGTGCTGGAGTTACTTGGCAGGCCAGACAGCATCTGTGGAAGGAATGGATAGGTGGGGTCTACTACAATCAGTCTGAAGAAGAGTCCCGACCCAAAACATCACCAATCCATTCCTTCCACAGAAGCTGCTAGAACCGCTGAGTTACTCCAACACTTTGTGTTTTACTCAGGAATTTAGCATCTGCAGTCTTTTTGTCTCTATTTATTATTCTCTGTCTGCTAGAAAATCTAGATGCTTTTTTCTTATGGAAATACTCATGAAACCTTATGAGCCAATATACATCTAGACCAATCTAGACCTATTCACAGGACTAGGCAGACAAATTGCTTGAACATTAAAAACTTCCGTACGAATATACTAAAATTTAAAAATTATTTAGATTTGAAAATGTAAGGGCTACATTTTACTTATAAATTCTGTAACATTGAAGGTAATTTTAGTTTAGCTTAGTTTAATTTAGTTTAGCTTAATAGCCTGTGTACCCATATGCAGCATTGAACCTAAGTCTCTAGCGCTGTCAGACAGCATTCTACCACTGTGCCACCTTGCCACCCTGATTCTTGCCCCACCACCCTAGAAGATCCATATCTTGACTAAAGAGGGTATCTGTAGCAAAACGATTATTTCGGGGATCTCCCAAGCCATTTGATACAGATTTCACTGAAAATAGGTGGCAGCACAATTCGATGGAAAACAACTTGGTGTGAAGCCCCAAATCTATGATAAGACAATAAAATGAGATTGGTGTTTTCTTTAAAATGTTAACTTTTTGAAGGACTGTATGAATAAAATGCATGTGTCACATTTGTAAAACACATTATTTCCCTCAGATCCAGCAATGAGATTTCCACTCGGATGGGAGAGACCCAAGACAAGTGATGATAGATTACTTTGCTGATTCCTCTTTACATTAACCCTGGGGTTGATAATGGGGTTCAGCCCCATACTGCACAGTAATGGCCCGGGCCAGTGTTAAGAGTTTCCTTCATAGAGAGCCCAACACATTCTGTTCTGAAATAGAAAAACATGATGCTGGAACTGAACAACAGGCCAGTGGATCTGTAAAGAGAGAGAGGTTACATATCAAGAGTGCAGTCTTCATCAAACCAGCCCTGGCAGAAGATGACAACAAGAATGTTAAGCTCATTGTGTTTTACAGCCTTATTATATATGTCCTGGTTATATATGTCCAACATTTTCATAACATCTAGTTTCTCTGCTGATCCATACTATTCTGTGTGAACAAGTCCTCACAAATTTCAATCGTTATTCTTCCCATTTGCAATTCCAAAGATATGTTTGACATGGCATGCAACCGAGATAACTTAAGGTTAAGACAAACAACTTACAATAGGTAATTGCTTAGTTTAGATTAGTTTAGTTTAGTTTAGAGATACAGTTTGGAAACATTCCCTTCGGCCCACCAAGTCCGCGCCAACCAGCGATCCACATATACTAACACTATTCTACACACCTACCAAAGCCAATTAACCGACAAACCTATACGTCTTTGTAGTGTGGAAGAAAACCGGAGCACCCGGGGAAAACCCAAGCAGTCACGGGGAGAACGTACAAATTCCATACAGACAGCACCATACATAGTCAGGATCAGGGGACCTCATTGAAACATACAGAATAGTGAAAGGCTTGGATAGAGTGGATGTGGAGAGGATGTTTCCACTAGTGGGAGAGTCTAGGACTAGAGGTCATAGCCTCAGAATTAAAGGATGTTCTTTTAGGAAAGAGATGAGGAGAAATTTATTTAGTCAGAGGGTGGTGAATCTGTGGAATCTTTGCCACATAATGCTATGGTGGCCATCAGTGGATATTTTCAAGGCAGAGATAGATAGATTCTTGATTAGTACAGGTGTCAGAGGTTATGGGGAGAAAGCAGGAGAATGCGGTTAGGAGGGAGAGATAGATCAGCCATGATTGAATGGCGGAATAGACTTGATGGGCTGAATGGCCTAATTCTACTACTATCACATGACCTATGAACCCAGGTATCTGACGCTGTGAGGCAGCAACTCCACTGCTCCGTCACTGTGCTGCTTCTCATATAAAGAATGTAGAATGAAGAATAGAAGATTTGAGATACATATTTGAGACAAGAATTTGAGACATCAAGTGGAAGGGCGGCACAGTGGCACTGCTGTCAGAGCAGTCACATTGCGCTAGAGACCCGGGTTCAATCCTGACCTTGGGTGCTGTCTGTGTGGAGTTTGCACTTCTTCCTGTGACTGCATACGTAGGTTTCCTCTGGGTGCTCCGGTTTCCTCCCAAAGATGTGCAAGTTTGTAAGTTAATTGCCCTTGTAAATTACCCCTAGTGTGTAGGGAGTAGATGTGATGATGTTGTAATGTAAAACTAGTGTGAGCTGGTGATTAATGGTCAGTGTGGACTCGGTGGGCTGAAGGCCCATTGCTATGCTGTATCTTTCAAGTAATCAATCAAACTATGGTGAAATATTAATACTTTGACCAGAGCCATACATAGGGCTACCAAAGTCTGAAAACAATCAAATAGTTTAATATAATTTGTAGCATTTTATGACAGCACTCCGGGCTTAATAACTTCCCAAATGATGTCACACATAAAATATAATGTCATCACACATGTAAAGGATGCTTAAATAAGGATTTCTGGATTCTCCAGTTTGCAATTAACCTCTGAGAGCTTTCAGGTGAACCACACTAAATCCTATTTCTTACTGTTTAATCCAACTTTGGGGTAAGTATATAACTGGGCAAAACTTATAAGAAAGAGGAAAATCTCCATGAATTTTCTCCCTGATCTGTTGAAAGTGAACGAGCAGACATTGGCAACTATGCCGCTGTCTCAGAGGTCTTCCTGTCCCAGGTGTGTAGAGTCGGTGTGGGCAAGTTGGGCAGCTGTATGACTCGATGCTTCTAAACCGTCCCAATCTCCTGGCCAATTGAGTTTTAAATTATGTTATAGTACCTGCCTCAACTATCTCGTCGGGCAGCTCATTCCATAGATCTACCACCCTGTGCTCGGGTTCGTATTACATTTTGCCCTTCTCACCTTAAACATATGTCCTCTGTTTTTTTGTGTACCCTGCTATTCTCTCCGGGAAGCCAAGCTGCGTTTACATTGTAACTGCTTCCCACTCCTCCCTCGGCCACATTTAACCGTTCAACCAACATCACTGGGGGGGTGGAAAGTAGACCATCTGGTCGTTAAAATATTACTGAATGTGGGAGTTCGTGTGCCTCCGTTGCCCGAACTTTCCCGACATCTGCAAGGTGGCTACAATTGGAAAGTACTTCAACCGCGCTGCACCGATTGTTTCTTCACGGCGGAGCAGCAATAATGAATGAACTGTTTACCAGAGGCAGGAGGCATGGTCCACTCTGAAATGTGGATATGGTGTATACATTTAAACCTGCATTGAACTGCACGGGATACGTTCAAACCTGCACCGAGGTATACAGCATACATTCAACCCTGCACCGACTGACACAGGAGAGAGAGCACGTACACTCAGATCAAGACAAACCCACTCACATATCGATGCCCAGCAGAAGGTAGGGGGGACACATATTGGACTCAGTATAAATCACGTGAAGAAAACTCACATTAAATGATTTCCCGATGATCCGGCTGCATTATGCGAGTGCCGGGAGCATGACAAGGGTCAGTCTTAAAGCGATCATTGGCTCCAGGGTGAGAATGGTCCCATGCTGCTCAATAAAGCCTGCGATCATCTCTGGTCAATAGGACTGGGAGATAGATAGATAGCGCATGTCTCATCTCCCCTGCCAGCGTTAGATGCTCCCACTATTACCACCACCAATACTACTACTACCACCACCACCACCACCACCACCATCTTGCTAGTGCACCGATCCCAACGCCACAACATTCAGCTGGACATATTCGCTCTGACTGTGAAGACTGCGGAAAAAAAATAATGCCCAGGTTGGATCGTTAGAAGGGGAGAGAGAGCGCCGTGTTCCTTCTCCTTGCGTCCTCCATGCTCTCCAACACATCTAACAGGAGAAGATGAGGCGGATCGACAGGCAAATTGTCCTGCTATGCTCCGGCTTCTTGGGGCTCGCCCTCGGAGCCTTTCCGACCAGTGTGCAAATAGGTAAGCGGGGGAGGGGGGGTTGATCCGTCGCTTGTTATTTATTCTGATTAAGTGTTCCTTGCATAGTGAGTATGTGTAACAATCTCAGTGCGATCATTTGGTGCATTTTAAAATACAACCAAACGGGATCTGTTACCCCCGTCCCCCTTGGAATTTGTGATTATCCATATATATATGTATATAATATATATATATACATAACATTATATGGGAAGTTAATTATCTGCAAAATGTTGGGAGATGTGCAACATTTTTTTGCTCCTTGTCAGCGATGTTTGCAGGGAGTGTAGTTGTGGCGGTTTTGTTGTGTTACAACACTGCAGTAGTTGTGCTGGCGAGGATGTTGTTAATGGGATACTGCTCGCTCCTTGCTGCTGCTGCTGCTGCTGCTGCCGACGCCGTTCGCCAGCGGCCGGCAAAAGTTGATCTAATATGTGCACATTTTGCTTTTATTCCCTCCTCGTCGTGGGCTAGAGCTTCGGGGAAATGCATAATTAAAAAACAAACCCGTGTAGCAACGCATCAGATCACATTCAGCGTTTTGCAATGGATGTATTGCCCCGATCTCTCTCTCTCTCTCTCTCTCTCTCTCTCTCTCATATATAAACAAATAAATGTGGTCATGGTCATGAAACGGAGCAATAAATTGGAATTGAATGTATTTTTGCTCTGTGTACAGACAAGTTCTGGCGAAAGGCCGTGCTGTGCGGTTGAATTGTTTAAAATTGCTTTCGAGTTATCTCGCACTTGCTGCAAAGTTATTTTATTGTTGAGGAGGCAATGTGTTTATCTGTCGTTCCCAGTGCACTGAATGTCATTTACCAAGACCGTGTTAATGAAGGGCTTCGATCCCTGCCTCCGGTGCAAAATGACCTGTGCTTAAAAGTTCACATTTCACCGGCGATTCGGTCCCCTTTTGTCGCGCTGGCATTCTTTTTTATAAGCGTGGCTTGAAAATGTCCGTGGTATTGGAAGTTCACCGTGCATGAGGAGAGTGTTCTTTAATGCCCGGGCTGTTACCGGATAATCGATGTGGTCATTCTGACTTCATCGCACGCATAGCACAAGGCTGGCGGTATTTCATCTGTAAACATTCAAGGGCTGTGTCGAGGGTGCGATGGGTTTTATTTCTATATCCATTTAGCACACTTATGCACGATATAGCATTTCTTCTTTGCATTAGGGAAGATTAGCAATAAAATATTGCCACTCAGACACGGGCATGTTGGAGTGTGTGATAGTCTTTTTATTCTAGTTGCATTTAGCACAGTTTTGCACGTTATAGCATCCCATTGTTGCTTTAGGAATGACCAGCAATAAAATATTGCCACTGGACACGGGCATGGTAAAAGTGGATCACTTGCTCTTCCTGATAAATGGATAGCTGGTTCTAAGAATCAGCAGAGTAATATGATGGCCAGAAACCTTCACAAGTTTGCATGAAGAACTACAGGCAACATGCTCTCAGCATCAAATTGCAAAGGCGCTACTACTTTCGCCTGAATTTGTTGTCGCTGGCTGCTTTTTTTTTTGTAACAGTTATTGGTTCCCAATAACATTAGCACATTGAATCAGCATTGGTACCATAGAAGCTCGCTAATGGATTGCTCTTTGCTGATGAGACCACCATTGTTTTTTTTGTTTTGCAGGAGGGCTGTTCATGAGATATTCTGATCAGGAATACAGTGCTTTTCGGTTTGCAATTTATCTCCACAACACTAACCCCAACACGACTGAAGCGCCTTTCAATTTGGTTCCGCACGTGGACAACATTGAAACAGCCAACAGTTTCGCGGTAACGAATGCGTGTAAGTATCAAAGGGCTTTGAGCTTTTGTCGTCGAGAACTGACTGCACTGGAGAAGTCAAGACTGCCGCGAGTGGCCTTTTCAAAAATGTACTGAAGCCTTGCTTTTGTGAGCCCGTGACTGAGCAGAGTAATTAATAGTGGCAGTCACTAAAATATGTCTTTGCACGAGATGTCCTGAAATGCTTTTCACATTGGATGACGGCTGAGGGCATGGGCTGGAGGCTTCGGAGAATGTCAAGAAGCCGCGTCTCCGAATGCAGTATAATTTATTTTTTTTGCAGAGGAAAACAGAGTTTGGCTGCATCATTACTCTTGCATGATGCTATCGCAGTGTTTTTGCCCGCTGCAGAAAATGAATGGGGGAAGTTTCCTATAATTTTCCCGCAGACAGCAGATTTTCATTGTTAAAATCAGCAGAATATTCCCTCCCATTTGAGGTTAAATTGGAAACATCCACGTAGCATGATAAATAAAACGATCTTATGTGGCCACTGGGTTAATAATCCTCAGTCAAAGATCATTTTACTCCATGTGAGGAAGTTGGGTTACCTGGTCACTTTGGTTCACCCACTGATCTCACCAAATTACCCTGATTTGTAGATTTTAAAACAATAGGACATTTATCCAACCTAAAATGGCCAAGGCATCATGCTTAAAAACCATCTTCTCCTAAGCAGTTTGACAGCAAGGTTCAATTATTTACTTTATTTCTGTTTCAGTAATTTTGTCAAGATGATTAATGTTCTCGCATTGTAAAGGCAAATGAAAATGTGCAGCAGATAACTATCCATGAATATTTTAACAATGTGTGGTAAATATCAATTGTATCCACCACTCATGGTGTTCAACTGACAAAGGGCAGACTGGTCCCAACATACACCATACAAAGAATGCACAATATGTGATGAACCCATCTACTTTTAATTAAATTACAATCTTAATAACAGCATGCTGCCGTTCACTTCTGTTAATAAGCATTACATTTAGAGCAGGACAATGATTTTCCTGTAGGTGGTGCTTTCAATGTAGAAAATTATCTAACTTCACTCATCGTAAGGGAAATGGAGTAAAAGGCTATATGAGTGAAGAATTCTAAGTCTTGAAGGAATAAGTGAAAATTATTCAACCATTTTCAAATCATGGGGCTTGGTCAATTGAGAATGCAGCTTCCAGTGGAAGAAAAAGATGCACCAGAGTGCTGTCACATAGAGAGATAGGTTTAAGGTGAGAGGGGAAAGATTTAATAGGAACCCGAGGGCCAATTATTTTACACAAAGGTTGGTAGGTATGTGGAACGAGCTGCCAGAGGAGGTAGTTCAAGCAGGTACTATCACAAGGTTTAAAAAAGATTTCAAAGGGTGCATGGATAAGAAAGGTTTAGAGGGATATGGGCCAAATGCAGGCAGATGGGACAGTTGGACTGAAGGCCCTGTTTCCATGCTGTACAACTACCGGGAGCCAGGTGGTCAGTTTCTGCATAACTTGATGTTACACAGATTGGGAAGGACAAAGCTATGGAAAGTTTTGAACATAATGCTGAGACATTTTCATTTGTGACATTGCTAAATGCAGGTCATGGTAGACAAAAGCAATGGGTAAGCATACCTCGAGTCGAGTCAGGATTTAGGTAACACAGTAATCTGGATGAGTCGAGGTTTGCCAAGTGCGTGTAGAGGCTGGATAGAAGCCATTAGATCAAATGTAATAATAAGGAACGGCAGATGCTGGTTTCTACCAAAGAAAGATACAAAGTGCGGGAGTAACTCAGCAGGTCAGGCAGTATCTCTGGAGAACATGGATAGTTGCCGTTTTGGGTCAGAAACCCTTCTTCGGACTCATTTCTTTGCTTTGGAATAAAGCTCTGCCAGAGATGGTTGAGAGTTTTAACCATAGATAGGCAGAAGGATGTGTTGGCAGTGAAGTAGAGATGGAGGTGTTTAGTCTGTAATGGAGAAAATGTGAGATTTGAAGTGCAGTTTGGAATGGATTAGGATGCCATGAGCCACTTGAGGAAGTCTCAGTCTGAGGGCACTCAACGCAGGAGGTTGTTTATGTATTAATAATAGGAGAGATCTTTCTTTGCAGGAGGTGATATCAAAGACGTCTTTTTGTGACAGGAGGAAAACGAGGTTCTCCCAAGACTGGACCCAAGTCTAAGAGCACAGAAGTAGAGGGTGGTGGAGGCATAGACTGCAAAGCACACCTAGAACTGAATCCATGGTTACCCAATGTGTTCCAATGGGGAAGATTAAGGTGAAAGGAGCAAGGAAGATTGGAGAGTAGGAACGATATACTGTACCATTCAGAACTGACAATTATGATTTAGATTATCTCCAGGTTTGCGATCTTTGGATTAATTTTTTTTTTAATTTGTTTATTTTATTAGAAGTTAATAGTACAAAACAGTACAGTGGAACCTAATTTTAGGTGCCAACTATGTCATACCGTAATCCATTCTATGTACAACCTCTAGTTTTATGTTATGAGAAGGAAGTAAGCAAGACAAGAAAAAGAAAACAATAGAAAGGGGAAAAAGTGGAAAAATAGATGGTAGAGAGTAGAAAAACGTGAAGTGTGTGTATAAAAAAATAAATAAAATAAAAAAGAAAAAGTGGAAAGTAGAAATAGAAGAGAAGGCCCCTTAAAAGAGAATTTTTCCAATCTATATTCGGAGATGTAGATCTATCCACGTCATGAACTGAAATCAGCAATCCTTATGGTACCGCTGCATCACATGATTCCAAAAAGTCGATGAAAGGAGACCAACTCCTTAAGAATTGGTCATATTTATCTATTAGTCGGAGTCTCATTTCTTCAAGGCGTGCTATGTCCATCATATTCCTAATCCACATTTTAACAGTTGGTATGGTTGTATTTTTCCAAAATTTAGTATCAATTTCTTTCCAATTATTAACCCATAATTAAAAAAACCATTTTGGTCTTTATTTAAATTGGTATCTTCTCCTATTATTCCAAATATAATCCATTCCATTTTGAGTTCTATTCTTGACTTGATGAGCTTTGTAATAATATCAAATATATCATTCCAAAATTTATTCAACTTTGTACAAATGAATGTGTTATATTAGCGTTTTGAAACAAACATTTATCGCATCTGGGAGAGACGTTTGGATAAAATTTATTCAACCTCGTTTTTGAATAATATAGTCTAGGTAATAATTTGAATTGAATTAAATTATGTCTTGCATTGATAGAACAGTTATGTGTATTCATCAAATACTTTTCCCATCTATCCTTCGAGATCTTTATCATTAGCTCATGTTCCCAATCTTCCCTTAGTGCTTCTGTTGAGGGTGATTCTCTATATAATACATTATTATAAAAGTATGATATTAATTTTTGTGAATCAGCCTTAATATTCATTTGGATTAATTTGGTGGACCAATTCAGTTTGTAAAATGAGTGAAGAAGAAACTGCAGATGCTGATTTATACTAAAGATAGACACAACATGCTGGAGTAACTCAGCGGGTCAGGCAGCACCATGGAGAAAAATAAAGGGTGATGTTTTGGGCCGGAACCCTTCTTCAGACAGCCCCCTCCTCAATAAGCCCCGAGCCCACCATGACAGAGAGCTTTCTTCCATCGCCTCCGTGCCTTTTTCTATGGGAAGGAGTCCTCACCACTCAGTGATGACCCCTTCACCCGTCTCCAATGGTCCCCCTTGTAGGCACCCCAGACATCCTTCTACCTTCTCTAGACAAATCTGAAGGGCTCTGACCCCAAAATATCACCTATTCTTTTTTCCCCCCAGGGTGGCTGCCAGACCTGCTGTTACTCCAGCATTTTGTGTCTATCTTTTGTAAAATGAGTAGTTACACAGGGTAGAATATTTGCAATGCAGATGATTCTGATATTAAATGATTGCGTATCTGTTGTGATGCCCCATTTTGGCGCATGGTGCTACTAATGATGCTAAAGAAAGCAGCAGTGAAACTGGCTGGGGTAAGAGTGGGAGTTAGATGCGTATTTGCACAATCATACAAACACAGCAATATGTTTGTACCTTGAAGTATATCCTCAGCCCACCTTGTGTGTTAGTGAACCGGAAAATCGGTGGTGGACCTGTATTGCGTTAAATATTGGTATATTATAAGAAAAGCACCTCCAAGTTGTATCTGACAGTTGAAGCAATCAAATATCGTGTTTCAAATATTGTCTTTCGTTATAAAGGTTTAGTTGATCTCGGCAAAGCACTAGATTACAATACAATACAATGCAATTTATTTGTTGTTATTTGAACCCAGAGGTTCAAACGAAATTTGGTTTCTGCAGTCATACAAACAAGAAGAAGAACCAAGACACAACACAATTTACACAAATATCCATCACAGTGAATCTCCTCCTCCTCCTCGTTCTCCTCCCGATGTCAGAGTCAAAGCCCTCGGCGGGCTATGGTAAATAAGTCCCGCAGCCATTAAAGTCGCGCCGGGCGATGCAAGGCCCTGCTCCGGGTCTTGGTGTTGGAACCCCCGGCGTGCGCTAACAAGTCCCGTGGCCATTTAAAGCCGCGCCGGGCGATGTAAGGCCCTGCTCCTCAACCCCGTAACTCGGGCGGGAGAAGTCGCGTTGCAGAAGCCCCGAAAAGCAGTCTCCCAGCAGGGACCCGCGGGCACCCGGTGTCACCGTCCACCGGGCCGGCAGCTGGAGCCTCCGAATCTCTGGGGTCGGGCTGCAGCGCGCCACCGCAGCTCCTCCCGCTCCGAACTCGGCCAGCTCCGCGATGGTGGGTAAGTCTGCAGCTCCGCGACTGGAGCCCCAGGTCGTCCCGGTTGGAGGCCGCTCCACGGTGCTAGGCCCCAACGACAACGGAGACCCGACAGAGAAAAGGTTGGGTTCTCCGTACAGGGGAAAGATTTTAAAAGTTTCCCCACCCCCCGCCCCCCACACACATACCTAGTTTAAAAAAATAAAAATAAAAACTACATTCAAACGAGACAAAAAATTAAAAAAAGACAGACGGACTGCAGAGGCCGCTGCGACGTGAGTCGCGCCGCCCACCCAATAGATTGGAAGGTTTGATAAATCTAATTAGATCATGATCATTAGAATAGTGAATTTATCACTTTAGAACATAGTACAGCACAGGACCATGTCCCTCAAAAAAAAGTATTTGCCAAACATGAGGCCAAGATAAATTAATCCCCTCTGCCTGCATGTGATCCATTTCCCTCCATCCCTGCATACCCATTTGCCCATCTAAAACCCTCACCATAAATGCCACTGATGGTATTTACCTCCATCACTCTTGGCAGTGCACTCAAGGCACCCATCAGTATTGCGAAGTAGTACATCCATTTGCTGGGGTGGTGGTGCCAGCTTTGATTTGTACCTATTCTTATCTTTAATTTTCCCTTTCCCCTAACACAGTCTGAGGAAGGGTCTCGACCTGAATCGGCACATATTCCATTTTTCCAGAGATGCTGCCTGACCCTTTGAATTCCTCCAGCACTTTGGGTCTATCTTCGAACCATTCCTTTTCTTCCTCGGTATGAATCTTCCTGAAACAATTGAAGGAAGTGTACATTAGTACTTTATTTTTTGGAGGGCAGGAGGCTAATCAGTGACCTGGGGAGGGGGGGGGGGGGGGGGGGGGGGACAGCAAGTAATTTGGAAAGCTAACAAAATGTTACTCCTTATTGCCTGGGGAATTCAGGGAACAAAAGTGCAGGTTTAATTTAGTTTAGAGATTCAGCGTGGAAACAGTCCCTTCTGCCCACCAGGACCATGCTGACCAGCGATCCCCTTTACACTAGCCCTATCCTACACACCATGGACCATATACAATTTTTACTGAAACCAATTAACCTGCAAACTTGCATCTTTGGAGTGTAGGAGGAAACCGGAGCACCCGGGGAAAACTCACACGGTCATGGGGAGAATGTACAAACACCATGCCGACAGCAACCATAATCTGGATCAAACCCAGATCCCTGGTGCTGTATGGCAGCAACTCTATCCCTGTGCCACCATGCCAAAAGTTGTTTCATTGATATAGGGTATTGGTGAAGCTACATCCAAGTACTGAATAGTAATTTTATTTAATGAAAGACATTAATGTTTTGGAAGCATTTCAGATAAGCTTCACTAGACTGATACCTGGAATGGGCAGGTTACCTTCAAAGGATAGATTGGGAAAAACCGGGTACTTGAAGTTCCAATGGGGTCATGCACTTTGGTAGAAGGAGTAAAGTCTATTTTCTAAATGCAAACAGGATTCAGAAATTGGAGGTGCAAAGGAACTTGTGACTGCTGGTGCAGGATTCCCAAACGGGTTAATTTGCAGATAGACACCATCCATTTGCCTATCTAAAAGCCTCTCTCCCCCACCCTAGTCGCCTTATTAGTTCCACTGGTTGCGTCTCCATATCCCTTTGTTATCACCTCATCCCCAGCCAACAATGGGCCATTGTGGGCCCTGCCATTCCATGATCATCTGTTGCAGCCCTGTTTTGTTCTGGCTGAATGGCCTGTTTCCATGCTGTCTGACTTTAAATATCCTGATACCATGCTGTAAATTCAATGCGTGTATTCTATTCAGTTCTTGCACCCATGCACATGGCACAGAGCAACACAAAAAAACAATATTTGTGGTCTAAAAATTGATTTTTCACTTTGTCCTTTGTGAAATCAAGTTAATTTCAAAATAAAATCGGCAAGTTAATGTAAGCCAGTTTGAGAATGCATTGAACATTACGCTTGTCCTTTAAGCTAAAGCTGACCAGAATCCCCCCCAATCAAAAAAAATAAATCAATTGTCTTACCGCTGAAGGTCATGGCTTTGTACGATTCAATCTTCAGGAATGTCTTGGCTTTAGCCTTTGCCTACATAATGATCGAGAAGAACAATGTTGTGTTATTCTACTGGCACATACAAGAAACAACATCCCTGACGGCAGTTAACCTATGGGAGACGTATATGTTGATCTCCATGTTCCGTAAAGATTGATTTAGCACATCATTCTCCATGTGCAGCACCTAAAATAATCTGATGGATTACCTACTTTATAAATACATATGCTGTCTGCTAGATTTTTTATCCTCCATTTAGTCTTTTTATGCTATTAACTTTTAATATCACTTATGTTCTACTCAGCATTGGCATTAAGTGCTGGAAGATAGATCATAGACACAAGACCCTTCTTCAGAGTGAAAGGGGGGGGGGGGGGGGGGGGGGGGGGGGTGAAGAGCTGGAGGCGAAAAAAGACCAGGACCATTCAGGGCTGGGCACACACGATGCCTGGAATGAGAAGGGTGTCAGAGGGTGGTGAATCTGTGGAATTCTTTGCCACAGAAGGCTGTGGAGGTAAAGTCAGTGGATATCTTTATGGTAGAGATAGATATATTCTTGATTAGTATGGGTGTCCGAGGTTATGGGGAAAAGGCAGGAGAATTGGGTTAAGAGGGAGAGATAGATCAGCCATGATTGAATGGCAGAGTAGACATGATGGGTCAAATGACTTAAATCTACTCCTATCACTTATGATCTTATAACCTCAGGCAGGGCAGTGCCTGGTAGGTCCATTGTTGGCCAGGGAAGGTGTGATCTCAAGTTGAGAACTGTGGAACTGGTAAAAACAACTAGAGAGGAGGGAGGGAAGGGGAGTATAAGATGAAGATACTTGAAATTAGAGAAGTCAATGTTCATACCACTGGGTTGTAAGCTACTCAAGTAAAATACGAGGTGCTGTTCCTCCAATTTTGGAAGATCATAATTGTTACAATTGATTAATGAAGACAATTCTTTCATTCTCACTCAACACACCATTGTGTTTTGGCCATCCTTGCATTGCAGCCAATCATACACATCTTCAATCTGCACCATTCCCTCCACAGATGCTGCCTGACCCGTTGAGTTTCTCCAGCACTCTGTGTTTTGCTCAAATTTCAGGCATTTGCGGTTTCTTGTATCTGCTTCATACAAATAAGATTACTGTGGAAGGAAGTTGATAGTTCTATTCACCAATCAATACTTTAATTATACACAAAGAGTAAGTCCCACCATTGCAATGACAGCAGCACCATTAAATGTAACCTTTGGAGTTTTGTCTCTCAACTGGCATAAGGGATGAGGAATGAAATAATGTTAAAAGTAATCAGAGTCTTGTTCTCTGGAGCTGATAGTTGTAGCTGCAGTGTGGGTCTATGCTTTGATCAGCATCAGCTGGGTCAATCCATAACTTTTTCCTCTGGTATTTCATTAAGAAAAGCAACGCTCCAAAAGCTGTAGAGGAAAAGTATCGAACAAAGAATTGTTGTATACAATTTAAGACTTGCAATGTTTCGCTGAGACTCAAAGTATCAATGCTGGTTCATAAGTCATACAGCGTGGAAACAGGCCCTTCGGTCCAACTTGCCCACACCAGCCAACATGCCCCATCTACACTGCGTTTGGCCCATATCCCTCTAAACCTGTCCTATCCATGTACCCATCTCAATGTTTCTAAAACGTTGCAATATTACCTGCCTCAACCACCTCCTCTGGCAGCTTGTTCCATACATCCACTTCTCCCCCTCTCCCTCATTATCACCAATGGCCCATTATGGACTCCAGTCCTTGGTCATCTGTTGCATACTCTCATTTCTGGCCTTTTCCTACCTCCAGTTCCTTCTCCTCTACTTTCAGTCCCAACCCGAAACATCACCCATCCTTTTTCTCCAGAGATGCTGCCTGACCTTGCTCCGTTACTCCAGCACTTTGTGTCTATAGCTGGCTTTATACCTTTCAGTGCATTGAGCTGTTGCACACCTGTTTGCAAGAAGACCTCTTTCGCATGTGACAGGAATCCGCATCTAAAACATGAAATTTTATTAAACCAGATTTTGCATTATGTGCAAAATTTTGAAACGTTTCAATTTAAGGTGCAGCCACTGTGTACATCATGCCACACTGCAACAATTCAGACACCTCCAAAGCTTTCAAATAGATCATGATTGTAGCTTGGGTCATAAATGCATTATTATCACTGCCCTTGCTTTGAACTAAAGTAATTCTGAACTAAAACACAGTGGATAAAGATGAACAGCATATTTTGCAATCTTAATAAGATTAATGTTAATGCTATTTTCTTATTGGGAGCAGAAATCAATAATAGCAATTGCATGCCTGCAGCATTGGATTCTAATTTTGGAATCCGATTTCAGGAACTGAGGTCAAAGAGTATATAATATGAAGACATTTGCACCACTTACAAGCAGATATTTTCCAAAGCATACCGTAGTATAAATGAGGTTAGCCTTTTTCAGGGGAGAAACCGCTGTTCAGCACCATTAACAACAAAGACAGGCACAAAATGTTGGAGTAACTCAGCGGGTCAGGCAGCATCTCAGGAGAAAAGGAGTAGGTGACGATTCGGGTTGAGGCCCTTCAGTCTCAACCCGAAGTATCACCTATTCCTTTTCTCCAGAGGTGCTACCTGAACCGCTGAGTTACGCCAGCATTTTATGCCTATCTTTATCATAAACCTACATCTGCAGCTCCTTCCTACACCTTTAACAACAAATTACCTGGACTCGCTGTTTGAGCCTGTGGATAGCAACAGGTATTTTGGGAAGTAGGCAGAGGAATCCTGGGTTAATCCTATATTGTAAATAAAGTCACCGCATAGAATAGTGTGTTGTCGTTATGAGAATGAGACTGCATGGAACTATGAAGTCTACAAGGTTTAAATAGGTGCTGTCATTTTGATAAGTATTTTCAATATTTTCATAACAGATCATTCTTAATGGTTGGGATGATCAGATGATGAATTTTCATCACACCGACACAGAAACTACAAATGGGAAAATAAATCTGAGATCTTCACTGTAATATTAGTAATTTCCTGAAACATGATTGCGTTTTCTATTCGGCTGATCACTAATATTCATTTACAGGTCTTAAAGTGACTTTAGATTTTAGACTTTAGAGATACAGCGTGGAAACAGGCCCTTCGGCCCTCTGAGTCCGCAACGTCCAACGATCACCCTGTACACCAACACTATCCTAGGTAGACAAAAATGCTGGAAAAACTCAGCAGGTGAGGCAGCATCTATGGAGCAAAGGAATAGGTGACATTTTGGGTTGAGATTCTTCTTCAGACCTTCTCCTATTCCTTCGCTCCAGAGATGCTGCCTCACCCATTGAGTTTCTCCAGCATTTGTCCACCTTCGATTTTTCCAGTATCTGCAGTTCTTCCATAAACACAAATACTATCCTACACACTAGGGACAATTTATAATTTTATCGAAGCCAATTAACCTACAAACCTGCAGGTCTTTGGCGTGTGAGAGGAATCTGGAGCACCCGGAGAAAATCCACAGGGTCACCAGGAGAATGTGCAATCTCTGCACAGACTGCACCCGCAGTCAGGATTGAACCCAGATCTCTGGTGCTGTAATGCGGCAACTCTACCGCTACGCCACCGTGCCACCCTAAGTGTCCAACTTTGTTCTTAGGAAACGCAAAACGAACAATTTTTGCACTAAATATTTAATGAAAAGTCAGATAGGGGTATAAAGCAATCTGATTCTATTGCTGCCATTCACTGGTGTTACTGAAAATAATATGAGCAGAAGCCTATGTTTATACACAACAAAAGAGGCATGACAAGAAAAGGGAAAATTGAATGCGAGTTTGGAGGACCAGTACCTCATATTCTGCTTGGGTGGCTTACAATCCAATGATATGAACATTGAATTCTCCAATTTTAGGTTCCATCCACCTACCACCCCCTATTTCACCCTTTTCCGCTTGTTTCCCGCAACCCTTTCCTCCTCTATCCCTTCCTCTGGCCTTACATTTCACTGCTTGTCTCACCTAAACTGACCCATTCGACTCCTTTTCATCCCTAGGCATTGTCCACCCATATGCCAACCATACTCCCCTCACCTGTATCCACCTATCACTTGCCAGGCTTTGTCCCACCCCCATCGCTTTTCCAGCTCTCTCCCACCCTACTATAATCAGTCTGATGAAGGGTCCAGACTATGACTTTACATGCAAGGATTCCTGAAACGTCACTGACCAAGTACTCCAGAGATGCTGCCTGACCTGCTGAGTTACTCCATTGCATTTGTGTATAGAATACAAATAGGCTAACAAGAGATATAAGAAAAGATTGTAAGAGTCTCTCTGGACATGTAAAATGAAAAACATAACAAAACTAAATATGGGTCCCTCACAAAATGAGAAATTATATTGGGAAATAAAATGAAACACATTTTGGCTGTCTGTCTAAAGAAGATAACCAGAAATCGAGGAGTATTATAAATGAATGAGGAACTCAAAATAAATGGGAATTGGTGAAAGGGTTGTGCGAGAGACAGAAGTGGAACTGAGAGAAAATAAATCTCCAGGACTTGATGTCCTGCATTCTAGGGCTTTGAAAGAGGAGGCCATAGGAATAATAGACGCACTGGCTGACCTTGCAAAACATCATACACATTAGAACAATTTCCACAGTTATAAGGTTGTAAATTTAACGCTAGTTAAGAATGAAGACAACTGCGAACTGCAGAGCAGTTAACATAACACCTTTGGTGTGGAATATACTGGGATCTATTAGTCAGGAAGTGGTAAGAGTGGCAATTAAAAAATAGCAGGGACTGCACAAGGGAACTGCAGATGCTGGAAACATGAGCCAAACACAAAGTGCTGGAGGAACTCGGCGGGTCAGGCAGCATCAGCAAAGGGAACGGAGAATCAGTTTGAAGTCTGATTGGAAAGGTTTAGAGGGATATGGCCCAAAAGTGAGCAGGTGGGACAAGAGTAGATGGGGCATCCTGGTCAGCCTGTTTCCATAGTCTATAACCACAAGGAGGGCTGCCAACTCTCACGCTTTGAGCGTGAGAATCACGTATTTGAACAAATTCTCACGCCCTCACGCTGATCACAAATTTCTCAACGAAAATTTCAAAACTCAGATAAACTGCATGGGCCGCAGGTGTTGGAGAGTCAGGGCTGAGGGAGGGATGGAAGCAGAACCAGCAGCCGGGACAGATCCGGGTTGCCGGCACGGCGAGTGTTTGCCGAGATGGCGAGCAAAGATAGTGTGTGCGGGGCTGGCGAGTCACTCACTGCAGCTCCGGCCATGGAGCAGTGCAAGAGTCCCGGGCCGTTGGAGTGAATACCACAGAAAATATTATGTACTCTCGACAGAGGCAATCAGAGCAGATTGGGAATGAGAATTACATATAAAAATTTCGAAAGAAACATGGGAAACATACCTGATATACATACATAAATGTTCGATTAATGCAAAACATAATTTAATTCAATTTAAAATTTTACATAGATTATACTACTCGAAAACAAGACTGAATAAAATCTATCCAAATATCTCTCCCATCTGTGATAAATGCTTATCTGAGATGCCACTATAACACACTCTTTTGTCTCCTGTATAAAACGTTTCAAATCATTCAAAACGAATGAAATTTTTAAAATTTTTACAAAACTATTTAATAGAAGACTTGAACCTAATACAGAAATGGTTATCTTTGGATGAATGGAAGATGGGAACAAGCTAAATAAGTTTCAAAAATCTCTACTTAACTATGGTTTAATAACGGCAAAAAAACTCATACTTAAATTTTGGAAAAATGCACCAACACCAACGCTCAAAATGTGGATTTCAAATATGTCGGAAACGGCATATCTGGAAGAAATGCGACTCCTAGCAGGTAAAGTAGACCAATTCTTATTGATTTGGTCTCCTTTTATCGACTTCTTACAAGCATATGGTGCAACACAACCACAGAAATAAAATGTTTCAGAATCAGGTGACGGGTGGCCTGGAACATAAAATAGGTATATCGCTTACAATCTCCCTTTTCCCTCCTTTTTTCCGTCTTCTCTATTTCACCTTTCTCTTTCTACTTCCTCTTTCTATTTCACGCACCACTTATGTCAATCTCCCCTTTTCTATTCTTTTCTTCCTTATTTCTGTTTTATTATTAAATTAAAAAATAAGAAGTTGTATATGAAATGTAATATGTCAACTAGTATATTAGGTACTGTGGTACCACATTATTGTACTTACTTCTAACAAAAAATAAATAAATAAATAAAAATCACATTTAACAGAATAACATTGCTTAAATATAGCTATTGGACTTTGCATTTCAGAAAAGTCCCAGCTGAGAGGAAGACAGCAAAATACTGAAAATTGGGGGTGAAAATGACTTCAAGACAGTTTGTTATGAAAATGAAAGAAATAGACAGTAGACAATAGGTGCAGGAGTAGGCCATTCGGCCCTTCGAGCCAGCACCGCCATTCAATGTGATCATGGCTGATCATCCCCGATCAGTACCCCGTTCCTGCCTTCTCCCCATATCCCCTGACTCCGCTATTTTTAAGAGCCCTATCTAGCTCTCCTGAAAGCATCCAGAGAACCTGCCTCCACCGCCCTCTGAGGCAGAGAATTCCACAGACTCACCACTCTGTGAGAAAAAGTGTTTCCTCGTCTCCGTTCTAAATGGCTTACTCCTTATTCTTAAACTGTGACCCCTGGTTCTGGACTCCCCCAACATCGGGAACACGTTTCCTGCCTCTAGCGTGTCCAAGCCCTTAACAAATGGTAACAGAATACTTATACAGCTGAGTGAGTATAATTTTATGGATGAGAAATTGTGTTCAACCAATTGATGACTTCTTTGACAAAGTAACTAGCCTGTTAGATAACAAGGAAGCCAATAGATGTAGCAAATTTTGTTATCCATAATTTGGTCTGTGAAGTGCCCCATAAAGGATTACTGCATTAGATAAGCACCTGTAGGCTTGAACGTAATAGGTTAAGTCCAGGGGGTCAGATATGGGGCTTTATGTGTGGGCCAGATATATTGTCAATGCAAAGGGGTTCGGAGCAAGGCCAAGTGTGCATCCAGAGTCAAGGTCTGGAATAGTACTAGATGTGCAGTCAAAGCTGGGACCAGGGGAGTGTTCAGCACTGGGAACCTAAGCAGATAAGCAGCTATGATCAGGGTAGAATAGGGGGCCAGGTGTAAGGCTGGACTCGGGGACAGGAACGAGAGAAGGTATGCAACTGGAGTCAGGGCCAGGAGTAGTACCAGGTGTGCAGTGAGACCCAGGTTGGTCAGCATGGGCCAAGTGTTTGATTATAACCTGATATCCATACATGAATATACTAAGATGCACCCTATGTATACAGTATGCACTATATTGCACAAGCTGAAAAATGCAACAGTTCCATACCAATAGGAGGGGGGACACCCTCCTCCACGCTCCCTCGGGCTTGGTCTCTTGCAATTTCTCACTCCCAACTCTCACCCAATGTTGGCAGCCCTGCCCCAAGGGTCCTGACCTGAAACATTACTTGGCTGTACAAAGTTTGTATGTTCTCCCTCTCATTACCTAGGTTTTCTCCAGGAGCTCCGATTTCCTCCCACATCCCAACGATGTGCAGGTTTTAATCTCTAAAAAGGTGAATGGGCAGGTATAAGACAGATGGAATGGAATCTAGAAAAATGTCAGGTCAGCCACTTTGCTGGAAGAAAGACAGATGGATTTTTAAATAGTGCAAGGTTGGAAGGTATTGGTGTTCAGAGGGACCTAGGAATCCTTGAATGTAAAGTCATAGATCATACAGCACAAAGTTTGTACGTTCTCCCTGTGACCACGTGTGGTTTTCTCACGGGTGCTCCAGTTTCCTCCCACATTACAAAGACTCGCAGGTCTGTGGGTTACTTGGCTTCTGCAATTGTCCCTAGTGTCATATGCTGAGAGAATAGAAACATAGAAACATAGAAATTAGGTGCAGGAGTAGGCCATTCGGCCCTTCGAGCCTGCACCGCCATTCAATATGATCATGGCTGATCATCCAACTCAGTATCCCGTACCTGCCTTCTCTCCATACCCTCTGATCCCCTTAGCCACAAGGGCCACATCTAACTCCCTCTTAAATATAGCCAATGAACTGGCCTCGACTACCCTCTGTGGCAGAGAGTTCCAGAGATTCACCACTCTCTGTGTGAAAAAATTTCTTCTCATCTCGGTTTTAAAGGATTTCCCCCTTATCCTTAAGCTGTGACCCCTTGTCCTGGACTTCCCCAACATCGGAAGCAATCTTCCTGCATCTAGCCTGTCCAACCCCTTAAGAATTTTGTAAGTTTCTATAAGATCCCCTCTCAATCTCCTAAATTCTAGAGAGTATAAACCAAGTCTATCCAGTCTTTCTTCATAAGACAGCCCTGACAGCCCTGACATCCCAGGAATCAGTCTGGTGAACCTTCTCTGCACTCCCTCTATGGCAATAATGTCCTTCCTCAGATTTGGAGACCAAAACTGCACGCAATACTCCAGGTGTGGTCTCACCAAGACCCTGTACAACTGCAGTAGAACCTCCCTGCTCCTATACTCAAATCCTTTTGCTATGAAAGCTAACATACCATTCGCTTTCTTCACTGCCTGCTGCACCTGCATGCCTACTTTCAATGACTGGTGTACCATGACACCCAGGTCTCGCAGCATCTCCCCTTTTCCTAGTCGGCCACCATTTAGATAATAGTCTGCTTTCCTGTTTTTGCCACCAAAATGGATAACCTCACATTTATCCACATTATACTGCATCTGCCAAACATTTGCCCACTCACCCAGCCTATCCAAGTCACCTTGCAGTCTCCTAGCATCCTCCTCACAGCTAACACTGCCCCCCAGCTTAGTGTCATCCGCAAACTTGGAGATATTGCCTTCAATTCCCTCATCCAGATCATTAATATATATTGTAAATAGCTGGGGTCCCAGCAATGAGCCTTGCGGTACCCCACTAGTCACTGCTTGCCATTGTGAAAAGGACCCGTTTACTCCTACTCTTTGCTTCCTGTTTGAAAGACAGTTCTCTATCCACATCAATACTGAACCCCCAATGCCGTGTGCTTTAAGTTTGTATACTAATCTCTTATGTGGGACCTTGTCGAAAGCCTTCTGGAAGTCCAGATAAATCACATCCACTGGTTCTCCCCTATCCACGCTACTAGTTACATCCTCGAAAAATTCTATAAGATTCGTCAGACATGATTTACCTTTTGTAAATCCATGCTGACTTTGTCCAATGATTTCACCACTTTCCAAATGTGCTGCTATCCCATCTTTAATAACTGACTCTAGCAGTTTCCCCACTACCGATGTTAGACTAACTGGTCTGTAATTCCCCGTTTTCTCCCTCCCTCCCTTCTTAAAAAGTGGGGTTACGTTTGCTACCCGCCAATCCTCAGGAACTACTCCAGAATCTAAAGAGTTTTGAAAGATTATTACTAATGCATCCACTATTTCTGGAGCTACTTCCTTAAGTACTCTGGGATGCAGCCTATCTGGCCCTGGGGATTTATCGGCCTTTAATCCATTCAATTTACCCAACACCACTTCCCGGCTAACCTGGATTTCACTCAATTCCTCCAACTCCTTTGACCCGCGGTCCCCTGCTATTTCCGGCAGATTATTTATGTCTTCCTTAGTGAAGACGGAACCAAAGTAGTTATTCAATTGGTCTGCCATATCCTTGTTCCCCATGATTAACTCACCTGTTTCTGACTGCAAGGGACCTACATTTGTTTTAACTAATCTATTTTTCACATATCTATAAAAACTTTTGCAGTCAGTTTTTATGTTCCCTGCCAGTTTTCTTTCATAATCTATTTTTCCTTTCCTAATTAAGCCCTTTGTCCTCCTCTGCTGGTCTCTGAATTTCTCCCAGTCCTCCGGTATGCTGCTTTTTCTGGCTAATTTGTACGCATCATCCTTCGCTTTGATACTATCCCTGATTTCCCTTGTTATCCACGGATGTACTACCTTCCCTGATTTATTCTTTTGCCACACTGGGATGAACAATTTTTGTAGTTCATCCATGCAGTCTTTAAATGTCTTCCATTGCATATCCACCGTCAACCCTTTTAGAATTAATTGCCAGTCAATCTTGGCCAATTCACGTCTCATACCCTCAAAGTTACCTTTCTTTAAGTTCAGAACCATTGTTTCTGAATTAACAATGTCACTCTCCATCCTAATGAAGAACTCAACCATATTATGGTCACTCTTGCCCAAGGGGGCACGTACAACAAGACTGCTAACTAACCCTTCCTCATTACTCAATACCCAGTCTAAAATAGCCTGCTCTCTCGTTAGTTCCTCTACATGTTGATTTAGATAACTATCCCGCAGACATTCCAAGAAATCCTCTTCCTCAGCACCCCTGCCAATTTGATTCACCCAATCTATATGTAGATTGAAGTCACCCATTATAACTATTTTGCCTTTGTCGCACGCATATCTAATTTCCTGTTTGATACCATCTCCAACTTCACTACTACTGTTAGGTGGCCTGTACACAACACCCACCAGCGTTTTCTGCCCCTTAGTGTTTCGCAGCTCTACCCATACCGATTCCACATCCTCCAAACTAATGTCCTTCCTTTCCATTGCGTTAATCTCCTCCCTAACCAGCAACGCTACCCCACCTCCTTTTCCTTTCTCTCTATCCCTCCTGAATATTGAATATCCCTGGATGTTCAGCTCCCAGCCTTGGTCACCCTGGAGCCATGTCTCTGTGATCCCAACTATATCATAATCATTAATGGCTATTTGCACGTTCAACTCATCCACCTTATTACGAATACTCCTTGCATTGAGACACAAAGCCTTCAGGCTTGTTTTTACAACGCTCTTACCCCTTATACAATTATGTTGAAAAGTGGCCCTTTTTGATTTTTGCCCCGATTTTGTCTGCCTGCCACTTTTACTTTTCACCTTGCTACCTATTGCTTCTACCCTCATTTTACACCCCTCTGTCTCTACGCTCACACATTTAAGAAACCCTTTCCCTTTAACTCCATCCTCCACTATCCCATTCGACACCCCACCCCCCTTATTCAGTTTAAAACCACCCGTGTAGCAGTGGCAAACCTGCCTGCCAGAATGCTGGTCCCACACCTGTTAAGATGCAATCCGTCCCTTTTGTACAGTTCCCCCCTTACCCCAAAACAGATCCCAGTGATCTAAGAATCTAAATCCCTGCCCCGTGCACCAGTTCCTCAGCCACACGTTCAGGTCCCGTATCTCCCTGTTCCTGCTCTCGCCAGCACGAGGAACTGGAAGCAAACCGGAGATAACAACCCTGGAGGTCCTGCTTTTCAGCATTTTTCCGAGCTCTCTAAAGTCACGCTGCAGAATATTCATCCCCTTCTTTCCGACATCGTTTGTGCCGACATGCACTACCACTTCCGGATGTTCACCTTCGCCCTTGAGGATTTTCTGCACTCTGTCCGTGACATCCAGGATCCTGGCACCAGGAAGGCAGCACACCATCCTCGCATCCGTACCTCTCACAATGGAGTCTCCCACTACAATGGCGTTGCCTGCCTTAGGCCTTTTTGGTTTTGGCTCAACAGCCCTATTCGCATCACAAGCCAGTCCGCCGCTCAGTGTAAACACGTCTTCTGTCCCGACAGCTTCTAAGTGGGTGAACCTGTTCACAAGAGGTACAACACCCGGGGACGTTGGCATTCCATGCTTCCCTCCCTTTCTCACTGTCTCCCACATTCTCTCTTCCAGTACCTTAGGTGTAACAATCGTACTGTAGGACTTGTCGAGGAACGACTCCGTTTCTCGGACGAACCGGAGGTCATCCACTTGCTTTCCAGTTCCCCAACACGGCTCTTCAGGAGCTCTACCTGGATGCACTTCTCGCATTTGTAGCAGCCAGAGGCACCAGCGGTGTCCTTGACCTCCCACATACTGCAAGCATCACACTGAATCAGCTTGCCTGACATCTCCTTCTTTCGTCTCTACCTCTCAAGCGTATTGCGTGGTCTCCTCGCCGAAGACTCTCGAGCCAAAGACTCACACTTCCCTCACAGGGCACTTCCCTCACAGGGCACTTCCCTCACAGGGCACTTCCCTCACAGGGCTGCTCCCCAAGAGCAGTCTTGCTTAAATTGACTGATAAATTACCTGATTTACCAATTTACAAACCAAATTCCTCAGTTTTCAACTGTTTTCCCGGCACTGACTCACTTCTCTCCTCCCACTTGGGCTAGAGGCAATCAGTCGTATCTCTTGCCAAACTCCTGCTGCTGTTGCTCCCAAATCTACAGCTGCTGTTGCTCCTAAAGCTACAGCAGAATGGAGCAGCTGGGCTTGTACACTCTGGAGTTTAGAAGGATGAGAGGAGATCTCATTGAAACGTATAAGATTGTTAAGGGCTTGGACACACCAGAGGCAGGAAACATGTTCCCGATGTTGGGAGAGTCCAGAACCAGGGGGCCACAGTTTAAGAACAAGGAGTAAGCCATTTAGAACGGAGACGAGGAAACACTTTTTCTCACAGAGAGTGGCGAGTCTGTGGAATTTTCTGCCTCAGAGGGCAGTGGATGCAGGTTCTCTGGATGCTTTCAAGAGAGAGCTACATAGGGCTCTTAAAAATAGCGGAGTCAGGGGATATGGGGAGAAGGCAGGAACGGGGTACTGATTGGGGATGACCAGCCATGATCACATTGAATGGCGGGCTGGCTCGAAGGGCCAAATGGCCTACTCCTGCACGTATTGTCTATAGTGTGTAGGATAGAACTAGTGTACGAGTGACGCTGGTCACTCAGTGGGCCAAAGGGCTTGTTTCCATGCTGCATCTTAGCTAAAGACTGAGATGAGAAGTGATCTAATTGCCAGGAAGGTAGTGAATCTCTGAAATTCTATACTTAAGACTGCGAAAACTCAATCACTGTGTATATTTGAGATAGAGATCAATTGATTTGTGGTTATTAAGTGTGTTAAGGGATTAGTGAGGGCAAGGAGTGATGATGTAATGTCAAACTGTGCTGGGACAGACACAAGGGGTCGAATACCCAGCTTTCAATTCATGCCTTCATATGTATGATCCAGAAAAAGTTGGAAAATAGAGGAAATAATCTTTAGCAGTTCATGTATTTGAAAATGTGATAAGAATTATTATAAAGGAGAATGTTTTGCACCCTCCATGTCACTCGTGGTGAACTGCTGTGCTGATTGGCAACAACCTTAATCTTAGAGTCTGGAAGATAATGGAACATTTTTCGTTGTTCAGTTATTAAAATATACCGAGGCTAGCTATATATCTTTAAATGTTATTATTTTTCAGGTATGGTAAAGAGACAATTTAAGCATTTAGGAGAGAGTTACACAAAGAGAAACAATATGTGTTGTGTGTTTGCATACACAAATGTACGTTATCCCCGTCACCACATGGGCTTTCTCTGGGTGCTCCAGTGAGTACCTTCTCATACCTCTAGTATCCCCCTCACTGACTCTCAGTCTGATGAAGGGTCTCGACCTGAAACATCACCTGTTCCCTTTCTCCAGAGATGCTGCCGGTCAGTTACTACAGCATTTTGTGTCTATCTTCCGTGTAAACCAGCATCTGCAGTTCTTTCCTACACCTGCACAAAGGTCAACTTGTATGTGACAGCATGAGAGAGTTGGGCGAGAGAGAATGAGCAAGTAAGTGTGTGTGTGTGTGTGTGTGTGTGTGTGTGTGTGTGTGTGTGTGTGTGTGTGTGTGTGTGTGTGTGTGTGTGTGCGTGTGTGTGTAAAATAGAAGATTGTGTATGTGTGCATATGTATATATTTGTGCATGTGTGTATGACAGATAGATTCTATATGAAATAAAGGAACTAGAAAACCTATGTGTGAGAGCAAGATCACAAGTGAGAGACTGTGTGGGAGAGACAGATGATGCATGCGTGTCAGTTTTTGAAGGAGAGAGAGATAAAAAGTGAGAGAGTGTGACTGGAACAACTTTGTTTTGTGAGAATGAGTCTGTGAGAGAGAGTGTACGTGCTTGTGTGTGAGAGTGCGTATGAGCTTGTGTTTGTGAGTGAGTGCATGTGCTTGTGAGTGCGAGCATATGTGTATTGTGTATATATCTCTGAGAGGAAAACAGATAGAAAGATGGAGTGTGGATGCATGAGAAAGCAAGACCGAGTATACTTGTATGTGCAGGTTGGAGAGTTGTGGGCATGTATGTGAGAGAGAGAAGGAAGCTTTGAGTAAGAGACAAGAGAAACATCTCATTTATGCATATAAGAAATTTTCTGTGTGCACGTGTGTGAGAAAGAGAATGTAAACATGTCTGGATGTAAACAGAGAGAGATCTGCTAAAATAGATCAAGGTCTATTTTTCATGTTTATTATACCAGCTGCAGAAACAATGAATTGCTTCTAAATCTTATGATAAAGATTATGGTTGATTTTGTTTGTCTTCCACTGTAACAGACAGACTTCATGCCACAAGGTTTATCTTGCCATCATGGACATTGTGGGTTGACGGGCCCGTTCCTGTGCTGTAACGTTTTATGTTGTTACAGGCCTGAAAATTGTTTATCTAATTTTACACCAGCATTTACAATTTTAAAGTACTTTAAGTCATTGTAACAGATTTCTCCAGTGCATAAATAAACTATCAGGCCACTGAAGCATTTAATTATGTTTCAAACAACCAATCCCGATTATATAATGGGAGAAAGTAATCAATAAAAAATATTCTATGCACTATGCTGGACACAAGTCATAGCAGTGTAATCTAATTCATTCTTGCAACATTTCTCTCTTCCTCCCCCCCATAGCACAATGATAAGTGATACCATATGTCGAGTATGTAATACCGATCAGTCCCAAGAAAATTATCAATAACATTGAAATTTGGTATTTTATTGCTTCAGATCGTAATTTATTATTCCATAAATGGAATAATAAATTCCATTTTTGGATTTGTAAATAAACCAGCGTTAATGTTTTTAGATAGATTAATGGTCTCAGAATATTAATAGGTCTGAATTGGGGAAATCCAACACTTTATATGGTAGAGAGACAAAAAACGCTGGAGTAATTCAGCAGGTCAGGCAGCATCCATGGAGAAAATAGATAAGTGACATTGCAGGACAGGACCCTTCAGACTGAAAAAGGGTCCCGAACCAAATAATCAGTTGTCCATTTTCTCCAGAAATGCTGCCTGACCCTCCGAGTTACTCCAGCTTTTTCTACCTATCTTTTCTATGCCAGCATCTGCAGTTTGTTTTTATTACATTTTAAGTTGTGGCGGAGAAGCAGTATTGAATTGGTTAAGGCTCTATGATGAAACACCATTGAACTGTGCATGTCCGGGATAAACACTACAACTATCAAATGGAGAATCTTCTATTCTCCCAGGTTAGGGGAGACGGGTTAGAATTGGTGGATCTTGTTTCGGAGCCTACTGTGCAAAGAAACAGCAGTTTCAATTTTGTTACTAATCACTTCAACAAAGCTGCTTAATTCACCAAATAATAGAACAAACAACCTTTTTTTTTAAAATACCTCTAGTTTCCCCTCTTAGATTAGATTAGATTAGATTCGTTTTATTGTCATTCAGACCTTTCGGTCTGAACGAAATTTTGTTTCCCTGCAGTCATACATATAATTTTTAAAAATGGCAAAAACACACAATCAACACAAATTTAACATCCACCACAGTGAGTTCACCAAACACCTCCTCACTGTGGTGGAAGGCAAAATCTTAAAGTCTCTGTCTCTTCCCCCTTTGTTCTCCCTCTGCGCCGAGGCGACGGTTCAAACTCCGCGGGTGGTTGCTGCCTCCGCCGCAACTCCAGGGCCGAGTCGGGTCTCCGCCACTGCTGCTGCTGCTGCCGCCACCGCAGCTTCTGTGCCGAGCCGGGTCTCCGCTGCTGCTGCTGCCGCCGCTAGAGCTTCGGGGCCGAGTCAGGTCTCCGCTGCTGCTGCTGCCGCCGCCGCAGCTTCTGTGCCGAGCCGGGTCTCCGCTGCTGCTGCTGCCGCCGCCGCCACAGCCTCGGGGCCGAGTCAGGTCTCCGCTGCCGCTGCTGTTGCTGCTACAGCTCCAGGGCCGAGCCGGGTCTCCGCTGCCGCTGCTGTTGCTGCTACAGCCCCAGGGCCGAGCCGGGTCTCCGCTGCTGCTGCTGCCGCTGCTACAGCTTCGGTGCCGAGTCCGGTCTCCGCTGCTGCCGCCGCCGCCGCCACAGTTTCGGGGCCGAGTCCGGTCTCCGCTGCTGCCGCCGCCGCCGCCACAGTTTCGGGGCCGAGTCCGGTCTCCGCTGCTGCCGCCGCCGCCGCCACAGTTTCGGGGCCGAGTCAGGTCTCCGCTGCCGCCGCTGCTGCTGCTACAGCTCCGATGTCGCCAGCTCCGCCATTAGGCCTCGGCGCAGACGGAGACGGGGAATACGACCGAAGAAAAAGTCGCATCCCCCGAAGGAAGAGACCAAAACATGTTTCTCCCACCCCACCCACACACATACACAACTTAATAAAACAAAATTAACTAAAACATGACAATGAACAAAACGAAAGAAAAAAAAACAGACGGACTGCAGGTGGGCCGCAGCTGTTAAGCCAGCGCCGCCATCTTGGAAAAAAAAGATGGGGACACCATCAGTGGTAGGTTCCTCTCCAACTCACACGTCAGTAGACAATAGGTGCAGGAGGAGGCCATTCGGCCCAGGTGTCTCCCCTGACTCTCAGTTTGAAGTAGGGTTTCGACCCAAAACTTCACCTGTTCCTTTTCTCCAGAGATGCTGCCTGATCTGTTGAGCTACTCCAGCTTTTTGTGTCTAACCTTGGTGTAAACCAGCATATGCAGCTCCTCCCTACACAATAGAATGAACAAGCATTTCAAGAGATTTATTCAGCAGTCGCAGATTGCCATGCACAAGATTTTAAATACAAGGTATCTGGCTTTCTATTGATGTTATTTGGAAACATGCTCTTGAAAAAGGCTGCTGCTTCTACTCCCAGTTTCCCTCACAGTAAAGGTCAGATATGAATAATGAACATGAAGGTCTCATTAGACACGGCAAAAAAAAACATTTAACAGTCTATCATTTGCTGCAAAAGTGTATGAATAAAACATTTCAGGTAGTTTCACTTTTTGAAAGATGAATGGCAGGCTGGTGGGACTGAACTGAAGACTCTCGAGTTGAATTGGTCTGTCTGTTGGGATCACCTCTATTTATTTGTCCCTGCAATGATGCATTGTATTCATCTGCAAAAAGATGGTGGAGAGGAGAATGGAGGCAAGAAGCTGGTTTGCAATCTGCCCATTTTTTAGGATTTAGATCTTTGAGATACAGCATGGAAACAGGTCCTTCAGCCCACTGTTTCCACGCAGACTAGTGATCACCACGTACACTAGCACTATTGTACACACTAAGGATAATTTACAGAAGCCAATTAACCTTCAAACCTGTGCGTCTTTGGAATGCGGGAGGAAACTGGAGCACCCGGAGAAATCACGCCAGAGAATGAGCAAACTCCGTACAGACAGCACCAGTAGTCAGGAACGAACCTGGTCTCTGGCACAGTAAGCAGCAACTCTACCACTCTGTCACCGTGCCACCATAGACATGAAGGAATCAGCCACACGTCCAATACGGCAAGCAACATTCGGTCTGCCTCTTCCAGATTATCAAATCAGTTTCTCCTTCAGCATCTGAGGCACGAGTAAGCAGGCGGATTCAAGAACCTGGAGATGAGAGTACAGTGCTGGTCTTCCTATACAGCTCTCCCAGTATGCAGGCCACCAATAGCTGCAGGCGCATCATTAAAATAACTAGTTATTGAAACCAGGTTACAAACTAGTTTGTCGAGTGAGTTTGCTCGCCAACTTCAGCATCTTTATTTTATCATACGGTGTCAATCACTTAAGTACAGCTTCTCAATCACAATATAAAATGTGTTTTAATCTCCCCAGTTAATATTCCAACAACATAGAACAAAGGCGCTACAATATCACATTGCTGAACTATATTCTGCACTGTATCTTGCCCTTTGCTCTGTCTATTGTACTTTAGTTTGAACTGATTATCAAATGAGTGGGACTGTCATATGCTGAGCGAATGGAACAGCTGGGCTTGTATACTCTGGAGTTTAGAAGGATGAGAGGGCATCTTATTGAAACATATAAGATTTAAGGGTTTGGACACGCTAGAGGCAGGGAACATGGTCCCGATGTTGGGGGAGTCCAGAACCAGGCGCCACAGTTTAAGAATAAGGGGTAAGCCATTTGAACAGATATGAGGAAACACTTTTTCACACAGTTGTGAGTCTGTGGAATTCTCTGCCTCAGAGGGTGGTGGAGGCCAGTTCTCTGGATACTTTCAAGAGAGAGCTAGATAGGACTCTTAAAGATAACAGAGTCAGGGGATATGGGGAGAAGGCAGGAACGGGGTACTGATTGTGGATGATCAGCCATGATCACATTGCATGGCGGTGCTGGCTCGAAGGGCCGAATGGCCTCCTCCTGCACCTATTGTCTACTGACGTGTGAGTTGGAGAGGAACCTACCACTGATGGTGTCCCCATGGGCCCGTTATCCTGGAGGTAGATGTTGCAGGCATGGGAGTTGCTGTCTTTAGACTCAGATACAGCATGGAAACAGGCCCTTTGATTCACAGAGACCGCACCGACCAGCGATCAACGATACACTAGCACTATCCTACACACTGGGGACAAATTACAATTCACAGAAGCCAAGTAACCTACAAACGTGTACGTCTTTGTATGGGAGGAAACCGGAGCTCCGAGGAAAACCCATGTGGTCAAAGGGAGAATGTACAAACTCTGCATAGACAACACCCGTAGTCAGGATCGAACGTCTTAACCTGTGAAGGCCGTCACAGCAACCTGTGTGACTAATTGCATTTTATCCATGCAGCAGACAAAACACATCTGCATGTGTTGCATGTGATGGATGGGGTGTCAATCAAACACAAGGGAGGACCTTATTGAAACTTACCGAATAATGAAAGGCTATTGTGGTTGTGGTTGTGGAGAGGATGTTTCTACTAGTGGGAAAGTCTAGGACCAGAGGCCATAGTCTCAGGAAAAAAAAGGATGTACCTTTATAAGGATGAGGAGGAATGTATTTCGTCATGGTGAATCTGTGGAAGTCATTACCACAGAGGGCTGTGGAGGCCAATTCAATGGATATTTTTAAGGCAGAGATTGATAGATTCTTGATTAGTACAGGTGTCAAGGGGTCATGGGGAGAAGGCAGGATAATTGAGTTAAGGGAAAGATAGATCAGCCATGATTGAATGGCAGAGTAGAATTGATGGGCCAAATGGCCTAATTCTGTTTCTAGAACATAACTAAACAGGATGAGGGACCCACATGGTGTCAAACTTCTTTTGTGTTGTTGAGGTTGCACACATCCAAGCAGGAGGATAGTTTGCAATCATATTTCTGACTTGGTCATACTTCAGCCCAGCTCATCCATCTGACCAAAATCAAAGCTTGTCCCATTTTGACCCATATCCCAATAAACCTTTTCAATCCATGTACTTGTCCAAATGAATTTCCGACATTGTAAGTGTACACATTTCCACAATTTCTTTGGAAGAATAGTTTCAGAAACAAAAAACTACAGATGCTGATTTATACGAAAGATAGACACAAAATGCTGGAATAACTCAGTGGTCAGGCAGCCTCTCTGGAGAAAAAGGATGGGCAAAATTTTGGGCTGATCCGACCCGAAATGTCACCCATCCTTTTTCTCCAGAGATGCTGCCTGACCCGTTGGGTTACTCCAGCACTTTGAGTCCATCCTTTGGAAGCGTGTTCCATATCACCACCACCACCTGTGTGAAAAGGTTGTCCCTTGGGTCCATTTAGATTTGGGTTGATTATTGTCATGTGCTGAGGTTCAGTGAAAAAGGTTTGTTTTGCATGCTATCCAAACAGAAGGGAAGTGAGTCATCTAGCCTTTGACTGGTCCCCCCCCCCCTCCTACCCACCCCACCGTTAACAAAGGTGGACCCGGCAGGGGGCCGCTCCTGCCACAATAGATAGGGCTTTTCAGTAAACCTTTGTAATTTTGTCAGTCCCCAGAAACATGGCGACACTTGTGTATTGCCCATGTGAGGTCATAATAATGGGGATATCAATGAGCAGAAACAAAATGGCATCAGTCACCTAAACACCATTCAATGATACTTTGTCACATGTACATAGCTACAGTGAAATGTTTTGTTTTTCATACAACCGGTATGATTTTACCGGGGCGTACGAATAAAAGTATTTTGGCGGTCTCAAGAACGACAACTGAAGTTTCAAATGGATCTTTAGTCGAAAGTTCGGTTTTTAGTACACAGGTTCTCTAGACACGTCTGGCCACATCTGTGGTCAGTGCTGAACTAACACGCGAAAGCAAAACCGCGCAAAAACAAGCAGCCCTCCCGAGTCACGTGACCGCGGCTTCCGAACGCCGGGTTTGATACCTGCGTGCGCCAGCAGGGGCCGCAACAGTATTTCACCTTAGCGAGGTACATGTGACAACAAAGTATCATTGAATGGTGTTTATGTGACTGATGCAATTTTGTTTCTTCTCATTGATATCACCATTATTATGATGACTGCTCATCTCTATTTGGTGAGGAAACACCCCACAGATATTAGATTTCCCGGGCAGCATTTACTCCTCAATCCCCCCGACTGAGACTTTTGCAGGAGCTCCATGGAGAGGCTGGCATCAGGAGAGGGCGGGTGAGAGCAGGGGGATTGAAGTTTCAGAGACACTGGTCCTGGGATTGAACGAAAAGGTAGTAGTAGCAAAGGTCAGGCCACTGAGGAATATTGACTAATACAAAATCTGCAGGCTGTAAGCGTTCACCCACACTAACATGCTGACAGATCCAAGGAACAGTGCACTCTGCTGCACTTGTGATCTGCACTGAGAAACACTGCAGTGACAATATGCAACCGGAGGCAGAGTTCCGCAGGCAATCTTGCTTCATCACCACATAAAAGCCATTGCTGCACCAAGTGGTATTGTGTGCATGTCAGCCACGGTTCAATTGGTTGTACTAGAGTCATACAGCAAGGAAATGGACCAACACCGACAAACACGCCCCACCTACACTAGTTCCACCTGCCTGCGCTTGGCCCATATCCCTCTAAACCTGTCCCATTCATGTACCTGTCTAATCGTTTCTTAAACATTACGATAGTCCCTGCCTCAACTACCTCATCCGGCAGCTCGTTCCACACACCACCCTTTGTGTAAAAGTGACCCCACAGATTCCTATTAAACCTTTCCCCCTTCATCGTAAACCAGTGTCCTCTGGTTCTCAATTCCCTTACTCTGGACAAGAGACTGTGCATTTACCCGATCTATTCCTCTCATGATTTTGTATACCTATTGTATACCTATTTTCTGATTTTCTATAAGATCATGCCTCGTCATCCTGAGCTCCAAGGAATAGTCCCAGCCTGCTCAACCTCTCCCTATAGTTCAGGCTCTCTGCCTCTGAATCAGTAGGCTCTAGTTCCAGACTCTTTCCAGGGGACTGTACTAAAATCTACACCGCGAGTGCTCCGCTAGGCAAATGCCACCCTTTCACTGGTAGGCAAGCACCTGGATAGGAAAGGTTCAGAGGGATATGGGCCTAACACAGGCAAATGAAACTAGTTTAGATGGGGCATCTAGGTTAGTATGTACAAGTTGGGCCGAAGGACCTGTTTCCATGCCGTATGACTACCAGGCATGGCTGTGGAAATAAGGGGAAACCTTGGTGCTGTTAGATCCCTCAGATTAACATAAATATCCTGTTGATAGCCACAGTGCTGGAGTAACGCAGTGGGCCATGTAGCATCTCTGGAGAAAAGGAATAGGTGACGTTTGGGGTTGAGAACTTTCTTCAGAGACTGAGGAGAGGGAAACTAGAGGTTTGAACAGGTTCAGAAAAAATCAGAGCCGGCACCGATCACCATAGAAAGGTGGAGCCCACAATGGTTCACTGTTGGCTGTGGAAGAGGTTATAACAAAGCGATATGGGTGCAAGCAGTGAAACTAGCAGGCCGACTCGGGTGAGACGGAGAGAGAGGGAATGCAAGGGTTACTTAAAGTTAGAGAAATTCATACTGCTGGGTTGCAAGACGCCCAAGCAAAATATTAATTGCTGTTCCTTCAATTTACCTTGGGTATCACTCTAACAGTGGAGGTGGCCTTAGACAGAAAAGTCAGTGGAGTTAAAGTGTTTGGCAAATGGAAATGGGAAATATCCTGTGTTGCTGTTTGAAGAAGGGAAGCTGGGATATTCCCAGAATTCTCATCAATACTTATTCCCTATTCATTGGATTATCATGTTATTATATCACATTGTCATTTGTCCAAGTTTGCTGTATGAAAATTGACTCATTTCCTAGACTGTAATAACAAATGCATTTTAAAAATTAGTTGTAAAAACAGAAAACAAAGACTTGTCCAATTCTGGTCATTCCCACTTCTCCCTGCTCCCATCTGGCAGAAGATACAGGAGTTTGAAAGCGCACACCAGCAGACTCAGGAACAGCTTCTTCCCCTCCGTTATCTGGCTTGTGAACAGATTCACCTATTGTGGACATTGGACTTTTTCCATGGAACTGGTGCGCTACAATGCTGAGAACTACATTCCAGAGGGATATGGACCAAAAGGTGGAACTAGTGTAGATGGGACATCTTGGTTGCCATTTGCAAGTTGGACCAAAGGGCCCGTTTCCGTGCTGTACGACTCTAATTCTATGTCTCTACCATCACAAGCATTATTTTTTAACATCCAGGCTGTGATCTCAGTGGGTTGAGCTAATCCTGGTAGTGTTGTCCCATTCACATTCCACTGACTTGCTCATCTGACACTCTGCCACTGGTGACAGGGAGTTCTTTAGTTTAATAACATGGAGACGTTTGAATCGGTATCTTTTTATTTCTTTTGGGAAATAAAAAAAATTGAAACAAATCACAAATGTGTAAAAACAGAATGTAACTGGATCTCCATTGAGATCCCACTGCCTATTTCCAACATTGTTTTCATTGATGAATTATATGTCTGTTTACTCTGCAGACATTTGTTTGATGTGGGTTGCGTACATTGTTTTATCATGCGGGGGGCTCCGTGGGGTAATTTAAAAATCCACCAAATAAATGTCTAATTAAATGTAGTGCCAGGATACAGGAAAGGGCAATTTGTACTTAAAAAATAAACAAAGCCATGTTTATTTTATTTTTTTGCGTTTGGCTTCCAGGACTTAGATTGTGGTCATGCCTTAAAAGATGAGCTTGCTCCCTGCAATCTGTAGAAATCATTAATTTGAGGCACGTCTTGAATCCGCCTGAGGATTTCTCCATGCTCTGCGTCAGAGATGCTGGTGTGAAGCCAGAGGGATGTAGGCAGCAAAGTGAAGCACATTGACTGATCTTGGTCAGAATGTCATCATGACAATGTTCACAGGCTGCTCCTTAGTCAAGCACCAATCGCTTCCATCAGCTTCTGCTTTTTGTTTGAAATAAAAAAGCACAGTGTGCTGACTAGCTATCTAAACTTAGTTTTGTTTTGTTTAGAGATACAGCATAGAAGCAGACCCTTCAGTCCACACCAACCATCGATCACCCATTCACACTAGTTCGATGTTGTCCCATTCTCTCCCTACACACTGGAGACAATTTACAGAGGGCCATTTTACCGACAAACACGCACGTCTTTAGGATGTGTGAGGAAACCCACGCGGTTACAGGGAGAATTTGCAAACTCCATGCAGATAGCGCCCAAGGTCAGGATCGAACCCAGTCTCTCGTGCTGTGAAACAACTGCTCTACCTGCTGCACCACCCCAACCTCAGCCTTCTGCTGAAATCCAGATTTGCACAGTGATTGGATGTTGGAAGTGTTACATTATAGCAAGTTTGCTAAGAATTTAGTGATTAGGAATTTTAAATGCAAATCAATTTTATTGCCATCACTTTGGAAATCTGTCTAAGAGAAGCCTCATGTTGTGAGAAATATAAACTTCACCAGAATGATTGTTTTATCATCATATGGGTTCTAGACCACAAGATATAGGAGCAGAATTAGGCCATCTCACCCATCAGGTCTGCTCCACCATTCAATCATAGAAACATAGAAAATAGGTGCAGGAGTAGGCCATTCGGCCCTTCAAGCCAGCACCGCCATTCAATATGATCATGGCTGATCATCCAAAAACAGTACCTCATTCCTGCATTCCCCCCATATCCCTTGATTCCATTAGCCCCAAGAGCTATATCCAACTCTCTTGAATACATCCAGTGAATTGGCCTCCATTACCTTCTATGGCAGAGAATTACACAGATTCACAACTCTCTGGGTGAAAATGTTTTTCTTGATCTCAGTCCTACCCCTTATTCTTAAAATGTGACCCCTGGTTCGGGACTCCCCCAACATCAGGACCATTTTGTTTAAGGATGCAGGATGCAGACTCCCCAAGCGGAATATGAGGTGCTGTATATATATGCTGTAATATGAGCACCTCATATTCTGCTTGGGGAGTCTGCATCCTGGTGGCATGAACATCGATTTCTCACAATTCTGTTAACCCTTGCTGTCTCCTCCCCTTCCTACCTCGCCCTCCTCCTCCTCCTCCTTTTTCCTCTCAACCTCCCCCACCCTCTATCAGTCTGAAGAAGGGTTTCGGCCCGAAACGTTGCCTATCTCCTTCGTTCCATGGATGCTGCTGCACCCGCTTAGTTTCTCCAGCATTTTTGTGTACCTTCGAATTTCCAGCATTTGCAGGCCCTTCTTATACATCAGGACCATTTTTCGTGCATCTAGTCTGTCTAATCCCTTAAGAATTTTATATAGTTCGATAAGATCCTCTCTCATCCTTCTAGATTCCAGTGACTACAAGCCCAGTCGATCCATTATTTCATCATATGTCAGTCCCACCATCCCAAGAATTAACCTATGCTGCACTCCCTCAATAGCAAGAATGTCCATCCTCAAATTAGGTGACCAAAACTGCACAAAATACTCCAGATGTTCTCACCATGGCCCTGCACAACTGCAGTCAGACCTCCTTATTCCTATCCTCAAATCCTCTCACTATGAAGGCCAACATGCCATTTGCTTTCTTCACTGCCACCCAGCTTTGCATCATCTGCAAGCCTTGAGGTGTTACATATTATTGTTTTGTCTAGATCAGGGCTGATCTATTTTCCCTCAGCCCAAGGTTTATGGAGAAACAAGGAACTGCAGATGCTGGGTAAAAACAATAGGACACAAAATGCTGGAGTAACTCACCAAGACACCCACTGGTGGTCTGAGGGTTGTCCCAGTTGCGCAGTCTTCCTCAAACCTGCAACAGGGGAACACTACTAATAGAAGCCCTCATTCAGAATATCTGGGTTTTATAGGGAGTAGGGTAATGAGGTTCAAGTGGCCAAACCAATATCAGCTAATTGGACCCAGCCCTTACCAATGATGCTGTGGACTGGCCTCTTCTGGCCACTCAATCAGTTAAAGAAATCAGAGTGGGGCCTGTTGTGACTCATTCATGATTTTATATACCTCTAGTAGGCCACTTCTCAGTCACCTAATGTCCAGGGAAAAGAAGACCCAGCCTATCCACCCTCTCCTTAGAGCTCAAACCCTCCCATTCCTGGTAATGTTCTTGTAAATCTCCTCCTTTCCCTTTCCCGTCCAATGAGACCCTTTCTATAGCGGGGCAACCAGAACTGTACACAATACTCCAAATGTGGCCTCACCAACCTGTACAGCTGTAACATGGCAACCCTACTCCTGTGCTCAATGAAGGCGTCATGAAATCTTACAACATTGAAACAGGCCCTTCAGCCCAACTCGTCCATGCCAACCAAGATGCCCCATATAAGCTAGTCCCATTTGCCCTCATTTAGTTCATATCTCTCTAAACCTTTCCTATCCATGTACCTGTCCAATTGTCTTTTAAATGTTGCTATTGTACCTGCCTCAACTACCTCCTCTGGCAGCTCATTCCATATACCTGCCACCTTCTGAGTGAAAAAGTTGCCCCTCAGTTTCCCAGTAAATCTTCCCCCTCTCATCTTAACGTGTGAGAGTGTGTGTGCCAAATGTCTTCTTCACCAGACTGTTCACCTCTGCTGGCACCATCATGGAGCTCCATACCTGCACCACTCGGTCTCTCTGTTCTACAACACTGCCCAGGCTCCTACCACTCACTATGTACGTCCTGCCTTGGTTCGTCCTACCAAATTGTAACATCTCACATTTATCTGAATTATCTCCATCTGCCATTCCTTAACCCATTGGCCCAGTTGATCAAGATCCCATTGTAATTGTACAAAGAAAGCAGATGACAAAGAGGAAGAACAGGAATTCTGCTGAATTTAATTACCAAATCCATTAGACGTCTACAAACTAAATGCTAATCAAATTGAACTAAGAATATGAAGTTATAAATAAATCTGGCTACTATCTTGGCTTTGGTAAACCAATTACTGGAAGCATGTAAAATTATGAAAGGTATAGATAGACAGGCAGAATCTTTTTAGACAGTTAGAACTTTTTGGCAAGGATGGAATAATAAATACTAGAGGGCATAGCTTTAAGGTGAGAGGGGCAAAATTCAGGGGAGACTTTATTACACAGAGGGTGGTGAGTACCTGGACCGCACTGCCAAGGTTGGTGATTGAGGCAGATATGACAGTGACATTTAAGAGGCTTTTGGATAGGCACATGGATATGGAAGGATATGGATTACGATCAGGTAGATATGAGATGGACTTGGCACAGTGTTCGGCTGAGACATTGTGGGCTGAAGGGCCTGATCCTGTGCTGTACTGTTCTGTGTTTTTAAAGTGATAAATTTGTTATTCTAATGCTTGAAATCGAATTAGATGTATCTAATCCTCCAACCTAATGCTTTCCTGAAGTATCATAATGAAGCAGAGTATTTGAAACACCAAATTGTGACTGTCAGATATAACTGTCAGTCAGATATGACTGTCAGTGCTTTTCTATGCACTGGATGTCTAAAATTACCACTAATAACCAAAAATGCTGATGTGAATGAAGACTGATTGGAATTTATTATTCTTCTGTTTGCAGTCTGTTCGCAGTACTCGAGGGGAGTGTTCGCCATCTTCGGCATGTACGACAAGAGATCTGTGCACACACTGACATCATTCTGTGGGGCACTGCACATTTCCTTGATCACGCCAAGTTTCCCGACAGAGGGAGAGAGCCAGTTCGTGCTCCAGCTGCGGCCATCTTTGAGAGGGGCATTACTCAGCCTGCTCGACCACTACGAGTGGACTAAATTTGTCTTCTTGTACGACACTGATCGAGGTGAGTTTGAATATATCACCACTCTGCTTTGAACGTGTGTTTACAGCATCCATTTAATGAAGCAATCAAGGATTAGAACACAGTGGCACAGCAGTGGAGTTGCTGTCTTACAGGGCTTACAGCAGCAGAGACCCCGGGTCGATCCTGACCAAGGGTGATGTCTGTACGGAGATTGTACGTTCTCTCCGCGATCTGCGTGGGTTTTCTCCAGAATCTTTGGTTTCCTCCCACACTCCAAAGATGTACAGGTTTGTGTGGCTTGGTGTAATTGTAAATTGTCCCTAGTCTGTGTGGGATTGTGCTAGTGTGGGGCTCCCTGATTGGCGTGGACTCATGGGCCAAGGGCCTGTTTCCGCGCTGTATCTCTAAAACTAAAACTAAACTACACAGGCCATGTTTTGGGTGCATGGGTGCCAGTATCTACGTTGGCTGCTTTATTCTGCGGTATCTGTATATTAATACATAGGATGTAGAACAAATAAAGGTACACCACAAGAACATGTCCGCCGACCCACAATGTCCGAGCTGAACATGGTGCCTGGTTATACCAATCACATCTGCCTGTTCATGATCCATATCCCTTTAGAAAGGATGTACCTTTTGAAAGGAGATGAGAGGGAATTTCTTTAGTCAGAGGGTGGTGAATCTGTGGAATTCATTGCCGCAGACAGCTGTGGAGGACAAGTCATTGGGTGGGGATTAACAGACACTTGATTGGTAAGAGTGTCAAGGGTTATGGGGAGAAGGCAGGAGAATGGGACCAAGAGGGGAAAATAGATCAGCCACGATTGAATGGCAGAGTAGACTCGTTGGGCAAATGGCCTTCTTCTGTTTGCATGACTTATGAACTTATCCTGCCATTTCCTGCATATCCATGTGCCTATCGATAAGCCAGGTAAACACCACTATCGTATCTGCTTCCACCACCACCCAGCGCAGTGCGTTCCAGATACCCACCACCCTCTGTAAAGGACTGGCCCCGCTCATCTCCTTTATACCTTGCCCCTCTTACCTTCAAGCTATGCTCCCTAAGTTTTGACATTTCCACCCTGGGTTAAAAAGGTTCTGGCTTTCTACCTCTTCTATTCCTCTCATAATTGTATATACTTCTATCAGGTATCACCTCAACCTCCAGCGTTCAAGATAAAACAATCCAAGTTTGTTCAACCTCCCCTTGTAGCTAATATCACCTACTCAAGGCAGCATTCTAGTAAACTGTTCTTTTTTCTGGTTTATTCTTCTAGTTTATTTATTTTGATCATTACAATCAAAATGCCAGATGGAAGAGCAGGTCTGGACAGCCCCATGTGGGGATCAAGATTGGATTTTGAGATTTGCTTTAATGCTTTAATGAAAATAAATTGATAATCCACTAACTCTCATAATCCTTGTGTACGAAAGAATTGCCAAACTATTTGATATGTGATTTAAGCTCTTTATAAGTGTCCAGATGATGAAATGGTGGTCTGTCTAATATAAAGTCACCAAGTAATAATTTAAACATGTTAGCTTTAGACTAGAGATACAACGCAGAAACAGGCCCTTCGGCCCACCAAGTCCGCGCTGACCAGCGATCACCCCGTACACTAGCACTATCCTATACACTAGGGACTTTTTTTTTTAACCAAAGCCAATTAAACTACAAAACTGTACACCTTTGAAATATGGGAGGAACCCGGAGTTTCCGGAGAAAATCGACATGGTCACAGGGAGAATGTACAAATTCCGTACAGAAAGCGCCCGTAGTCAGCATCGAACCGGGGTCTCTGGTGCTGTGAGGCAGCAACTTTACCGCTGCTCCACTGTGCCACCCCAAATATGCAGAATATGTTGTTTCGTCTCTTGTGTGGAAATGGACTGTCGGATGTTTATTGCCTTCGTTTCCTCTTCTTGCATCTTTTTCTCCCTCTTTGTAAAGGTGACATTTTCAAAAACTTTCCAAAGTTTTGTGACCCTCAGAATTTCTCAGTCGCAAAATAACAGATGATATTACCTCATCCTCCACGGTTAATCCATCCATAATGAGTGAAATGTGTAATCCATGTGCTTGATGCTCATGCAGACTGCTTGATGGCACTGCCACCTACTGGTATCATCTCAGTGCGTTGAGCTGAGAGCAGGCAACACATCTGTACGTTTCCTGTGGACAGATCATAAGGAAACCAAGACTGCATTTCTATCCCATTTCTCCTCAATTCTCTAAAAGTAAATATTGATAGCTTTCATGGGGCCAAAAGTGAGGATGCCTTGTAATTCGTACTCGCCATAATCTGGCACAGAATAGTATTTATTTCCTAATTCTCAAATTGGCAAGCATATTATTGCCGGCAATTAATTGAATAGCATGTCACTGTTCAGAAGAAAGGAAATGGCATAATTAATGTGCTTTTGGTTTACTGATGCTTATCTCCTAAGTGAAACTATTGTCTGAAGAAGGGTCCCGATCCAAAATGTCACCCATCCTTTTTTTCGTGTGCGCGTGTGTGTGTGTGTGTTCATGTGTGTGTGTGTGTGTGTGTTCATGTGTGTGTGTGTTCATGTGTGTGTGTGTGTGTGTCTGTGTCTGTGTGTGTATACATGTGTGTTTGTGTGCGTGCATGTCTGTGTGTATACATGTGTGTTTGTGTGCGTGCATGTCTGTGTGTATACATGTGTGTTTGTGTGCGTGCATGTCTGTGTGTATACATGTGTGTTTGTGTGCGTGCATGTCTATGTGTGTGCTCATGTGTGTTTGTGTGTGTGCGTGTCTATGTGTGTGCTCATGTGTGTTTGTGTGTGTATGTGTGTGTGCTCATGTGTGTTTGTGTGTGCGCATGTCTGTGCTTGTGTGTGTGTGTATATGTGTGTGCTCGTGTGTGTGTGTGTGTGTGTGCTCGTGTGTGTGTGTGTGCTCGTGTGTGTGTGCGTGTGTGTGTGTATGTCTGTGTGTGCGCACGTTACCAGTTATTATTGGTTTAATTCATATTCCAAGTTCCATGCAACTTCAGTCCTATCGGGTTTGACATTGAAGTAATCATTGATGCATCCAGAAGTTTGTATCAGCAGGCTGATGCACCATATTATCTGTTGACTCATGAGTTATTGCCATTGATTTTGTGAATCTCTGCAAAGCATTGCTGTGCGTGAATGGAAATGTAGCATGAAATGGAAGTTTAACATCTCTTTGGTCCGGAGCTTTGCATGGTCACCTTGAACTGGACTAATTAATCAGCTGACTAAAACATGAAAATAACGCATTTTGGGAAAAGCTATTTATGTGCACACTTTTGTCACAATGGTTTGAATGGGTTCCCCCCTGCATTAAATGGACGAGAAGGGTGTTGTGCAAACTCAGCCAACAGACTCAGCTGAAGACTTGGGCTGCTTTGTGTATTCAAGGTTTCAAGGTCAGTTTATTGTCACATGTACCAGTTAAGGTACAGTGAAATTTGAGTTCCCATACAGCCATACTAAGTGAAAAGCAACAAGACACACAACTACATAAAAATTAACATAAACATCCATCACAGTGGATTCTACATTCCTCACTGTGATGGAATGCAATGAAGTTCAATCTTCTTCCTCTTGTTCTCCCGTGGTCAAAGCAGTCAAACCATTTGCAGTCGGGATGATCAAAGCCCCCGCAGCTGACGATCAAAGCCCCCGTCGGGGTGATCGAAACTCCCAGGTCAGGTGGTTGAAACTCTCTCTGTGGCATGAAGCTCCCGAGTCGGCCTCTTCTTACCAGAGACCGCGGGCTTCACGATGTTAAAGTTCACAGGCCCCGTGGTTGGAGCTTCGATCCCCGGCAAAAGGATCGCAAGCTCCGCGATGTTAAAGTCCCGCGGACTCCCGTGGCTTGGAGCGCCAGGTCGGTCTCTGGGAAAGGCCACCAGCTCCACGACATTGGGCCACAGTGGGGACGGAGATACGATACGAAATTAAATTCCATCTCCATTGAGGTGTGAGATTGAAAAAAAGTTTCCCCCAACCTCTTTCCACCCCTCCCCCCCACCCCCCACATAAAGCAAACCAAGGAACACTAAAACATTCTTTTAACACATACTAAAAATAACAGAAAAGAAGAAAGGACAGACAGACTGTTGGTGAGGCACCTTATTTCTATTATGTCAGCAAAATGCATTCCAAGCAACCTGCTGCAGAGATGGAGATAGAAGATCAGTTGGATGCACAGTGGAGGCCAGTTGGTGGTAACAGGGAGTTGAAGAATATTTCCAAGTGAAATATTTGGCTCCTGGACCTCACGATGAACAGCTTTAGACTTCAGAGATACATGGTGAAAACAGGCCTTTCGGCCCACCGTATCCGTGCCGACCAGCGATCTTCCCACACACCAGCAATATCCTACACACGAGGGACAATTTACAATTTTACCAAAGTCAATTAACCTACAAATCTGCACGTCTTTGGAGTGTGGGGAAAACCAAAACACCCGGACAAAATCCACACGGCCACAGGAAGAATGAGCAACTTCCGTACAGACAGTACCCATTGCCAGGATCAAACCCGTGTCTCTGGCATTGTAAAGCGGCAACTATACTGCTGTGCCACTGTGTCGCCTTATGTTTGAAAACTGTAAACTTTTCTCCTTTGGACCAGTCAACTATGCTGTTGATTTGGCCACATAGCAAACAGCAGTGTCACATCAAAGCTGCCTCAGGATCCTTTTGATGTGAAAGTCTGTCAGATTTCAAAGGCTAAATGGTTCTTTTCTCTTTTTTTGGTATGTGTCTGAGTAGCTCTTTGAAGGCCCTCATCAAAATGGTGGTGGTGAGAGCAGGGGTGGGGGCGTGTACACTGGTGTCACCATCGTCCTTGAACTTTCTGGCAAAATTGATGTAAATCACCATTCATACTTCATCCTAACCTCAAACAGAATTACAACTTACTTGTAGCTTTGAGTTGGTCATGACTCTTTGAAAGTGCCATTGGCTCTGGGAGTAACATTTCTTAAGCAGGGAAGAGAAATATCCTAGAGTACTCTTTCAAATGTTAATTAAAAGAGAGCCAGTCTCTTAAAGGCAGTCACTGGGAAATAAAAACAGCCTAAGGTCCTAGAAATGGGTTATCTTTGTGTATGTGTAAGTAATCCAGATCAGTTATATTCAGTACACACAGCTGTTATCGTTTGTTTTATGGTCATTAATGTTAACCCTGAATAGATGAAGGGATAGATAGTCTTCACTGCCTGAGCGGTAACTTGGTGGAATGGATAGATAGATGTTATACAGTGCATTGCTTTTTGTTCCGTTGAAAAAGGTGAACATTCTTCCATTCATATGTCACCTTCCATAATTTTAAGCTGCCCAGAGGCCCTTTTCGAAGACTATTCACTTCTGGCACCAGTTATTTAAGGCAGCAGTTTCTGCAAACTAGATTTCTGCAAATGATGATGAGATTAAGTGTTGCTTTGTTAGTGATGTGCTTCGAGGGATAAATATTGGTCAGGACATCAGGAAGAACTTTAGCCTAAAGAAGGGGACTCCGGCGAAGGCAGACAACTGTGTAAGACAGTCACAAAAATTATCGTGGGTGACACAGTGGTATAGTTGCTGCCTTACAGCGCCAGAGACCCGGGTTTGATCCTGACTACGGGTGCTGATTTCCATGTGACTACATGGGTTTACTCCAGGTGTTCCGGTTTCCTCCCACACTCCAAAGACGTACAAGGTTTAGGTTAATTGGCTTTGGTAAAAAAATTGAATTGTCCCTGGTGTGCAGGGCAGTGTTAGTGTATGGGTGATCGCTGGTCGGCACAGACCCAGTGGGCCAAAGGACATGTTTCCACGCTGTATCTCTAAAGTCTAAAGTCACTGTTTTAATTTAAGGCACCAGTTTCTGCAAACCAGATACCAGGTGATAAGATTAAGTGTTACTTCATTAGTGGCTTTGAGGATAAATATTGGTCGGGACATCAGGAAGAACTTCAGTTTGAAGAAGGGTCCAGACCCGAAACACGTATCACCTATCCACGTGTCCTCCAAAGATGCTGCCTGACCCACAGTGAGACTCCAGCACTTTGTGTTTTACTCAGGAAGAACTCTTTTGCTCTTGTTCCAGCAGCGGTAAAAGGTTCTTTATTGTGAGGAAGCCATTTTGTTTCTCACCTCCTCTTTAGGATATGTTATTTTTGTGTCGAGGGCCCAGAAATGTTTACCTGAAACTATTTGAGTTATGTTCCTGCAATGTACTGTTCAAAGGAACTGTGAATTATTCTGTGCTGTGAAAACAATCAGATTTGCAAAGTTAGGAATAGTTCAAGGTGAGAGTGAATTAAAATTTTAACAGGGACGTTGCCTTAATTGAATCATGGAACAACTCCGAAAATAGTACAACGAAAGAAGTGAACTGTCTCTGATTTCTCAGAGATTTTTTGATATGCAATGGGGTGGAAAAATATTTTCTAATGCTTTGGGCTTTCATGCTGTCAAGCATTGCAAGAATAAGAGTGATACAAGGTTAAATGGATTGGGGCCCTATTGCTCCTGAAGTCAGATACCATGTCTGACCTGTGCTGACATATATATATTTGGCAATAACTATTGTAAGAAACAATTGGCTCAGGACTCCATACTGGAGGACATACAGTAATCAAAGCAGACCCTGTCTGGTACATGCTGAAAGCATGGGGTACTCTGACATTTGCTGCTGCACTGTATGTAAATATATGGACAGGCCCAGTGCTGTGAAACCTCATACTTCTTTGAAAGTGGCATCACATGTGGATAGGGTGGTAAAGAAGGCTTTTGGCACATTGGCCTCTGGCAGTCAGGGTGCTGAGTACAGATACATTCACTGTGCTGGAGTAACTCCACAGGTCAGGCAGCATCTCTAAGAGGAATAAGGTGATGTTTTGATCTCAACCCGAAACATCACTTATCCATGTTCTCCAGAGATGCTGACTGACCTGCTGAGTTACTCCAGCACTTCATGTCCTTTTGTGTTTTAACCAGTATCTGCAGTTCTTTGTTTCTACTTACTGAGTATAGAAGTTGGGACGTTGTGCTACAGTTGTACGAGATATTAGTGGGGCCACATTTGGAGAAGTGTTCAGTTTGGGTCGCACTGCTATTGGAGTGAAGTCAGTAAGCTGGAAAGAGCGCAGAGAAGATTTACAAGGATGTTCATAAGATCATGTGATAGCAACAGAATTAGGCCATTTGGCCCATCAACTCTACTCTGCCATTCAATCATGGCTGATCTATCTCCTCTACTAACTCCATTCTCTGCCTTCTCCCCATAACCTCTGACACCTGGACACAACCTCTTGCCAGGACTCGATGACCTGAACTAAAGGGAGAGATTGAACAGGCTCGGACTCAAATCCTTGGAGTACAGGCTGCCATTACATCACCATTACTGATGATGATGGGGCTGCTTGGATGTGGGGAACAAAAATATCTACTGGCATTTAAAAATAGCCTGCAATCCCAAAAGTCAAGGCACCAAGTAGCTGCAGGCAGAATGCATCCACAACTCTGTAGATTCTTGTGCTTTTGGGCAGAGCTGTTGCAAAACCAAGTCATGACACTTCATCGATAAATGTCAGATGCGTATTGAGATATCAATAATGTAATCAGGCCCTAGTTTCGATTTCTTTAGTTTCGTTTAGGGATACAATGTGGAAACAGGACATTTGGCCCACCGAGTCTGAACCGACCAGCAATCCCTGTGCACTAACACTATCCTAAACACTATAGACAATTTACATTTTTTTTTAGCGAAGCCAATTAACCTACAAACCTGCACATCTTTGGAGTGTGGGAGGAAACCGGAGCACCTGGTATAAACCCACGCGGTCACGGGGAGAATGTACAAACTCCGGTACCAACAGCACCTATAGTCAGGATCGAACCTGGGTCGCTGGCACTGTAAGGTTGCAACATTACAGCTGCGCCACCGTTGCACAACAAAACAAATGAATAAATAATATATATATAACTATAAACTAAATAAACTTGTTGGGCTTTTTCATATTGTAAGCTGAGATAGAAGAGGAGAAAATGGCAAGCAAGCCAAAATGGTTTTATCAAGAATTCTACGAATAGATGTGTGAAGTTAATAGCTGAGCCTTGAAACTCAGCGCCTGATGTGTATACACCATCACCTGGGAGAGATGAGATGAAACGTGACGAGCAATCGATTTTCCGCACCAACCTAGGAATAGCGGCATTTTTCAAAATGATTTCAAACGTTATTTTGTGAGATTAATTTGAAGTGATGTTTTGTCACATTCCCACGCAGAACTCAAAGGTGGCTGTGTAAAACAGCACTAACGGCAGAAGTTAGTGCTCTCCTAGAGACAGTCATACAGTGTGCAAACAGACCCTTCAGCCCAACTTGCCTACACTGACCAACATGTCACATCTGCACTAGTCCCACCTGTCTATGTTTGGCCCATATCCCTCTAAACTAACCTTATCCATGTACCTGTCAAAATGTGTTAGTTCCTGCCTCAACAACCTCCTCTGGCAGCTCATTCCATATACCCACCACCTATTGTGTGAAAAAGTTACCCCTCAGGTTCCTATTAAGTCTTTCCCCTCTCACCTTAAACCTATGCCCTCTGGGTCTCGATTCCCCTACCCGGGCAAGAGAATCTCATGAACATTACTTCGCTATATTCTACAAATACCTTAATCTCAATCTATCACCACTCACTTTCTGGGGGTGAGCCTGCCGTAAAACACTACTTAGATCGGAACAAAAGGATAAGAAATTATTTTAGATTTTTCTTTAGAGATACAGCGCGGAAACAGGCTCTTCAGCCCACCAAGTCCACGCCCACCAGCAATCACCCCATATACTAGCACTATCCTACACACTATGGACCATTTACAATATTTCTGAAGCCAACTAACCTACAAACCGTACGTCTTTGGAATGTGGGAGGAAACCGGAGCACCTGGAGGAAACCCATGCAATCACGGGAAGAACATGCAAACTCTATACAGACGGTACCCAAAGTCGCGATCGAACCCGGATCCCTTGCGCTGTAATGTAGCAACTCTACCGCTGTGCCACCGTGCCTCCTCAGACAATGGAATTGTTGGAGCTATTCCTGAAATTGACTTTATTCCCTCTAGATTTTTGTCTTCATCAGATTTCATATAACCAACAGTAAATAACTAGCAGTAAGATTGCATTACTGAATGGAGAAGGCTACTGGCCTTCCATAAGGATGCAATAAAAGTTAACAGAATTCTCGGTTTTAACAGAATAATAACACTCAAAAGGTAAGAGCTAACAATGAGCCAATATAAACCTGAATAACAATTCAAAATACTGCTATTGTATCATGTCCCATGGTTTCTGAAGGAGAAGGAAGCTTTCGAGAGAATTGTGTACTGATTTGCAAAGGAAGGCTGATTTTAAAGGGAATTTGTTGGGTTATATTTTGTGATATAATCAAAATAGTTACATGCTATTGTATGATAGTCAGATTGCGTTTGTTAGTTGAGACTAAAGGTGAGACATGAAATAAATAAATCTTCAGCATTTTGTGTCTATCTTCAGCATCTGCAGTTCCTTCCTACACATAAAATAAATGAAACGGTGCAGGAAGAGAGGAAAAATGCCTTCATGTAGAGGGAGTTGAGTAGGGGGATTGCTGTGGCTGAGGCTAAATTTCAGTAACACAGTAAATCCTCGTTATTATGAAGTATATTGGATTTTGGTTATAGCGGAGAGACCTGCCCACCATCACCACCAGGCCAGGCTGCTGGAGCCATCACCGGCCCACACACGTTCCACCACCACCATGACGGCCAACCCTTACCTGCACTCCGGCCACCCGCGGGCCGTGACCAATGACTCCACCCGTGTGCGGACGGGGTGCCAACGGACGAGAAGCCGTAGCAATGACGGCCACCCGCTGCGGGTCGGGTGGAGCGGAGGTTTGGGACAATGTTCATGCCTTCACAGTGATGTGATGGACGCGGGGGTCTGGACCAATCGCTGGCAACGTCAAGTCCGTTATTGGACTTTTCCGTTGAGCGGCAGTCGGTCCTTTGGCCTGTAGGCGACGCCGCCTTTCGGGTAGGTGGCATTTCGACAGAGCAGACATTCAGCAAGTTTGCTTTTAGGCGACACAGCTTTTCGGTTCCTTGGGATTTAGGCGTCCCGCCCTTTCGGTTAGTTTGTATTTAGGCGTCCCATCCTTTCAGTTAGTAGACGTTTTGTCTTCGGACTCTTTAGGTTTATTGCCGTTTCGGCCTCGTTTCCATTCCGTTCTTTGGCTTCGACTTCTTTGCTTCGGATTCTTGTCTGTTGGCGCCACGTTCGGGTACCGACTCCACCGATCCTCGCCTCTCCCCCAGCTGCCAGCAGGCCCAGGCCGTCAAATCACCTGGATTCTGGACCCAGTTCCAGACCGAGAGTCTGAAGATGGGTCTCGACCCGAAACATCACCCATCCTTTTCCCCCAAAGATGCTGCCTGACCCGCTGAATGACTCTAGCATTTTGTATGTATCTTTGGTGGACTAATTAAGACTATTTACCTGGATGTAAAGTAAATGGTAACGTGGTTTGGTTAGGACATGTGGTAGGTTTGCCTATTATTAGAGCTATCCATTTCTATGTACTTTCAATATGTTCCTATCCCTGACATTTCAAGTGGAAAGGCCAATCCGACTGATTTAATTGAATCTCGCTCAATGTCAACAAAACCAAGGAACTAATCATTGCCTTCAGAAAGGGGAGGTAAGGAGGCCACACACCAGTTTTCATCAGTGGACATAGATGTCATTCTTGCATAGTGGAGCAGCGGTAGAGTTGCTGCCTCACAGCGCCAGAGACGCAAGTTTAATCCTGACTACGGGTACTGTCTGTACGGTGGTTTGTACATTCTCCCCGTGACTGCGTGGGTTTTCTCCAGGTGCTCTGGTTTCCTCCCCCATTCCAGTTCAGGCAACATCTCTGGAGAAAAGGAATAGGTGATTTTTCAGGTCGGGACCTTCTTCTGACTGGACACTTCCCCAAAGTAGGCATATGTTGGGAAGATTTTGCGATGGAGCAGACAAAATGTGTAGGAAGGAACTGCAGATGCTGGTTGATACCGAAGACAGATCAGGTTCAGCAATCTGAAGAAGGGTCCCGACCCAAAACATCATCTATTCCTTCTCTCCATAGATACTGCCTGACCCACTGAGTTACTCCAGCACTTTGTGTCTATCTTCAACTCTTAAAGTTATTTGGTCTGAGTGGTTTTGTTGTCAAGTTCATTTTAAGTTGTTGTCCAAGTTCATAACAGATGGATCTATTATTGGTGGGAACAAAGAGACTCTGCTTTGATTTAGTGGAAGGACGATGTCCATGATGGAAACACAACTATTTACTGCTGATAAATGTTGGACCTTGAATAAGTTGTAACCTACAGGATGGAGAAAATTCTTCTAGAAATAACATATAAAGGCACAAGTTACTGCATGCTTCAACTTGTTAACATTAATGAAGGTATTGAGTAAAGAAATTGTCATTAATCATAGTAGAGTGAAGAATGAGATGCATTCTCTACAAGATGCCAAAGTTAAGAGCTTAATGGCCCTGTCTCATGGTGCGAGTCCACCCACGAGTGATCCCGAGTTTAAAACAAATCAAACCCGTGGTAATCACGTAGAATTGACGTAGCAGGAACGTCGGAACTCGTAACGCTAACGGCAGGTACTCGGGAAACTTGTTAACTCATGAAAATCTTTCAACATGATGAAACATTTCCATGAGTCAAATTTACTCTTGAAGTAAAAATGTTAAACTTTTAAACTCGTTGTAAGAACGTAGTAGCCCGTGAGTTTACCGTAGTGACTCGTGAGTCTACCGTGGCCACTCTTTAACTCACCGGACAGGCAGCATCTCTGGAGAGAAGGAATGGGTGACGGGGTGACGTTTCCAGAATTCTGCTGCGTCTTTGTGTTACTCCAGCACTGTGTGTTCACTTTTTGTCAACCAGCATCTGCCCTCTCTTGTGTTTGACATTATTTGTATCCGTGGCAGTTGATTGTCGCTCCCTTCAGTTTCCAAGGGGGTCGGGACGGGACTGGAGTTGGGAGGGAAAGGTGGGGCGGAGGGGGTAAAGGGGAGGCGAGTGGGGGGAGCGAGGGGGTTTGGGGTGATTTAGTACGGGAGACAAGTGTAGGAGAGGTGTACTGACTGTGTGGGCAGACACTTTGGTAGTGATTGCCCATGGGGTTCACTGTCGAGGACTTCATAATGCAGAGAGCATTACAAACAGTTGTCGCAAAAAAAGATTTTGTGTTGATCTGGTATATCTGGCTATTGAAGGCGCTTCTGGTCTTCAGTGTGCAATAGTCACCAAAATACACTGCATCTTTAGAAAGGAAAAATACAAAATATGTCAATCCCACGCCGTCCAAGTTGGCGTCTCGAGGTAGTCCTATTTGTCTGCATCTGACCCATAGCCCTCTAAACCCTTCCCATCCATTTATCTGTCATTAATAACCTCAAGAAAATATTAAGTCTGCATGAGCCTGCTTCAGTTTCCTGGGTCCAACTCAGAGAGAAGTCTCTCCCCTTTCCAGGGTTAATCGCTCCACTGTTTATAATGCTCTCTGCATTATGAAGTCCTCGACAGTGAACCCCATGCAGTCATAGGGAGAACACACAAACTCCGTGCAGACAGCACCCATAGTCAGAATCGAACCCGGGTCTCTGGCGCTGTAAGACAGCAACTCTAGCGCTTTGCCACCGTGCTGCCCAGAAAGACATATGGCTAAAGATTATCCTTATTAAGAGTATATTAGTGACATAAAAATTCTTGTCGAGAGATTCTGTGCTGATCTCCTTGGGCCGAGAGGTTAACAAATGCGCTTTCCATAATATCCATTGAGAGAAGATGTTAATTTGAGGGAGGATGTATGATTTGTGTTAGAATTAGCACATTACCATTTGTGCTGTGACAACGAATGCTGAGAACTGTCAGCTGACAGCCATTAGCAGTCGAGCGACTGACACACAGTATTGGCCCTCAAACCGCCACAGCTCTGACTGCAATGGTAATGTCCCTGCTGCCCTCAGTGCCAACACACACACACAGCTGAGTGAAGTTATGGCTCACACATTAGCTTTGGCTTAACCCCTTTTTACTTGTAACTCAATAAGTAAATTTCTGTCATGCATGTTTATCTGTTACATACATTCGCATCATGTAAGAATGAATGATTTATTCGCTCTCAGCTTCTGGATGAATTGGTCATTTTGGTGGAGTTTTTCTAAAGTTTTTGTTTTAGAGATACAGCGTGGAAACAGGCCCTTCGGCCCACCAAGTCCACACTGGCCAGCAACATTAACACTATCCTGCACACACCCGGGACAATTTACATTTACTGTATACCAAGCCAATTAACCTACAAACCTGTACGTCTTTGGAGTGTGGAAGGAAACTGAAGATCTCTGACAAAAAACCATGCAAGTCACCGAGAATGTACAAACTCCGTGCAGACAGCACCCATAGTCGGGATCGAACCTGGGACTCCGACGCTGCAAGCGCTGTAAGGCAGCAATTCCATTGCCGCACGCCCTAGGGTTATTGTTAGGTTATGAGTTTTTATTCCAAGATAATAAAAACTTACGGTATCTTCCCCTTTGCTCTGTCTGTTGTACTTGAGTTTGAACAGATTGTATCCATGTATGGTATATCTGATCTGTTTGTATAGCATGCAAAACAAAGCTTTTCCTGTACCTCGGTACTGTGACAATAATAAATCAAAACCTAAAGTGAGAAGTTCTCCTCTCTCCATAGATCTACCATCAATATGGTCTCAATATTTTGGGGTTACCATTGATTTTCAAAGTCCACTACTGGCAGGGAGTAAGTAGGGTGAAGCATTATTTGAAAACTTTCCATCTCCCCCTCTCATCAGATGGGGTCAAGTGATGGTTAGTGGGCATTTTATTGACTGAAAGTCTGTATGCACTTGTATGCACAGGGTGTCTTCTTTTCAGTATTTAATATAATTTATTTAGATTTACAAGTAGTAATCACAATTAGGAGGTTTGTAGATGATATAAGACTTGGTTGTATGACTACAAGTAGAGAAGAAAGATATAAACTGCAGGTAGTTATCACTACATTAATCAAGCAGGGAATAAGGTGGCACAGTGGTGTAAATGGTAACCCCAATTTAATCCCCGACCTCAGGTGCTGTCCGTGTGGAGTTTGCATGTTCTCCCTGTGACTGTGTGGGTTTTCTCCAGGTGCTCTAGTTTCCTCCCGCATCTCAAAGAGGTGTGGGTTAGTTGTAATTGCCCCTCGTGTGTGGAGCAATGGATGTGAAAGTGGGATAACATAGAACTGGTGTGAATGGGTGATCGATGGTTGCTGTGGACTCAGTGGGCTGAATCGCTGTTTCCACGTTGTATGTCCAAACTCAACTAAACCTGCCCTATGGCTCTCCTCAGACTAAAGTTTATGACTTCCATAGGGTCTGTCAAGGAAACACTTGCAGGTTGCTCCACTCTACAGCAATGGTGCAGAGATAGGTAACACTGACAAAACCAACAACTGTCTCACGGTGCAGATGATGCTATTTCTGAGATCTTGGCTCAGGTCATACTTGCTTTCCCTGGTTCCAACCTGACTATGAATGCTGTCTGTACGGCATTTGTATATTCCCCCAGTGACCGTGTGGGTTTTCTCTGGGAGCTCTGGTTTTCTCCCACACTCCATAAACATACAGGTTTGTAGGTTCATTGACTTCGGGAAAGATTGTAGGTTGTCCCTAGTGTGTGCAGGATAGTGCTAATGTACAGGGTGATCGCTGGTCAGCGCGGACTCAGTGGGCCTAAGGGTCTGTTTCTCTAAACTAAACCAATGAGATCCTGATATCTTGCAGCTTAGGGCATCAGAAAGTTTTAATCCTAGGTCTGTGCTGAACGATGTGACAATCAGGACTGTGAATTGAATAGGGTACAGTTGGTCTCAACATCCAAGAATCGAACATCTCACCCCAAGCAATATCAAAACGATTAAAAATGAAAAAACTGAGGTATTTTTAAAGCAGCTTTGCTGTTAAAATAACTTAAATCAAAGTCCAAAAACATGAAGCAGTTTTGTCTAATGCTTGTTGGGCTATCTCCTCTTGTACTGAATCCTGGCTTTATCTCCGGCTGTTGCTATGACAATGTCCGGTTTGCTTCCTTCGCCACAACTCTTTATTTTGTTTGTTTTGCTCACTGTCGCATTATTTACATGTGAACCAGTTTTATTAATGCTCCATTCATTCAGCACAGAGTCTGCTTGCTTCGAGTTGTCCATGTAATGAAAGGACGAGACTATCTCGAGATGCATCTCTTAACAATTCAGTGATAAATGGAAAGACACCAACGCTGCAAATGTGAAGTAGAGACAGGAAGTCAGAGAAATGCACAGCAGGGCAGTGGACATCGAAAAGAAAAAGGTTAATGTTTGCAATGTGACCCGTCATCACTTGGCTGTGCATTTCTATCACTTTCTGCTTTTATCTTTTAGCATCTGTCTGATTTGGTAGATTCCGGGGAGGGGATAGGAAATACTGTGCTCTGCATAATGTGTAAAACCACTTTAGTTTAATTTAGAGATACAGCACGGAAACAGGCCCTTCAGCCCACCGAGTCCACGCCGACCAGCAATACCCGCACACTAACATTATCCTACACTCAAGAGACAATTTACAATTATACCAATTTACTAACAAACATGTACGTCTTTGGAGTGTGGGAGGAAACCAAACACCTGGGGAAAACCCCACAGGTCACGGGGGCAACGTAGAAACTCTGTACAAAGAGCACCCGTAGTCAGGATCGAACCTGGGTCTCTGATGCCATAAGGCAGCAACTCTAGTGCTGTGTTACTTTAAAGCATCTGTGAAAGGTCAACAAAACACCTAACCAGTGGAACATGATAGTACATTCACTTTCTAAGTCCTGAGTTATATCATTTTTAGTTTAGTTTAATGTAATGTCACATGTATGAGGTACAGTGAAAAGCTTTTTATTGCATGCTATCCAATGAGCGGAAAGACGGGATTTGCCTGGCAGGCTAGACTTGTACAAGTAGGATACCAATAACTGACCCAAAAATTATATAAGAACAGAAAATGCAAAATTCTGGAAAAGCTCAGCAGGTCAGGCAGCATCTGTGGAAAGAGAAACAGTTCATATTTCATATGGGGGCCCCTTCTCCTTATACAGGGAAAAAATAATAATTTATAGGTATTATTTTATGATTGTCATGTACCCAAAATACAATGGTAATCTGTACAGACAGCCCCCATAGTCAGGATTGAACCCGGGTCTCTGTCACTGTAAGGCAGTAACTCCACCCTGAGCCACCGTGCCGGCCTTCAGCGATTGTCTGATTGCAGCAGGGAAGAAGTTGGTCCTGAACCTGGTGGAATGTGCTTTCAAGCTTTTGCATCTCACCAGGGAGCAAAATAGAGTGGGTGGAACAAAGGGAATTCCCCTGACAGAGTCAATACCTGTGACGTGTGGGATCAGATAAAGTTACTGTGGCCGTGTAATTTATGGCTCTTGTGGTTGCAGCCTCATGGAAAGAAAAGAAAAACTGAATAACAGGCAGAAATATTTCTTATATGGGCAGGGAGGAAAATGACATGATACACTAATAATTTACAATACAATACAATAATACTTCATTTGCCAATTATGTTTTGCAACATATGAGGAATTTCATTTACTAAGTCAGTCATATCCATATTATTTATGTAACCCATTGGGTCCCATGTTCACACAGGAGGGCTGGGGGGGGGGGCTTTCTGGAGCACTAGTATGGGTGTTGTGGGCCGAAGGGATTCTTGGGCTGGCAGCTCAGTCACTCAGGCCTGGTGGGCTGGCAGCTCAGTCACTCAGGCCTGGTGGGCTGGCAGCTCAGTCACTCAGGCCTGGTGGGCTGACAACTCAGTCACTCTGGGCTGGTGGGCTGGCAGCTCAGTCACTCAGGGCTGGTGGGCAGAGTGCAGGCCACCACATTCAATTTCATAGCATTTCGAGCAGAGTGCAGGCCACCACATTCAATTTCATAGCATTTTGAGCAGAGTGCAGGCCAGCACATTCAATTTCATAGCATTTCCAGCAGAGTGTAGGCCAGCACATTCAATTTCATAGCATTTCAAGCAGAGTGCAGGCCACCACATTCAATTTCATAGCATTTCGAGCAGAGTGCAGGCCACCACATTAAATTTCAGCAGCAGGGAAGAAGTTGGTCCTGAACCTGGTGGAATGTGCTTTCAAGCTTTTGCATCTCACCAGGGAGCAAAATAGAGTGGGTGGAACAAAGGGAATTCCCCTGACAGAGTCAATACCTGTGACGTGTGGGATCAGATAAAGTTACTGTGGCCGTGTAATTTATGGCTCTTGTGGTTGCAGCCTCATGGAAAGAAAAGAAAAACCGAATAACAGGCAGAAATATTTCTTATATGGGTAGGGAGGAAAATGACATGATACACTAATAATTTACAATACAATACAATAATACTTCATTTGCCAATTATGTTTTGCACTAAGTCAGTCATATCCATATTATTTATGTAACCCATTGGGTCCCATGTTCACACAGGAGGGCTGGGGGGGGGGGGGCTTTCTGGAGCACTAGTATGGGTGTTGTGGGCCGAAGGGATTCTTGGGCTGGCAGCTCAGTCACTCAGGCCTGGTGGGCTGGCAGCTCAGTCACTCAGGCCTGGTGGGCTGGCAGCTCAGTCACTCAGGCCTGGTGGGCTGGCAGCTCAGTCACTCAGGCCTGATGGGCTGGCAGCTCAGTCACTCAGGCCTGGTGGGCTGACAACTCAGTCACTCGGGGCTGGTGGGCTGGCAGCTCAGTCACTCAGGGCTGGTGGGCAGGGTGCAGGCCACCACATTCAATTTCATAGCATTTCGAGCAGAGTGCAGGCCACCACATTCAATTTCATAGCATTTCGAGCAGAGTGCAGGCCACCACATTCAATTTCATAGCATTTCGAGCAGAGTGCAGGCCACCACATTCAATTTCATAGCATTTTGAGCAGAGTGCAGGCCAGCACATTCAATTTCATAGCATTTCCAGCAGAGTGTAGGCCAGCACATTCAATTTCATAGCATTTCAAGCAGAGTGCAGGCCACCACATTCAATTTCATAGCATTTCGAGCAGAGTGCAGGCTACCACATTCAATTTCATAGCATTTCGAGCAGAGTGCAGGCCACCACATTCAATTTCATACCATTTCAAGCAGAGTGCAGGCCACCAAATTGCCAAACAACTCATTGCATTGTCATTAAGGGCTAACAAATCATTTATTGCAAGTACATTGCAGACTCACAGTTCAGTTCATTCACAGCTTAGAATCACAGTTGTGGACTCTCCCTCGCGATCTTCCAGAGTGACTGACTCACGTCCAGGCATCCGGAGTTTTATAGTCCTTTGAATAAAGTGGATACACCTTGTAAGGTGTCCCTTGTCTCGCGGGTACTGGTCAACCCCGGGTTACAAACAACTAGTTTTTAGACACCCCTACATACCAAACAAGTCAAAAGTTCAACACATACAAATATTTATTGCCGTAAACAGCAATAAATGTAAAAAGTGAAACTAATTTCCTCTCTCTCTGTACTGTTGCTAATTGTTCTCTAGATTCATAGTCATAGATTCGTCCAGCATGGAAACAGGCCCTTCAGCCCAACTTGCCCACACTGACCAACAGCTCACCAGTCACACTGGCCTACGTTTGACCCATATCCCTCTAAACCTATTCTCAAAACTACCTCCTCTAGCAGCTCGTTCCATATACCTACCACCTTTTGTGTAAAAAAGTTGTCCCTTGGGTTCCTGTTAAATCTTTCCCCCCTCACATTAAGCCTATGTCCTCTGGCTCGTGATTCCCTCACTCTAGGTTAAAAGACTTGGCATTCACCATATCTATTTGTCTCACGATCTCATCAGTCCTGTTGTTTAATGCCCTTCATTACAATACTATGGAGGTATGATGACCAATTCAGTCATTCTTTGCTATTTTTCTAACTTAAGAACAAAAGCAACATAAAGGTCTAAAAAGGAGTCCATTTGTCAGCCTGGGATGGCCTGGATTTGTCTGCAAGTGGGTTTTGGTGAATGTTAGGAATCCACTGGTAAATGTATCCCACAGCAGGTGCAAACATTAAACCTACCTGACTGTCCTTTCAAAGAGTGGAGGAAGGAACTGCAGATCCTGGTTTACACCGAAAATAGACACAAAATGCTGGAGTAACTCAGTGGGTCAGGCAGCATCTCTGGAGAAAAGGGAAGGATAAAGTTTTGGGTCAGAACCCTTCTTCAGACTCATTCACTGTGAAGAAGGGTTCCGATCCGAAACATCACATATTCCTTTTCTCTAGAGATTTTACTTCGGAGTCACGTGAGTGATTACGTGAAGAACCCCGCCAGGACGCATGCGTGTCTGACTTCTTCATCTGGAAATATTACGTTTCATATTTATGAATTAGTTAAGCAGAACAGACAAGGATCAGCAGGCCTCAATATAGAATTTAAGTCTTACCCAATAGATGATCGTCTCTGTATAGTAAGACATTTGTTGTTATACATGGAGAACACGAAAATCATCAGAGGCAATGAGAAGGCACTTTTAATCAGCCACAAGCAACCACACAAAAATGTGACGGTCCAGACCATCTCAAGATGGCTGAAACAGGTTCTAACACAGGCTGGGGTGGATACTAATATTTTTAAATCTCATTCCACCAGGGCTGCAGCTACATCGGCAGCTATGCAGTTGGATGTACCAATGGACCAAATCCTCAAGACAGCAGGATGGTCAGGGGAAAAATCATTCCAACTATTTTATCATAAACCAGTCATTAAACCTGGAACGTTTGCAGAAACAATTTTAAGTTCTGTAATTGAATTTACCCCATAAATAGGGGCTATAATTTGGTGTTAATAAATTTTTCATGGATTTCAATGTCGGATTCATGTCTAAATTATGTTGACACAATTCCTCCCACAGTCATTAAGGCAGATGTGATGCATGGACTCGTTTCCACGGCATGAAATCACAGAGCTTTGAAATCTTCACGTAGTCACTCACGTGACTCCGAAGTAAAATAGTAAGATTAAACGAGAACTTACCAGATCGAAGTTTGATCATTATTTTATGAGGAGTACGTTGAGGGAATACGTGCCCTCCGCTCCCACCCATGATATACTCAACTGGTATTTCTTCTCTAATCTTACTATGTTCAGTCATTACAGTTATCTGTGATTTCACACCGCTGCTTTGAAGAATGACACGCATGCTTCCTGGCGAGGTTCTTCACATATTCCCTCAACGTACTCCTCATAAAATAACGATCAAACTTCGAACTGGTAAGTTCTCGTTTAATCTTACTATTCTATCTGGCCAGCTGAGTTACTCCAGCATTTTGTGCCTGTCAAAGAATGTATTACGGGCTCTTCAGAATCAGTCCAGAGCTGAGGATATTACATTCCCTCAGTCAGCATAGAGCATTAAGAAAAACACAACTGTTTATTGTGACATCTAGACAAAAGTCTGGTATAAAAGTGTTACAGTAATTGGCTATGTGACATAGCCCTTAATGTATTAATGACCCCACCATCTGGTATCCTCAGAGCTCCTGCACACTACAATCATGTTTCAGAAGAAAGAAAGGAGCTTACAGTATATAAGGAGAGAAACGTTTTTACACTGAAGACTCACATACACCGCAAAGTCAACACAGAGTGATTGTAAAATTGTATGTTTAGATAAATTCAAAACTATAAATTTGTCAAAACACTAAATGCTGGAGTAACTCAGCGGGTCAGGCAGCATCTCTGGAGAAAAGGAATAGGTCACGTTTTGGGTTGAGTGCCTTGTTCATACCCTCTCTGGAGGACATGGGTATGCAACATTTCAGGTCAGGGACCTTCACATTTCAGTCTGGGATTTCCGTGCATCCCGTGCATTAGTCAATGTACCGTAATGTGGGTTTACTGAAGCAGTCTGGAGTTAACTACCATTTTCATGCATTTACTCATTTCCACGTAGGGTATGAAGTAAAACACAAGAATTGAGCTGAAGTTGCAAGCCTGACTATTCATTGTTTTAGTGATTAACCATAAAGACACAGTTCTTCGGGATGTAGCAAGTCCTCCCCCCTTAATGTAACCGTTACCTTCACTAGACATGAACCACAGTTAACCAAAGGTGTTATGAATCTATAGCATCTGTTAACATGGTGCAAATATATGGTGACATGCATGTGTGAGTTATGAAAAAAGAAACTCACTGTGCAGTGCATACGTGACAATAAAGAACCATTTACCTATTGAGCCGATTCACAATTATATTAACAACCCCTCCGGGTTATCAAACGCCTTATTTGAAAGATGAGTCAGCCCAGTTGCCAGTAGAAACAAGGAACTGAGGATGCTGGTTTAGAAAGAAAAAGTCACATAGTGCTGGAATAACACAGTGGGTCAGTCAGAATCTCTGGAGAACGTGGATGGATGACATGTCGGGTTGGCACCTTTGGTGAGTCTGAAGAAGGGCCCTGACCCGGACCATCACCTATCCATGTTCTCCAGGGATGCTGACTGACCTGCTGAGTTACTCCAGCACTTTGTGTCCAGTTGCCTGTAGATTTTTGGAGAACAAACGCCTGTCCTGCCAAACTGTACAGTTTTCTTGGTCATCTTGTCCAGCATCCAGCAATCGCACAATGATTGTGTTAGACATGTAGGGGGCGCTGTCCTGTGCATGGCTGCCCAGCCAGCAGCTGTCTGTCTGTCTCTTCATCTTTTTATTTTTTATTTTAAGTGTTTTGTTTGGAGGTCTAGACTTTTTTATGTGGGGAGAAGGGGGAAACTACTTTTCAGGGTCCCTACCTGGTCGGAGAGGCAGCTTTTCTCCGGGCTGCAGCTTCGACCCGTCCTCGCGGCCTACCAGCGGGCCTGGAGCGGCATTTCCTGTCGGGGACCGCCCAGAACCTCGGCTTCGGCGGCGGCACAGCGCTGGAGCGCTATCGCGGAGCGGGCGATGCCTTGCCCGGGTCGCCGCGCTGGAGCTCCGGTGAGCTGAAGATCGCTGAGGAAAACATCGCGGAGCTGCGGGACTGTGGAGCGACCAGCTGCGGGCGGCGGCACTGACTTTACACCGGGAGCCTGGATCTCTAGATGAGATCGCCAGTTGTGGAGCTCCAACCGGCGCGACCTTGTTGGCTTTAGAAGCCGCGGCCTCCAGTACAGAAGCGGCCATTCCAGGATTACCAAGCCACTGAGAGGACTCTCCCGACGCCGGAGCAACATCACCCGGCGAGAACGGCCAGGAATATCGGGCCTCCGTAGAGGCAACTGTGGAGGCCTCAATGGGCCCAACTATGGGTGAACTGGGGTTGGGGACTGGACTTTGTGCCTTCCCTCATAATGGGAACCATTGTGAGGGGATGTTCTTTATGTTTAAAACTCTTATTAATGTTATGTCTGTATTCCTTCTTTATGTGCTGCAAAATGGCAAGAAGCATTTCACTTCACTACACCTAGGTGTATGTGAATGTGACCAATAAAACATCTTTGATACCTTTGACTTCCTCTGCTTTCGTTCCTGACCTTTGACACTTGCCTCGTTCGGTTTCTGTCCTCATTTGTTGAACGACTGCTTCCTGCCAGTCATAATCAGGAACTGTATGTTAAGAAGAAGATGCAATATCCTGGTCCCCAAGTACTCCGTCGCTCCATGCCGCTCCACAGGGTTCAGGTGCACTCACTTCTTTGTTCATCAGTGGAAGCAACAGCGATGCTGTGCCAGTGATCTCATCATCAGTAGCAAAAAAAAATCATTCCCCAGGCTACTTTTCCCCCATCAGTTTCCATTAAATTAACCCTGGAACAAAAATAAGCAGCGCAGCGATGAAGCCATTGCGATACGCTTAGATGTTTGAAGGCAAAACATACATTATACTTCCAATTCCCTACCCTAACTTTAGATGAAACTTGGGAGAAATCCCCAGAGATTAGCCAGAAGATTCTATTTCAAGAGGTCAAGATGCAAAATGTCTTATTGTCATACAGTGTGTCCCAAAACGGAACAATAAAATTCTTACTTTAGGCAAAGCAACAGATATGTAAATATAGTACCTGTACTCTGTAAACAGCATAAACAACAACAAAAGTTCAGTTAAAATTTTTTTTTTATATATATATATATATACACACGCCTGCGTGTGTGTGTGTGTTATATATATATATATATATATAACCCACACACACACACACACACACACACACACACCCACACACACACACACACACACACACACACCCGTAAACCAACAATAATTGTGCAAATACAAAAACCATGGCCCCGTCTATGTAGTTTGGAGCTTATTTGGTTATGGGGAGCATTGACTATCCATTAAAATAACTACAAGATATTGGGAGATCAATATGTTATAAGGAACGTCCAGAGAAGCTGTTTGACCCTCTGAGTTACTCCAGCACCTTGTGCTCTACACTGTCACATACATAATTTGCACAGACAGCACTTGATATCAGGACTGAACACAGGTCACTGGAGCTGTAAAGTAGCATCTCTACTGTCCACATCATTGTCTCATCTGATCTCAGCATGCAGCCACCAATGCTTTGGTATCAAAGGGAGTTGTAACGTGGGCCTCAGCTGCCTCCAGCAAATACTCAGGTGCTATCCCAGGCAAGTGGCAGAGGGTCACTGAAGCGTGAACCAGTTGTCTTCTCAGGATGGCAGCAACCCTAATTTCAGCCTTGCCTCTCAATCATCGTTCCTGTAGTTGGCTGTCCTCTGGCCAACACTCTCAGGCAAGATGATGTAATGTGGAGCAGAGCCATCGAAGACCAGAGCTACACAAGGCTGAATTACAGGGTGTTCCAACCCAGGGTCAGTCTCCAAGGGCAGGCTTCAGGTCCCAGGATCGACCATCGATCACCCATTCAGAACTGTTCTGTTATCCCACTTTCTCGTTCACTCTCTGCACATTTGAGACAATTTACAGAGGCCAATTAACCTACAAACCTGCATGTCTTTGGGATGTGGGAGGAACCCGGAGCAGCTGTAGGAAACCCATCTGGTCACAGGCAGAACATTCATGGGATGTATAGGACCAGCAATCCCCGTACACTAACAATATACTACACACAGTACGGACAAGTTACAATTTTACAGAAGCCAATTAACCTACAAACCTGTAAGTCTTTGGAGTGTGGGAGGAAACTGGAGCACCCAGGGAAACCCCACGCGGTTACGGGGAGAACGTACAAACTCTGTACAGACAGCACCCGTAGTCAGGATCGAACCCGGTACTCTGCTGCTATAAGGCAGCAACTCTACCTCCGAGCCACCGCACCATCATGAAGCATATTGGTGTGGAGCTGTTCTGACCAGGGGCAGCCCCTGAAGCCAGAATCATGTGGGAAATGCAACTTTTACCCTCACAGTTGCTGTGGTGTTGTTGCTGGTACACAGAGCCACATAGGCCTCTTGGGTAAAGCTTGTTTCGCCGGCCATGCTAACACATTCTGGGTCTGACTCAGAGAATAATTATTATTTTTAAGTTACTTGTGCTTCACAGAGAAGTGAAAAATGTGTCGGGGTTACGGACATTTTAAAATGAGGCATGTCGGCCATATTAATAAGATGATAGCTTAATAGCTCCAAATCAGGTGGGACTTGTCCAATATTTAAACCTTTACAGAAACTGGAGCAAAGCAGCTATTTAATGACTAAGATGTATGATTACAGTCACTGGGTCTGCACCCTAAGGAAAAAAATAACTTCAATCTCAAGCCCAGGCTCCTACTTCAGTAATCCCTTTGCAATGCAGTATTTAGTTAGCTAGACAGTTTAGGTCATAGGCTAATAACAGGTTTGTTTGTATACATCTCTTAGGTAGCTTCAGTTAATCTTTTTGCACTCGCTAACATATGTTTCAAAATATACTCTGACTAATGTAAACATCAACAAGTCAATGTAAGAAAGCTTTTTTGAAAGTTTCTAATGATTCTCACTCTCGGGTTCACCGAAGCTTTGAAACCATAATCTTCTAATTGAGCTATGAGTCCTGGTAAACATAACAGTGGCTAAGATTAATTAGGTATTTTCTACAAATAACCAAGTGCAGTTGTACAATAGTTCATTTATTTTTAAAGCAATCTGCCTTGAGTCTAGAATGTAAATAGTGATGTCGTTCCAGAAATGGGAAGCCTGAATCTTTGTATAACGGCACAGTGGTGCAGCGGTAGAGTTGCTGCCTTACAGCGCCAGAGACTCGGGTTCAATCCTGACTATAGGTGCTGTCTTGACGGAGTCTCTATAGTGGATCATCTCCTGAATCTCTACTGTCCGAGCATCTCTACCTCCAGTAACAATTGCAAAGGAGACATTTCCTTCATTAAGATCAGTTATGTCTCCTCCTTTCCTCCTTCCCCTTCTCACCCAGTGCAAGCACCACATTTACCAGCTTATCTCCACTCTCTCTTCTCCCTTTGACTATATTCACTAGCCACCCAACTTCCCAGCTTGTTTCCCATGTGAGCTGATCGTCTTAACCAATCCCTTCTTGTCCTTCCCCATCCCCTGCCTTGCATCTGTCTGAATCTTAGCTGTCATTTACATTTGGTATTATATCTCCACATCTTCAGCCTATTATCATTCCTGCTTCTACCCACATCCCTCAGCTTTGTGTCAACCTATAATCCCAGCCTTGCTATACCTGGATTTGTCTATCCCAGGGGTGGGGAACCTACGGCCTTATAGGCCATTAAGTGTGGCCTTTTGAAAGAATCCAAATTTTGTAGAACAAATCCTTTTATTTTTATTAATATGGTTTTGTTCGTCTTATTATTTTTATTTTAATCTTAAAATGAAAGTATTTTAAATACCAAAGAGTAAATGAAGATTCAACGAAATTAGCATTTATTAGCATTCAAATTATCATTTCAACCTCACCTAGTTAATGTCTCCAAGGCTCCTAAAGAATACAGATGGAATTGATTGAGCTCTCAGAAGATGACATTTTAAAGTCCTTATTTGGCGCTAAGAAAGATCCGATTGAAATATGGAAAAATACAATAGAATACCCACGTCTTCAGCAACATGCACGAAAAATGCTTTCTTGCTTTTCAACCACTTATTGCTGCAAATCTACGTTTTCCTAACTAACCCAAATCAAGACGCCCTTAAGGTGACAAATGACGGATACCCATCTAGAAGATCATTTTTTTTCATTTCACTGCACATCTCGTATGTGTACTGTATGTGACGAATAAACTTGACTTGACTGAAACTGCGTACCTCCATGTTGCAACCAAACATTCAAATGCTTTCCCACAAAAAGCAATGACAACAAAGTCATTAAAAGGTTAGTTAAGAATTAACATATTTTTTTTCATTTTCTTGAAGTTAGTACATAGTGGTTAGTTTTTTACAAAATCATGTACATTTTGAAGTATATCCAATTTAAATGTTTTGGATGCGGCCTTATTAGATTACAGCTAACTTAATGCTGCATTCCAACATGAAAAGATTCCCCACCCCTGGTCTATCCCAATGGTTTCTGGGTCATCCTCCTTTGATTACCCCCATTAAAATCATCTGAAATGCTGCTCCCTTTTCTCTAACTCACTTCAAAAGAATGTTGTATAGAGCAGAAGAACGGGAATGATAGAATTGCTTTACGAAGAGCCAACATAGACCTGATGAGCTGAACAGCCTGTTTTGTGCTACAACATGTCTATGCTCCAATTTCCATTATTCTATAATCCAGTTCACTCATCACTCCTGTACATATTGACCAACAATATCTCCCAGTCGAGTCTGAAGAAGGGCCCCATCCCAAATGTTATCTATCCATAGATAGACACAAAATGCTGGAGTAACTCAGTGGGTCAGGCAGACCCTTCTCGACCTGAAACATCACCTACTGTGTCTTTCCTTGGTAAACCAGCATCTCCTAGTTAATCTGTGCTTTAGTTTTAAATTTCTCCAATTTATTTTTAAATCCCTATTTGGCTTCAGCCCATTCTCCCTGTATATCTCTCCAGGGTTACTGAAATTCTCCAATTCTAGTCTCTTGATGATTTCTCTGCTCTCCAGTTTTCTTTTCTCAAGAGAAAACAGATCCAACTTGTTCATCATGACCTAGTTAAGGTCTTTAGAGAGCAGATTCAAAGATAATGCTTCAACTTAGGATGGAAAGCATTAGACTGTCAGAGACCGTCAGTATAAGTTATCGAAAGAGTGGAGCTCATTACCACAGGGAAAAAAATGTTGATTCACAAAGAAATTTTATTCGTAATAAAATATATATTGAAAACAAACACTGTACAAGAATGCTTCACGGATTATTAGAGTTTATACGTTCAATTGTGTCATACTCAGTGGTGCTAGTACCTATCTTTACACAGCACGCCATTGCCACTCATGTGGCCCTATGAGGTTTAGTTGTTTAGTTTAGAGATACAATGTGGAAACAAGCCCTTTGGCCCACCGTGTCCGTGCCAACCAGCGATACTCACACGCTAACACTGTCCCACACACTAGGGGCAATTTACAAATTTTCCTATCAATCTTTCGATTGGGGGGAGGTAACCGGAGCTCCCGGAGAAAACCCACACAGGTCACTTGGAGAACGTACAAACTCCATACAGACAGCACCTGTAGTCAGGATCGAACCGGGGTCCCTGGCGCTTCTACTTCTTCTTTCGTGTGGCGTGCACAGCCTAAAGTTGTAGGACAACTTGTTTTATTTGATCTTCTGTGTGTGCACGTCGAGTTGATTGCATTAGTCGAATCAGGGCGGACCACGTGAAGGTTGCAATCTTCCACCCCGTCTCTGGCGCTGTAAGGTAGTAACTCTACCACTGTGCCACCCAGCCGATGGCTCTTCCCTAGTTTGAGGGTTGTCCCCACTGGATTCAGCCCCTCAATGTCCAGCAGTTGAAGGAGCAGCATGGAGTGATTATCACAGTTGCATTCAAGGGGAGATGAAACAAACATAAGAGAAAGAAGGGTGTAGAGAGATAAACTATCAGATTTAGAGAGGTAAGACAGGCGGAGGCTTGAGCAAAGCACAAATATTAGAATGAACTGTTTGGGCCAAATGGCCTGTTTAATTAAAAAAAAGTCGAAATTCCTGGAAGTGCTCAATGGGTCATTTCAATCAATGGGACTTTGTTGTCACATGTACCTAGCTACAGTGAAATACTTTGTTTTGCATACAACCCGGTAAAATCCTACAACAGAGCTCACCTCAGCAATACACAAGTGTCATCACCTTTTGGCGTTGACAAAGTTGCAAAAGTTCACGGACAGTCCTATCCACCCCCTGCCAGGTTCCCCCAAGATTCCAGCGCCCCCCCCCCCATCCACATTTGAGTGTATAATAGCTTTATCCATCTCCTAAAACACAATGATTGTATGGTGAAAAACATTGTACCTTACACATTTTTAGATAATTCTGATCTTGGGTGCTGACAACAAAAAAGGTCCTTTTTAAACTCTGAAATATGCTAAAGGGCGGCACAGAGTTAGAGTTGCTGCCTTACGGCACCAGAGACCCAGGTTCGATCCTGACTACTGGTGCTGTCTGTTTCAGAGTTTGCATGTCCTCCATGTCACCCAGTGGGTTTTCCCCGGGTGTTCCTGTTTCTCCCGCATTTCAAAGACATGCAGGTTTGTAGGTAAATTGTGTATAGGATGTAGGATAACGTGTAGGATAGAACTAGTGTACGGGTGATTGCTGGCCTCTTGATAAAATCGACTGCCAGTTAGAAGGGAACATGTACTGTGTGAAATGCATCTGATTATGAAGGGAACAGATTAAAGATTGGCAGTTAAAGGCAGAAATACATCAATTTGACAACAAGTGCCGGCTGATACCCGAAACGTGCTATAAATTGCCTCGAGCATTTACCAAGCATTTGTTCATTTTTAGACGTGAGAAGCAAGGAGCATTTATTTTCTTTAAAGTGTACAATGTGCCTTCGACTATGTTTTCTTTAGCGCAAGTGTTGAATGCACAATAGCATTTAAAACAGTAAGCCGCAGATCAGAAAGATGTAACATCTCCTTCCAATCTGTGCTCAATTACTAAACTGAGATGGAGCATTACGTTTTATTATCGCGCTCCAGACTATATGTTCAAATCTTTCGGGCAGATGCGATCAGTTCAACTTGGCATCATATTCAGCATAAACATAGTGGGCCAAAGAGCCCGTTCCTGTGCTGTGCTGTTCTATGTTCAATGTTTTGTTCTCATTTCCAACAAGTTATTTTTATTGAAAGTCAAGCATGTACATAGAAACATAGAAACAGAGAAAACAGGTGCAGGAGTAGGCCATTCGGCCCTTCGAGCCTGCACCGCCATTCAATATGATCATGGCTGATCATCCAACTCAGTATCCTGTACCTGCCTTCTCTCCATACCCCCTGATCCCTTGAGCCACAAGGGCCACATCTAACTCCCTCTTAAATATAGCCAATGAACTGGCCTCAACTACTTTCTGTGGCAGAGAATTCCACAGATTCACCACTTTCTGTGTGAATTTATTTTTCTCATCTCGGTCCTAAAAGACTTCCCCCTTATTCTTAAACTGTGACCCCTTGTTCTGGACTTCCCCAACATCGGGAACAATCTACCTGCGTCTAGCCTGTCCAACCCCTTAAGAATTTTGTAAGATTCTATAATAATTAGGGTGGGCGACGCGACTCACGTCGCAGCGGCCTCTGCAGTCCGTCTGTCGTTTTTTTATTTTTTGTCTCGTTTGTATGTAGTTTTTATTTTTTTTTAAACTGGATATGTGTGTGGGGGTGGGGGGGGTGGGGAAACTTTTTAAAATCTTTCCCCTGCACGGAGAACCCGACATTTTCTCTGTCGGGTCTCCGTAGTCGTTGGGGCCGAGCACCGTGGAGCGGCCTCCAACCGGAACGACCTGGGGCTCTAGTCGCGGAGCTGCGGACTTACCCACCATCGCGGAGCTGACCGAGTTCGGAGCGGGAGGAGCGGTGGTGGCGAGCTGCTGCGGCCCGATCCCGGAGATTCGGAGGCTCCAGCCGCCGGCCCAATGGACGATGATACCGGGAGCCCGCGGGTCCCTGCTGGGAGACCGCTTTTCGGGGCTTCCGCAACGGCGACTTCTCCCACCCGAGTTGCGGGGTTGAGGATGACCTGGAGCGGGGCCTTACATCATCGCCCGGCGCGGCGTTAAATGGCCACGGGACTTGTTAGCGCACGCAGGGGGCTCCAACACCAAGACCCGGAGTGCGGCCTTGCATCACCCGGCGTGGCTTTATAATTGCCGCAGGACTTATTTACCATCGCCCGCCGGGGGCTTTGACTCTGACATCGGGAGGAAAACGAGGTGTGCAGGGGAGAGATAAGACTTTGCCTTCCATCACAGTGAGGAGGAGATTCACTGTGATGGATGTTCGTGTAAATTGTGTTGTGTCTTGGTTCTTCTTCTTGTTTGTATGACTGCAGAAACCAAATTTTGTTTGAACATCTGGGTTCAAATGACAGCAAATAAATTGTATTGTATTGTATTGTATATCCCCCCTCAATCTTCTAAATTCCAGCGAGTACAAGCCATCCCAGGAATGAGTCTGGTGAACCTTCTCTGCACTCCCTCTATGGCAAGAATGTCTTTCCTCAGATTAGGAGACCAAAACTGTACGCAATACTCCAGGTGTGGTCTCACCAAGACCCTGTACAACTGCAGTAAAACCTCCCTGCTCCTATACTCAAATCCTTTTGCTATGAATGCTAACATAGCATTCGCTTTCTTCACTGCCTGCTGTACCTGCATGCCTACTTTCAATGACTGGTGTACCATGACACCCAGGTCTCGTTGCATCTCCCCTTTTCCTAATCGGCCGCCATTCAGATAATAGTCTACTTTCCTGTTCTTGCCACCAAAGTGGATAACCTCACATTTATCCACATTATACTGCATCTGCCATGCATTTGCCCACTCACCCAACCTATCCAAGTCACCCTGCAGCCTCCCAGCATACTCCTCACAGCTTACACCGCCCCCCAGCTTTGTGTCATCCGCAAACTTGGAGATGTTGCATTCAATTCCCTCGTCCAAATCATTAATATATATTGTAAATAGCTGGGGTCCCTGCACTGAGCCTTGCGGTACCCCACTAGTCACTGCCTGCCATTCTGAAAAGGACCCGTTTACTCTTTGCTTCTGTCTGCCAGCCAGTTCTCTATCCACATCAATACTGAACCCCCAATACCGTGTGCTTTAAGTTTGTATACTAATCTCTTATGTGGGACCTTGTCGAAAGCCTTCTGAAAGTCCAGATATAACACATCCACTGGTTCTCCCTTATTCACTCTACTAGTAACATCCTCGAAAAATTCTATAAGATTCATCCGACATGATTTACCTTTCATAAATCCATGCTGACTTTGTCCAATGAATTCACCACTTTCCAAATGTGCTGCTATCCCATCTTTAATAACTGACTCTAGCATTTTCCCCTGATTTATTCTTTTGCCAAACTGGGATAAACAATTGGTGTAGTTCATTCATGCGGTCTTTAAATGCCTTCCATTCCATATCCACCGTCAACCCTTTAAGAATCAATTGCCAATCTATCTTGGCCAATTCACGTCTCATACCCTCAAAGTTACCTTTTTTTAAGTTCAGAACCCTTGTTTCTGAATTAACTATGTCACTCTCCATCCTAATGAAGAACTCAACCATATTATGGTCACTCTTGCCCAAGGGGCCACGCACAACAAGACTGCGAACTAACCCTTCCTCATTACTCAATACCCAGTCTAGAATAGCCTGCTCTCTCGTTGGTTCCTCTACATGTTGGTTTAGAAAACTATCCCACATACATTCCAAGAAATCCTCTTCCTCAGCACCCCTGCCAATTTGATTCACCCAATCTATATGTAGATTGAAGTCACCCATTATAACTGTTTTACCTTTGTTGCACGCACTTCTAATTTCCTGTTTGATGCCATCCCCAACTCCAATACTACTGTTATGTGGCCTGTACACAACTCCCACTAGCGTTTTCTGCCCCTTAGTGTTTCGCAGCTCTACCCATATCGATTCCACTTCCTCCAAGCTAATGTCCTTCCTTTCTATTGCGTTAATCTCCTGTCTAACCAGCAACGCTACCCCGCCTCTGTCTTTTCCTTTCTGTCTATCCCTCTTGAATATCCCTGGATGTTCAGCTCCCAGCCTTGGTCACCCTGGAGCCATGTCTCCGTGATCCCAACTATATCATATTCATTAATAACCCAAATTAAATCAACTCACTCCCACTATAAAAATCTTAATCCTTTAAACTGTACCTTTACTAAAATGCACTGTACCCTTAACTCACTGAACCCTTAACTAAAAAGTACAAACAGAAAGCAGAACTACAACCTGGGGATCAGAACTGTAATAAGCACAATTAAAAAAATTATTCAAAGCCCTGATTCAGAGCCATAGAGCCATGGAATCATACAGCGTAGAAACAGGCCCTTTGGCCCAACTTGCCCACGCCGACCAACATGTCCCATCTACATGAGTCCCACCTGCCCATGTTTGGTCCATGTTCCTTTAAACCTATCCTATTCATGTACCAGTCTAAATGTTTCCTAGATGTATGTTAATGCTTGCCTCAACTACCTCTTCCACCAGCTGGTTCCATACACCCATTTCCCTTTTTGTAAATAAGTTACCCCTCAGGTTACTATTAAATCTTACCCTCCTCACCTTAAACCCATGTCCTCTGGTTCTCAATTCCCCTACTCTGAGCAAGAGACTGTGCATTTATCTGATCTATTCCTCTCATGATTTTGTACATGAGATGGTCAATATTTGCAAGCTATCTGTTTAACTATCAATTTAATATCATAATTAAGTAATCCATTACATGCCAGATGATACATAGTTGTTCAATGTCAGTCACTGTAATGTTGTACTGAGATCCCAGACGTTACCACAGTTGGTGTATAGAGACTGCACGATACTGCCATTACCAATTCCTTCGTTATAAACCATACCATAGTTCATTGTGCTGTTATGTTGCCGTGACTACATGGAGGGTAGATGGCATGTGTGAATAATACCCCACAGAGGGCAATGATTTGAACATGAACATTATTTTCATGAAAATTAGTTAAAACGCAATCAATTTTTTTCACCCTGGTGAACATCACCATCGCTTAACTTTATCACTGATTCCATCGACACAAGGGTAAAAGAGTTAGAATTGCATAAGACTGCATGATATCATATCAACGACAGGCATTGTAACATTTTGATAAAACAACAAACTCTGTTTGTGTGTATGTGTCTTTGTATCTGTGTGTGTCTGTCTATGGGTCTGTGTGTATTTGTGTGTGTGTGTGTATTTGTGTGTGTGTGTGTGCGCGTTTGTGTCTTTTTCTGTGTGTATGTGTGTGTGTGTCTTTGAGTCAGTGTGTATACGTTTGCTTGTGTGTTTCTGTGTGTCTGTCGTTGTATGTGTGTGTGTCTGTGTCTTTGCGTGTGTGTTTCTGTGTTTTTGCGTGTGTGTTTGTGAGCCCGTCTGTGTGTGTGTGTGTGTGTGTGTGTGTATGTGTGTGTGTGTTTCGGTGTCATTGCATTTGTGGGTGTGTGTGCATATGTGTGTGTGGGTGTGTGCACATGTGTGTGTCTGTGTCTTTGCGTATATGTTTGTGTGTGTTTGTGTGTGTGCATAACAAAAATAATTGACAACAGAAAAAGCTTGTCAGGCAGCATCTCTGGAGATCTTTGTATTGGAGAGAGGTTTTGACTTGGAGCTCATTACCTGCACATGCAGTAAAAGGAAAGTTTGCGCGAGATTTTGAACGGGGAATTGGATAGGTGCAAAAATAACAAGCACAGCTTCAGCGAGGGTGTCATGGAAACTAACGGGACTGTGCTGGTATGGACTCAGTGGAGCGAATGGCCACTTTGTGTGCAGTATCCACACTATAATCCGCATCCTCGATGTCCTGCTCCATCAGCAATTAATTCTCGCTGAAAGACCATCTTTTAGCGACTCCAATTCCCTGTGCAGTTTGATTCTGCTGCTGTACTGTGCTGTTTCTGGGATTCAATGCAGTCTACTGTGCAGTAATATGTCAAAGGGTTGACATCCCTGAAGTTAGCACACAAGTATCAATACTATCCATTCTGAAAATGAGATTCTTTTCTAACACTGCACTTATACAAACACAGAATAAATATGTAAATGGTGATAAAATCTTGAAGATATGTCAGATGATTAATAGATGCATTAATCTCCTCGTCAGATGCAATCTCCTGATCAATGCCGCTCAGCCGAGATAATTTGATTGACTTTTTTTTAGTTTGTGACCTTCCTTTAGATATCCTTTATAACAAAAATCTAATATTTTAATCCAATAAATGACCTTCATTGGGTTCTTTTAAAAAATAAATGCAGTTTCTCTCAGTCATATGTACTATATCGTGTAATTTGTAGGGTCACAGAGTGATACAGCACAGAAACAGGCCCTTCCTCCCAACTCGTCCATGCTGACACAGGTGCCCAATCTAAGAGAATCCCACGTACCTGCATTTGACCCATATCCCTCTAAATCTTTCCTATTCAACATAACAACATTTGAAAGTCATTTGGACAGGTAATTGGATTGGAAAGGTTTAGAGAGATATGGACCAAACGCAAGCAGGTAGGGCAAAGAGGAAACCGGAGCGCATGAAGAATATCCACGCATACGCAGTGAGAACATGCAAACTAGATACAGACAGCACCCACGGTCAGGATCGAACCCGGCTCTCTGGTGCTGTGATGCAGCAACTTTACCGCTGTGCTACAGTGCCGCCCAAATACTGGATGTGTGATAGCATAGTTGTTTCAGCTATTTAAATTTCCCCAAGGAGAGCTACATGCTTTTTTCCTTATTTAGATTATCTCCAGGACCCAATTAAACATTTTCATGCACTCATTAAAAGGTTGATGTTACCCGCATTTGGCCCATATTCCTTGCAGGGCAAGAAGATGAGGAGTGATCTTATAGAGGTGTATAAGATCATGAGAGGAATAGATAGAATATTTTACCCAGAGCAGGGGAATCAAGAAGCAGAGGACATAGGTTTAAGGTGAGGAGGGAAAGATTTAATAGGATCCGAGGGGCCACATTTTAACACAAATTAAGTTTGCTTTCTGACCTAATGCAGGTTATTCCATACTGCAGTCGATCATGGAGAAAGCTGGGCAGAATGGCTGGCAAGTCAGTGCCATCTGCATTGAGAATTTCAATGACGCCAGCTACCGCCGACTATTAGAAGACCTGGAACGGAAACAGGAGAAGAGATTTGTGGTAGATTGCGAAGTAGAGAGACTCCACAACATCATGGAGCAGGTAATGCTACTGATTGCAATCAAATATTAGTCATTCATTCCTCATCTCAATAACATCGTTGTACGTTGTAGAAATGCTTACTGCAGAGGAAAAAAAACTGTATATTTGGAAAACCGATCACACCTTCCCTTCAGCAAGTTCTTGTTGGTAATACGTACCTCTGAGATTGCCGTGGGACTTCGGGCATCAGAAGCAGAGCTAAAATAAGATTAGGATTGATCATTTTATTCTGGGAATACTGTGGCGTGGTGCAGAACAAAGGATGTTCATACTTTGAAAATTGGAAAGGTCACCACATGTCTCTCTGCAGAAGCTAAAGGATCGAGGTGTGACGTTATCGTTCAATTTGCTACGAGACCATCCTTGAATATCAATTGCTGCCTTGTTCAATTTAATGTGCCCGTCATATCCTAAGCAAAGTTTAAGCAGTTTCTGCTCATTGAATCGAGTATGAATGGTCTTGGATGCCCACTACCACCTGCCAATGCACCAACACTGAATATTGACCAAGTTTGACATATTACTGTCATGTATCAATCTGTGGAATCCTTTAGAAATTGGTACAAATAAAACCAATGACTTTGCTGACAGTTTGACTACAATGCTGAATATATTTTATTTGCAGACTTATTCGACTGGGACCTAGCTGTGTCAAAGCATTCAGACTTTGGGATTATTTTACACAAGCTGCAGTGACAATATAAATGACAGAATTTTCAATCAACCTGGAATTTATCTGCCCGTTTCCATTGGCTTTAAATCAATGCAGATGCAGAATTATTGGCAATCAATTATTTTTTAACTCTAATCAATAAAAAATATGCAGGCAATATAGACATTTTCATTGCAGCAGCATAAAAGGTCTGTAAACACAGTGCTCATAGATACCACAATAAACAAATAGTTAAATAATTTAAAGAAAAACAATATTAGTGCAAAACTAAAGCCCAAAGTCCATAGAGCAACGTGGACAGTTCAGAGTTTGTAGTTTAGTTAGTGTTTGTAGTGTTCAATAGCCTGATGGTTGTTCGAAAGAAGCTGTTCTTGAACCTGGAGGTCACAGTTTTCACACTCCTGTACCTGCTTTCAGATTGCAGGAGTGAAATGAGAGCGTGGTCAGGGTGGTGTTAGTGAGGAAGAGTTTTATGCCAAGCAAAGATCATTGGCGAAATTTAGACCAAACATAGAGAGTGCAAATAATAACCATTAACGAACAGTGGAACCAGGCAAAGCCCATGATTTGGGCAGTGAAGACATGATGGAGGAGGGTGATGTGGTCAATGACGTAAACAATGGCAGAAAGGTCTTGCATGCCGGGGGTCGGGGGAGGGAGGGGATGGGAATGATACACCAGATGGTTTCCATCCAACCAATTTATATCATAGTCATAGCGTCATAGAGTCACACGGAAACAGGCCCTTCAGCCCAACTTGCCCACGCTGACCAAGATGCCTCATCTACACTAGTCCCACCTGCCTGCGATTGGCCATATCCCGCTAAACCTTTCCTATCCGTGTAACTATCCAAATATCTTTTAATTGTTGCGATAGCACCTGCCTCAACTACCTCCTCTGGCAGCTCATTCCATATACCCATCGCCCTCGGTGTGAAAAAGTTACCCATCAACCTTTCTCCTCTCACCTTAAACCTATGTCCTCTGATTCTTGATTCCCCAACTCTGGGTAAAAGAGTATTCACCCTAGCTATTCCCCTCATGATCTTATTCACCTCTATAGGATCACCCCCTCATCCTCTGGCATTCAAAGGAATAAAGTCCTAGCCTGCTCAGCCTCTCCCTATAGCTCAGGCCCTCAAGTCCTGGCAACATCCTCGTAAACCTCCCTGCACCCTTTCCAGCCTGGCTACTTCTGTTAGACCTTTGCTACTGCTGCCAGGTTTATCTGTTCCTTCACACAGCTCCCCATTCAGATATCTCAGACTCACTTTGTTTTGACTCATTAACTGAACAGCTTTTGGTGGGACGCCAGACACTGGGAGAAATAAAATTCTTCAAGATGCTAGTCTCATTTACAAATTGGATACAACAGTGTGAGCACATACAAATATTTGACTTTAAATACTGCACAACGTTTGACTTTAAATACTGCAATATTATCACAACATTTAAGAAACATTTAGATGGGCACATGGATAGGATAGGTTTAAAGGGATATCGGCCCAACAGCAGGGCTGCCAACATTGGGTGAGAGTTGGGAGTGAGAAATTGCGAGAGACCAAGCCCGAGGGAGCATAGCGACCGGGGGGGGGGGGGGGGGGTGGGAGGAGGGTGTCCCCTTCCCATTGGTACGGAACATTTGCATTTTTCAGCTTGAAATTGTGCAATATGGTACATATTGTAGCGAGTCTTTTAACTGACACTTGAATGCAATATATATGCTTTAAATTGGATTGGAGCGTTTTTGAAAGGGGGGAGGCTGTGCGATCACTGATCACTGGCCTTGGGGTACCCGGTGAGGGACTGGAGCAACCGAGTGGGGAGAGGGTGTGGAAGAAGGGTGTGTCCCCCTCCCAGGGTAGGAACTTTTTGAAATGTAATGTATTAAAATCATGTTTTAGTGCACTGTAGAAGTATGATTTCAATGTTTTTTGTATGAAGTATTTTTAAGAGGTTACTTTTTAAGGGGTAACTTTATCCACACAAAGGATGATGGGTGTATGGAACAAGCTGCCAGAGGAGGTAGTTGAGGCAGGGGCCATCCCAACATTTAAGAAAATGTTAGACTGATACATGGATAGGACAGCTTTGGAGGAAGAGACCAAAAGCAGGTAGCGTAGCTGGGACATGTTGGCGGGTGTGGGCAAGTTGCGCCGAAGGGCCTGTTTTCACACTGTATCACTCTATGACTACATTATACCTCCACCGTGCATGAATGCTTCAAAATCAAGTGATCGAGTTTTATTGCCATATGCTGAAGCATAGAAACATAGAAAATAGGTGCAGGAATAGGCCATCGGCCCTTCGAGCCAGCACTGCCATTCAATATGATCATGGATATTCATCTAAAATCAGAACCTCTTTCCTGTTTTTCCCCATTTCCCTTGATGTCGTTAGCCCCAAGAACTAAATGTAACTCTCTTGAAAACATTCAGTGAATTGGCCTGCACTGCCTTCTGTGGCAGAGAATTCCACAGATTCACAACTCTCTGCGTGAAGAAAGTTTGTCCTCATCTCAGTCCTAACTGGCCCCCCCTTTATTCTTAAACTGTGACCCATGGTTCTGAACGCCCTCAACATCGGGAACATTTTCCCTGCAGTTACAGTAAGTGAAAATCTAGCAGGCAAGCAGGATGCTTTCACCAACCACCCCCATTTGAAGGCCACTATCTTCCACCGTTTCTACCGAGTGCTTGGTACTTACTTCCAGCAGCCACTGGTTGTCCTCCAGGATGCACCGAGCCGCAACCTGATCCATGCCGGTCACCTGGGCGAATTCGGCACAGAGACTCTCAAGGCAGCGGCGCAACGCTTCGACACCTCCGACGGCCCGGGACTCTTGCACTGAGGCTGCTCCATGGCCGGAGCTGCAGTGAGCGACTTGCCAGCCCGGCAAACACTCTCCAGCCCCGCTCCCCGTCCGCATCTGTCCCCGCCGCTGCTTCTGCTTCCAACACCCGCGGCCCATGCAGTTGATATGAGTTTTGAAATTTTCGTTGATCACAGAGCGTAAGAAATTTGTGAACAGCGTGAGAATTTGGTGAAATGCGTGATTCTCACGCTCAATGCATGGGAGTTGGCAGCCCTGCCTCTCTATCCCCCTCTCTCTCTCCTCTCTTCCTCTCTCTCTACCCCCTCTCTCTCTCTCTCTCTCTCTCCCTCTCTCTCTCTCCCACCTCACTCTCCCCCCTCTCTCTCATCCCCTCTCTCCCCCTCTCTTTCCCCTAACTCTCTCTCCCCTCTCTTTCCCATAACTCTCTCCCCCTCTCTTTCTTCTCTCTTTCTCCCTCCCTCTCTATCTCCCCCTCTCTCTCCCTCTCCCTCTCCATACACTCTCCCCTCTCTCTCTCTCCCCTCTCTCTCTGTCTCTCCTCTCACCTCTCTCTCTACCCCCTCTCTCTCTTATCTCTCTCTCTGTCCCTCTCTCTCCCCCATTTCTCCCTCCCACCTCACTCTCCCCCTGGCTCTCTCTCCCCTCTCTCTTTCTCCTCTGTCTCTATCTCCTCTTTCTCTTTGCCCCCCCCATCTCTCTCCCTTTCCCCGTTTCACTCTTTCCCCCGTTTCTCTCTTTCCCCCTCTCCCTCTCCCCCCCCCCCTCTTTTACCACCCCTCTCTCTTCCCCCTATCTCTCCCATTCTCTCATACCCTCTCCTCCCTCTCCACCCCCTCTCTCTCTTCCCTCTCACTCCTCTCTCTCTCTCCCCCCCTCCCACCTCATTCTCCCCTACTTCTCTCTCCCCTCTCTCTCCCCCTCTCCCTCCTCTCTCTCCATTCACTCCCCTTTTATCTCTCCCTTCTCTCTCCGCTCACACCCTCTCTCTCTCCCCACTGTCTCCTTCCCCTCTCTCTCTCTCTCCCCACCGCCCTTTGAGAGTCTGTCCCTTCGGCACAGAGACTCCCGCGGCAGCGGCAGCGGTAGCGGCGTAACGCTTCAGACGCCCCTGACGCCCCGGGACTTGCACTGTCCAGAGTGCTCCATGGCTGGAGCTGCAGCGAGCAACTCGACAGCCCCGCAAACACTCGCAGCCCGGCTCCCCGCATCTGTTCCCGCCGCTGGTTCTGCTCCCATCCCTTTCCCAGCCCCGGCTCTCCAACACCCGCGGACCATGCAGTTTATCCGAGTTTTTTAATTTTCATTGATCACAGAATTTCTCACCACAGAGCGTGAGAAATTTCTGATCAGCGTGAGGGCATGAGAGTTTGCTTGAGGGCATGATTCTCACGCTCAAAGCGTGAGAGTTGGCAGTCCTGCAAACAGGCAAGTGGGACTAGTGCTGATGGGGCATGTTGGGCGGCATGGGCAAGTTAGGCCGAAGGGCCTATTTTCAAGTGGTATGACTCTATAACTCCAAGACATCACAATGTTATCATCATCCCTTTGATTCACAAACACCTTACCTCATTTTGGTCTCACAATTTATTTCTATGTTGTTGTAATCTTTTAATTTTACTTTTTATTTATAAGTAAATTATTATAGGTCACCTGTTAATATGTGAGTTTTGGTGTTAAATGCTATAATTGCACTATTCAGATCTATATGAACAACAAATCATATCTGAAAACAGGAGTGAACCTTGCATTACTTTAATAACATTAGATGCATTAATGATGATTACAAATGGCCACCTACTGAATTAGGTAATAATAGTTATCAGTGCCCACTGTGGAAGCTGATGATAGCTATTAGCATTAGGTTTAAACATCTGAGTCAATTAAATTTTGATGTAGTGGCTTGAACATAATTGTTGCTCCTTCATTATGATACTGACACTGGAAGTATTCTGTGAACAGCATTTCTGAATGGCATATGCAACACAAACAGTGGGACAGATGGTAGAGCTGCTGCCTCCATGCGCCAGAGAACCAGGGTTCGATCCTGACCTCGGGTGCTGCCGGTGTGGAGTTTGCCCAATCTCCCTCTGACTGCGTGGGTTTCCTCCGGGTGCTCCGGTCTCCTCCCAAATCCCAAAGACGTGAGGGTTTGTACGTTAATTGGCCTCTGTAAATTGTCCCTCGCATGTAGAGAGTGAGTGCGATAACATAGAATTAGCGCGAATGGGTGATTGGTGGTTAGGATGGGCCGATGGGCCGATGGGCTTGCTTCCATGGTGTATCTTTTAATCAATAAAGAGGGTGAATTCACAATTGGACAGAATGGATATGGAGAAGATGTTTCCACCAGTGGGAGAGTCTAGGACACAGAATAAAAGGACGTACCTTCAGTCAGTAGGTGGTGAATCTGTGGAATTCATTGCCACAGAAGGCCGTGGAGGCCGAGTCAATGGATATTTTCAAGATTGACAGATTCATGATTAGAAGTGTGTCAGGGGTTATGGGGAGAAGGCTGGGGAATGAGGTTGAAAGGGAAAGACAGATCAGCCATGATTGAATGGAGGAGTAGGCTGCAGATGCCAGTTTACCAAGGATAGACACAAAATGATGAGAAAGAAGGTGCTCAACCCGAAAAGTCACCTATCCATGTTCTCCAAGTATTCTGCCTGACCGGCTGAGTTACTCCAGCACTTTGTGTCCATCATTGGTATAAACCTAGACCGCTCAACCTCTCCCTGTAGCTCAGGCACTCGAGTCCTGGCAACATCCTCATTAATCTTCTCTGCACCCTTTCCAGCTTGACCACATCTTTCCTGTAACACGGTGCCCAGTACTGAACACAATACTCTAAATGCGGCTTCACCAACGCTTTATACAACCGCAACATGATCCCCCAACTTCTACACTCAATACTTTGACTGATGAAGGCCAAAGTGCCAAAAGCCACCCTATCTACCAGTGACACCACTTCCGAGAGTTTTAGTATTTGGAGTTGCTCCAAAGGACAAAGGACATATGTAAGATGGAAAAGTTTTGTTTAGTTTAGTTCAGAGGTACAGCGCGGAAACAGGCCCTTTGGCCCACCGAGTCCACACCCACCAGCAATCCCCGCACATTAACACTATCCTACACATTCTAGGGACAATTTTACATTTATACAAAGCCAATTAACCTACAAAACTGCATGTCTTTGGAGTGTGGGAGGAAATCCATGCAGTCACGGGGGAGAACGTACAAACTCTGAACAGACAGTACCGTAGTTGGGATCGAACCCGGGTCTCTGACGCTGCAAGCGCTGTAAAGCAGCAACTCTACCGCTGCACCACCGTGCCGCCCTGAGTGAAAACATTTTCTGTTTAACGTGAATTTGTTTCAACTGAGCTTGCATCCGCCTATCATAAGATAACACATAACTCTGCATAATCAAGTACTGCACTGCTTAATCAGTCCAACCCTCCAGTCCTGTCAGCTGAGAGCCTGCTTGCCACTGCAGTAGCTGAGTGAATTAAACTGAGATGCAGAAAAAGATGACATCATTCAAAGAATAGAGTCGTATTCACGAGTTGACAAGAGCGTTCATCTCAGTGGATACATTCTCCCTTTTGAGAACAGATATCCTGGACATCAAGCTGAGCAATGTTTATGAGTCCCTTGGTCCAAATAAAGGATTCAATTCAATTCAAACATTGTAAAATCTTGTCAGAATCTGATCAAGCCCGATTCATGGTTCAACGAGGTCACCTACAAGATGGTAGAATTTCACTTTGTGCAGCATTGTGTATAATGGGTATCACCAGATCCCTTTTACATCTTTCACAAGGCCACTGGCCATTTTCTTCCGGAAAACAAAGTTTAGGCAAAGTGTAAGAGACTTTTAGAGAAGCACATGGGTGTGCAGGGAATGGATGGATATGGGTCACGCATAGGCGGATGAGATTAGTTGAATGGCATCATGTTCGGCATAGACATTGTGGGCCAACATTGTGGGTCTATGCCGAACATGATGCCATTCAACTAATCTCATCCGCCTATACGTGATCCATATCCATCCATTCCCTGCACACCCATGTGCTTCTCTAAAAGTCTCTTAAATGCCACTGTCATATCTGCTACAACCACCACCCCCGGCAGTGTGTTCCAGGCACTCACCACCCTCAGTGTAAAAACACTTGCCCCACACATCTCCGTTAAACTTTGCCCCTCGTTCCCTAAAGCTATGTCCTTTAGTCTTTGACATTTCCACCCTGGGAGAAATGTTCTGACTGCCTACTGCCTCCCATCATTTTATAAACTCTTATCAGGTTTCCCCTCAACCTCTGGCACTGTAGAGAAAGCAATCTAAATTTTGTCCACCTTTCCCTATAGCTAAAACCCAGTAATCCTGACAGTAAACCTCTTCTGCACCCTCGCTAAAGCCTCCACATCCTTCCTGTAGTGGGGCGATCAGAACTGCACACAATACTCCAAATGCAGCCAAATCTTGTTAGATGCATTCTGATCATTCAGCCAACAAAAATGATTTTCTCATAAGCCAGGAACTGCAGATGCTGGAAAAATTGAAGGTAGATAAAAATGCTGGAGAAACTCAGCGGGTGAGGCAGCATCTATGGAGCGAAGGAATAGGTGACGTGGGTCTCGATCCGAAACGTCACCTATTCCTTCGCTCCATAGATGCTGCCTCACCTGCTGAGTTTCTCTAGCATTTTTATCTACCTTCTCATAAGTCTAATCACTGGGAAAGCTCCCAATACCTTTATCTTTCTATGATCAGTTTTGAATTGTGTGTCCCTATTCTGCAGACTGGAAGGAAAGAGCGGATTGCAGTCAAGAGACCGTTTTACTTCCAACATGCTAACTCGTAAAAAATATACATTTCATCCAGAATGTTAAAAAGAGCATTGTTAGTATTAATCTGCGCAGCCTCCCTTAACGCTGCATTGGGGCAGCACGGTGGCGCAGGGGTAGAGTTGCTGCCTTACAGCGCCAGAGACTCGGGTTTGATCTTGACTGTGGGTGCTGTCTGTACGGAATTTGTTCGTTCTTCCCATGACCGCGTGGGTTTTCCCCAGGTGCCCCGGTTTCCTCCCACACTCTAAAGACGTTCAGGTTTTGTAGGTTAATTGGCTTCGGTAAAACATTGTAAAATTGTCCCTAGTGTGTACGATAGTGCTAGTGTACAGGGTGATCGCTGGTTGATGCGGACTCAGTGGGCTGAAGGGCTTATTTCTGCGCTGTTTCGCTAAAGTCCAAACTACTGATAAATACAACATTATCAGAAATATGTGTAGGAATACGTGGTTTTACCGAGGTAGACACAAAATGCTGGAGTAAATCAAGAGGACAGGCAGCATTTCTGGAGAGAAGGAATAGGTAACCTTTTGTTTGGGTCGGAGCCCTTCTTCAAACCCTTCCTCGTCTATTCCTTTATCCAGAGATGCTGCCTGGTCCGTTGGTTTACTCCAGCACTTTGTGTCTATTATCAGAGAATAATTCTGCTTTCCTTTTTATTGTGGGGGAATTCTGCACTCCCTGACCGAGTATATTTTACACGCATCAAGGGATAACCAGAGAGAGCAGCTGAGCCTTACCGATCTGGACTGCAGTATCAGTCACTGTATTCCTTCCTCCCTTCCCCCCTGCCCAGCCAGCCACAAGAGCAGGCAACACAGTGTCTCTGGATACATTGGCAAGGAGGGGGATCGATGTGAACTGTGAAATGATAACAGAATATAATTAACAAAGCCATCAACATTGCAGAATGGTGGAAATGACATTTCTAATCACCAAGAGTGACACAGATTTCGAAGCCATTGAAACATACGGACCCCACGCTCATTTTCAAAAATGACACATGTTCAAACGGGTCACTATTTTATACACAAGCGAAAAGTGACTGACATTTGAAAGGTCTGTAATTAATCTGGTTGACATGGCATTAATGGGATACAAAATAGATTTTGCAGTATTAATAAAACTACTTGTCTCATTCCATCTAAGACAAAGGGGCCAAAAGGAAAACGGGCCTCTCAAACCTGCGAAGAGCATCAAATATACATCGTTTATGTAGCTCTGAGAGGCAAGAAATCTGCCAAACAGTATCTGAGTGGTGTCTGTAGTGTCATACAGCACAGAGGCAGGCCCTTCGGCCCTCCACGTCCATACCAACCATCGTAGGAATCCGTAGTAATCATATTTACCAACATCTGATTCATAGCCTACCATGCCCACTCCTCAACAGGAGTACTTTACTTTAGAGACACAGTGCAGTGATTAGATTAGATTAGATTCTACTTTATTGATTGCACATAGTACAAGTACAGGTACAACGAAATGCAGTTTTGCATCTAACCAGAGTGCAAAGTAGTAAGATGCTGATGAAGACAATATATACAAATGAGGATATATTGGTGAATGTACATAGGCATATACATATATACAGAGAGTTGTTAAGGTGCAAACGATCGACATGTGCTATATTCTGGTGAATAAGAGCTTAACTATAAATTATATAAACTATAAATAATACTGATGAGAAGGGGGGGGGGTCTAGCGTCGGGCCTGTGAGTTCAGCAGGGTAATGGTGTTGGGGAAGAAACTGTTCCTTAGCCTGCTGGTGCGAGACCTGAGGCTCCTGTACCGCCTCCCTAATGGGAGGAGGGCAAACAGTCCATGGTTGGAGTGTGAGGGGTCCTTAATGATTTTGGCAGCCCGTCTCAGACACCGTGTGCGGTGAAGGGCAGCCATGGCAGGGAGCGGGGCGCCGATGATGTGATGGGCGGTTTTCACCACTTGTTGCAGTGCCTTCCTGTCAGCTGTGGTCAGGATGCTTTCTATGGTACAGCGGTAGAAGTTGGACAGGATCTGTGGGGACAGGTGAACTTTCTTAAGCCTCCTCAGAAAGTAGAGGCGCTGCTGCGCCTTTTTAATCAGTTTGGTGGTGTTGAGGGACCAGGACAGATCCTCTGAGATGTGTACCCCGAAGAATTTGAAGTTGGAGACGCGCTCCACCTCAGTCCCGTTTATGTGGATGGGGGTATGTCTGCCGCCTCTGGTCTTCCGGTAGTCCACAATGATTTCCTTCATCTTCTGTGTGTTGAGGACAAGGTTGTTGTTGGTACACAAAGCTGCCAGGTGCTGGACCTCCTCCCTATAGGCTGATTCGTTATTGTCACTGATCAGTCCTACCACCGTGGTGTAATTGGCAAATTTTATGATGGAGTTGGAGCCATGCATGGGGACGCAGTCATGGGTGAAGAGGGAGTAGAGGAGAGGGCTGAACACACAGCCCTGTGGCACGCCGGTGTTCAGTGTCAGAGTGGAGGAGGTGATGTAGTTAATCCTAACAGACTGGGGTCTGTTCGTGAGGAAATCCAGTGTCCAATTGCAGAGAGAGGTGTTGATGCCAAGGTCGCTGAGTTTGGTGATCAGACTGGCGGGGGTGACAGTATTAAATGCAGAGCTGAAGTCAATGAATAACAACCTGATGTAGGAGTTGTTATTGTCCAGGTGGGTCAGGGTAGAGTGAAGAGCCGCTGATATGGCATCCTCTGTTGACCTGTTGGGCCGATAGGCAAACTGATGGAGGTCCAGTGTGGGAGGGAGGCTGGATTTGAGGACAGTCTCTCGAAACACTTTGCGATGATGGGGGTAAGTGCCACTGGGCGGAAGTCGTTGAGACTCCCTGAAGCTGGCTGTTTGGGCACTGGCAAGATGGTTGTGGTCTTGAGTCATGTAGGGATGACACCCTGGGCCAGTGACAGATTGAAGATGTCAGTGAAGACCAGGGATAGTTGTCCAGTACATGCCCTGAGCACCCGCCCTGGGATGTCATCGGGGCCCACAAAATTGCTGGAGGAACTCAGCGGGTGCAGCAGCATCTATGGAGCGAAGGAAATAGGCGACGTTTCGGGCCGAAACCCTTCTTCAGGCCGGCAGCTTTGTGCTCATTCACTTTGCTCAGTGTGCTTTGTGCAGCAGAGGTGGAGAGACTGAGGGCTGTTCATTCGGGGGTGGGGCACGTTTGATGGCTGGTGTTTTATTGTCCCGATCAAAACAAGCATAGAAATAGTTTAGCTCGTCAGGAAGGGAGGCGTCGTTGGCTGGGGGGTGTGTTAACTTTGTTGTAGTCCGTGATGGACTTGATGCTTTGCCACATGTGTCTGGGGTCGGAGTTATTTTGAAAATACTCCTCGATCTGCAGCTTGTGTTTGTGTTTTGCGCTCCTGATTCCCTTTTTCAGGTTGGCCCTGGATGAGCTGTGTCCCTCAGCGTCACCAGATCTGCAAGCGGCATCGCGAGCCTTCAGCAAGAGTCTGACCTCTCTGTTCATCCACGGCTTCTGATTAGGGAAGGCCTTTATTTGTTTGTGGGTTGTGACGTTGTCGGTGCAGGATTTTATGTTGTCCAAAACAGATGAGGTGTATGTTTCAATGTCCACTTGAGAGTCAAAGGTGGCCTGAGTGGCAAACAAACTCCAGTCTGTTTGCTGAAACTGCTCCTGTAGTACAGAGACAGCCCCTTCAGGCCAAACCTTCACTGTCCTCACAGTTGGTTTCACACGTCTGATGAGAGGTGTGTATTTGGGGAGCAGGAACAGAGAGAGGTGGTCAGACTGTCCCAGGTGGGGGAGGGGGAGGGCTTTGTAGGCTTCAGCAATGTTTGTGTACACTAAATCCAGAATATTGTCTCCTCTGGTTGGACAGGAGACATGTTGATGGAACTTGGGGAGTACAGTTTTAAGGTTGAAGTGATTTAAATCACCCGCAACAATAAAGGTCCCATCTGGATGTGCAGTTTGGTATTTACTGATAGCAGCTTGCAGCTCTTTCATTGCTAGCCTTGCATTAGCGTCCGGAGGTACATAGACTGCAGTGATAACGTTGATGTGAATTCTCTGGGCAGATAGAAGGGCCTACACTTTATCATCAGGTATTCCAGGTCAGCAGAGCAGTGACTACCAGTTATAACAGCGTCCATACACCATGCGTTGTTTACATAAATGCATAGCCCGCCGCCCTTGGTCTTACTGGAGCCCTCCGCTGTTCTGTCGGCCCTGAGAGCAGTGCGCCCATCCAGTTCAATGGCGTTGTCCGGGATGTTGTTGTTGAGCCATGTTTCTGTGAAAATCATGACGTTGCAGTCTGTAATCCGTTTGTGTGAAGTGATCCGCAGCCGTAGTTCGTCCATTTTGTCACCAGAGACCGAACGTTGGTGAGGAAAATGCTGGGCAGAGCTAGTTGGTGAGGGTTTAGCTTTAGCCTAGCCCGATAGCCTCCCCGCTTCCCGCGTCTTTGTTTACGGTCTCTGCGCCGCCTCCGGGCACTTCCTGTCGGAGGAGCTGGCACGCTAGACCGCGGTGTCCTGGTGATCTCCGGCGGTAGTTGGAGGTCGTCTAATTTACTGACTGTACAAAGAAAACCGAGATCCAAAGTTCTTGTCGGCCATACGATGTGTTCGCACGACTGTACTGAGTGAAAAGTACTGAAACTAGTAACCAGAATACTACTAATTTGTGAAAACTGGAGAGACGCAGAGCCATAGGCCCTTCGTTACACCCAGTCTACGCCAACCTGTGATCATCCCATACACTAGTACTATCCTACAAACAAGGAATAATTTACAGAAGCCAATGAACCTACAAACCTGCACGTCTTTGGGGTTGGAAGGAAACCGGAGCACCCGGAGAAAACCCACGCGGTCACAGGGAAGAATGTACAAACTCTGTACAGACAATACCCGTAGTCAGGGTTGAACCCTGGTCTCTGGCGCTGTAAGGCAACAACTCTACCGCTGTGCCACCCCAGTGTTACTTGTCCCAGGGTGCTGATCTGATGGGGAGCTTCAGGCTGTACAGTGACTGGAGTGAGGAGTAACATCTTTAATAATTCATCACAGGCAACGTCTGAGGTAATCATTCCCCTCGAGGCCTGTTTGCCTTCGCTTGTTGACATGTTTTAGTCTTTTCAGGGAGGCGAAAGCTAGGAGCAGGCATACGACCTATCTGGCATTGAGGGCACTACCTGGGCGGGTAATTACCTGGCATGTACTGACCTCCGCACCATTGAAGGAAACTACATGTGATGTTGCCGTGAGATAATGTAACAGCAATCACACGGAATAGAGAGCTCTGTCCCAACTTCAAACCCAACCCACCAAACCGAAGGAAGAAATTTCCAACCTATAACCCAGGATTTCTGTGCATAATTTTCCTTCATTCATAACAATGTTTTCAAAATACAGCTTTCTTGTTAAACCAATGAATTGTTTTACCCCAAATAAAGTACTGAAGTAAAGGATGGCACAGTGGCGCAGTGGTCTAGTTGCTGCCTTACAGCACCAGAGACCCGGGTTCTACCCTGACCATGTCTGGATGGAGTTTTATGTTCTCCCCGTGACCGTGTGGGTTTTCTCCGGGCACTCCAGTTTCCTTCCACACTCAAAAGGATGTATGGGTCTGTAGGCAATTGGTTTTGGTAAATAAAGTTGTAAATTGTCCCTAGCATGTAGGATAGTGTTGGTGTATGGGGTGATCGCTAGTCAGCTCTGACTCGGTGGGCTGAAGGACCTGTTTCCATGCTATATCTATAGTCTAAACTTAGCAGATCAGGCAGCATCTGCAGAGAGAATCGATAGGCAATGATATGGGCCGGGATCATTCTTCAAACATATTCGCAGAGGCTGAATTCCACCCTTCATGGTGAAGTGGAATATGGAATAGACAATAGGTGCAGGAGTAAGCCATTCGGCCCTTCGAGCCAGCACCGCCTTTCAATGTGATCATGGCTGATCATCCCCAATCAGTACCCCGTTCCTGCCTTCTCCCCATATCCCCTGACTCCGCTATTTTTAAGAGCCCTATCTAGCTCTCTCTTGAAAGAATCCAGAGAACCCGCCTCCACTGCCCTCTGAGGCAGAGAATTCCACAGACTCACCACTCTCTGTGAGAAAAAGTGTTTCCTTGTCTCCGTTCTAAATGGCTTACTCCTTATTCTTAACAGGAATCTAACAGGATTTCTGCTCACATCGTTCACTCTACCCCACCCACAGATGTAAAATAGTCGGTAGCCACCAAATGCACAGAGTGAGAGTCCAGACATTAATGTCTTCTGTCCGTTCCCTCCATAGATGCTGCCTGACCCACCGAGCTCCTCCAGCACTGTGTTTTGTACTAGATCCCTTCATCTGCAGTTCCTTTTGCCTAAGTGATTTGTTTTAATAGTTACTAAAGTTGTATTTGCATTGTGTTACTCCATACCGATGAATAATGCTGATGAATATTTCTTTCTCTTTCTGTTCAGATTGTAAGTGTCGGTAAACACGTCCGAGGCTACCATTATGTCCTGGCCAACTTGGTAAGCACTGGATTGTTACCTTCCTGTTCAGTAGCCATATCATCCAGCTCCTTAAAAATTCAGCTTGGATAATTTTCGGATTAACGTTTCCTTGCCTATGTGATATGAAGAGCAAATGGCAGTCCATTCATTACTGAAGTGGCTGACGGGACAATGTTGCGGAATTCACACTGCGGTTTAGACTTGGCAGGCAGCATCTGTGGAGGGAATGGACAGATGATGACTCTGCTCAACAGCCTGCAGACTGATGGAGAGGGGAGAAAGCACAAAATAAGGTGTGGGGCAAAGTCTTGCAAGGGATAGTTTGATACAGTGGTGGGGCGTGGGGGGGGGGGGGGGACGTAGTAGATGGATTGAATAAGTGACAAAGGCAAGAGGTGAAAAGGAGACAAAATGGTGTCAAATAAGGAGAGAGGAGAGTAAAATGTAATGTTGGAGGTAAATAGGTGGGACAGGGCAGTGGGGAGGGGAATAGAAGAGGAAAAGTGGTAAGGTGGGACTCAGAGATAGGAGAAGAGTGGCATAGCATTATGCCCCTGTCCCACTTAGGAAACCTGAATGGAAAACTCTGGAGACTTTGCGCCCCACCCAAGGTTTCCGTGCGGTTCCCGGAGGTTTTTGTCAGTCTCCCTACCTGCTTCCACTACCTGCAACCTTCGGCTACCACCTGCAACCTCCGGGAACCGCACGGGAACCTTGGGTGGGGCGCAAAGTCTCCAGAGGTTTCCGTTCAGGTTTCCTAAGTGGGACAGGAAGTTAGAGTTGCAGCCTTACAGCAGCAGAGACTCGGGTTCAATCCTAACTACGGAGTTCATATGTTCTCCCTAAGACTGTGGGTTTTCTCCGGGTGCTCTGGTTTCCTCCCACACTCCAAAGACATACAGGTGTGTAGGTTAATTGACTTCCTTAAATTGTCCCCAGTGTGTAAGATAGAACTAGTGTATGGGGTGATTGGTGGTTGGCGTGGACTCAGTGGGCTAAAGTACCTGTTTCCACACTCTGTCTCTAAAAGCCTAAAGATCCTATCGAGGAAGAGAAATGCCCTGTCTTTCACTACAAATACAGTACGTGTGTGGGAAACCGAGTGAGAAAAGTAGAGATATACTTAATAGAAAAAATACAGGGTGCTGATGGACCATGAAACTGTTTCAAATGCAACGTTCCCTGAAATAATTGACTAATGCTACATGAAACAGTTTAGACAAAATAACCAATGTTTAATTTGGCAAAGTTACAAAGATAATGGGGATAAAGTGATTCCACCAAAATCACAGGCTGACGTGTTAACCAAGCATTTTGAGTTCAAATAACACCAAAGCAACTGGAGAATTTAAATTCAATGAAATGAACCAATTATGGATGTTTTTAAAAATCCCTTTTCAGTCACGGTACCCGCAAAATAACTGCATCGACGTTAAAAAAAAACCTGATACCCTCGAGGGAAGACAGCACGCTGTCCTTCTGCTGCCTGACCTACCCGTGACTCCACAGATAAAAAGCATTGGCTTTATCTTTTCATTGCCCTCTGAAATGCCTCAGCAAGACACAGCTTTCTAGTGGCATTGAGAGAAGGGGATCAATTCCCACCGTGCCAACCAGCGTTTTCCAGACATTAGTTCTGTCCTGCACATTAGGGACAATTTACACAAGCCATTTAAGCTACAAACCTGGACGTCTTTGGAATATGGGAGGAAACCGGATCACCTGGTGAAATCACACACGATCACAGCGAGAATGTACAAACTCCATTCAGACAGTATCTGAGGTCAGGATCGAACCCGGGTCTCTGCTGCTGTAATGCCCCTGTCCCACTTAGGAAACCTGAACGGAAACCTTTGGAGACTTTGCGCCCCACCCAAGGTTTCCGTGCGGTTCCCGGAGGTTTTTGTCAGTCTCCCTACCTGCTTCCACTACCTGCAACCTCCAGCAACCACCTGCAACCTCAGAGAACCGCACGGAAACCTTGGGTGGGGCGCAAAGTCTCCAGAGATTTCCATTCAAGTTTCCTAAGTGGGACAGGGGCATTAGGCAGCAGCTCCACTGCTGTGCCACTGTGCCGCCACAGGCTGGCATAAAGCTGAGGGGCCAGTTGAGAATTGTATCCATGAATAGGCTTTGCCCCTGGACCCGGTGTGGAGCCCCATGGCAAGGCAGGAAGCGTTGCTGCTGGTGATTATCTTCCGAACTGCAGCAAGGAATACAAAGACTCTGGCCATTTTATCCATTAAAACCAGGGGAATTATAGAGTATTCCATTCAGTGTGTGGATGGAGCTAATGTGGACAAATGAATAAAGAATATAATTACATATAATTCCTATTGTGTCTACAGGGATTCAAGGATATACCACTGGATAGATTTATGCATGGTGGAGCTAATGTGACCGGATTCCAAATCGTGGATTACACCAGACCTGTTGTTACTAAATTCATGCATCGCTGGAAGAAACTGGATCAGAGAGAGTTTCCAGGAACAGACAACGCTCAATTGAAGGTACATTTACCATATGTTAAAAAATAGCCATGGCTGTACATCCTTACAAGACTTGAAATAATTGTGGATTAACCTGTAGCATTGAAATTATCTACTAAATTAGCAGCCTGTTAAGTTTAAGAAAGAACTGCAGAAGCTGGAAAAATCGAAGGTAGACAAAAGTGCTGGAGGAACTCAGCAGGTGAGGCAGCATCTATAGAGAGAAGGAATAGGCGACGGTTTGCATCGAGACCGTTCTTCAGACTGATGTTGGGGGAGGGGGGCGGGAAAAAGAAAGGAAGAGGCGGAGACAGTAGGCTTGTGGGAGAGCTGGGAAGGGGGAGGGGAAGGAGGGAGAAAGCAAGGATTATCTGAAATTAGAGAAGTCAATGTTCATACCGCTGGGGTGTAAACTACCCAAGCGAAATATGAGGTGCTACTCATAGAAACATAGAAAATGGGTGCAGGAGTAGGCCACTTCGAGCCTGCACCGCCATTCAATATGATCATGGCTGATCATCCAACTCAGTATCCTGTACCTGCCTTCTCTCCATACCCCCTGATCCCTTTAGCCACAAGGGCCACATCTAACTCCCTCTTAAATATAGCCAATGAACTGGTCTCAACTACCATCTGTGGCAGAGAATTCCACAGATTCACCACTCTCTGTGTGAAAATTTCACAGATTCTGTATGTTCACAGATTCACACATATTCTTTGTGTGAAAATTCCACAGATTCACCACTCTCTGTACTCCTCCAATTTGCAGTGGTTAAGTGTTCTATTCACTTTAAATGTTTTGGACCCTCTATATAGAATTTAAGGAATGTTTCAGGCATACAGCGTTGATGACTGGAATTCCCAAGCAAGCCTTTTTTTTAAATTTTTATTCAAAAAATTGAATTTCAACTACCATTGTTGAACTAAAGTTAAAATAGTACAGTGTAAAAGAAATTGGTGGAGCAGCACCTCATATTTTGCTTACAACCAAAAATATGGTGTGAATATTTATTTCCCAAATTTCAAGTAACCCTGGCTTTCCCTCTCTCTCTGCCCCACCCCCACCATAGTCGTCCTGCGAGTTTCATTGTTCCTACCCACTCGCTCTCACATCCTCCACAGCCAACAATGGACCATTGTGGGCTCTTTGGCCATCAGTGCCGGCTCTGATCTGTTCTGTACCTTTACATAACTCTAGTTTTCCCTCGCCCGACTCTCAGTCTGAAGAAGGGTCTCGACCCGAACTGTCACCTATCCCGTTTCTCCAGAGATGCTGCCTGATCTGCTGAGTTACTCCAGCAATTTGTGTCTATCTTCAGTGTAAAATAATAAATCTGCTCTCTAAACTGCACTTTCGATAGTTTGTGAAACTAATGATTACTTTGAAGAACATTATAAAGGAGGCGTTTTAGTTTTCTTTATAATCACCCAATTTCTATTCCATTAATCTTCAGTGAGTGGCAGGGGTATGGTGTGATAATCTTGTATTGACCTGATATTGCCACTTCAGCCTTTTCTTTCCAAAATTGCTGTACTATTGATCAAATAATTATTGTTTTCACTTGTAGTGAACAATAGTTTTGCAGAAATTGGAGCTTATTGTATTTATAGGGGAGTTTGTATAGCAGGGGGATTGACTTGTGTCTGAAGCTATTGTCCTAACCTTAACTAAAGACTGTTACAATGGTATGTGGATGAAATTGTTTAATATTGACTGGGAAAATAGATCCAAAGGTGAGGGCAGCGCGACAGTCGAATTGTTGCCTTACAGTGCCAGAGACCAGGGTTCAATCCTGGCCAGGGGTACTGTCTGTATGGAGTTTGAACGTTCTCCCTGTGACCACGAGGGTTTTCTCTGGGTGCTCCAGTTTTCTCCCACACTCCAAAGTGGTAAGCTAATTGGTTTGGATAAGTTGTGAAATTGCCCCTAGTATGTGTAGGATAGTGTACGCAGCTCCAGTGGCTCTCAATTTTCTCTAAATATGTGATAGGAGCGGTTAAACATTGACCTCCCCACCATCAAAGGGATCTATAGGAGGCGCTGCCTTTAAAAAGGCAGCCATTATCATTAGGGACCCACACCCACCTGGCCATGCTCTCAATTCACATCCGCACATCGACAAGAAGGTACAGGACTCTGGAAACCATGACCATCAGGTGCAAGAAGTTGTCAGCTTCTTCCTGACAACCTTTTGTTCCCATGTGCTGGGTAGGTATTGGAAACGTAGATTTACAGCTGTGTCCAGTTACCAGACACACAGTGAGAGTTCTGGAGTGTTGTTACAGTCACAAGATCAAGTCCCACCATGGCTGCTGGGAGATTTAAGTTCACACAGTTAAAAGCATCTGAAATTTAACAAACGTTAGTGTCTCTAACAGTAACTGTGACACTCCCGGAATGTTGGAAAAACTATTTGGTTCACTAACATCCTTCAGTGGCCAAAATCTCCTCCAGTCTGCCCTCTATGTAACTGCAGACCTCCAGCATTTTGCAGTGTTTGTGGATGCAGCCCAAACAAACCAGCCTTCCATTGACTCCATTTACACTTCACGCTGCCTCAGCAAGGCCACCAGCATAATCAAGGACCAGTCTCACCCCAGTCACTCCCTCTTCTCCCCGCTCCCATCAGGCAAGAGGTACAGATATATGAAAACGCTTACCTCCAGATTCAGGAACTGTTTCTTCCCAGCTGTTATCAGGTAACTGAACCATCCTATCAACATCTAGAGAGTGGTCCTTACCAACCCTATTGAAGACCCTCGGGTCATCTTTAATCAAACTTTACTGGACTTTACCTTGCACTAAACGTTATTCCCTTTATCACTGTGGATGGCTCGATTGTAATTCATATGTGGTCTTTCCACTGACTAGTTAGCACACAGCAAAAGCTTTTCATTCTACCTTGGTACACATGACAATAAACTAAACTAATTAATTGCTTTTGCAGTTCTTGGGCAATCCAGGAAAGGCAATAAATGGCAATGTTTCCAGAGACAAACTCATCCTGGAAACAATCTTTAAAGAATTAATTCAGAAGAACAAAATAGCACTATTTTGGATTGCCAGCACTTCTTAAAGTGTTTTACAACCAATAAACTACCGTTCAAGTGCATTACTGTAATTGTATAGGCAAAGGCCAACAGGACTGCATGCAGAAAAGTAGCACAAAGAGTAAAACATCTCAAGTAAAATATTTGTCGGTGTTGTTCGCTGAGGGAAGCATGTTGGTGAGGGGATTGCCAATCGTGACTCAGTCTGAAGAAAGGTTCAAACCCAAAATTTCATCTCTCCATTCCCTCCACAAATGCTGCCTGGCACGCTGAGTTCCTCCAGCACTTGGTCTTTTCTCAGGATTGCTGCATCTGCAATCTCTTGTTCAATGCTTCAATGCTACATTATTGTCACATGCACCAAGGTGCAGTAAAATTCATTGTTTGCATACAGTTCAGTAAAAATATTATTATATGTAAGCACAATCAGACCTGAGTGCAGGAGCATAAGATTAATAGATTACATTAAGGCTGTACACAAGTCAACACATTTCTAGCACACTCTTGTATTAAAGAGTCTTAGAATCATACACCACGGAAATAGGCAGTTTAGCCCAACCTGCCCACACTGCCCGACATGTCTAACCTACACTAGTCCCACCTGCCCACGTTTGGCCCATATCCCTCTAAATCTTCAAGTTTTGCCCTTCAAGTTTGAATGTTCTTCAAGTAGTGTCTTAAATTGACCTTAAAGGCCCGTTGTCCTGGCGACAGCACTGGGTCGAAGTTGCTGGGGTCGGCCTGGCCAGGCGATGTGTCGGTGTCCTCCGTCACTCCGTGCTCTTCTGTAGTCTCCAGCGGCAGGGGATTTTTATTGGTGTCCTTGAGCCCGCGCTGAATCCAAGGTTTATCATCAGTGTCTGAAGCTGACGATGCAGGTTCCGGGTGAGTGAGTGAATCAGTTGAAGCGAGCAGGCAATATAAAGAGATTTCCCCACTTGTTAGCTTTCAGACGATCCAGATCCTTATCATGAAAATAATGAGTTGAGATACTTTGAACGTGTAGGTAATTCGTGAGAAAGGAAGCTTATTGAACTTATCAGTGGAGGAAAGGTTGCAGCAATAAAGTTTCTATAGATGTTGCATCTAAATAAAAGCAAAATAGGACAGTGAAATATATTCTTCAAAACAACCTGTCCTGTTAAAATTCAGAGCACATTAAAAATTAATCCAGCATTTAATAGCCTGCATCAAGTTGTATTCCAATTGTGATAGATATACATCTTGTGTAATATACCCTGATATATTTAGACTTTAGAGATACAGTGCAGAAACTGACCCTTCAGCCCACAGAGTCTGCACTGACTAGCACCGTCCTAGACACAATTCACAATTTTACCACAGACTATTAACCTACAAATGTGTTTAAGAAGGAACTGCAGATGCTGGAAAATCGACGGTACACAAAAATGCTGGAGAAACTCAGCGAGTGCAGCAGCATCTATGGAGCTGAGTTTCTCCAGCATTTTTGTGAACCTACAAACGTGTACGTCTTTAAAGTGTGGGAGGAAACCGGAGAACCCGGAGAAAACCCACGTGGTCACAGAGAGAATGTACGAGAGCGAGAATTGGAAATGGGATTGTTCCCCTAGAAGTACTGGACCAGGAAACACACATGTTTTGGTATCATGTCTCTTGTCTGTACATTTGTCTGGACTTTTTTTGTTTCTGTTACATGTCTCTAATTTATGAAGAGTCTACTCTCCATTTGTACACGACACCTTTGGAAACATGCTTTGTATTCATTCTCAATGATTCAAAGACACTTTATTGTCACATGAATCTAGCTACAGTGAAATGCTTTGTTTTACATACAACCCAATAAAATCATGTGGTAGAACTCACCCGGGCAGTACACAAGTGTTGCCACGTTTTGGTGCTGACAAAGTAACAAATGTTCACCGAACAGTCCTATCTACTGCCTGCCGCCGCACGTAGCAACAGCCTCCCCCACCCCCACTGGATCTCTCCTTCGTTCAGGACAAACCCCCCCCCCCCCCCCCCCCCCCCCCCCCCCCCGCCCCTCTCTTCCTGGAGGCCCCCCATCCACCGACCGGATTTCCCCTTCATTCACGGCGGCCCTCCTTGCTCTCTGATGGCCCTCTGATGGAAATGAAAGGAACAGTCCAATTGCCTCTTGGAATGACCGGGCCACTTTCTGCATAGTCGGTGGGAAATAAACCTCTGGGAGCCCAGAGCCAGGGCAACAGAGGGAAGTAATGATTGGATGGAAAGTGTTCCCGGGCAAACTGAACAAGAATTATACCAGAAGTCATAATTGACCACGTGGTTTTTCTCCTTGTGCTCTACTTTCTTCCCATACACCAAAGATGTGCAGGATTGTAGGTTCATTGGCTCCGGTAAAATAAATTGTAAATTGTCCCTTGTGTGTATTATAGTGCTGGTCGGCGCGGGCTCGGTGGGCCTAAGGGCCTGTTTCTGTGCTGTATTTCTAAAGTCTAAAGATCACGTGCAGGCAAAGGAGATTAGTTTTAATTTGGCATCATGCTCTGCATAGACACTGTAGGACCTGTTCCTGTGCTCTACTCTTTATGTTCTATGATTCATGGTTTGAACTGATATAAAGCCAGAGTCTTCACAGGTGCAGGTACAGTTATCAAATATGCATGAAAAGCAGAAGCAACTTCTGGTCTTTAATTTAAATTGTTGCTGTGATCTCTTCAGTCTGAGTTCCTGCCTTCAGAGATCAGTTTGCTCTCCGTCTATTTCTGTGCTGTGTCAGCTTTCTACAGCATTAATGTATGTACTGCGTGCCTTCTGAGAAACCTCCAGTTCCATCAGATACATTGTGAAGTAATTATTCACATATCAGGTTTGATGGTAACCAGGGGAATGCATTCATTGTAAAAAATCAAAAGGCGCTGCAAATGCTGGAAATCCCACTGGGATGATTGAAACCCCCAAGATTCACAGATGAAGAAAGTTCAGAAATAGAATCGCATTACAAATTAAGAATTTCTAATACATAAAATTTCCACATCCCAATTGACAGTAAAACTGTGGTTCACTTTTGCACCAAGACCACTTATAATAGCGACACAAAGTGCTGGAGTAACTCAGCAGGTCAGGCAGCATCCCTGGAGAACATGGATAGGTGATGTCTCGGGTCAGGACCCTTCTGCAGATTAAGAAGTCTGAAAAAGAGACCTGACCTGAAACATCACCTATCCATGTTCTCCAGGGATACTGCCTGAGCTGCTGAGTTACTCCAGCACTTGGTATCTTCCCTATTTATAATACAGTTGCACAATAATATGGTACACAGTATTCTCTTCACGTGTGGTTGTGTGTAAAACTATCCTCTAAGAATTTCCTCTAATAATGATTCCCTAATAATTTGAGTGAATCCAAATGGTAGGGTCTTAACCTTCTTATCCTGCCTGCCTTTTTTCCATCTATCTTGATCTTCCCAAGTGCTATAAAGCTGAATTAGTCTGCCTTCAAATCATGTCGTTCATATTGGGGTGGCATGGTGGTGTAGTAGTAGAGTTGCTGCCTTACAGCGCCAGAGACCAGGTTTGGAGCCTGACTACGGGTGCTGTCTGTACAGAGTTTGTACGTTCTCTCTGTGACCTCATGGGTTTCTCCTGGTGCTCTGGTTTCCTCCCACACTCCAAAGACATGCAACTCCCTGGTTAACTGATCCTTTCCCACCAAAACCACCCCCTCCCCAGATACCTTCCCCTGCAACCGCAGAAGATGCAAAAGCTGTCCCTACACCTCCTCCCTCGACTCTGTCCAGGCACCCCGACAGTCCTTTCAGGTTAGACAGAGGTTCATTTGCACCTCCTCCAACCTCATCTATTGTATCTGTTGTTCAAGATGTGGACTCTTATACATCGGCGAGACCTAACATGGACTGAGCAATCGTTTCGCTGAACACCTTCGCTCAGTCTGCCTGAACCTACCTAATCTCCCAGTTGCTAAATACTTTAAATCTCCTTCTCATTCCCACACTGACCTTTCTGTCCTAGTTCTCCTCCATTGTCAGAGTGAGGCTAAATGCAAATTGGAGGAACAGCATCGCATATTTCGCTTGGGCAGCTTTCAGTCCAATGGTGTGAATATTGATTTACCTCACCAGGTAGCCCTGGCATTCCCTCTCTCTCTATTCCTTCCCCACCCAATTTGCACCAGCTTCTCGTTTTCACCCAACAAACAGCTAGCAATGGCCTTTTCCCTTCATCATAGATAGATAGATAGATAGAATCTTTATTTGCCACACGACCAGGGTTGGTGCTATTTGGGTTCGGTACATGATGGTACACTGCTTTAGTCACATTAACACTAATAACAACACAGATCACAGTAATAAAGTGCATCCATACCACATCACAAATCACAAATCTCACCAACAATACATAGTGCAAAAGAACAGACAAAGACCATAGACAAGACACTGTATACATCAAAGTCCTTAGTATTGTCTGTTATTGGAGGGAATTGAGTGTTCTTATTGCTGAGGGGAAGAAACTGTTTTTAAAGCGGGTGGATTTTGTAGCAAGTGACCTGAGGCGCCTCCCTGAAGGGAGAGACTGGAAAAGGTGGTTTGCTGGATGGGAGGGGTCCGAGATGATCTTTATTGCCCGTTTTGAGGTACGTTGGAGGTAAATGGAATGGATTGAGGGGAGGGGGGAGTTGATGGTCCTGGAGGCCTTGGAGACAATGCGCTGTAATCTGTGTAGTGAGTGACTGTCAGTGTTTCCGTACCAGACTGTGATTGAGGAGGTGATGATGCTTTCGATAATGGATTGATAGAAACGGACCAGGAGGTGTTTGTGGACTCTGAACATTTTGAGCTGTCTGAGGAATTATAGGCGTTGTTGTCCTTTCTTGATGATGTGGTCTGCGTTGATGTGCCATTTTAGATTATTGCAGATATAGGTGCCCAGAAACTTAAATGAGTTTGTGGAGGTTATGGGATGGGAGTTGACATGGACCGGGGGTTTAGGGTTTTGTTTGCGTCTGAAATCTATGATGATTTCTAAGGTTTTTGAAGTATTAAGCTGGAGGTTGTTGTCTGCGCACCATTTGACTGCGCTGTCGACTGTTTGATGGTATTGTGATTCATTGTTGTTTGAGATGAGGCCAATTATTGTTGTGTCGTCTGCATATTTGAACATTTTGACTGAGCTGCATTGGGATGTGAGGTTGTTGGTGTAAAGTGAGAAGAGCTGAGGTGACAGAACGCACCCTTGAGGGGCTCCTGTGTTGAGAGTCAGAGGGCTGGAGAGTTTTTCACCCACCTTGACTCTTTGCTGTCTGTTTGTCAGAAAGTGCAGAATCCAATGGCACATGGCTGGGTGAATGCTCATGTCCAACAGTTTATTGTAGAGTTTAATTGGGTGTATAGTGTTAAAGGCCGAGCTAAAGTCTATAAAGAGGATGCGTGCATAAGTGTTCGGTGATTCCAGATGATGTAGGGAGTAGTGAAGAGCTAAGTTGATAGCATCCTCCACAGACATCGTTACTTTTTTGCATATCTTTCATTCATTGTCCTTTATCTCTCGACATCACCATCTAGATCTCTCATTTCCCTTATCCCTAACCAGTCTGAAGAAGGGTCTCGACCCCAAACGTCACCCATTCCTTCTCTCCAGAGATGCTGCCTGACCCGCTGAGTTACTGCAGCTTTTTGTGTCTATCTTCAGTTTAAACCAGCATCTGCAGTTCCTTCCTACATGTTTGTAGGTTAATTTGCTTCGGTAATAGTAGTAAAATGTCCCTAGTGTGTAGGGTTTTTGCTGGTCTACGGGATGATCACTGGTTGGTGTGGAATTTGTGAGCCGAAGGGCTTGTTTCTGTGCTGTATCTTTAAACTAAACTAAACTAAAAATATTAAGTAGCACATTGTAAGGGAGCATGAGAATTGCATTTGTCTGTGGTCGGAAATATAATACAACTGAATGCACCATCGAGAGTTGCTGTCAACTACGTATCAATAGCTTCCAGCTGTTCCAATGTCTCCTACCCAACAGGGTCATTTTATATTTTTGTGGACATTGGACCAAAATTCCTTGTGATCTGAGCACAGTAATTCTACTTTGCTACAGTCATCGCTTCTGCACTTGGGTGGGCATCTAATCAGCATGCAACAAGTGTCCAGAGGCTTCATCCCTGCCTCTGGTGTTGACGAGTAAAGGAGGGGTGGTCTTGGCTCCAAATCACTCCTTTCCGAGCAGTCACCATGTCCTCAGCTTTTGATAAACTTAATGTCTTCTCCTTGGAAATTGTGCCTCGCTGCAGTTGTTGCTCTTGTGGCCAATGAATGCCTCGCCTCACTCAGCACATTGGGACAGCCTGAAGCCTTTCCTCAGCCAACATACTGGCCTTCCTTTTTCCACATTTGTCCCCTAACTGCCTCTGGGTCTAACTTGCCTTGTACATAGAACATAGAACATTACAGCACAGGACAGTACGATATTTGTGCCAAACATGATGCCAAGTTAAACTGATCCATATCCCTCTAATCCCTGGACTTCAATGTGCCTATCCAAAAGCCTTAGATGCCAGTATCATATCTGTCTCCACCACCACCCCCGGCAATGTGTTCCAGACCCCCACCACTCGCTGTGTAAAAATAAACTTGCCCGCGCATCTTCAATACGCTTTCCCCTTCTCACCTTGTAGCTATGCCCTCGAGTGTTGGACTTTTCCACCCTGGAAGAAAGGTTCTGACTCTCCCCCCTATCTATGCCTCTCATAGTTTTATATAATTCTATTGAGTTTCCCCTCGACCTCTGACATTCCAGAGAAAACAATCCAAGTCTGTCCAACCTCTCCCTCTAGCCGAAACACTCCCATCCGGGCAGCATTCTGGTAAACCTCCTCTGCACCCTCTCAAAAGCCTCCACATCTTTCCTGTAATGGGGTGACCAGAACCCCGTACAATGCTTCAAATGCGGTCTAATCAAACTCTTATAGAGCTGTATCAAGACTTCCTGACTCTTATTCAATGTACCCCTAGCAATGATGGCAAGCATAACATACACCTTGTTAACCTTGTGCTGCCATGTTCTGTGAGCTATGAACTTTGTGAGCTGTGAACTGGTCAGCCCGCTCCAGAAGGCTTTAGGAGGGATCTCCTTGACGTTCCCCATAGACCAGCCTTGCGAATGCTTTGCTGCTGTTTCCCTGGCATGTATGTGAAGCCCGTTGCTTGCATTTGTTATACTCCAAGAGAAATCGTAATAATATTTAGATGGTTCTCCCCCAAACTAGTAGTCACCCTACAGGTTTCACTGTTTGCATCCCTGTTCCCTTCATTATCACACCTTCCCCAGCCATGAAAATGGGCTATCATGGGATCCACCCTTCACTGGTCATCTGTTGCTAGTTCTGCTTTGTTCTGGCCTTTTGCTGCCTCCATTTCCCTCCCCCCTACTTTCAGTCTGAAGAAGGGTGCTGACTCGAAACGTCACCCATCCTTTTTCTCCAGAGATGCTGCCTGACCCGCTGAGTTACTCCGGCATTTTGTGTCTATCTATGGATCTGTGTGAGCCAGCAACCAAATACTAATGAAGTGAATAGTTACGATCTGGGATGGCTGCCTGATTGAGTGATGGCTATGGATTCAACAGTGACTTTAAAATAGCAGTGGATACATATTTGTAAAGGGCAAATCTGTCCAGCTCTGTGAGAAGACGGGGATGCAATGCTGAGGCTTTATAAGGCACTTATCAGACAATATTTGGAGTATTGTGAGCAGTTTTGGGCACCCTACCTCCAGTTTGCCCCCACCCCCACATCTACTTTCAGTCTGAAGAAGAGTTCCAACCCCTAACGTCAACTATTCCTTTTCTCCGGAAATGCTGCCTGATCTGCTGAATTACTGCAGCACTTTGTGTCGATCATTGGTACAAACCAGCAGCTGTACTTCTGTTGTTCTGAAGCTTATTACATTTTCCCATAAAAGCTTTAAATGCAACTCACAGCCGGGTTTAGAAATCACGAATTACATTGAAATTTAGGCTTTGAACCATTAATTCCTCAAGGAAAATCTGGCTGGCTGTGCTGTCTACTCCTATTAACTAATGAACCTGCACATTGCACAATGTTGCAGTCATATCCTGATATTTACTTGACCCTGAGTAACTTTGACCATGGCTTTGTTTGCTGTTCAGTTGCTTGCATCCTGCCAGCTACACAAAGAGTGGATCTTCACAAGAGGTGATTAAGAGATTTACATGGACCTTGATTCCCCTACTCTGGGCAAAAGTACTTCCTATGCCTTCTAACGAAGTAAAGGTGCTAGTATGCTTTCATGGCCATAGCTTTGATGTAAACTAAAGAGCAACCAGTGAGGAGTTGCCCCTCAGATTCCTATTAAATCTTTCCCCCTTCACCTTAAACCTATGTCCTCTGGTTCTTGATTCCCCTACTCTGTGCATTTACCCAACCTATTCCTCTCATGATTTTGTACACCTCTACAACTTTCTGTTCTTACGGTAAAGGATTAGCTGAACAGTTTTTCCTGGCATAAGTAAGACTTTTCCTAATTTTGTTTAGTTTATTTAAGAGATACAGAGCGGAAATAGGCCCTTCGGCCCATCGAGTCCACGCCGACTAACGACCCCCACGCACTAGCACTATCCTGCACACTAGGGACAATTTACAATTTGGCCAAAGCCAATTAACCTACAATCCTGTACGTCTTTGGAGAGTGGAAGGAAACCAGAGCACCCGGAGAAAACCCACGCAGGTCACGTGGGGGGGGGGGGCATACAAACTCTGTACAGACAGCACCCGTAGTCAGGATCAAACCCAGGTCTGTGGCAGTAAGTAAAGCAGTAACCCTACTGCTGCGCCACCGTGCGCCACATGCTGCCACCATGCCATGGTTTTATTATGGTACTTGATACTTTTGCTCATTATAGTGAATTGAAACAAACAATTTACCAGTCCTGCTGATTTCTAGGCTCTCGTTATACTTTGCACTTTGAAACTGATTGTGTGTGTGTGGGTTAGTATTACGTGGAAATTTAATGTAGAATGTTAACGAGAGGAGTGAGAATGATCTAAAACGATTATTGAAGAAAAGACAGGATCACAAACTGATGTCTCAAGCTGAACATTCTGCCGGTGGCCATTCTGCGTGTATAACGTCAGGAACAGACAGTCGACTAATGCAGTGAATGCAGACTCAGTGGAACCATGCAGAGAATAAATCAATGTTTTTCTCATACAGCTGAAGTGGAGCATGGAGACTTGGTGCCAAGACAGGAGGGAACTGAGCACAGTATAACTACGTCCCGCGCACAACCTCAGTGACAATCTGATTGATGAACCAAATGGCTTTGTTTCATATCTTGCATTCTTACGAAGCAATGCACCTATCTCCTGCTTAGCTTCTTATGGGTCGTTCACAAAGAAAAGCACGTTCCCTTGCAGAAATCCCAATGGAGGAATTTAACTCAACTACAGGGTTTTGACGTTAAACCACCCTGGTTTTCTCAAGAAATATCTGTCAGACTTTTTCATTTTTGCATTAACAGGCTAAAGCATGTTATTGTAACAATGAATGTGATGCAGTTGTGATGAATGGTTATGGAGTCATAGAGCCATACAGCATGGAAACAGGCCCTTCGGCCCAACATGCCCACACCGACCAATATCCCCCATCTACACTAGTCCCACCTGCCAACGTTTGGCCCATATATCCTATCGATGCACCTGTCTAAATGTTTCTAAAACGTTGCAATAATACCTGCCTCAACTACCCCCTCTGGCAGCTCATTTCGTACACCCACCACCCTTTGTGTTAAAAAGTTACCTCTTGGGTTCCTATTAAATCTTTCCCCCCTCACCCTAAACCTACAGTATGTCCTCTGGTTCTCGATTTTCCTACTCTGGACAAAAGATGGTGCATTTACCCAATCTATTCCACTCATGATTTCATACACCTCTATAAGATAGGTTATTTCTGTTCTTTCAGTAAAAGATTAGCTAAATACTTTTACTTGACAAAAGTAAGACTTTCCCTAATTTTATTATGGTACTTGATACTTTTGCTCATTATAGTGAATTACGCAAAAATTTGCCAGTTCTGCTGATTTCTGAGCTCTCATTATACTTCGCACTTTCAAACTGATAATTAGTGTGTGCCTAAGTGTGGCATGTGGTCTCATCTCCATCCCATTATAGAGTGAAAGGAAAAGCAATGTGTTTGCATTCAATTTTCCCCAGGAGAGCGCTGAGCCCAGCTGCTACCTCCTGCCATGCGTATTGTACAGGCAGCCCTTGTGAAGGATGTCCTGGAGTCCTAACAAAATGTTCTTCACAGTTGGTGAATGGCAGGGGAGAGCTCCCATCATATGATCATATAATAGTCGGCATGGGCAAGTCGGGCCGAATGGCATGTTTCTGCGCTGCATGACTCTATGACTCTTAGTTAGTATGTAATGTTTTTGAACAAAGTAGTTGAAAATGGATGAATACATTTCTATTTGTAGGATTCCTCTATCTCTTAATCTGTCTCAAACAAGGTATTGCTCCCAAATTTGATCTCAATTCTCTTTGATAGCCTCCAAGAAATAACTTCAATGGCAGCTCTGCACCTAGCCATCAAAATCAATATGATTTGTTGAATTGGTATGTCAGGACCTTAATTCATATGGGTTGAATGCTTCAGAAATTGTTTTAAACTTAATTTACGAGCAGTCGTTTTACAAAGAATAACTAATTTCTCAGCCGCAAGTTCATGGTCAAGTCGGTCATTTGTAATGTGGAGATTGGAACATTATTTATAGGTAATAATTTCAGTGTCTGTCATTCGCCACTGAAGGCCGAGACCAAGGATGGCTATAAAGATGAGATGAGGATTGGGAGCAGAGTTGAGGCGAGCACTGCATACATTTACATATCAGGGAAAGTGGGTTACCAATGCAGTGAAGTAAATCCATAAACGTCTCTGGTCTGCCAGAATCTCACGCAAACATCAAAAATCTACGAAAATCAACAAAAAAATCTACAAAATTCTGTGAACATAGCTCAGACCACCACACAAACCAACCTCAATTCCATTGACTCCATCTACACTTTAGGCTGCCTCTGCAAGGCCATCAGCATAATCACGGACGAGTCTTACCTCATCACTCCTTCTTCTCCCCTCTCCCATCAGGCAAGAGGTACAGAAATGTGAAAACACACACCTCCAGATTCAGGGACAGTTTTTGCCCAGTTGTAATCAAACAATTGAACCATCTATCACCAATTAGAGAGCCATCCTGAGCTGCCATCTACCTCATTGAAGACTCTTGGACTATCTTTACTGGACTTTATCTTGCACTAAACATTATTCCCTTTATCAGCTATCTGTACATTGTGGACGGCTCGATTGTAATCATGTATGGTCTTTCCGCTGACTAGTTAGCATGCAACAAAAAAAGCTTTTCCCTGTACCTCGGTACATGTGACAAACTAAACTCAATCAAAAGGAGGCTTTCAGACAATCCTGACTGTGCTATTTGAAGAAGGGCTACTCCAGCAAATTCTCCACTGGGTCCATGGATCTGCAGATTGTGGCTCTTCAAATACGCACCCAGATCAAGATATTAGACTCAAAGTGCTGGAGTAACTCAGCGTGTCAAGCAGCATCTCTGGAGAACATGGATAAATGACATTTCAGGTCGGGACCCTTTGAAGAATGGTCTTTTGAGTTTTTTTTGTAAACCAGAATCTGCAGTTCCTTGTGTCTACGGGTTAAGGTGATGATGGTTTCTACCTCTGTCACCCGATTCTAGACCACTACTAACCTCTGGGTGACAGCAAAATGTCCTCATCTCCCCTGTAATCTGCTTACCAATTATTTTAAAATTATTCCCCTCAGTTTTGAGTCTTTGTAATGAAGGACAGATCCTTCCTATTTATTCTATGCAGGCTAGTCTTAATTTTATAAATCTAAATTGAATCTTCCCTCAGCCACCTTTGTTCTAAACATAGCCAATCTTTCCTCTTTTCAACCATGTTATTTACCCGTCTGCTAACTTTAAGAGCCTCTGGACTTACATTGTGCCAAACCGCTCAATGTACACCTATTTATCGAGCACTATTCAATAATTTGGTTTATACTTTATTGTCACATGTACCTAGGTACAGTGAAATGCTTTGTTTTGCATACAACCCGGTAAAATTATAAAATTATTATACAGTAGACCCTACCCAGGCAGTACACAGAGTCGTCACGTATCTGGTGCCGACAAAGTTACAAAAAGCCACACATTGCTGTGCTTCCTAAATGTACTACCTCACAATTCTTTGGATTAAGTGCTACTTTTCTGACCAGCCCTTACGGACCATCTGTATCTGCCTTCAGATTAACGCTATTCTCTTCACTATCGATCAAATGACCAATTCTTGATCAGCTCCAAACTTCTTTATTGCATCGTCTACATTTAAGTCTAATTTGATCAAGGTATATTAAGGAGAGCAAGTAACTGAATACACTGGACTCTCAAGAACCACAATGAACAGCCCTCCTGTCATAAATATATCCATTGACCATTGTCGTCACTTTGTGGCACCAGTTTTAGATCCATACAGATAGCACCCGTAGTCAGGATCAAACCCGGGTCTCTGGCGCTGTAAGGCAGCAGCTTTACAGCTGTAAGGCAGCTGTAAGGCAGCAGCTGTACAAAAGCATGAGAGGAATAGATCGGGTAGTTGCACAGAGTCTCTTTCCCAGAGTAGGGGAATTGAGAACCAGAGGACATAGGTTCAAGGTGAAGGGGAAAAGATTTAATAGGAATTCGAGGGGTAACTTTTTCACACAAAGGGTGGTGTGTACATGGAACAAGCTGCCAGAGGAGGTAGTTGAGGCTGGTACTATCCCATCATTTATTAACTGTTAGATAGGTGCATGGATATGACAGGTTTGGAGGGATATGGACCCAGAGCAAGATGGTGGGACTAGTGTAGCTGTGACATTGTTGGCCGGTGGCAAGTTGGGCTGAAGGGCCCGTTTCCACACTGTATCACTCTATGACTCTACCCACTGCTCCACTGGGCCACCCCATGTTCAGGTTCTGACAATTTATCCACTTTCTAAACCCTTTCACACTACAACAGCAACAGCACCATTTCCCACTGCAGAACATTCATTCAGAATGTTAGATATATCCTCTGTCTCCGCCTATAGGTTTGTGTTGGTTCCTAGGAGGGCTACTCTTAGTTATCTTCTTGCTTGCCAGTACTTTTATACTCTCTCTTTACTTTACCAATTCTCCTTTTTTTAATTTCACACACTCATGTTCTACACACTTACAATCTCACGGAGTATTGAGCTCTTGGTACCTGATGTAAGCTTCCTTTTTTTCTCTTGCCATAAGCTCGATGCACTTCATTACCTAGAGGGCCTTGGATATTATAGCCCTAGCCTTTCTTTTTAGTTGAGTTTAGCTTAGTTTATTGTCACATGTACCAAGGTACAATTAAAAGCCTTTGATGCATGCGAACCAGTCGGCAGAAAGCCGAACCATTACAGTCGAACCATCCACTGTCAACAGATACAGGATAAAGGGAATAACATTTAGTGCAAGATAAAGACCATTAAAGTCCGATAAAAAGATAGTCCGAGTGCCTCCATTGAGGTCAGTGGTAGGTGAGGACCGCTCTCTAGTTGTTAATAAGATAGTTCAGTTGCCAGATGACAGCTTGGAAGAAACCGTCCCTGGATCTGGAGGTGTGCGTTTTCAAACTTCTGTAGGAATCAGGTAGGTTAAGGTGGACTGAGCGGAGGTGTTCAGCGAAACGATCGTCGACCCTGCGCTTGGTCTCGCCAATATACAGGGGAATCAGGTAGGTTAAGGCGGACTGAGCAGAGGTATCCTGTACATCGGCGAGACCAAGCGCAGGCTCGACGATCATTTCGCTGAACACCTCCGCTCAGTCCACCTTAACCTACCTGATCTCCCGGTTGCTCAGTACTTTAACTCCCCCTCCCATTCCCAATCTGACCTTTCTGTCCTGGGCCTCCCCCATTGAGTTTGCTCCACTCTGGCTACAAAAACATGTTCTCCTGACTGCTCTTCAAGGAGTCTATATCCTCCACACCTTGTACACTGACCAGTCAATATTCCAGTTATCGTTAGGCTAATGTGAACTTGTCCCAAAGCCCCAATAATTGAAGCCGTGTGCTGCAGCCATTCACTCATCTGCACTATCCTTCTTTGGGGCAGCATGGTGGCGCAGGGATGGAGTTGCTGCCTTACGGCGCCAGTGACCCGGGTTCGATCCTGACCACTGACGCTGTCTGTACGGAGTTTGTATGTTCTCACTGTGACCACTTAGGTTTCCTCCGGGTGCTCCTGTTTCCTCCCACCTTCCATGGACCTGCGGTTTGTAGACAAATTGACTTCTGTAAATTGCCCCTAGTGTGTAGGGAGTGCACGAGAAAGTGGGATAACATAGAACTAGTGTGAACAGGTGATCAATGGCCGGCATGGGTCCACCCCTCCCCCCCCCCCCCCCCCCAACCCTCCCCCCACACCCGTCCCAGTCCCCCCGTCCGTTTGGAAGTCATCCCAAAAATGTGGCAGCCAGGCCAGGTGAGACGGCTGATCTCTACCTCATCGGGACATCAACGCTGATCGCCGTGTCGAATGTTCCGCCTGCAGCCAGAACTCCTGAACTCCGATCCGTCCCGGAGCCAGCAGATCCATTCTCATAGCCGACTTCCGTGGCCAACATTATGGGCTGGTAGCTCGGCTCCCGCAAGGCCATGACCTCTGTTTGTCCGAACACACAGATAATCCAGCAAAGGCTGTGGAACCAAAGGTGCCGGAAAATCGGAGGTGGACCTGTATTTAGTTTGAATGTAAAGCACAGGCTGAACATGGTATAACTTGACCAACTTGGATACTTTTCATTTCAGTATACATCAGCATTAACGTACGATGGGATACTGGTAATGGCTGAAGCATTCCGCTACCTCCGAAGACAACGAATTGGGATCTCGAGGAAAGGAAATGCCGGAGACTGCCTTGCAAATCCTGCTGCTCCTTGGGTTCAAGGCATTGACACGGAAAGGGCATTGAAGCAGGTAATGGCTAATCTATACCTCCCTCCTAACCCCATTCTCCTGCCTTCTCCCCATAATCTCTGACACCTGTACTAATCAAGTTATTGCCGATTGTCCGCTATAACCGAGTGACAGGGGTAAAGTGCAACCCAAAGCCGGGAGGGAAGAAACACGGCGTTAGGAAGGGTCAAACAAGCAAAGATTCAGAGGCTGGGAAGCCACAAGCCCACCTCCGGTTGCCCCCCCCCCCCCTCCCCCCCCCCCCCCCCCTCCCCCCCCCCGCTCTCCAAAGACATGCAGGTTTGTAGGTTAAATGGCTTTAGTAAAAATTGTAAATTGTCCCTAGTGTGTAAGAGAGGGCTAGAGTATGGGGATCGCTGGTCGGCACAGACCCTGTGGGCTGAAGGGCCTGTTTCCGCCCGGCATCTCTTAACTAGACAAAACTAAATGCTGTTGCAAACCTGCCTGATCTACATCTTCTGGCATCTCGTTCCATATTCCCACCACCTTCTGAGTGAAAATGTTGCCCCTCAGGTTCCTATTAAACCTTTCCCTTCTCACCTTAACAGAATTTCTCTGATCTGGAATCCATCCATCCCAGATCCATCGTCCAGACCTGCCAACACTGGTGCCCTATGTTCACTTACTTTTGTATTTAAAGAATTGTCCGAGCTGACCCCTGCATCAGAGGGCTGTTACATGAGGCAGAGCAAGATCCAAATGGCAAGTCAGCTCAGGCATTACAGCATGTGACCCGCTCCTGCCCTGCACTTATGGATTTTGACAGCTTTCTGTTGTCAACAGCTTTTGAAGTGTTTTTATTTGTTGCTAATAGAGATATTCAAATAAATAAACGGATTGACTGAAAGATACAGCATGGAAACAGGCCCCTCTGTTCATCGACACAAAAAGCTAGGGTAACTCAGCGAGACAGGCAGCATCTCTAGAGAGAAGGAATGGGTGATGTTTCGAGTCGAGACCCTTCTTCAGATTGACAATCGATCACCCACTTGCACTTATTCTATTTTATCCCACATTTGCATCCACTCCCCACACACTGAGGGCAATTTAAAGGGGCGGCACAGTGCCACAGCGATTGAGCTGCTGCCTTACAGCGCCAGAGACCAGGATTCAATCCTGACTATAGTCCCTGCCTCAATTAATTCGTACTGCAGCTTATTCGATACACCCACCACCCTTTGCATGAAAGATGAAGAGTAGAATAGTTTATTAAAAAATTGGGATTTTAATGAGTATAACGTCAAATCTAAAAAAGACTGAGATGGGGAGGTGGGGGTTCTGGATGAAAACTGCAGCTAAAAATCAATACCGTTTACAGGTATAATGAGGTTTCTGTCTTGTTCAAGGACCATCATTGAAGTGAATGAGATATGCTCTAACTAAACTGTTCATGACCACCTGTGGCCATGTAATGACTTGAATTCTAATGAAGGATGTCAGCTTGAATTTTGCACTGAATTTCCATCGATGTAATGAATACAACTTAACAACTGTGTAGGCTCCCAGGAAGAGACAGCACTCGAAAGAGCTGCATTAATGCTCTAAACCCAATCTATTTAACAACCCATCAGAAGGCAAAATGCGACCCATTGTTTTAAAATCCACACGAGGAAGGTTTTCTCAGAGTGGCAAAGTTATAGACTTTTTATAAGTACACAATTTTCTGTTTCACCTTAAATGACTCACAAAGGAGCGATCATTGTAGTCATGTGTAGGAAGGAACTGCGGATGCTGGTTTACACCGACGATAGACACAAAATGCTAGAGTAACTCAGAGAGTCAGACAGCATCTCTGGAGCGAAGAAATAGGTGACGTTTTGGGTCGAGACCCTTCTTCATACTGAGAGTCATTGTAGTCATGACATTTTAATTGTCTTCATCCAGCCCCAAATTATTTATTCAGGATAAATAACATTTAGAAATACTCAGAGGTGTATTAAGTTGATAAAGGATTTCACAATAGCAGGCAATTCTGTTTTGTGTAATAATAAAGCAAAGTTTAGTTAAAGCCAGTCCCTATTTTACCCCCAAAAAGAGTAACTCAGCAGGTCAGGCAGAATCTCTGGAGAACATGGATAGGTGATGTTTCGGGTCAGGACCGTTCTTCACACCCACCCCTGCCCCCACTGTTTTCGCCCATGGTTTTTAACTATTATTGTGCAATGCGGGGATTTCACTTTCCCAAAGTGGAAAAGGAAAAGGACTTCTATGGAAAATTATCAGTTTAGTTCGTTTGTTTAGAGAAACAGCATGGAAACAGGCCTTCAGCCTACCAAGTCGGCGCTGACCAGCGATCGCTGCTCTTGCGTCTCCAGCTTATTTCCTGCCCTTGTCCTATTATCAGACGTTGTTTAAAAGGAGGATGCAATGATGCAGGATGGTATTAAAGTAGTGGAGTGGAACAATCACCCATACACTAGTTCTATCCTAAACACTAGGGGCAATTTACAGAAACATACAAACCTGCATGCCTTTGGAGTGTGGGAGGAAACCGGAGCACCCGGAGAAAACCCACACGGTCACAGGGAGGATGTGCAAACTCCACTTAGACAGGAGGTCTCTGGCGCTGTGAGGCAGCAGCTCTCCCAGCTGCGCCACTGTGCCGCCCTGATATGTTTGTTTTTCTAAGATGTGACACTCATAATAATCTAACCAAGTCTAACTTGCCGCAGTGAAGCATCTACTATTTTGAACTCCAGTCCCAGAAATATCCATTGTCCTTTTTGATTATTTTTTCTGGTTTCCCAGAATATTTTAATGATTTCCACTGGTTCAGGCTTTCTGCTTTGATGACATTTAGGAGACACACAGGGCTGCAAAACTCAGGGTGACCATGTGACCTGCTAGCACTCATTTCCTATGTTCATACATGAATAATCAGTGAATCTTAAGACAGAAGGAGGCCATTTGCTACTTTGAAACAATCATCTAAAGGATCCTTTCCTCTCATTCTTCAGGTTCATAAGTTCTAGGAGCAGAATTAGGCCATTCAGCCCATCGTCCACTCCGCCATTCAATCATGACTGATCTATCTTTCCTTCTCAACCCCTTCTCCTGCCTCTCCCCGTAACCCCTGATACCCTTACTAATCAAGAATCTGTCAATCTCTGCCTTAAAAATATCCATTGACTTGGCCTCCACGCCCTTCTTAATTCCACAGATTCACCACCCTCTGGCTAAAGAAATTCCTCCTCATCTCCTTTCTATAGGTATATTATTTTATTCTGAGGCTGTGGCTTCTTGTCCGAGACTCTAGTGGAAATATCCTCTCCACATTTAATCTATCCAGGCCTTCACTATTTGGTAAGTTTCAATGAGGTCCCCCCCCCATCCTTCTAAACTCCAGCAAGTACAGGCCCAGTGCCATCAAATGCTCATCATATATTAAACAAATTATTCCTGGGATCATTCTCGTAAACCTCCTCTGGACCCTCTCCAATGCCAGCACATCCTATCTCAGATATGGGGCCCAAAACTGCTCAAAATACTCCAAATGCAGTCTTGTAAATCCTTTGCATTACATCCCCGTCTTCTCACAGAGCTTGACAGATTTGCCCTTTACAAATATGTATCCACTGCTATTTTAAAGTCATTGTTGAATCCATAGCCATCACTCAATCGAGCAGCCTTCCCAGATTGTAACTATTCACTTCATTAGTATTTGGTTGCTGGCTGACACAGATCCATAGATAGACACAAAGTGCCGGAGTAACTCTCCATGTCAGGCAACGTCTCTGGAAAAAAAGGATGGGTGACGTCTTGAGTCAGGACCCTTCTTCAGACTGAAAGTAGGGGGGAGGGAGCTGGAGGAAAGAAAAGCCCAGAACAAAGCAGGGCCGGCAACAGATGACCAAGTGGAGGCCACAATGGCCCATTGTTGGCTGGGGATGAGGTGATAACAAAGGGGTACAGGGATGCAAACAGTGGAACCAGTAGGATGACTGTAGGGTGGGGCAGGGGTGAGGGGGGAAAGCAGGAATGAAGGGGTTACTTAAAATTAGTGAAATGAACGTTCATACCGTTGTCGAAAGCTGCCCAAGAGGACAATAAGGTGCTGTCCTCCATTTTACATCAGGCCTCACTCTGACAGTGGAGGAGGCCCAGGACAGAATGGTCAGTATGGGAATGGGAGGGGGAGTTAAAGTGTTTGGAACCCGGGAGATCATGACCCACAGATCCCTAACTGATCCCTGCGACAGGATAGAAGAAAATTAGAACAGAAAGTGATGTTAATGTTAAGCTGTGCTAAAGCTTTCCATCAAAATGGTGATGTAATGCATATCTTTCCTCTTTGATTCATCGCAAGGTACGGATCCAAGGTTTAACAGGGAATGTTCAGTTTGACAACTACGGACGGCGAACAAACTTCACAATAGATGTATTTGAGCTGAAAAGTGCTGGCCACAGAAGGGTGAGTTACCGTGAGCAAGAACAAAAGCTGGTGTTAATCAATCTTCCACTTCCACCTCAAAGCAGGTTACGAGACTGAAGATAAACACAAAATGCTGGAGTAACTCAGCGGGTCAGGCGAGAGGGGATAGGTGACTTTAGGGGTCGAGACCCTTCATCAGACTGGGAGTCAGGGAGGGGGAAACTAGAGGTATGGGAAGGTCCAGAACAAAGCAGAGCCGGCATCGATGACTCAGGAAAGTTGGAGCCCACAATGGTTCATTGTTGACTGGGGAGGACGTGATAAAGATGGAATGCAAAAGGAAATTATCAAGAGGACTAGGATGGGGGAGGGATGGAGAGAGAGGGAGTGCAAGGGTTAGTTGAAGTTAGAGAAATCAAAATTCATACCACTGGGTTGTAAGCTGCCTAAGTGAAATATGAGGTGTGTTTCTACAATTTGCATGTGGCTCACTCTGACAGTGGAGGAGGTCCAGGACAGAAAGGTGACTGTGGGAGTAGGAAGGGTGAGTTAAAATGTTTGGAAAGTGGGAGGTCATGTAGGCCAAGGCGGACTGAGCCTAGGTGTTCAGCGAAACAGTCGCCCAATCTGCACTTGGTCTCGCCGATATATAGGAGTCCAATTTCTCTGCTTGTTGCAAAGTCAGTCAGGAAGGTCTTTCTTAGGGCATTTTAGACATTAGACAAACAATAATGTGCAAAAAAAAGTTTTTAATTGCTTGCTTTGATTTAGACATGGGACAGCCTACATATCAGACAGGGATCAGAAGTATCTGAAATCAAACTCTGTTTGATAATTGTATTGGATTGCTGCACTAAGACAGGTCATCCAGTCAATGTCTGTGTTGGTGTTAATGCTCCAGATCACACAACTGAGTCTAATTCCATCAACGTATCCTACAAACCTACAAAGTACTTGCAGGAATAAATCAGTCAGTCCCCAAAGTCTCTTCTGTCATTTAATATGATCGTGGCTGATCTGATTGTAACCTCAGGTCCCTATTTCCTTCTACCCATGCTAACCTTTCACCCCTTGCTTATCAAGAGTCTATCTGCTTCTGCCTTAATAATATTCACAGACTGTTTCCCCAACACTTTTTGAGAAAAGAGATTCTCTTATCTGTCTTAAAGGGATGGCTCCTTATTTTTATACATGACCACTAATTTCTTTTTTCACAGAAGGCAACGTCATCTCCACATTTCCCCTCTCCCGACCTCTCATGATCTTATATGTGTTGGTCAAATCTCCTCTGATTCTTCTAAACTTTATGAATATAAGACTTGTCTGCCCACGTTTCTCCTCATTGAACAATTCCATATTAGTCTGGTGAACATTTTTCTACACTTTTTCCAATACATTGACATATTTTTCTTGAATAAGGAGACGTAGCTGTACTCCAGATGTGGTCTCAGTCCTCCACTGTAGACGAGAACCATAATCACCCACTTTTGTAGATGGCTCTTCAGCAATAAGCAATAACATTCTGCTGGCCTTTCTAAATAGCAGCTGTGAACCTATCATTTTCCGAATCATTATATAAGGCACCAAAATCTGTCTGCATCTCAGCTTTGTAATCTCTCATGTTCATTAAGTTCATGTCATCGATGCAGAATTGGGCCATTTGGCCCATCGAGTCTACTCTGCCATTCAATCAGCTGATCTATCTTTCCTTCTCAACCCCAATCTCCTGCCTTCTCCCCATAACCCTTGACACCCTTACCAATCAAGAACCTGTCAATCTCCGCTTTAAAAATACCCAATGACGGCCTCCACAGATGTCTGTGGCAACGAATTCCACAGATTCATCACCCTCTGACTAAAGAAATTCCTTTCTAAAGGTGTATCCTTTTATTCTGACTCATCACTTAGATGATAGACTTTTTGTACTTTCTGCCAGAATAGACACTCACATTTTTCTATTCCTTTCTCAGTATGGTTATCAAGGATCCCCTTAAATGCATTATATGTTTGTCATCTCAATATTTCTTACAGTGGCTTCCTGCTAACTACTGCGTGTGTAAAGAAATACCTCCCAAAGCTTCTTGTACATTCACTAGTGATTATCTTAAATATACGGCCTCTAAAGACTGATGCTTGGACACAAAGATAAATGATCTTGAAAGCGCAAGTTGACCCAGTGATGTTTTAAAACAGATTAGCCAGAGACAAGTTCTAGTAAAAACAATTAGAGCTGTTTTATGTCAAGTCAGGGAGGGGATGAACCAAATTGTTGGCTAAGCCATGAACTGTTCTAAAGTATTGGAACGATTGATGCACAATATGATGTGAGTGAGTCTGACAAATCACTTGCCTTGCGCGTGGTAGTCTGGTTGATCAGAATTCATTGTGGACACAGCCCAGGCCATCACGCAAACCAGCTCCCTTCCATTGACTCCATCTACACCTCACGCTGCCTAGGCAAGGCTACCAGCATAATCCAGAACGAGTATCACCCCGGACACTTCGTCTTCTCCCCTCTCACATCAAGAACATCTTGGCTGATCTTTGACCTCAGCACCACATTTCAGCACTATCTCCACTTCCCTCAAAAAGCGTGGAAGTACCCAAAAAACACACTTTTGTCATTCACCGCATAGCTTCATCATCAGCACACCTGCCGGCACACACAAGGCAGCACAGTGGTGCAGCTACTGGAGTTTCATGGCGCCAGAGTCCCAGGTTCGATCCTACCTCTGACTGTGTGGAGTTTGCACTTTCTCCCTATGACTGCGTGGGTTTCCTCTGGGTGCTCCAGTTTCCTCACACATCCCAAAGGCGTGCGGGTTGGATAGTCCTCTGAAAATTGCCCCCAGTGTATGGAGTGGATGAGAAAGTGGGATAGCATAGAACTAGTGTGAACGGGTGATTGATGGTTAGTGTGGACTCGGTGGGCCGAAGGACATGTTTCCATGCTGCATTTCTAAACTAAACTATCTCCTGGAGCAACCACCTTACAAAACATAAAGCCACCCTTTGTTTCTGGTACATACTGGGTTATCAGATATTGGCTGAGGCGAGCGAGAGGAGTTGCTGTCTACTTCACGACCTGCTCATTTAGAATAGGCCCGATCAGAAAGATTTCCACTCTAGCCTGCTCCCTTTCCATTGGGTATATTCGCAGCCGATATAAAAAAGGGAGAAATTCAACAGATTTTATTTGAAATATTTTTTAATTAACCAGCATTTTTGCAGTTACAAAAAGGCTTGCATTTTCCTTTTAACCCTGGGGGATTTCATTCAGTAGGACCTGCCCACATTCTGAGAGACAGCTCTGTGGTTTGCAAGACAGTAGGAAGAGAGAAGGACACAGAAAGTTGAACGTTGATAGTGACGCCTGGGACAATGCATGATATAATTGAACAAATGATTGAAAATAATCGGGAATGCTGAATTCCTTAGTGGCTTTGGTTTCATGTTGTGCATTAAGGCATTATCCGATTATGAACTGTTCAGTGATATACATAGTTGTATTAGAGCCCTTAATGCAATCTGCAGATTTAGTGTTTACCATGAGATTGCAGCAGGTGCACTGCATTGCACTTGGTAAAACAGTCAGGAATTATGTACTGCGGTCACACGTCACAGCAGAAACTCCCACATCGTGCCTTCAGTCTAGATCTTGGTTGCAAAGCAAGCAATTTGCACTGCTGCATGTGAATCTATGACCACATTTAATGCAGCAAAAATACTATTGGCCATTTCTTCAGGCACGTAACCTAATCAAATCTGTCATGGCTCAATTATTCCAATGATTGTCCGTGGCATTTTGTGAGAATGCTATCTGTGGCGTCTTTCACTTCAAAAGGACAAAGATAAAAGCATCAAAATCAGTTTTGCAATTCAAGTGATCCTTATAAAATAAAAGTTCACTGTTCCCAGTTGCTTGACCTTGGTAGAAAATGATTTAATGCCACTTAGAACCCTTCATTAAAAGTGCCGGAGGGACAGAACTCAGTTGTCAGTGTGATCATGGCCAGGTAATGGTGTAAACCACGTATAAAGCGGGGTGTGAATGTGTTAATGACGCCTTCCTTAGCTGATCTCAGAACTGCACGATAGACCATAACACAGTTGTCTTTTAATGAGAATATGCAGGAAGGAACTGTAGATGCTGGTTTACACCGAAGATAGACACAAAAAGCTGAAGTAACTCGGCGGGTTAGGCAGCATCTCTGGAGAAAAGGAATAGGTGACGTTTCTGATCGAGACCCTTCTTCAGACTGAGAGTCAGAGGAGAGGGAAACGAGAGATTTAGAAGGTACATGAGTGCTGTTAGCAGCCCAGGGGCTAGCAATTTCCTATTAAATAGTACCGCAGTGTAATACAGAGTGGTTAAATACACCTTACCCATTTCGATGTGAAGTTTCCCCTGTACTTAAATGACAGAAAAATAGAAATCAGTCTTTAAAGCATAATTTAACTGCACTTCAACAATTGACCTGCTTCACTCTGAAAATAATACCAACTCTTTTGGGAAAAAAACAATTATAATTAACTATCTTATCTGAGAAAAATCTTCTCGTACCTCTAAATTACCAAGAATAAGCCTCCCTTACATCTGGTGAATTCCCCCACACCAGAGACAAATGTTTATCCATATCTTGTAGGATTTATCAGGATCCACCTATGAGTTTAGTTTAGTTTAGTTTTAGGAGCATGGAAACAGGCCCTTCAGCTTGATGAATCAATGCCAACCATCGGTCACCTGGGATGAAGCTAATGCACCCAGAGAAAGCCCACGCAGTTGCAGTGAAAATGTTCAAGCATACAAACTCCACACAGACAGCGCAGCTAGTCAGGATCAAACCTGCTTCAATGCAGCTGAGAGGCAACATTTCTCCTTGCTGCACCCACGGTGCTGCCCTGCTGACCATGGTGCTGAAAGGAAGGTGAGAACATGAAGGAGGAGGTTAGGTGACGAATGGAGTGACAAAAATATCCGGCAATGGAACAAGAACAGACACCAAGCCTGGAGGAACTGAAGATGTCAGTTCTGTTTAGTTTAGTTTAGTTTATTTTAGAGATACAGCGCAGAAACAGGCCCTTCAGCCTACTGAGTCTGTGCTGACCAGCGATGCCCACACACTTACACTATTCTACACACACCAGAGGCAATTTATAATGACACCAAGCCAATTAGCCTACAAACCTGTACGTCTTTAGAGTGTGGAAAGAAACCGGAGATCCCAGCGAAAACCCAAGTAGTTCGAGGGAGAACATACAAATGCTGTACAGACAGCACCTGTAATCAGGATCAAACCCGGGTCTCTGGCATTGTGAGACAGCAACTCCACTGCTGTCTGCGCCACGAGATCAAAACAACGATATTATTGCTAGACCCGCTATCTGAAAAAGTGGAAGAAAGCAGAAAGTGTTGTACCCTTCGATGAGTCTGGAATGGCATAAAGTTCCACCCATCTGTTTACCTTTTCTGAGGAAGTTGTGAGATTCAGATTCAGATTCAGATTCAGAAACCTTTATTGTCTGTCGTAACAGAAAATCTTCTTTGACGTGGCTCAACATACAAACAGGACAATGTACTGATAAGCAGTCATACAACACAGATTTCTGCGAGCACACACAGTGTGTATAGATCTTAAAAGCAAGTATAAAGATTAAAAACTGTAAAAATAGACAAGATAAAAGTTGTGGATACGTGTAAAGTGACAGTACGTCAGGGTTAATTTGTCCCTTGTTCATTTTTTATTTAAGCTGTTTATGACAATGGGTATGAATGAGTTTTTGTGGATGTTTTTCTTGGATATGGGGACTTTATATCAGCGGCCTGATGGCAGAAGTTGGAAGGACTTGTGCAGGGGGTGGGTGGGATCCTGTGTAATGAGGTTGGCTTTCCTTTTAACTGCCTGGGTGTGGAGTACTGATAATTGATTTTGAGTTTTGCCAGTTATTTTGCTTGCTTGATTGATGATCCGGGAAAGCTTTGATTTGTCTTTAACAGAGGTGAGGGTGAACCAGGATGTGATGTTAAAGGTGAGTACAGATTCTATAAGTGATTTATAGACTGGGCCTGTATACGCTGGAGTTTAGAAGGATGAGGGGGATGTCATTGAAACTTACTGACTAATGAAATGTGAATGTGGAGAGGGTATTTCCAGTAATGGGAGAGTCTAGGACCAGAGTGCACAGCCTCAGAATGAAAGGACGTACTTTTAGAATGGAGAAGAGGAGGAATGTCTTTAGTCGGAGGGTGATGAATCTGTGGAACTTCATTGCCACAGACGGCTGCGGAGGCCAAGTCATTCAGTATTTTTAGAGCGGAGATTGATAGATTGCTGATTAGTAAAGGTGTGAAAGGTCACAGGGAGAAGGCAGGAGAATGGCATAGATCAGCCGTGATTGAATGGCGGAGCAGATTCAATGGGCCGAATGGCCTAATTCTGCTCCTATGTCTTATGGTCTTATTGTCCTTTCAATGGTAGTACACAACTTAACATATTTGGAATATTTAGTCATTTGATCGGGTAAACAATTTCAGGTCAGATAAAGAATTAGATTTGTTCCCGTAGGGGGCAAGTTTGTCGATAATGGCAGTGGTTTGACATGTGGACTGAAGGTGCTTTGAAAATTACTGTTCATCGCATTTATTAATGATTGGATGAAAGTATCTAAGGAAGTGCCTGCATGTTCATTGCTAACACAAAGATACTTATAAGTGATACACTGCTAGATGTGAACAGCAGATTGGAAAGATTTCTAAATATGATAGGGGAACTGACTTGCGTGCAGCTAATGTTTAGTTTGTTTAATTTAGAGATACAATGCGGAAACAGGCCCTTCGGCCCACCCGTAGTCAGGATCGAACCAGGCTCTCTGGTGTTGTAAGGTTGTAACTCTATCGCTGTGCAACCATGCCACCCTGTCTTTAATCTATGGAATTCATGCCACAGACGACTGTAATGTCCATGTCAACGGGTATTTGTTAAAGTGGAGATGAACAGGTTCTTGATTAGTAAGGGTGTCAAAGGTTATGGGGAGAAGGCAGGAGAATGGTTAAGAGGGAAAGATAGATCAGCCATGATTGAATGGCGGAATAGACTTGATGGGCCGAATGGCCTAATTCTGCACCTATAACTTATGAACTTCAGACTGGTTCTGAAACGTCTCCTGACAGTTCCATCCCCGGATGCTGCTTGACCCGCTGAGTTCCTTCAGCACTGTGTTTTGCTCAAATTTACAGTACCTGCAGTTTCTTTAGTCTCCAAGGAATTATCCTCTTTTTGTAAAACCCTGGTGAGGCCTCATTTGGTACGCAGTGTCCAGTATTAAATCCTCGCATAGTTATTGATTTAAAGGACTCGAAAAAGGTACCTAGTTTCAGGGCCATTAGCTACACAATGGGTTTGCACAGTTTGGGCTTTCCTACTTACAAAAAGTTTGAGACTTCAAGGGGATTAGATTGATATCTTGACAATAATAATTCAGTCCCAGGATGCAAGCTATTTCAGTTAGATAGATTGGTGAGAATCAAGGGGCATCAGTATCATCATTAAGCAGATCAGATGTTTAGTTCAGTTTAGTTAAGTTTGGTTTAGTTTAATTTAATTTAGTTTAGTTTAGAGATACAGGGTGAAAACAGGCTCTTCAACCCACTGAGTCCACACTGATCAGCAATCATCCATACACTAGTTCCTTCCTACACTCCAGGGACAATTTACAGAAGCCAATTAGCCTACAAACCTGGAGATAGACACAAAGTGCTGGAGTAACTCAGCGGGTCAGACAACATCTCTGGAGCTGCTCCCTGACCTGCTGAGTTATTCCAGCACTGTGTCCATCTTCAGTACATACCAGCATCTGCAGTTCCTTTCGACACAACCTACAAACCTGTACACCTTCGGAGTGTGGGAGTAAACCGGAGCACCTGGAGGAAAACCACGCGGTCACAGGGAGAATGTGCAAGCTCCACACAGACAGCACCCATGGTCAAGATCAAATCCGGATCTCTGGCTCTGTAAGGCAGCAACTCTCCCGCTGGGCCACCGTGCCACCCTAATGGCCTTGGAATTATTAATAGTAGCAGTTCCAGTGTAGTGTGGAAAGGTTCCAGATCAGAGTGGAAAAGCCTGTGGTGTCTTGTCATTTTTATCAACTTTCTCATCCATAAAATGTCCTCTAATTAATTACCAATGTTCTTGTCCATAGATTGGCTACTGGAATGATGCAGACAAACTAGTTCTAATTCAGAATGAGATGATGTTTCCGAATGATACTTCCGGCTTGGAAAATCGCACTGTTTACGTCACTACTATACTGGTGAGCCAGCGTTCCCTGCCTTCTCTACCTAATTAATACAAACATGCTTCCATGGTTTTACACGTTTACAACAGCAAAATCTTGCGGATGTTCAAAGCCTGAAATAAAAACAGCAAATCTCTTTGTCAAATCTAAACAGGCCGGGCAGCATCTGTGGGTAAAGAAATAATTGAACATTTCAGGCAAGTGCCCTTTCAAAGGGTGATGACTGTGAGTCTGCTTAATTGTCTGAAGAAGTGTCTCGACCTGAAATGTTACCTGCTCATGTTCTCCAGAGGTGCTGTCTGACCTGCTGAGTTACTCCAGTGCTTTGCGTCCTACTTGTTTCTTCCTCATTTCTTTTAACAGTGAGTGGTTTGGCCGGGGAAATTGGATGATGATGCAGTGTTCAGAGTTGCTTGCGTAGACTGGACAGTGTCGCATTACTGCTGGCAAATCTTCAACTGCATCAGCGTGTAAAATGTCACATCTTTATTTGCTAGAGTCAGCATTTCTACAACTGTTATCATCTTCACTACACAAAGGGTATATTCGTCCTTAATCGCATTAGAGTTATAGACTCATACAGTGTAGAAACAGGCTCTTCGGCCCAACTTTCCCACACGGACCAACACGTCCCAGCTACACTAGTCCCACTTCCCTGCATTTGACCCATACACCACTCTAAAGTTTTCTTATCCACGTACCTGTCTAATTGCTTCTTAAATGTTGTGATGGTCCCAGCCTCAAATACCTCCTCCTGCAGCTCGTTTCATACACCCACCACCCTGTACAGAAAAAGTTACCCCTCAGATTCCTATAAAAACGTTCCCCCTTCACCTGAAACCTATGTCCGCTGGTTCTCGATTCCCCCACTCTGGGCAAGAGACTCTGTGCCTTTATCCTATCTATTCCGATCAGCATTGCTGAATGTATTATTCCAGATTAAGAATGAACTTCAACGAGATAAATTGGAGACATGGGTGATCAAAGTTTGTTTTATTAACAAGAGGATGGTGCAAGGAACGCTTTGTAGGGGCGTTTGATACAGATGATGTTAGCAACTGAGAGGAATGGGCAACATTTCAACCGTGCTTTAAATTGCAGTGCTGAACTTGGCAGTGTTCATTGGTAATATCAATAAATCATCTGGGTTGTACAGTGTGGATGGAGCAGGACCACACATCACCATGGGAAGGAAGTCTTGTTGACAACCAACTTTTATTTCCATTCCCATACTGACCTTTCTATCCTGGGCCTCCTCCACTGTCAGAGCGAGGCCACATGCAAATTGGAGGAACATCACCTCATATTATGCTTGGGTAGATTACAACCTTACAGTTTACAGCTTGCAGTGGTACGAACATTGATTTCACTAATTTCAAGTAACCGTTGCATTCCCTCTCTCCCCTCCTCCCCCCATGCTAATCATCCTACCAGTTCCACTGTTCGCATCCCGAAACATCACCTTCCCCAGCCAACAATGCACCATTATGGGCTCCGTCCTTCCTGAGATCCTGAGATCATATGTTGCAGGCCCTGATTTGTTCTGGCCTTTACTAGCCACCAGTTTATTTCCACCCTCCCCACCTCTACTTTCAGTCTGAAGAAGGGTTCTGACCCGAAACATCACCTACTCCAGACATGCTGCCTGACCCGCTGAGTTATTCCAGCATTTTGTGTCTACCTTTGGAGTAAAGCAGCATCTGCCGTTCCTTCCTACACATCCTAACCAATTTTTATGATGAATGAGATTAACCTTGGAGCCAGTGTTGTCAACAATGGAGGAGAGAGGTCTTCACTCAGCACCAGTACAGGGCTATTCTCCCCTCTCCCATCAGGCAAGAGGTACAGAAATGTGGGAAACACATAACTCCAAAATCAGGGACAGTTTCTTCCCAGCTGTTATCAAGTAACTGAACCATCCTATCAACAACTAGAGAGCGGTCCTGAGCTACCATTTACCTCATTGGAGACTCGCGGGCTATCTTTAATCGGACTTTACTGGACTTTATCATGCATATCGGGCACAGAGATTGACACCCGCCTGTCCTTCTCCCAGCACACAGACTCTGTGTACAAGAAGGCACAGCAACGCCTGTCTATAAATCACTTATAGAATCTGTACTCACCTTTAACATCACATCCTGGTTCACCCTCACCTCTGTCAAAGACAAATCAAAGCTTTCCCGGATCATCAATCAAGCAAGTAAAATAACTGGCAAAACTCAAAATCAATTATCAGTACTCCACACCCAGGCAGTTAAAAGGAAAGCCAACCTCATTACACAGGATCCCACCCACCCCCTGCACAAGTCCTTCCAACTTCTGCCATCAGGCCGCCGATATAAAGTCCCCCTATCCAAGAAAAACATCCACAAAAACTCATCCATACCCATTGCCATAAACAGCTTAAATAGAAAATGAACAAGGGACAAATTAACCCTGACGCACTGTCACTTTACACGTATCCACAACTTTTATCTTGTCTATTTTTACAGTTTCTAATCTTTATACTTGCTTTTAAGATCTATACACACTGTGTGTGCTCGCAGAAATCTGTGTTGTATGACTGCTTATCAGTACATTGTCCTGGTCGTATGTTGAGCCACGTCAAAGAAGATTTTCTGTTACGACAGACAATAAAGTTTTCTGAATCTGAATCTGAATCTGAATTAAACATTATTCCCTATATCCTGGATCTGTACATTGTGGACAGTTCGATTGTAATCGTGTATAGTCTTTCCGCTGACTGGATAGCACACAACAAAAAGCTTTTCACTGTACCTCAGTACACGTGACAATAATAAACTAAACTAAACTGAACACCTCTTCAACCTTTTATCACACATCAATCCCTATATCACAACCCAATTAATCTTTTCTGGACTTCCTGCAAGGTTGCACATCCTTCCTTTAATATGGAGCCTGAGACTGTATGCAGTAATCCTGCTGTAGTCTCAGCAGTGCCCCGTATCATTGCATCAAAACCTAATGATCCAACAATTATTTGTTGCATACACATTCCACCCAAGAAGCAACTACTCAATCAGCCAGGAAACTGGATCAAAATATTAAATGTTTGTGTAGGAAGGAACCACAGATGCTGGTTTACACTGAAAGTAGACACAAAATGCTGGAGTAACTCAACGGGTCAGGCAGCATCTGTGGAGAAAAGGAATAGGTGACGTTTTGGGTCGAGACCCATCTTTAGACTGAAAGTCAGCGGAGAGGGAAACTAGAGGTATGAAAAGGTTCAGAGCTAATCCGAGCCGGATTAGAGGGTTTCTGGATTAGAGGGTTTCAGCTCCAAGGTGTGGTTGGATAAACTTGGAGGGTTTTATTCGGAACATCGGAGGTTGAGGGGAGACTTGATAGAAGTATATAAAATTATGAGAGTCATAGATAGAGTAGACAGTCAGAACCTTTTTCCCAAGGTGGAAATGTCTAGCATTAGAGGACACAGCTATGAGGTGAGAGGGGCAAATTTTATGGCGATGTGCGGGGCAGGTTTTTTACACAGAGGTTGGGGGGGGGGGGGGCTGGAATGCATTGACAGGGGTGGTGATAGAGGCAGATACGAGATACGACAGTGGTGTTTAAGCGACATTTAGATTGGCACATTGATAAGCAAGGAACAGAGGAATATGGATCATGTGCAGGCAGATGAGATGAGTTTAACTTGGCATCATGTTTGCAACAAATGTTGGCTGTAGGCCCTGTGGGCTTGTTCCTGTACTGTACTGTTTATGTTCTAAAAGATGATGTAAGCAATATTTGCGAACGGGCCAGAAAAGACTGGCAAATGATTTGCAACGATAGGATTTAATATTACTTGTGCCTCCCCCAACATCGCCCCCTGCTGCTGCATGGTGGTAATGAGCAACCAGGGCAGACCCGGACTTGTACTCGTCTTGTACTTCAGTCTCGGGCAAGCACTGCAGTTCACACACAACAAGGACATGCAGGAACAGACGCTAATGGTATTTGACGTTGAACCGTATATTTTATTCAAAGGTGGATTAAAGATTAATGAGCAGAGTGTCAAAAGCTCCATGGGATGTGTTGCAGCAGTAAGTTTCCTCACCAAGGTCAAGACAGACCTACTATTTTTGTGGGAGTGCGGCAGGCCTGTAGTAATTACCTCTCAAGCAATCAAATTGGTCAGAGGGAAATGGTAACTGTTCCCCTGGCCAAAGATCTAAAGACTTTAGAGATACAACATGGAAACAGGGCCTTCGGCCCACTGAGTCTGCACCGACCAGCGATCCCCCTGAACACTAGCACTTTCTTACATACCAGGGACAATTTACAATTTACAGAATCTAATTAATCTACAAACCTGTACGTCCTTGGAATGTGAGAGGAAACTGGAGAAAACCCATGCGGTCGCTGGGAGAACGTACAGACTCCATACAGACAGCACCCATAGTCAGGATCCCTGTCAATATTGGAAAACTTAAAATCCCCCACTAAGATATTCCTTCTGCTCTTACACTTTGCTTACACATCAGTCTCTCTAATTTTGGATATGGCATGTGATCCTTTTGGATACACACGGATATGCAGGGGATGGAGGGATATGGATTATGTACAGGCAGATAAGATTTGAGATGAGATGAGGGAGGATACCAGAGCACCCAGAAATAGCCAACACGGTCACTGGGAGAGCGTACAAACTCCATACAGGCAGCACCCGTAGTCAGAATCGAACCCGGGTCTCTAATGCTGTAAAGCACACACCAAAGACGTACAGATTTGTAAGTTAATTGGCTTCGGCAAAATTGGAAATTGTCCCTAGTGTGTAGGGTCGTGCTAGTGTATGGGGTGATCGCTGGTTGGCGCAGACATGGTGGGCCAAAGGGCCTGTTTCTGCGCTGTATCCTTAAAGTCTAAAGTTAAATCTATATCTGTAAAGATGAGTTGTATCTGGCCTAGTAGGAGCAGGGTTTAAGGGTTTTATGGACAAATGTCTTCATCCTGACCAAGTTATATCGATATGCAGTGAATAAGCAGCTTAAATTAAACGTACTGTATAATTTGTTGAACGTACTGTAAGTGCTGATCCTGAGTGAATAAATGTCTGTGGAACGGAGGTGGTTGGATACTGACACTGGATTAATTACCTGCATTCTCAACTCTGATTATTTGAAATATTCCTAGCTTAGAGCAGAGCATTCATAATCTTAGAAGGAAATTAATATAAGTAAACCAGACCCACTTACCAAAAGGGACAATGTCCTTTTAAGATCGGGATTTGGAAAGAGTTAGAATCTAATTACTTAAGGGAAGGTTTGCAATAAATTGTTTTGATTTAAAAACCCTCTGGCTTGTTGCAGTTTTACAGAATTAGAACAGTTAATTACATTTATCTGAACACTGACCGCCTAACAACCTCTTTATGTCTTGTGGGTGGGAAGATCTGCTTAGCCTGGTGTGGCAAATGGAAATATATTGAAGACTAACCTGAGTAAATCAAAGCCACCAATGAAGATTTCCCCTGAAATGTTCTTATAATAGAACAACAGGGATGATATCAGGGAAAAACCAGTAAATGATGGAAATTAAAGTTTAGAGATACAATGCAGAAACAGGCCCTTTGGCCCACTGAATCCACACCGACCAGCAATCACCTATATACTAGTTCTATCCTACACACTAGGGACAATTTACAGAAGCCAATTGTTTGGCCACCCTATCTACCTGTGGTGCCACTTTCAATGAACTATGTACAGTACCTATATTCCTAGATCCCGATGCCGTACAACACTCCCAAGAGTCCTACCATTCACTGTGTGGGTCCCACCCATGTTAGTCTTCCCAAAATGCAACACCTCACATTTCTCTGTACTAAATTCCATCAACCATTCCTCATCCCACCTGCCCAACCGATCAAAATCCTGTTGCAATTTTTGACAACCATCTTCACTATCTCCAATACCACCCACTTTTGTATCATCTGCAAACTTGCTAATCATTCCATGTGTGTTCTCATCCAAATCATTGATATTGATGACAAACAGTAACGGGCCAAGCACTGAACCCTGAGGCACACCACTAGTCACAGGACGCCAGTCCAAAAAGCAACATTCCACAATCACCCTGTTTCCTTCCATGGAGCCAATTTTCTATACATTCAGCTATTTCTCCTTGGATCCCTAGCGATCCAACCTTCCAGAGCAGCCTACCATGCGGAAACTTGTAGAGAAGGCTGGGACTTGAAATAAGGGATGATCTTATAGAAGTGTACAAAATCATGAGAGGAATAGCTCGGCAAAATGAAACAGAGATTATTGGTTTAAGGTGAGGGGGAAAGTTTTAATAGGAATCTGAGGCGTTACTTTGTGTGGTAGGTGCATGGAACGAGCTGCCGGAGGAGGTTGTTGAGGCAGGTACTATCGCAACATTTAAGAACCTTTTGGACAGGTACATGGATTGGACATGTTTAGAGGGATATGGGTCAAACGCAGACTGGTGGTACTTATGTAGATGGGACATGTTGTTTGGTCTGGGCAAGTTGGGCCGAAGGGCCTGTTCTCCACGAAGCATGACTCTAATAACAGAGTGTCAATAGTAGTCATGGACTGAACTGGAGCAACATTGGATAGCTGGGGGAAATGCTCACAGTGAGGCAACGTGAAAAAACCCGCACTCATTTGATCCAGGGGAGTTGCACAAATAAATGTTGTCTCCGACAGATCATTGTGAATATGGTCAACTGCAATATTTATTGCACCAGCATATCTCTGTGGGGTTTATTTTGTAAGTGGCTAACATCACTTGAAACCAACCTGTATCAATTGAAGATAAACACAAAGTGCTGGAGTAACTCATCGGGTCAGGCAGCAATTCTGGAGAAAATGGATGAGTGACGTTATGATTCGGGACCCTTCTTCACACTACGATTGCTTGTTTCTACAGTGTCAATTGCAATACTGTTTGCACCACTTATGTGAAGGGCAAGTGCTCGTTAGCTCAAAAAAAGGACACAAGGTGCTGGAGTAACTCAGTGGGTCAGGCAGTAACTCAGTGGGTCAGGCAGTAACTCAGTGGGTCAGGCAGTAACTCAGTGGGTCAGGCAGTAACTCAGTGGGTCAGGCAGTAACTCAGTGGGTCAGGCAGTAACTCAGTGGGTCAGCCGGCCCTGCGGTCTGCGGTGCTTCTGGCTGCGGCGCGGTGGGAAATTTTAAATCTCAGACCGCCGGCCTGCGGCCTACACCAACCTGAAGCCGCGGTCTCCGGTGGGGGAGGCACTGATTCAGGACTTACCTTGACTTTGATTCGTCTGGACGCCTGCAGCGGCGGCTGCGGAGGGTTGAGGTCCCGACCACGGGGGAAAATGGAGGAGGACTGGCCAAATTTTGTGCCTTCCACCACAGTGATGAATGCTGTGGTGGATGTTTGTGTTAAATTTTTATTGTGTTTTTGTGTGTTCTTTTTCATTGTACCGCTGCTGGCAAATTCATTTCACTTGCACTGTATGTGCAAGTGATAAATAAAACTGATTGTATTGCATTGTATTGCATCTCTGGAGAACATGGACCCATTGGCTCCCCCTGCTGGCGGATGTTATTACAAAGGTTCAGGATGGTTGCTGGCGGGCATGTTGGGCAGGGAAGGGAATGGGCATTTACCACCACCAGCAGCTCTGGGTGCCTTATTGGATGAGGCAGAGTGGAGCCATGAATATACAAAGGCGCAGGAAGCATGCATGTGCGGGAGGATGATGTACTTCACATTGTCTACCCATGCTAATCATACTAATTCTACTGAAGAAGGTTCCCGACCCGAAGCGTCCTCCAGAGGTGCAGAGATCTGCTGAGTTATTCCAGAGCTTTATTTCCTTCCAAACCTGTGGAAGCAACCTCTCCATGGAGCTAGTACCCTAGGTATGAGAACTGCTCACCCCAGATCACCAGCAGAAAGGCCACCAACTGAGGGCACTGCTCCAGAGCTGCTTCTCATCCATATTCAAGCAGCTCACACATCAGTGCCTGGGAGCAGTCTGGCTGTGCTGAAATGTTAAGGTCAGAGCAGTGTATTTCAGCACCAAGGACAGCTCTTCCCACAGCCCGCAGCCTGCAGCAGCTTTTAAGACCTGCAGCAAACACAATTTGTGGCAACAGCCCGTAGAAATCGATCAACGACTAATGTGACTGATCAGCAAGTGGCAGATGCTCCCTTTAATTACTACTGTGGGAGGTGTGCAAGGTTAAGATCGAGTCTGAGCTGGAGAGGGAGAGGGAGAGAGAGAGAGAGAGGGAGAGGGAGAGGGAGAGGGAGAGAGAGAGAGGGAGAGAGAGAGACAGACAGACAGACAGACAGACAGACAGACAGACAGACAGAGAGGGAAAGGAGAGTGAGAGAGAGACAGAAAGATAGAGGAGAGAGAGAGGATGATAGAGAGAGGAGAAAGAGAGAGGGATTCAATGAGACTTTATTGTCACACGTACCTAGGTGCAGTGAAAAGCTTTGTTTTACATTTACCCTGGTAACATTATGCAGCTGACCTCACCTAGGTAGTACACGTGTCGCCAAAGTTACAAAAGTTCACCGAACAATCCTATCTACTGCACGTGTCAGCAGCCCCCCCTCTGCCGGGTCCCCCCTGGTTCTCGGCGACCTTGCTCGCTCTCCGAGGGCCCGCTTCTCCGCCATCAAAATGTTGCTTCAAATGGCCAGAAGCCATTTCTGTTTACACGCAACATGACAGAGTGAAGAGCAAACACTTTTGAAAGGTGTTAAAATGGTGGGGACGGAGCCAATGACTGCATTAATATTTATAAAAATATCAATTTCAGCTGAATGCAAAGAAACCTCTCCCTCAGTGTTTCAAGCAAAAAGCCGCATTTTGCGACTTGCTTCCTCAGGAAGAGAGTTTTGCCTCACAGGCAAATCAGAAATTCAGCTCGTTCTGCATGCAATTAATATAAGTGATCAAAATAAATCATGCACTCTGTAAATCCAAAATTCTGACATTCACTCCCAGGTACATGGCTACTCAGCAGGAGTGGTGCCTGAAATCGCTCCCCACTGTACTTTGCTGATTTGGTATTAATTAGACTCAAATCAAATCGGGAAGTACAAATTATTTGCAAAGCAGGAGGCTGTTCACACTGGATGTTGGTCTCAAGGTGAAATGACACCTACAGATAGCACTGATTATATTAGATCATGCAGAGCTGACTACAGTTTCTCATAGTTATTGCTCTGCTAAATTAACACGGAAAGCAGAAATAAATGGTGAGTAACAATGGATCTTTAAAATGAAATGTTTCAACGTTTGTGTTCATCATGTGGGCAGGAGTCATTGCAGTCTTTCAAAAGACAGTTATACCAAAAATAAGTTTAGTGGCCTTATCTGGTGGAAAGTTCTAGCCTTAGAAACAGACTGAGCTTGAAACTCATTGCTGCAAAACAAATTATATATATATATATATATCCTCTCTCTCTTTCTCTCCTCCTTCTCTGTTTTTCTATCATTTCTTCTCTCCTTTCTCTCTCCCTCTCTCTCTCTCCCTCTACCCTCCCTCTCCTTAGCTCCTCCCTCCTTTCTCTCTACCCTCATCTTTCTCTGTCTGTCTCTCTCTCTCTGTCTCTCTTTTTTTCTCTTTTTTTTAAAGTGTACAAACAACAGTATTTATTAAAGCAAAACACAGTAAAACTATTAATTAATTGCCAAGTCTCAGGCCCCTCTGCACATTCGAGTCTCCTGGCTGAGATGGCTGGCCTGGAGACCTCGAGTCCTGACAGCGACACGCACTATGATCCAAGCACGCTCTCTCCCCCTCCCTCTCCCTCTCCCTCTCCCTCTCCCCCTCCCTCTCCCTCCCCCTCCCCCTCCCCCTCTCCCTCTCCCTCTCCCTCTCCCTCTCCCTCCCTTTCTCTCTCCGTATCTGTCTCTCTCTCTCTCTCTCTCTCTCTCTCTCTTTCTCTCTCTCTCTCTCCCTCCCTCCCTCCCTCCCTCCCTCCCTCCCTCCCTCCCTCCCTCTCCCTCTCTCCCTTTGTCTCTTCTACCCTCCCTCTCTCCACTTTCATTATCTCTCTCTATCTCCTGTCTCTCATCTTTCACTCTCCTGCTCCCTCTCTCCCTTCCTCTCCCTCTCTCTCTCTCTCCCCTCCCTCTACACTCTCCTTATCTCTCCTTCTTCTCTCTCTCCTTTATCTCTCCCTGTCTCATCTTTTTTACAATTCAATTTTTCAATTTTCAATTCAATTTAAAAACTTTATTGGCATGATAAAAATACATTGTTATATTGCCAAAGTATAAAACATGACATACATATTTCAAATGCATAAGTATAAATACAAGTACACAGTGCATGGATAGATATGTCCCTGTACATAAACTCACAATCGGCCTATAGCCCTTTATTGATTGCTACACGTTCTTGCAACTGTAAGCAGTACAACAGAATAGCGAGTTTAGCAATTCAATATTAATTTCTTAGTGTCAGTTAATGTTGATTAGTGTGTGCGTACATATGTGCATGTTGGTCATTCACCGTCTCTCAGGTTATGGCATGCTGTTACGTATCGTGCACCAAGATGTGCCGTATTTCCTTCGCCAAGGATTATTCTTAGTTTTGATGTATCATCTAGTTCTTTTAAAATCAGGGGTTGCCACACTGAGTTTGTCAAAGTATGCTTTCCTTGTTTTGTCAAATGTTTTGCATTTTAGCAGGAAGTGCACCTTTGTTTCAACCTCATCTGTCAAACAGTGGCCGCATATTCTTTTACTCTCTCTCTCTCTCCTTCCTCCCTCCCTCCCTCTCTGCCTCTGTATCTGTCTGTCTCTCTCTCTCTCTCTCTGTCTGTCTTTCTCTTTCTCTCTCTCCGTGTCTTTCTCTCTCTCCCTCCCTCTCTCCCTCCCCTCTCTCTCTCGCTCTCTGTCTTTCTCTCTCTCTTTAAATATATCTTACATGCATTTGTTGTCATTTCTTAAAGTCTGTCTGTAGAATCTGTACACTTTTAGCAGGTTCTCGTTAGCGGGTATAAAATGAAATATGTTTACTGAGAGTGAACAACTGATGATATTGATTAATACAACAATAAAACAAAAGTTGGAAAAGAGGGGGAACGGAACAGAGCCTGGCAAGGGGCGGCACTGCAGCTAAGTGGTAGAGTTGCTACCTTAGAGGGAGCGCCAGAGATTCTGACTACGGGTGTTGTCTGTGCGAAGTTGCTATGTTTTCCATGACCACGTGGGTTTTTCCCAGATCCTCCAGTTTTCTGCCACACTCCAAAACCTTGTAGGTTAGTTGGTTTTGGTAAAATTGAAAATTGCCTGTAGTGTGTAGGATGGTTTACAGGTTGCTGATTGGCGTGGACTCAGTGGGCCGAAGGGCCTGTTTCCACGTTGTATCTCCAAAGTCTAAAGTAAAGTCTAAATGATTGGTGCTTGCAGGTGAGGGGGTGCCCTCGAATATTCCATCTCTGATCAGCTGAGAGCTCCCAGAAGTCACATTCTTCATGCAAAGTGAACATGTTCTTGTGGCTTGTGGCTTGACTAAGGCCTTGACTTCGCATTTGGAATATTGTGAGCAATTTTGGGCACCATATCTGAGGAAGGATGTGCTGGCTCCGGAGAGGGTCCAGAAGAGGTTTACACAAATGATCCCAGGAATTAGTAGGTTAACCTATGATGACCGTTTGTCGGCCGTTAGTATTCTCTTTCCAAATACCAAGCCAATAGGCAGAGGCTCCAGCCAATAACCTTAAGGGCCTGTCCCACGAGCATGCGCCTGCATGCGGCGAACGCAACCAAACCGGAAGCGGGGGCCGCGCGGAGATCGAGTGAGTGATGTGAAGTTCGAGCGAAGTCCGTGGGAAGTTTGCGCGTGACGTACTGTGTCAAGACGCTGCGCACGCCCGTCGAGGCGGTGCATACGGCGTTGAGGTGGCTGCGGGCCGGCAGGCCGTTGCCGCGCGGAATTTTTGAACACGGTCAGTTTTTCGGAGCCCCGCGCGATGTCAGGACCAGCTCCGCACAACTCCATACGGCTCCGGCGATCGAAGTGGGACCGGCCCCGCGAGGCCGTACGGCTCAAGCGACCACGTTAGGTCGCGCTTGCCGCATGGAGTCGCATGCTCGTGGGACAGGCCCTTTATTGTGCCCAAATGTTATATATGGAATATTACCATTATATTCTCTGCCACTCTTTCAGGATTGCTCTCTATACCCATTTTATACAATACTGTTTGGTAGAGAATTCATACCCTTGGTGATGATATATTTTCATATCCTCATGCAGATCGGTGTCTGAAAAAGTTCATCTGCCAATATGTATTCATAGGCCTGTATGCAAATTGAGAGCTTTTGTGTGATACTAGCTATTGTCATTGCTATGACAGCAACATCACTGTCGATACCTGCAGAGTGTAATTGCTGAGTTTAGTTGAGAGATACAGTTTAGAGAAAAGCGTGGAAACAGGCCCTTCAGCCCACCAAGTCCACACCGACCAGCAATCACCAGTTCTATCCTAAACATCAGGGACAATTTACCGAAGCCAATTAACTGCAGGTCTTTGGAATGCAGGAAGAATCCAGAGTACCCGGAAAAAACCCACATGGTCACGATGAGAACATAAACACTCCGCACAGACAGCACCCATAGTCAGGATGGAGCCTGGGTCTACGGCGCTGTGAGGCAGCAACTCTACTGCTGCGCCACTGTGTCACTGTGTGGCTGAACTTGACTGGGCTTTAGCTATCATGTTTTGTTATGAAGCTCTATAAATGTCCAAGTTTTGGCCCACCGTGACCATCAGAGTTGTGGTCAGTATCCAGCATATTGGTCTTGCCAGTGAGAATTGGCAAAACCTCTTCACTCTAAATATAACGACCAATGCCACATTCTTACTATGTACAGAATGAGATTTATATTTCAACTGTGTCCATTGCAGAGCTTCAAGAGTCCAAATACTTTGGCAGAGGATGGGAAGGTGGGCTGGGGCAGGAAGACCTATATAACTAATGGAATTTGGTATATTTTATGTAGAAACAAGGAACTGCTGGTAGACACAAAATGCTGGAGTAACTCAGTGGGTTAAGGCAGCATCCCTGGAGAAAAGGAATAGGTGACTTTTCAGGTCGGAACCCTTCTTCAGACAAGAAATATCACCTATTACTTTTCTCCAGAGATGCTGCCTGACCCGTTGAGTTACTCCAGCATTATCTTTGGTGTAGACCAGCATTGGCAGTTCCTTCCTACACAGGAATTCTAGGTGCTAGTTTACAAAAAAGGACACTGTGCTGGAGTAATCCAACGGGTCAGGCAGCATCTCTGAGGAAGGATCCCGACCTATAACGTTACTTCTCCATGTTCTCTAGAGATACTGCCTGACTCACTGAGTTACTCCAGCACTTTGTGTCCTGGTTATATTTTATCCTTCCACATGCAAAATTATCCCTGGACCATCCCTTTTTTCCTGGTACAATTGGCTTACTATCGTTTGCTTGAGACAAGGAAGAGGGAAGGAACCAGCACAAACTGCTTCCAATACATGATCTTGAAATATATTCTCACTTGAGCCGTAGCTTATCAATCATCTCAGATCTTTTAAACAATGAAACTTGTGTGGAACTCCAATGCCCTCATTGGGGTAGAGGTAAAGGACAGTACCCTGGTTTATGGAAGAACTCTTCAGAACCCTGATAACAAGGGGAAGTAGCTGCTCTTGAGTCTGATTGTGCGTGTCTTCAAACTTCTGTAACTTCTGCCGGACGGGAGCAGGGAGAAGAAGGAATGACTGGGGATGGACAAGTCTTTGATTATATTGGCTGCTTTTCCAAGACAGCATGAAGTGTAGATGGAGTCAGTGGTGGGGAGTCTGGTCTGTGTAATGGACTGGGCCACACTAACAATTCTCTACAGTTTCTTGCAATCTTGGACAATGTAGGTGGTAGAGCTGCTGCGCCAGAGACCCAGGTTCGATCCCGACTACGGGTGCTGTCTGTATGGACTATATCATCCTGTGACCACGTGAGGATTTCTCTGGATGCACCAGTTTCCTTTCACATCCCAAAAACGTGCAGGTTTGTCGATTAATTGGCTTCTGTAAATTGTCCCTGATGTGTAGGGTAGAAGTTGTGTATAGGCGATTGTTGGTTGACGTGGGCACAGTGGGCCGAAGGGCATAATTCCACCGCTGTAGCTCTAAAATCTAAACCCAAAACTAAGCTGTTCCCAAACCAAGCTGTGATGTAGCTCTGCTACCTGACAGTATGCTTTCCATGGTGCATCTGTAGAAGTAAGTGAGAGTCACTGGAGACATGCTGAACTACCTCATCCTCCTCTTAGGAAAGTAAATATGCACTGAAGAACAGCTTACATATATTCTGTATCAGCTACTCTGTCAAGAGGGCGCAGAGCTCCATCCTTGGCCATTGTGTTCCACAAATTACAAGATGAGAATCAGAGGAAATAGAAACCGGTAACAACGAGTATCCAGCTGCAATTCTCATCCAGATAAGATTTTATCTCATGAGACGACCTAATATCCATCAAATCTTCAGCGGCGATTACATCACATTCCAATTACAGAAACTATCTTTCTCTGAAAATAAATGTCGAAAATTGTTCCGAATAACAACTTTCTATATTTAAACTGCACGATGACAGTCTAATGAGCATTCACACTGCGTGAATCTACAATGGTGCCATAGCAGTGAAGAACACAATGCACCATTTAAAACATCACATCTTGCTTTTGTGACATTAGCTCTCCCCCTTTATTTTTAATGTGTAAAAAAAAACCCATGATAGTTTACCCCATCTCATGTCATCTGTGTCCCTTTTACAACACTGCCATCCCTCATTCAGAATGCCATCTCTTGTGAATGATCAAATCAGTTCATCTGCAGCCTAAATTTCCACCGGATTCAGGTGGATACTTGATTCCAAATACTATCAGAAAGGTGAGTCATGCGAATACAATATTTTACTTTTTCGCTGCAATATTAATAAGAGGCTTTGTGAATTTTCTTTCTGCTCATTAATTGGGCGATATAGTGACTGTGATGTCAGCAGAAAGGGGCGGCACACAGTGGCGCAGTGTAGAGTTGCTGCCTCACAGTGCCTGAGACCCGGGTTCAATCCTGACTACGGGTGCTGTGTATAAGGAGTTTGTATGTTCTCCCTGCGACCGCGTGGGTTTTCTCCAGATGCACCGGTCTCACACTCCAAAGATGTGCACGTTTGTAGGTTAATTGGCTTCTATAAATTGTCCCTAGTGTGTAAGATAGAACTAGCATACTGGTGATCACTGGTCAGCACGGACACGGTGGGCTGAAGGGCCCATTTCCACGCTGTACCTCCAAACTAAACTAATCTATATGATTTCCAACAGAATCTTTACTGGGACCTTCATTTTAACAACACCTAAGCACCTAAGGAAACAATAGCCATTTAACCTCAACCACGAATCTTCTCTTCTCAATCATTGTGGAAAATTGCACACAACGATACATCAGAGGCCTAATTTTAGTTTCTCATGATGCCACGCTGTCTGATGTCAGTAGTCCCATAATTTTCTGTAAAGAGGTAAAGTGCTTATGTGAGACAGCAGAGATTTCATGAATAAAATGGAATTATATTTGGTTGCGATACATCAGAATCTCTTCAGTGCCGTGCATCAGCTAAAGGCTCAGTCATTTTCCCATCTCATGCTTTCTGCTTCATCATTTATATTTGTCTCCAAAGAAAGTACCTTGTTAATTGGAATTAGACTATAAATAATGTACTGCTTGATTGAATTAAAATCCTGACATTGATCGTGGAAGTTATTTTCAACTCTCTTAATACAAAAATAAACAAATTAGGTGTGAAGTGAGCATTATATTTATCTGATATCATTCATGATTTGGTTGACGTTGGTTAAATATAAATTCCAGCAAAACTTGAATTAATTACTATTTACATTTCTTGGAGATGTTTTTACTAGCAATGCTGTTTGTGGATTAAATAGTTCCTGGGTGGTTATCATTGAGGAAGGATTGTCTGTGCTATTTACTACCTGTGCAGTATTCATTCATGGGGTTGTTCTTCACCCCTGTCACTGGTCAGCAACCTAATCTTTATGGAAACCAGTGGAATGAAAATTCTCAAGAAGGAACTGCAGATGCTGGAAAATCGAAGGTAGACAAAAATGCTGGAGAAACTCAGTGGGTGCGGCAGCATCTATAGAGCGAAGGAAATAGGCAACGTTTCGGGCAGAAACAATTCTTCAGATGAACTTCTGCAAGTTCTATAAAATACAACTAATCCACTTTGAAGGATAATAGTGTGGGGAGGAACTGCAGATGCTAGTTTGTCATAATATCATAAGGTCATAAGGAATAGTAGAATTAGGCCATTCGGCCAATCAAGTCTACTCTACCATTCAATCATGACTGATCTATCTCTCCCTCCTAACCCCATTCGCCAGCCTTTTCCCCATAACCACTGACACCTGTGCTAATCAAGAATCTATCTATCTCTGCCTTAAAAATATCCACTGACGGCCTCTACAGCCTTCTGTGGCAAAGAATTCCACAAATTCACCACCCTCTGACTAAAGACATGCCTCCTCACCTCCTTCCAAAAAGAACGTCCTTTAATTCCAAGGCTATGACCTCTAGTTCTAGACTCCCCCACTAGTGGAAACATCCTCTCCACATCCACATCCACATCCACACTATCCAAGCCTTTCATTATTCTGTATGTTTCAATGAAGTCCCCCCTCATTCTTCTAAACTCCAGCGAATACAGGCCCGGTAGCAGACAAACGCTCATCACAGGTTAACCTCATTCCGAGGGCTTATCTACTCCTTTTCTCTGGAGATGCTACCTGACCCGCTGAGTTACACCAGCAATGTGTGTCTGTTTGCAGGTTAATAATCCAGGCAAGGATAACAAATTAAATGAAAATTGGACAATCACTTAGTTAAGTGAACTAACATTATTCCCTTTATCCTGCATCTGTACACCATGGAAATCATGTATAGTTTTTTTTCGCTGACTGGATAGCATGCAACAGAAAACCTTTTTACTGGACCTTGGTAATTGTAATCACATAAAGTCTTTTCACGGACTGGATAAGCATGCAATAGATCGATAAGCTTTTCACTGTACCTCAGTACACAGGACAATAATAAACTAAACTGGTCAGGGTTTTAAGTGCTGGTGCACTTGAAGCTGTAACAATAAATTTTACTTGTTGATACAACTTATCAATGATACTTTGTGGGCTGTTTTGACTCCATTTTTTTCACCCCTTTTCCCCTTAATGTACTTACAAAGTCTTTAATATCTTTATGCAGAGTTTGTCAGACAGTCTTTGACTTTGTGACTATTTCCACAACATTCTCTGATATAGCAGAGAATCCTTTTCAATTACCGTTAATGTGAGTTTGGTGACATTTCTGACATCCAACTCATGCGCATTCAAGTAAAGGGTCAAAGTGTAAACTGCCTCGGGGCCGCGTGATGCTCTGCTGACAAGACTGAAATGTATTGAGGAAGAATAATCTAGAAGGGCTGAATAATCTACGTCTATATTCAGTTCTTTTGTGACAAAAACACATTAATATGAGTCATATGCATGTCACTACAAATCATGACATTTATTGTCTCTGCAAATATTCAATCATTCCCCTATCTCACAATTCATGTTTTACCAGCTTATATTTGTCTACAGGCAGCACCTTGTAAATTAGACGAATTATATATTCTATTAGGTAAAATATATTTCAGTCACATGCTGTAGAAAATTGATTAAAATCTTAAGTAGAAACTCTTACCAAAACATGAGTTTAGCTCATTCTGTATTCCATTTTTGACTTCGCTAAGCCATTATTGTTAAAATTAATATCAATCTTTCATTATTGGCAACTTTATTTTAGTGATAATAATGTAGCATTCTAGGTGGGAAGTGGCACCATCACATGAGAACTAGGTTGATATGTGAATGGCGTGCTGAATGGTGTGTCATAGCATTGATATAAATATGCATTTTCCACTTGATGCACCTAGAGTCATAGAGTTATACAGTGTAGAAACAGGTCCTTGTGTGGAAACAGAAACTTGCCCACACCGACCAACATGTCCCATCTACACTGGTCCAACCTGCCTGCATTTGGCCCTTATCACTCGATACCTGTCCTATCCATGCACCTGTCTAATTGTTTGTTAAATGTTGTGATAGTCCCTGCTTCAACTACCTCCTCCGGCAACTCGCTCCATACACTCACCGCCCTTTGCATGAAAAAGTTACCCCTTAGATTCCTATAAAATCTTTCCCCCTTCACCTTAAGCCCATGCCCTCTGGTTCTCAATTCCCCCACTCCAGGCAAGAGACTTTGTGCGTCCACTCGATCTATACCTCTCATGATTTTATACATCTCTATAAAATCACCCCTCATTCTCCTGCTCAACCTCTCCCTATAGCTCAGACCCTCGAGTCCTGGCAACATCCTTGCAAATCTTCTCTGCACTTTTTCCAACTTAACAACATCTTTCCTATAACACGGTGCCCAGAACTGAACACAATACTCTAAACATGGCCGAACAGTTATTTTCCTTTCATCAGACGAGGCAGAAACGGCCTGAAATTTTTACAAACATCTTATAATTATATTTTACCTTATTTGCTATTGCTGATTCTTAACCAGCTTCTGCCCATAAAGTTCTCCACTCCAGTTGATTTGCTGACAGGGTAGTTAGTGCTGTGCCTCACAGCTTTTAAACTTTAGATTTTACTTTAAAGATTAAACTTTAGATTTTACTTTACAGCATTGATACATATAGGCCCTTCGACCCGCCGAGTCTGCACCCACCAGCGATCAGCCCAGACACTATCCTACACACTAGGAACAATTTACAATTAACATACAAACCTGTAGGTCTTTGGAATGTGGGAGGAAACTGTAGCCCCCGGAGAAAAACCACATGGTTACAGGGAGAATGTACAACCTCCGTACAGACAGCAGCTGTAGTCAGGATTGAACTCGGGTTTGTGGCGCTGTAAGGCAGCAACTCTACTGCTGCACCACCGTGTCCCCCTCCAGAGGAACCCTGAATCCAACCTAACCTCAGTTGCTCCTTAAGATCGGTGCAGCTGGTAGAGCCGCTGCCTGACAGCGCCGGAGTTTCGGGTTCGACCGTGACCTCGGCCGCTGTCTGTGTGGATTTTGCATGTTCATTCTGCGACCGCATGGGCTTCCTCCGGCGCTGGGTGCTCCAGTTTCCTCCCACGTCCCAAAGACGTGCGGATTTTGCAGGTTAATTGGTCACTGTAAATTGCTCCCAAGTGTGGGGAGTAGATGAGAAAGTGAGATAACACAGATCTTGTATGAAAAGGAGATCGATGGCTGGTGTGGATTCGGTGGTCAGAAGGCCATGTTTCCATGCTGCATTCCTAAACTAAACTAAACTAAATTTTTCAGGATACAATGTTAATTTGATTAGCCTCTATCAATTGGCCTCTATTAAAAAAAAATACCCCTAGTGTGTAGGAAGTGGATGAGAAAGTGGGATAATATAGAACTAGTGTGAAAGGGTGATTGATGGTCGGCGTGGACAGTGGGGCAAAGGGCCGGGTTCCATGCTGTGTCACTAAACTGAAAACTGAAGAGTTTGTGTGTTTTCTATCTTACTATTGGGTTTACTTCAAGTGCTCTCCCACATCCCACAGGCATGCTGGTTAGGTTAACTGGCCGCTGTAAATTACCTTTTACTGAGCTTAATAGCATAAATAATCAAAGGCCAATGATGTGGGAGAAAGACTTACAGGAATACAGGGAACCAAAAACAGGTTAGGGTTAATGGGACTAGTGACATTCTCTGGATCCGATGGGCTGAATGGCCTCATTCTGTGCTATTCTATGTATAAGATAGTTGAACATGTAGGGCAATGAACAGGGTTGCCACATTTGGCTTCTGCCATTTAGGTCCAGAAAGGAAATCTACTGTGCAGGAAGGAACTGCAGATGCTGGTTTATACTGAAGATAGACACAAAATGCTGGAGTAATTCAGCGGGTCAGGCAGCATCTCTGGAGAAAACGATAAGATGACTTCAGGTCCAAACCCTTCTTCAGACTGAAAGATAGAGGTAGTGGGGGGGGGGGTTGATGTTTTGGGTCTAAACCTTTCTTCAGTGTTTTAGGTCAAGAAGATCTAATAACTGACTTTCCCCTAATCATTGTTTCCTCGTGATTGTGATGTCAGCCATGTTTTATTTCCATGGCCAAAAACGCATCTATTCTTTATTTTTGATGTATGCAGTATATCAAATGAATTGAACTGTTGAAATAAATCACTGAAAAAAACTGAAAAAAGGTTAGAGCGCCAACACTGCATATAACCAGTTACACATTACTATGGAAATGTTTATTTGATTGCCTCTCTCTATAATTCTACTTGTGGCTTCTATCCCCATTCAAAACTAATTGTGAATCCAGTTCCAGAGAGAATAAACTGGAAGTGAAATGGCGTTTTAGAGATTGCAATCTGCAATTAATCTGACTCCTTTAACCTAGTGAAGTATGCACTTCAAATCCGTTCTCTGACATTATTACGATTCCTGCCCAAAGTTAGTGCCTCTGTACCATTTGGATTAAATTCAAACAGTTATGATAAAATATTATATTTTTCATGTCCCAATGCAAGAGCGATGATGAATAGCAAACTGTAAAAGTGAAAGTGTCCTATTATTTAAAACATGCATCTTAATTTATAGAACATCGTATAAAGTACCAGTGAATAATCCAATATAAATATACCTATTTTAGAAATAAAATAATTTCACATTTTTCAGTAAGGGGTAACAAGAAAATGCGGTTAATATCAATAATAATTCCCAAGGAAAGAGTGCTTTAGTGATGATGAAACATGTATAAAATAACCGACACAGCTGGAAGAGACAGTTATCGAAATGTATTTAATTTGAATCGTAAAGGCTATGACATTTCTGGAGAGAATAGATGCTGATCCTGTACAATTGCTGGAGATGCAGCTTCTGTACTTCATTTTTTTCCCTTTTCCACCATTCAGAAATCCAAACACATTCCCTTCAGATTAAATAGTGAATCATTCGCACATTTTCCAATTAACTTTTACATTCGATGCTCACAATGTGATTTTCTCTGCATCGGAAAGAGTAAACTTAGATTGTTACAAAGTGCTGAAGTAACTCAGGTACTGAGTGAAGCAACTAAGCAGGTACTATCACAGCATTTAAGAAACATTTAGACAGGTACATGGATGGGACAGGTTTAGAGGGATATGGACCAAATACAGGCAGGTGGTACAAGTGTAGCTGGGATATTGGCTGGTGTGGGCAAGTTGGACCAAAGTGCCTGTTTCCATGCTGTAAGACTGTGACTCTAACTCAGCAGGTCAGGCACCATCTCTGGAGAACATGGATAGATAACGTTTCAGTTCAGGAACCTTCTTCAGTTATTTAACAACTTTTGACTCAAAAGTGGGGATCTAGGGACATTAACGATAGCAATGCTGGAAAATCAGTCATTCAACCGCATTGTTTTCAGTCTGAAGAATGGTACCAACCTGAAACGTAACCGATCCATGTTCACTAGCGATGCTGCCTGCTCCACTGAGTTACTCCAGTACTTTGTGCCCTTTCCAGTAAACCAGCATCTGCTGTTTCTTATTTCTAAACTTAGATTGGTGACTGATTTGTAGAACATCTCTGTTCAGTTGATCCTGATCTTCCAGTAGCCTCTCACTCTAATTCTCCGGCCCAATCGCTGTCTTTAGCCTGAAGGAACCTCAATGTTAGCTTGAGGAACAGCCAATCCTCTTCTGATTGGCAAGCTGCACTTGAAAGGCACAATATTGAATGTACACTTTGAATTAACTAGCATCGCTGCCGTACAGCGCCAGAGAAGTGGGTTTGATCCTGACTAAGGGCTGTTGGCTTCTAAACATCAGGGAAGTGACTGCAATTGAACCTTGGAAGTCTCTCTCTCACTGCATGTGCGTGCTCACAGACACCATTACATGTGATCAATGATCGAGAATTACCTTAAAGTATCTACCAGAGAAGATAACAACAGTAGTAACCAAGTGAGCCCTAGGGTGATGAAATCATCACTCCAAAACTAATATGTGAACATTGTCCTTTGAGACTTGACTTTGCCAGGTCAGAAGAAGCCCAGTGTTTAGTTTGTTCAAGAAGGAACTGCAGATGCTGGAAAATCGAAGGTAGACAAAAGTGCTGGAGAAACTCAGCGGATTTGGCAGCATCTATGGAGCGAAGGAAATAGGCAACGTTTCAGGCCGAAACCCTTCTTCAGACTGATGCAGGGACACTGCATCAGTCTGAAGAAGGGTTTCGGCCCAAAACGTTGCCTATTTCCTTCGCTCCATAGATGCTGCCGCACCCACTGAGTTTCTCCAGTACTTTTGTCTGTCCAGTGTTTAGTGTTGACCTGACCTTGGTAACAAAGGCTGGCAACTCATCGAGTTCTACAGTCTGGCATCAGGACCTTCAGCCCAACTGGTTCATGCTGACCAAGATGCCCCATCTAAGCTAGTCCAATTTGCCTGCATTTGGCCCACATCCCTCTAAACCTTTCCTAACCATCACCTGTTCAAGTGTCTTTTAAATGTTGTTATTCATCTGAGGAATTTGGACTTGACGGCACAGAAGAATCAGAAAAGCTTTGAAAGCCATCGACAAATGCGGACGACCCAAGTTGATCTCCAGACGTTGAAATGGAAGATCTTGGTCCATTGTAGTCAAGCTTATGCTTTCAACATGAATGTAGGAAATGTAAATTTCTATATTAAACAAGGCAAATCTTTTGTCAGTTCACATGCAATTTATATCGACGGTCCTAATTACCAATGCGTTGAAATTTTATCAAAGTGTCTCGAAGCGGAATGTAGTTTATATGCAAATGTAGGTGACTCTGTATCAAGAAAGCTATGACATCTCAGCTATTGCCCTCCAAGGCTGAAGCATTATGCATCAGCTTTGCGGTTTTATGCAGTCTCTCTTGATAAAACTTGCCGAGGTACAACTTATGTTCACTTTAAACTGAATGGAAACCGCAGGAAATGCAATTTGACTTTCATTGTGAATGCTTTTAATCCTCAATGTAACCTGGAACAATGCCGGTGATAAATAATATTATCGGAGACTCTGCTTGGCAAAATGAATTTATTAAACATTAATTTTTTGCGCTTTATTGACTTAATCTGTTCTTTCGTTATCAGGAGGGTCCATATGTTATGCTGAAGAAAAACCACGACACTCTGGAAGGAAATGACAAGTACGAGGGATACTGTGTGGATTTAGCTTCGGAAATTGCAAAACACATTGGGATAAAGTATGAACTCAAGATCGTTCCTGATGGGAAATACGGAGCAAGGGATCCAGATACAAAAATCTGGAATGGAATGGTGGGAGAACTTGTTTATGGGGTAAGTCCCTTCTATACAAAAATAAACCTACCTCTAACGTCTGAATCTCAGCTTCCCCTTTCATGTTAATTTTAATGCACTACTAAATTTAGTTTAGTTTAGTTTCATTTAGTGTAGTTTAGTTTAGTTTACAGAATGCCTGGATTAGTGGGCATTTTCTACTGGGAGATGTTGGACAGACATTGATTGTTTTCTCTGGAATGCCAGAGGTAGAAGGGAGACCCGATAGAAGTTTAGTTTAGTTTATTGTCACGTGTACCGAGGTACAGTGAAAAGCATTTTTGTGTTGCTATCCAGTCAGCAGAAAGACTATACATGATTACAGGTGAGCCGTCCACAGTGTACAGATACAGGATAAAGGGATAACGTTTAGTGCAAGATAAAATCCAGTTGTCCAATTCAGGATAATCCGAGGGTCTCCAATGAGGTAGATGGTAGATCAGGACTGCTCTCTAGTTGGTGTTCGGATGGTTTAGTTACCTGATAACAGCTGGGAATAAACTGGTCCTGAATCTAGAGGTGTGTGTTTTAACAGTTGTTTGTGAACATGATTTGACAATGTTGTAAGTCTATTTATATTGTACAACTTACTTTAAAAATGCATCTGAGGAATTCGGGTAACATGATGCACACAAAGGAATTTCAGCCCTTGTAAGAGCTGTCCATACACATGGCTTTAAAATCCAAATTGAATGGAATTGTAAGTGTAAGAATCGGGGTTTTCCGTGTACATTATTGAATATTACACGAGGGTTAGCCCTACTTCCCCACACTTGCAGTTTGTATTGACAATCCTAATTGCCAAATTCTTCAAAGGATCAAAACATCTGGAAATAAGAACACTGATAGGTTTCAAATGTGTAGGAAAGAACTGCAGATGCTGGTTTATACGGAAGGTAGACATAAAATGCTGGAGTGACAGTGGGTCAGGCAGCTTCTCTGGAGAATAAGGACGAGTGGTGTTTCAGGTCTGGAGAAGGGTTCCAACCCGAAACGAGTCTCATCCTTTTTCTCCGGAGATGCTGCCTGGCCTTTTCTGTTACTCCAGCACTTTGTGTCTGTCTTAGGTTTCTAATGTCTGGAAAGTGCTGATCTGCAATCATGAAGCAATGAGAAATTATCTTGGTTTCATCAAAGGAAGTTGGACAATGCCTCCCAAATAACTGGTAGACACAAGGGTTCTCCTCAGTTCCAGACAGGGAACTCTTCTCAGTTCCAGACATAACTTCAAGTGGTTGAAATAATAAAGGGCAATCAAGGATGGATTGACAATATTGCTGTGGCTTGGTGGCAGGGACAAGTTCTGAGATGATGCGGTGTGAAGTTGGTTGCTCTGCTTTCTTTAATAACACACTAACCATGTTGTATCAGGTAGTTTGGCTATTTACGTGCTGGGGATGGGTTACGGGAATCACACCTAATGATGCACTGAAGCCAAAAGAGCCTGGTTAGTTCCATTTCAAAGCTTCTCCCTGTAACTCACTGATCCACATCAATGTAACCATCATTATTACTTATTTAATGTACAGATGCTCATTTATTTTTATAATACTCCAAACATGTGCTCAGTAAATATTGTGCATAATTGGTATGGAGAATGAGGCCTTTGAAACATTCATTCTGATTTCAGCACTGTCATGTGAAATATTACACTTAGGTTCCGTGAATCTGGTATATATTTAGAGATGCAGCATAGAAACAGGCCCTTCGGCCCACCGTCCATGCCGACCATTGATCACCCATTCACACTAGTTCTATGTTACCCCACTTTCTCACCCACTCCCCACACACTAAGAATTTACAGAGCCAACTAACCTACAAACCTGCACGTCTTTGGGATGTGGGAGGAAACTGGAACACCTGGAGGAAATTTGATGACTGCCATGATGTTCCCTATTCCCTGGCATCAGTCATGACTCCCAGTCCTCGGTGAAGTCCCTCTCTCTCTCCCGAGGTTCATCCGAGACTCCTGCTTGCGATGGCTGGGTCTGGTGAACCCGAAGGCCCTGGCGGACCTTCAGATCGTGGTCTGAAGTGACTTTAGTTTAGTTTATTTTCACACGTGCTGAGGTACAGTGAAAGGTTTTGTTGCGTGCTAACCTGTCAGTGGAAAGCCAATACATGGGTACATTCGAGCCATCCACAGATACATGAGAAAGGGAGATTGAGAAGAGCATAGTTAAAGTAAGAAATGCTGTTGTCGGAGTAGAGATTTAAAAGAGTGGAGTGGCTGTAATGCATGATTGCAGATCCACTTCTGTGACCAGGACACAAAGGGTCGCCTGACTTGGGCGCCATATTGGATGAACAATCTGAAGTCCAAAGCCAAAGATTCCCTCGGCCGCTGATGTAGCCGATAGTAATGTGCAAGTCAGCAGGTGAAGCAAGATCAGCAAATGCTTGTTTAGTCTATTCAATGCCCTCTTGTACTTCTGCACCCAATTAGACCCTGCCATTGCTTGTTCACCACACTCTTAATCACAGAGGCATTGCACAACTGCTCATGGCATGATATCCATGCCAAGGAATCAGCTGTTAACCCTTTCCTTGCAAGTACCCAGCCTCTTACATGTCAATGTACCAAACGTAATGTTTTGCACGATGCATTTCACTGCAAGGCTCATGGTGAACGGCATCCCAAGGGCAAACACATGGCCGCTGCAGTACCAGACATGCCTCTAGGTGGCCCTGTAACTGCAGTTTTCAGTTTCAAGAGCATCACAGCTTCCTCTGATAGAATAGATGGGAGATTGGTGGTTGATAGAGTGAAAGATACAGCATAGAAACAGTGGTCCGAAATGCCCACTGAATCCAGGCTAACCATCGATCATCTGTTCGCTGCTTCTATGATATCTCATTTTCGCATCATAGAGTCATAGAATGATACAGAGTGGAAGCAGGCCTTACGGCCCAACTTGGCCACACCGGCCAACATGTTCCATCCACACTAGTTCCACCTGCCTGCGTTTGTCCCATATCTCTCTAAACCTGTCCTATCCATGTACCTGTCTAATTGTTTCTTAAACATTGCGATAGTCCCCGCCTCAACTACCTCCTCTGGTAGCTCATTCCATACACCTACCTTTGTGTGAAAAAGTTATCCCTCAAACTCCTATTAAATCTTTTCCCCTTCACCTTAAACCTGTGTCCTCCGGTTCTCGATTCCCCAACTCTGCGACAACCTGATCTATTCTTCTCATGAGTTTATACACCTCTATAAACTCACCCCTCATCCTCCTGCGTAGATACAGTCTATACATACCGTTTAAGCACCAATTCCATTTTGTAAGAGCAAGCTCCAAAATTAAAATTAATGTCTTGAATGTTCTGTGTTTTAGCATAGTTTCTACTGTTATTTCCCCAATTAAAATCGGAAAGCTCCATATAGTTGTATCTAGGAACGATAATCACAACAAGACCTTGGCTCTAAGGGAAGTCCTACACCTCTCTCCTCACCTTCCCCTGAATGGTGACATAGGCTTATGTTTAGGTTTAGGTTCAGGTGTATTATTGTCACGTGTACTGAGGGACAGTGAAAAGCTTTGTTTTGCAACAGGTATACTATACGTAAATACAATCAAGTCAAGCTCAAGTGAAATTGATAGGGCAAAGGGGAAGATACAGAGTGCAGAATATACTTCTCAGCATTATAGCGCGTCAGTCGCATAGACAAAGAGCTATGTCCATAATGGGATAGAGGTGAATCTGACAGCTTAAGGAAGGACTGTTCAGAATCCTGATAGAAGCTGTCCAGAGTCTGGAGGTGCATGCTTTCAAGCTTCTGTAGCTTCTGCTGGATGGCAGCGGGGAGAAGAAGGAATGACCGGGGTTGGACATTTTTGATATTTGGTTGATATTTGGTCTTTGATATTTTTGGCTGTTTTACCAAGGCAGTGTGAAGTGTAGGTGGAGTCAATGGTGGGGAGTCCAGTCTGTGTGATGATCAGTCAATGGTGGAGAGTCTGGTCTGTGGCCTGCAGCTGTGAGCTGCACCTTTTGACCACCGCCTCCCAACCCCCTCCTGAACCTCTGTTAGAAAGATTTCAGTATTCAGGATTGGTGAAAAGGGCACAGAAAAGATTTACACTGATATTGATGGAACTCGAGAGCCATAGGGAGGGGTTGATCAGGCTCTGACACTCTTCCACAAGAGACTAAGGGGTGATCTTGGAAAGAGGTAAAAATCATGAGGGGAATAGATAGGTGAATGCAGATGTAATAGGAACCTGAGATGCAACTTTTTCAAACAAATGGTGATGGGTTTGGAGCGTTGTGAGCCAAACGTGGGTCAATGGTACTAGCTTAGTATCTGTCTGAAGAAGGGTCTCGACCCAAAACGTCACCCATTCCTTCTCTCCAGAGATGCTACCTGCCCCGCTGAATTACTCCATCTTTAGCTTAGTATCTTGGTCGGCATGGATGATTTGGGATGAAGGGCCTGTTTCCATGTTGTATGAATTTATGACTCTTTCAGGAGGAAGGGAAGGTTTATTTACCCTCATTAAGGTGAAAGTCCGTGGAATCCTCTCTTTGCGTTAGGGGGAGAATCTCATCATCTGAACCTTTGATCCTGCACCACCGGAGCGGCACAGTGGCGCAGCGATAGAGTTGCTGCCTTACAGCACCAGAGACCCGGGCTCAATTCTGACTACCGATACTGTCTGTACGGAGTTTGTGTTCTCCCCTTGACCACGTAGGTTTTCTTCGGGTGCCCCAGATTCCCATATTCCGAAGACGTATAGCTTTGTAGATTAATTGGCTTCTGCAAAAATTGTTAATTGTCCCTAGTGTGTGGGGTGATCGCTGGTCGGCATGGACACGGTGGATCAAAGGGTGTGTTACCGCACTGTCTCTAAACAAAACCAAATCCTCCCTTTCCCCCCCCCTCCCTTCACTGTCCCTTTCCTCTAATCTTCCTCAGCAACTTGGCCTTCCTCTCCAATAACCATTAATCTTTTACCCTACTTGATCTGATTATCAGACAGTCTTGGTTCCCTGAATATATATAAACCCATGGGAAATAGACTGATAATTACAAATATCATCCACACGAGTAAATAAGGTCTCTTTCAATCCCCATTCAATTCAATATCTGTGCCTAAGTAATTTTGCCAACATGCTTGTTCCAATGGAGAATCACTTTGCGAAGTGGTGGGATTGTCAGGTTTAATATCGATTGAGACGTATGAGACCCGGACAGGGTTGATTTCCTTTGTGCAGCCAGGTGTGGCAAGGTTGTAAATATTAGCTCTTCAGATGATGCGAAAGTGAGTTGATTGAAAAAATTATAGGGAGGTTTAATTCCCCTTAAACTCATAAGAATATGCCTTTACAACAATTATGGCTGAGCCTTAAATTGGTTAAGAGTCAAGAGTGTTTTATTGTCATATGTCCTAGACAGAACAATGAAATTCTTACTTACAGCAGCACAACAGAATATGTAAACATCGTACTCTATAAACAATATAATCAATATAATAAACCAAAAAGTTATATATATATATAAGTGTGTGTGTGTGTGTGTGTGTGTATATATATATATTAATATATACTTATATACATATAGATACTGAACATTTTAGTTAAATTATATTGTTTATATTGTATATATTGTGTGTGTGGGTATATATATTTTATATATATATATATATATACACACACACACACACACAAACACACACAACTATTTTTCATGTATTATATATGTGTGTGTGTGTGTGTGTGTGTGTGTGTGTGTGTGTGTGTGTGTGTGTGTGTGTGTGTGTGTGTGTGTGTGTGTGTGTGTGTGTGTGCGCGTATATATATACACACAAAAACAAACAAACTATTTATATAAACTAATTGGTTCATAAATCATCAGAATATTTTTAAATTATCTCTGGGATAAATTCCGCCTTAAAGATCAGTGTGTGAGACCAATGAACAGCATATCTACAGTTAGTGCAGGAGTAATGAGCTGGATGTGTGTATTCAGCAATGCCCTTCATAAATCCATTGCGTATCTGAAGGAGATTTTTAGAAATGCTCTCAAGAAGCATTCAGCTTGCTGCATTGATTATCTCCGCTCTGCAATGGAAACAGTCGCACTGCTTTAACCTCTTAACGTGCTCCCGCTGAAAGCTGTCACACTGCACACCAGTCCAGCAGAGCAGATTTCCGGACACCATCAAAGAAAACCTCAGTAGTTAGTAATCAGATTCCTGATACAGGAAAGCCAATGATCCTTCTGTAGAAACTACATCAAGGAATGAAATCAGGCACGTGACGCAAACGTATATTTATTTTCACAATGACTCTTACTATTGCAGTAAGACACAGAGTGCTGGAGTAACTCAGCAGGTCAGGCAGCACCTCTGGAGAATTAATGAATTAATTAGTTTATTGGCCAAGTATGTTCACATATACGGAATTTGCCTTGGTGCTTCGCTCGCATGTAACAACACGACATACAGTAACAATTAACAATGACACATAAAACATTAAACATAATAATAAACATTACAGTTTAAACATGTGAATGAAATAAAATACCAGAGCAAAATGAGGCTAGAGTCTTTTGGTTATTGAGTGGAGCTACTACTCGTGGAAAAAAAGCTCTTTTTATGTCTGGCTGTGGCGGAGTCGCCTTCCAGAGGGAAGTGCTTCAAAGAGTATGTGGCCAGCAGGCACATGCCGTGAGTAATTACTCAGGGTAGGCAGTCAGTCGGCTTTTAATAAATCTTAAACCGCGCATGTGCAGATTGTTCTCTCCGTAAGCTGTCAGTCGACTTTTATAAAGTCTTCAAAAGCCAAATCTCTTAATAAAGTACCGTATTTCCCGGCAATGAAAACGCACTCCCAGTTTGATAAATTTTGAAAGAAGGCTGGTGGGACATAGAATTTTTCACGCTCAAAAAAATAAAAATGAAGAAAGCAATTTGCCCAAGGCTTCCACATCTCATTCATTCTGAATTACTGAATGGGTGGGGGGTGGAGGGTGACGGCAGGTGGAGAGATGGTGGGAAAAACGGGAGCACACCAGGACAAGTTGAATCTGTTGTGATCTTATTGAATGACAATACTTGTTCAAGGGACCAATTGGGGGGAGAGTTCCTTCCACAGCGTGTGGGGAGTCTGGCCAGGTGTAAAGTTGTGGGGAGGGCAGGAGCATTGAGAAGAAGGGGGTCGGTGATCATGCCAGTAACTCACTCACTCACCGCTGCCGCAGCGCTCCGGGCGCGGAGCCACCGCATTGTGGCCGGGGAGGGAAGCAGCTCGGGTGGCTGCGAGCGGCCGCAGGACTAAACAGCGGAACTGGACGTCACCTCAGTGCCTTCTGCCGGCCCGCTCACCTGTGACAGTGCTCTCCATCTGAACATCTCTCACCTGCCGCTCGCCGGCTTCTCTCTTGTCAGCCGCTTCCTGCAAATCCTTAAATTCCGACAGCTGAGTAACCTCAATTGGTCCCTTGATCGCACTGTCAAAATTTAAGGATTTGCGGGAAGCGGCTGACATGAGTGAGACCAGCGAGACCGGCAGGAGAGGGGTTTTCAGACGGAGAGCACTGCCAGAGATGAGCGGGGGACGGTCGGTTCCGCAGCCACCCGAGCTACTTCTCCCCCTGGCTCCTGCCCTCTCAACGCACCTGCCCTCCCCGCAACTTTACCCTGGGCCAGACTCCCCACATGCTGTGAAAGGAACTCTTCCCCCCCCCCCTGCGGCGTTGTCCTTTTGCAGCCACTTCCCATCAGCTGCCAGCAATGAGGGATAGACTTGGCTATCCCTCAGTACAGCAACATTGTTCTTGATGTTGCTGTACTGAGGGATAGCCAAGTCTATCTTTCTTGGCTAACAACCTTCCAACTTCAGCTTCCAAAGACACATGTAAATTTTCATGCCTTATTTTTGGGTAAAAAAAAATCTTAATTGCCGGGAAATACGGTATTTAAAAACATATAACACCAAGAAATTTGCTTACCACATAATTTGTACATGAACTCCATTCTTCTCTCTTTGTTTCTTAAGATAATGGCAATCTATGTTTGAAAAACCCACCAAGAAACTTGCGTTGCGCATGCGCTGTACTGCAAATGCAGAATTTCAGCTGCCTTCAGTACCCTGGAAATTGACGGCTTGAAGCAGCGTCAACGGCACGACTGCTGCACAGACCTTTGCATGTTACATGTACTGCGGATGAAAGGCATGGATAATTATGCCTACCTAAGATCGATCTCTTAGGTAGTCATTATTCTCTCATGCCTTTACTATTTATATTTAATAATTCCCATTTTATTATTTTTGTCAGGGTAGGCAGTGCATACCTTGCCTATCCTGACGGCACGTGCCTGGTGGCCAGGGTGAAAGGGGTCAGAGATGATCTTACCTGCTCGCTTCCTGGCCCTTGCAGTGTACAGTTCGGCAATGGGGGGAAGGTTGCAGCCAACATTGGACGATTCGCTGCAGCCTCCGGATGTCGTGCTTGGTGGCTGAGCCAAACCAGACCATGATTGAGAAGGTGAGGACTATACGATATCAGTATAGAATTGGACCATCATTGCCTGTGGCAGATTGTGTTTTCTCAGCTGCCGCAGGAAGTATGATGGTTCCAAGGAACTTAAAAGACTCCACGGATGTGACTGTGGTGTTGTTAATGGTGAGTGGGGGGAGGGAGGGGGAGTTCTCCTAAAGTCTACTATCAATTCCACTGCCTTAAGAGCATTTAACTCCAGGTTGTTGCGATGGCACCAGGATGCCAGCTGTGTCACTTCCTGTCTGTAGGCAGATTCCTCCCTATCCTGGATCAGCCCAATCAGGGTTGTGTCATCTGCAAACTTGAGAAGCTTGACAGAGGTGTCTGTGGAGGTGCAGTCGTTGGTGTAGAGAGAGTAAAGGAGAGGAGAGAGTACGCAGCCTTGCGGTGCTCCTATGCTGAGAGTTTGCGGGTCCGAGATGTGCTTTCCCAGCCTCACATGCTTCTTCCTGTCTGTCAGGAAGCTGGTGATCCACTGACAGAGGAGTTCAGGCACAGTCAACTGGGAGAGTTTGCGGTGTACTAGCTCTGGCACAATGGTGTTGAATGCAGAGCTAAAATCCACAAACAAAATCCTTGTATTGGTCCCCTGGTGGTCTAGGTGCTGGAGGATGAAGTGCAGGCCTAGGTTGACTGCATCATCCACCGATCTATTGGCCCGATATGCAGGTTGCAAGGGGACCAGCAGTAATATTTTTCAGCTTGGCCAGCACAAGTCTTTCAATGGTCTTCATGACTACAGAGATCAGTGCGACAGGCCTGTAGACATTAAAACCAGTAATCCTTGTCTTGTTAGGTACAGGGACAATAGTGGAGACTTTGAAGCAGGCAGGGACAGTATAGGTTTGCAGGGACTGGTTGAAAATGTCTGTGTAGACTGGTGGCAGTTGTTCGGCACAGAGCTTGAGGGTAAAGGAGGAAACATTGTCCGGTCCTGGAGATTTCCGGCTTTTATGTCTTCTGAATGGCCTCTCCACCTCCTCAATTTCTATTGTTAGTGATGGAGAAGTGGCCAGACTGATGTTAGGCAGCAAGGGGGGGGGGTAGGTAGTGGACAATGGCCCAGTCTTTGCAGACTGGAGTCAGTCGGTAAGTAGGTGTGAAGTGGTAGTTGGAGAGGAGTGGGTGGGGAAAGGTTCCAGTCTATCCAATCTGGAGTCAGGTTGTGAGTAGGTGTGAAGTGTTGGTTGGGGAGGAGGGGAGGGGGTACCAGGGTTAAGTTTCTGTTTATCGATAATAGATTATCGAAAATATCAAACATTGATAACAGATAACGATTCGGGTCTGGACCCTTCTTCAGACTGATTGTAGGGTGGCGTAATAGTAAGCTGGAAGAGAAAAGAGGCAGGGTAAACTGTGGCATGTAACAGGTGGACGCAGGCGAGGGGGGTCTTCGAGAGGCAGGTGATTGGGAAAAAAGGCCAGAGATAAGAACAAAAGTTGTGACTTGGGATTGAAAAATTGCAGATAGTGAAGCCAGAGGGAGCAAAGTAGCGGGGGAGGGGGTAATGGAGAGAAGAAGTTGGTGGTAGTCCAGATGGGATACAGGGATGTTAAGGGGGAGGAAGAGAGGGGTTGGAGATGGGGGAGAAAGGGAGGTGATTTGTGGAGGGGGTTGCAGAGGTTACCAGAAATGGAGACATCAATCTTCATACTGTTGGAGTTGTAAGCTACCCAGGTGGAGTATGAGGTCCTATCCAGGAGATTCAGTATAGTTTAGTACCATAGTTAGGAAACATGGTGCCTAGTTGGGAAGCGTGCAGAGAGGATGTTGCCAGGACTCAAGGGCCTGAGCTGCAGGGAGAGCTTGGGCCGGCTAGGACTTTATTCCTTGGAGCACAGGAGGATGAAGGGTGATCTTATAGAGGTGTACAAAATCATGAGAGGAATAGATCAGTTAGATGCACAGTCTTTTGCCCAGAATAGGGGAATAGAGAACCAGAAGACATAGGATTAAGATGAGGGGAGGGGGGAATTTTAATAGGAACCCGAGGGGTACCTATTTTACACAAGGTTGTGGTGGGCGAGTGGAACGAGCTGCCGGAGGAGGTAGTTGAGGAAGGTACGATCACAACGCTTAAGAAACATTTAGAAGGGTAAATGGATAGGTTAGGTTTAGAGGGATATGGGCCCAACGCAGGCAGGTGGGACTAATGTAGACGGGGCATGTTGGTTGGCGAGGGCAAGTTGGTGCGAAGGGACTGTTTCCATGCTGTATGACTCATACAGTGGCACATTTATTGACTAAAGCAATGGTGAGATGTTTATCCTTTGCCTGTGTAATCCCAATACCGTGCATGATTTATCAACCAAGAGGATATTCTGACGACCTTGTTTCAAAACTCTCTATCCATTAGTATTGATTCAACCCTGCAGAGGTACTGGAGAGTGCCATCTGACCCCAATTTGTTTGCATTAAACAAATCGACAGCTCCCTCCTAGTGGAAAATAGCCTGGCTGAGCTGGCATCATCATTATTGCTGTGCATTTACATTTGTGCTTGCTGCGCATCTTCTGTGCTTCACACAATATATAGCTAGTTTTTATCCATGCTAATCATACTTTGATGGCTTGAGATCTTTTAGTTTAGTTTAGGTTATTTCTGTCACGTGTACCGACCGAGGTACAGTGAAAAGCTTTTTTGTGGCAGTAACGTCAGCGAATAAACTGTACATCTACAAAGACTATAGAACAGACTATACAACCAAATGCCACCAATTTTAGTCTAGTTCAATTTAGTTTGGTTTAGTTTATTGTCACATGTACCAAGGTACAATGAAACATTTTTTTGTTGCATGCTCTGAGGTCAGCGGAAAGACTATGCATGATTAGAATCAATCTCCCCACTGTGTACAGATACAGGATAAATAGAATACCATTTAGTGCAAAATAAAGTCCAGTAAAATCCAATTAAGGATAGTCCGAGGGTCTCCAATGAGGTAGGTGGTAGCTCAGGACCACTCTCTAGTTGTTGATAGGGTGGTTCAGTTACCTGATAACAGTTGGGAAGAGACTGTCCGTGATTCTGGAGGTGTGTGTTTCCACAGTTCTGTACCTTTTGCCTGATGAGAGAGGAGAGAATAGCCCTGTACCGGTGCTGAGTGAAGACCTCTCTCCTCCATTTTTGACAATACTGGCTCCAAGGTTAATCTCACTCATCATAAAAATTGGTTAGGCAAGAGTCAAGAGTGTTTTATTGTCATATGTCCCAGATAGGACAATGAAGTTCTTACTTGCTGCAGCACAACAGAATATATATATATAGTATATAACGGGAAAAAGAAAAAAAAAGTTCTGTATGTGTATATACACATGCACACATATTCAATAAATAAACAAATATAGTGCAATAATAATAATAGTTTGTTGTAGTTCAGAGCTTATTTGTTGTCATATTTAATAAATGTAGGGAAGAAGCTGTTCCTGAACCTGGACGTTACAGTTTTCAGGCTCCTGTACCTTCTTCCCAATGGCAATGGTGAAATGAGTGAGTGGCCAGGATGGTGTGGGTCTTTGATGAAGTTGGCTGCCTTTTTCAGGCAGTGACTTCGATAGATCCCTTCGATGGTGGGGAGGTCAAAGCCGGTGATGGACTGGGCAGTGGTCACAACTTTTTGCATTCTTTTCCGCTCCTGGACGTTCAAGTTGCCGAACCAGTCCATGATGCAACCAGTCAGTATGCTCTCCACTGTGCACCTGTAGAATTTCAGGAGAATCCTCTTTGACATACCGAATCTCTGTGATCTTCTCAGGAAGTAGGATGTGTAGGAAGGAACTGCAGATGCTGGTTTACGTCGGAGGTGGACACAAAATGCTGGAGTAACTCAGCGGGTCAGGCAGGGTCAGTGATAAAAGGAGTAGTCGATATTTTGGGTCAGAACCCTTCTTCAGACTTAAAATAGGTGTGGAGGGCAGAATAAACTGGAGGCGAGAAAAGGCCTGAAGAAATCGAGAGATGATCTGAGGTGAAGCCCATAAAGGTCCATTGTTGGCTGGGGAAGGTGTGATAACAAGAGGGATCTCCAATGAGGTAGCCGGTAGGTGAGGACCATGCTTTAGTTGGTGGTTACCAATTAACAGTAGCTAATTCTGTTTTCTGAGGCTTGGTATTGTTTAAGTTATTCAGCAACTTTTGACTCAAGAATAAGGATCCAGGGACACTGATGGTGGCAATGTGGAAACTCAGCCATTCAACCAGCCCTCCTGCATTGTTTTCAGTGACGGAGAGTCCCGACCTAAAATGTCATGTATCCATATTCTCCAGAGATGCTGCCTGACCTATTGAGTTACTGCAGCGCTCTGTCCTTTTTTGTTTCAAGTATTCTGTCTACGTTTACACTGGGCTACCATCAGGTTCCAATCAGCTTAATGTAGAATATATTGATCAAGATTTAATACGATGTTCGTATGTCACAACACAGAGCTATTTATTGCCTTCCTCTCTGTGCTTTTGAGTGCTAACCTGGGTTTACAAATATAAGTTCATACGAGTGCCTTTCCTTTAGCTGCATCTGATGAAATGCTTTCTTGAATAATCACAAAGGAAAGTGTAATCACTTTTTTTGTGATTACTGAAATTTAGCAAAAATGCACCAACATTGGTGTGAGGCTACAAGATTAATAATGAAAAGTCATTGTTATGTGGTGTATTTCACTTACACTTTAGACTTTATAAATACAGCGCGAAAACAGGCCCTTTGGCCCACCGAGTCCATACTGATCATCGATCCCATGCATTAACACTATTCTACACACTATGGACAATTTACAATTTTCACCAAAGCCAATTAATCTACAAACCTGTACATCTTTGGAGCGTGGGAGGAAACCGGAGCACCCGGAAGAGGTCCACATGGACACAGGGAGAATGTAGAAACTCCACACATGCAGCACCCATCGTCAGGATCGAACCCGGTCTCTGGCGCTGTGAGGCAGCAACTCCACCGCTTTACCACTGTGCCGCCCTGTTTTTTAAATTGGGAATCTAAATATTTAAATACTTTAGATATTTATTGCCATAATATTAAAGAAAGCAGAAAAAGTTACTGCATCTTTGGAGATTGGAGGCTGTCTTCTGAGGGTTGACTTCAAATGTGTCATCTACCACTTGTGTACTTTCACGCATGTGTTTAAAACAGGAATTTTCTCCCGTTCCACAGAGAGCACAGATCGGTGTGGCACCACTGACCATCACGTTAGTACGCGAGGAGGTGATTGACTTCTCCAAGCCCTTTATGAGCCTGGGCATTTCCATCATGATCAAGAAGCCCCAGAAGTCCAAGCCCGGCGTCTTCTCCTTCCTTGACCCGCTGGCGTACGAGATTTGGATGTGCATCGTCTTCGCCTACATCGGAGTCAGCGTGGTCCTCTTCCTGGTCAGCAGGTTCAGCCCGTACGAGTGGCACACGGAAGAACCGGAAGATGGACAAGATGAAGCGTCGAGTGACCAACCTCCCAATGAGTTTGGCATTTTTAACAGTCTTTGGTTTTCACTGGGTGCCTTTATGCAGCAAGGATGCGATATTTCGCCAAGGTTGGTCACTTATCTATTAACCTTGTGCATTTTATGGTCAAGCCTGATGCCATGGTGCATATACATTACCTTTTCTAGCCTCAATATAAGCATACCCTTTCTAAAATTCATTTGAATGCTTCCACAAACGGTAAGGATCCAAGAAAAAAATGATTGCGCTTTTTATATTCATAGATAAGTGAAATGTGCGAATGACCTTGAAATTATAATTTACGGATTTCTGCACGTAACTTATATACACCATGAGTAGACCGTAAAATGCATAAAGTTATGCTGATCTTGTCCCCTTGGAGGACTACCGTGTGTTTGCTGCATACCTTATTTTACGGTCAATCGTCCAGGTGTATATAAAATTCCATTGTTTTCCCATATGCACCCTTATCTGAAACAGAAAAAAATCTAAATTGAACCCTAATAACAAAGTATTTTGTTGAGTAACTTTTCATTTCTCAGGAAAGAAAGTGCTCACTTTGGACTATATGTCAATACAGTTCTCTAATATATATAAAATGTTTACCTTTGAATAGACATTTCTATCAACATTTTCCATTATGATTTTCTATAGCGGCATTTATAATAGAAATGGCATATGTAATCTTGTTACACTGTAACTACACATATTTTGATGGAGGCAGAATTCACATTAACTCCCAGTGAAATCTACTAAATGTATTGATATATTTTTACAAAGAAAATTTATCCTTTTCAATGTTAATAAAAAAATTATAGAGCTGTAAAATGATATAACAAAATAGGTCCCAGTGAAAAATGTACTGTTTCCGAATGTGCGGAGTATACACAAAATAATGTAGATGGCAACTATTCTAAGACTAATAAAGATATAGACAATGATGCATTTGTGAGAGGATGGTTCCAAAGCTATGGGCAAGGGCCACAGAGGGATTATTGTATTCAAAGACTAGAGGATATATATAGGGGCAACATTTAAAGGAAGACAGACTGAGTAGCATCTCAGGAGAAAAGGAATACTGTAGGTGATGTTTCGGGTCAAGACTGTTCTTCAGACTATTTCTGAAGTCTGACGAAGGGTCTCGACCCAAAACCACTTCTTCCTTTTCTCCAGAGATGCTGCTGATCCGCTGAGTTACTCCAGCATTTTGTTTATTTCTTCGGTGTAAACCACCATCTGCAGTTCCTTCCTACACAAAGTTTAAAGGAGATGTGCAGAACATGTTTTTTTACGTAGAGTGGTAGGTGCATCGAATGCACTGCCAAGGGTGGTGGTGGAGACAGCTACGAATATGGCATTTAGGGGGGGTTTCGACGGGCATGTGGATATGCAGGGAATGGAGGGATATGGATCATGCGCAGACAGATGAGATTAGTTCATCTTGGCCTCATGTTTGACACAGATATTGTGGGTTGAAGAGCCTGTTCTTGTGCTGTACTGTTGTATGTATTCATGCTGACCAGTGTACAGATTGTAAAATTGAATCAAGGTCTCAGGAATTTCATCGATTGTATTTAGAAGGAACAAATTTCAGACTTACGGTTCAGATATGTCAAAAAGCTTCTGGTTTCTATGACACCATTCTGTTTTGTACAACCAGACTCATGTTCCTTCAACTCAACTGGCTGGATTTGTGCGTTCAGATATAGATTCCAATTAATCGATGTTGGTGTGAAAGGGAAATGAATAAGACAGAAGAATCAACAATGAAGATCAACCCTTTATTTATGATGGTCAAAAACAAAATGGTGGAGGAACTCTACATCAACGGAGGGAATGGACAGGTTACGTTTTGTGGTCGGGACACTTCTTCGGACTTCTGCAGTCTGAGGAATGGTTCTAACCCGCACCACCTCCTGCCCATTCCCACCACAAATGCTGCCTGACCCGTTAAGTTCCTCCTTTGTGTTTTTCTCAATATTCCAGCACTTGCAATTTCTTAGGTCTCCATTTTATTGACGCTGTTTTGACTGTGGGTTGCCTACATAATATATGGAAGTTAATAGGAATAATATGTAAAGTAAAAATAGACAAGGTTGCTGGAATCTGGAGCGAAAAGCAAACCGCTGGAGGAACTCAGCAGGTCATGCAGCATCTGTCAGCAGATGTTGCTCAACTCACTGATTCCACCAGCAGTATGTTTTCCGGTTGAAATAAAATAACATTGAAATAACTCAGCAGGACAGGCAGAATTTCTAAAGAGAGAAACAGAACTCATGTTTCAAATCAATAACATGGGAATTTGGAAACGGAGCAGCAAAGGCCATTTGGCCCTTTGAACCTGCTCCACCATTTAAGATGCTCATGACAAGGATGGCACAGTGGCACAGTGATAGAGTTGCTGCCTTACAGTGCCAGAGACCCGAGTTCGATCCTGACCATGGGTGCTGTCCATGCGGAGTTTGTACATTCTCCCTGTGATCACATGGGTTTTCATCGGGTGCTCCAGTTTCCTCCCACACTCCAAAGACGTGCAGGTTTGTAGACTTCTGTTAATTGTAAATAGTCCCTAGTGAGTATATTATCTATTATCTAGTGAGTATATTAGCTGTTAATTGTACTAGTGAGTATATTATCTGTTAATTGTAAATAGTCCTAGTGAATATAGGATAGCGCTAGTGTGCGGAGTGATCGCTGGTCGGTATCAGGTCCCCACCTGTTGGGCCGAAGGGCCTGTATCTCTAAAGTAGTAATCAATAATACGGAATATTATATACGCCAGAGCAGATCACTACTTTGATTCAGCCTCATTCACAAGAGTACAGTTACAGGTGAACACTGAAAAAATAAATCCATTCCCCAGAAATAGTTCGAGAACAGGCTGCCAGGCTAATGCCAGCACTAAAGAACCTAAAAGGTAAGTTTAGAGGCTTTCATTGATGAAAGTCAATGTACAAGGGAAACTAATGGATGGAATGAAAAAGATTAATCTCAAATTCTGACTTCACGTTGAATGGCAGCTGCAGGATAAAGGGAAAGAGATAGAGAAAGATAAAGGACTAAGAGTGATTAATACCTGGAATAGTCCTGCCTTTACTGCTACAGAGGCAAAAACCCCAGGGTTACCGCAGTAATAACAGAAGCTGCAGCAATGAATCACCGTTCTCAGGGGAGGGATGAGCGGAATAGCCTCTTATATCATTTTATTCCAGTCATCCATCAGTGCCATAGTCCACATCAATTAAAAGCATGTGTTTGGTTAATCGGCAATGCCATCTGACAATTAATTTAGGATTATATATGTCAGCACCTCTTTTTTAAGGTAAAACCATGATTCATAAATCCTATGATACTGCAGGGTTTGTACACTCTTCCAAAAGGAAGTGAGATTGGACAGATAATAGCTGGGAGATAGAAGCTATGCACTGCAAATCTGCCTCATGAGAACGCTGCACCTTATATGTTAGAGTTGAGATTCATTGTACTATTGCAGCTGTTTAGGACTTTGGTAAGGATGAGGTGTGGCAGCGGGAACAGTGAGGCATCAGTCCAGTGACTTGTGCTGAATATTACGCGTTCCTCCCCCACTCTAGTCATCCTACTAGTTTCACTGTCATCCTGCTTAGTTTCACTGTTCGCACCAACTCGTTATCACCTCTTCCACAACCAACAATGGACCATTATAGGCTCTACCTTTCCTTGATCATCCTTGCTGACCTGGCTTTGTTCGTTTCATACCTTTCATTCTTTTGTTGTCTGTACCTTTTCATACCTCTAGTTTCCCTCTCCCCTGACTCTGTCTGAAGAAGGGTCTTGATCCGAAATGTTACTTATACCTTTTCGCCAGAGATGCTGCCTGACCCACTGAATTACTCCAGCTTTTTGTGTCTATCTATAATAATAATAATAATATATCTTTTATTGTCATTGCACGTCAGTGCAATGAGATTTAGTGTGCAGCTCCACTGATGTACAAGAAAGGTAAATAAATACAATACATAAATAAACAAGCTGAATTGATTGACGTGACCATCTGAGGGAGACTGTCCAAAGGGGGTGGGTGGGGGGGCACTCATTAGGGCCGGTTCAGAGCCGCTATAGCTCTTGGGATAAAACTGTTCCTGAGTCTAGAGGTTCGGGCGTAGTGTAAACCAGTGTAAACCAGTGTCTTCAGTGTAAACCAGCATCTGTAGTTCATTCCTACACATTCTCATTAAAAGGCAATCTATCGTGCAGTTTTGAGATCAGCTAAGGAAGGCTGAACTGACAACTGAATTCTGACCCTCCTATTTTCTCCACCACTGGCTCAGCGGTAGAGTTGCTGTCTTACAGCGCCAGAGACCCGGGTTCGATCCTGACTACGGATGCTGGCTGTACGGAGTTTGTACGTTCTCCACGTGACCGTGTGGGTGGGGAATGGAGGGATAAAGATCACATGCGGTCAGAGAAAATTAGTTTAACTCTGCGTCATGTTCGGCACAGACATTGTGGGCTGAAGGGCCTGTCCCTGGGCTGTACCTTTTGTACTATGCACTTCAAGAATAAGCTCAGAATTGAATGTGTTGTATAAAAAACAAGTTCCTTCACTCTACTCATTGTGTGCTCACGTTACCGGGAGGGTTGAACTGATTTGGTGGAGGGGGTGGGTGGGCAGTGGCATTGGGAAACATAGTGGCAACACAGCTTGAGTGGAGAAAAATATGGAGGATAAATCAAGCAAGTCCAGTGGGCATAATGGACAGAGGTGGGTTAGGGAGAATGGGACGACTGGCAGGCTCCACTGCATTTACTTTAATGCACAGAGAAAAAGAGGCAGGTCAGATGAGCTTCGAGCACGGATCGGAACTGGGAAATTCAGGCTATAGTAATTTCAGACATGCTGGAGGGGGTTGCGAAGAGGAGGAGGATTCGCACCACTTATGGAAGTACTTGGAGAGGATATCCCGGAGGGATTTTCCGAGGCGGACTTATTGGTGGAATTTAGGAATAAGGCTGTGATAATGATGCTGCTGGGGTTACATCCCCCCCCGGAATTAGAAAATTGAATAGTACAGCACAAGAACAGGCCCTTCGGCCCATAGTATCTGGGCCGAACATGATACCGAGAACAACTCTTATCTGCCTGCACATGTTCAAAGGTTCCAGCAGCAGAATCAGGCCATTTGCACCATCAAATCTACTCTGCCATTCAATAATGGCTGATTTATCTTTCCCTCTCAACCCCATTGTCCTGCCTTCTCCTCATAATCCCTGACACCAGTACTAATCACAAACTACCTCTTGGAGACTATAGTTACTAATCACATAACCCATTTCGTGCCATTCCCTGCATATCCATATACCTATCCAAAAACACTGCATGCCAATGACACTATTCGAGGAACAGATGCAGGTGCAGGAGCAGAAGGGGTTATACTAGTGGGGGATTTTAACTTTTCCAATATTGACTGGGTTTGCCTTAGTGCAAGGATCTAAATAGGGCAGCATTTGTTAAGAGGGGCAGCACAGTGGCACAACAGTAGAGCTGCTGCCTCATACGACAGAGACCCGTGTTCAATCTAGAAAGAGAGATGTGGAGATGGTATGTGTAAAAAAAAACTAGAGGTCATGTATAAAAATAAGGAGTCATCCCTTTGAGACAGATGAGGGAATCTCTTTTCTCTCAGAGTGTTGTGGAAACAGTCTGTGAATATTATTAAGGCAGAAGCAGATGGATAAGCAAGGGGCGATAGGTTAGCACGGGTAGATGGGAACGGAGACCTAAGGTTACAATCAGATCAGCCACGATCATATTAAATGACAGAAAATGCTTCGGGGGCTGACTGATCTATTCCCGCTCCTACTGTCCGTGTACAGTTTGTACGTTCTCCTCGTGACCAAGTGGGTTTTCTCTGGGTGCTCCGGTTTCCTCCCACACTCTAAAGACGCACAGTTTTGTAGGTTAATTGGCTTCTATAAATTGTAGTTTGTCCCTAGTGTGTAGGGTAGTGCAAATGTCCGGGTGATCGCCGATTGGCCCGGACATGGTGGACCGAAGGGCCTGTTTCCACATTGTATCTAAAGTCTAAAGTTCCCCGAAAGGGGTAACACTGATCGACCCTCAACTATCTTCAATCGGTCTTTACTGGACTTTGTCTTGCATTACATGTTATTCCCTTTATCATGTATCTGTACACTGTGGATGGCTCGATTGTAATCATGTATAATCTTCCTTCTGACTGGTTAGCATGCAACAAAAAAGCTTTTCACTGTACCTCAGTACACGTGACAATAAATTGAACTAAACTAAACATCGGATCGTCAACTATGTGGCTGCATTGAAGAAAGTGCAGAAGGGACTCATCAGAATTTTGCCTGCTTTCATTATTACCATTATCATTATCATCCTTTATTGTCATCTTGCTAAGCAACAGTTGTACAGTGCAAAATGAGAAGACGTTTCCCAGGGAATACCGGAGCATCGCACATAAAAACTTAAACATTTCACGCATAACATTTTAAAAAATGATAAAAAACAATCCAGTTCCTGATAAAACAGTACGAATAGTTTTTTAAAAATGCGGGTAAAAACAGCAACATTAAAAATACAAGTAAAAACAAGTAAAAAAAATAACATTCGATGACTTTGGTTAAGGGGAGAGTTTGGAAAGCCTGTGATTGTTTTCCCCCGACCAGTGGAGGCTGAGGGGTAACCCAATAGATACAGGTAAAGTTATAAGATGCTTAAATAGGATACATAGAATCTTTTGCCATGGTAGGGTATTGCACTAGAGACATTATAGAGGAGAATATGGGGAATTATTCACTCAGCAGAAATATCATTACAAGGAGCGATCAGCTAGCCTATAGATGTTTTCTTTGGAGCAAAAAGAAACAGGAGAGATTTTAATTGAGATGGGTCAAATGATAATGTTTCCTGGATAGCTAACATGCTGGACCCATTATCGTCAGCAAAAGGGATAGTAATTGGAAGATGTTGACTTAGATTAATTGGTTAAAGGATTAGAGCAGAATTAAATTAAAAAGATTAATTAGACAGTTTGTGATGCTGTGGAACTCACTGTCCATAGGAGTGGTTGAGGCAGGAACCCTAACCCAAATGATCAAGTATCTAGATGAGCATTTGAAGAGACATAGCCACAAGACTGTGAACCAAGAACTAGGAAGGAGATAAACCAGGATAGTATCCATGGCTAGGAAGGAACTGCAGATGTTAGTTTAAACCGAAGATAGACACAAAATGCCGGAGTAACTCAGCAGGACATGCAGCATCTCTGGCTGACAGATACATAATGTGCAAGCTGGCTTCCTCCTGTGCTGGTCTGGTTACCAACCACCTATCACTTGCCAGGCTTTGTCCCGTCACCACCTTTTTTACCCCTTACAAAAAAGGGACCTGACCCAAAACATCGTCCATCTACTCGCTCCACTGATGCTGCCTGACCTACTGAATTACTCCAGCACTTTGTGTTTGCTTTAATATTACTGTGACTGCGGTTCCTTAGGTCTCTGTCTTGCATCAGATTTGGAAGTGACTTTATTGTTTAGTTCACAGGCCTGAATGAGTATCGGTAATCAAACCTAGCACATTAGTTTTTCATGAATACAGAATTATTTTTAAATTGGAAGTTGTTTAGGATAAAGCAATTGATTTTCAATCCTGTTAAGAAAATGCTGGATCTGCAATGTATTATATCTATTTTATGATAACACGCTTGTATAAACATATTGAGGACATTTTGAGAAGTTCGGAAAAATGGTATTTGCAAGTTTAATTTATTTTTAGGAAACTGAAACATCGCAGCAGTTGCTGAAGTTTGTATATTTAGCCTATATTTACAAATTCCTGCTCTAGTATTTTTCTAAACCAGACACCTATTGGTGTTAAAGTTATTTTGAAAATTATTTTGAAACTTTAAATTATAGTCTGTGGTGAAGGCTGAAAATCTCCCAAGGCCTTTGTAAAACATAGCTTGATAGTACATAAAATGTGTACTAGCATTGAATGTCAATTTAATATCTTCAAAAAACGTAGAATAATTTTGTTTAATTTAGTTTAGTTTAGTTTAGAGATACAGCGAGGAATTAGGCCTTTCGGCACAGTGGGTCTGCACCAACCAGCGATCCATGTACACTAACACCATCCTACACACTAGGGACAATTTATAATTCTTACCAAAGCCAATTAACCTACAAACTGATACATCTTTGGAATGAGGAAACCAGAACACCCGGAGAAAACCAACACGGCCACGGGGAAAAGGTACAAACTTTGTGCAGAAAGCACCCATGGTCAGGCTCAAACCTAAGGCCACCCCCTTAATGGCCATATATTTCTGAGTGTAAGTTACATCTTACACTGCAGGTGCTTTTTGGAAAATGAGCCAGATTGCCAACCCATTCATTTCAATAGTTGGTAAATAATGGATGGTTTCTCCTGCCATCTTCTAGTAAGCTACTCACTGCCCGCCAGGAGCGTTTATCCTTCCTCACGCCAGCTGAGCATTCGAGCGCCGAATATTTCATGCCAGAATGTTTTTGCTGTGTATTTTCTGTAAGATGAGGGATGTCAAGTACCAGAGAGTAGAATACTTTCTTTCTTACACTGAAAGGGGTCAAGAGTGAGTGCACTATCAGAGGCGAGGAAAAGCTTTCTCAGCTGAATCTAGAGAACATGCTTTAATCCCCAACCTGCCAAAAAAAAACTGCATCGGGCAATTACTACACCGTGTTACCATTAATTTAAAAAACAGTTCTGTGTGATTGAGACAACATAAAATAGATGGGAAATGTAAACCACCACAAACAATACCATGCAATCACCTTACGTTTACACCTACAAAGTTAATTGCTTTCTTATCTTCTGCTGGAAAACCAGGGAAATGTTAGAAGCATTCACTCAATAAATCATCGACCCTAGTTTTTAGGCTAACCTGTAAAAGAAATCTCTCAAGGTTAACACTATTGCAGTAAGTGATTGGTGTGATTAGCAAGTTTTAAATTGTGAATATAATTTTTTAATAGGTAAGGAACAAAGACAAACATTTTGTCCATTCCAGATTATACATCACAATCAGTTACTTATTTGTTCATAAATCAATGCACAAAGCTGTGTATGTGGCTGTCAGCCCATGCTCCCATTATAGAGCTTGCAGCTGCAAGACATCTTTCTATTAGTCTCCATTGAATGCACATCTGTGCTCCTTTGGAGTCGGATCTCTATCAAAATTTAGTCTATCACGTGGTGTAGCCAAATCGTTAAGGCATTCATAACCTTGGCTTCCGAAGAGAACCAGCTTTATTTTAATTTCTTGTGTGTTTTGTCAACCGATTTACAAAACCATTGACGAATTAAGGGTGTTTGTTAGAATGGCTTCTAAGCATCCCGTTTTAATTTGCGATGTACTTTTTTGAAACCACTTCCTGCCTCTTGTAAAATTTCCGCAGTTCAGAAAGTAAGGGACGAATCCCGGGTCGATTATTCAGAATGCAAATTGAGAAGCAGGCAGCTGCATGCACACAATGCCATAACATACAGTCTGATGGCTTTTATTCATTGTTTAAAATACAGTGATAAAATTCTGTTAGTGCATCCAGGTTATCATCTCAATGCTTTTTTTGTCAACAGACAGTGCCACTCATTAACATGGTCTGGACTGCACTCACAGGCAACCCTCTGCCTTAAAACCAGTTCAGGATCGTCTCATTAACTAGAGTTAGGTCCTCACCTCCCACTACCTCATTGGAGACCTTTAAAATAACTTTAATCAGAATGAAATAAAAAGAACTGCAGATCAAAGATAGACAATAAATGCTGGAGTAACTCAGCAGGTCAGGCAGCATCTCTGGAGAAAATGGATAGGTGAGGTTTCGGGTAGGGACCCTGCACACACTGATTGTAGTTGGGAAAGTGGGGGAAAAAACTGGCAGCAAAAATTAAAAAATAGTACAAATCGGGGCCGGCAACAGATAACCTCAGGCAAGGAGGTTCCCTGATAGACTGACTGTTGGCTGGATATAGCTGTGAGCACTAGCACTAGCATCGTTACGAACTGAGGAACTGGTTAACTAACTTTAAGTGGGGGAGGGGAACAGGAGGGGAGGGGGAGGGAGGTGTTTGTCGAAGTTTAATTAAAATGTATCTTTAATCGGACTTTATCAAACTCCAATGTTATACCTTGCACTGAATGTTGCACCTTTATCCTTTATTTATGCACTGTGGACGGCTTGATTGTATTCTTTTCACTGACTGGATACCACACAAACAAAACTTTTACTGTACCTCAGGTACACAAAATTGCTGGGGAAACTCAGCGGGTGCAGCAGCATCTATGGAGCGAAGGAAATAAGTGCACCCGCTGAGTTTCCCCAGCAATTTTGTGTACCTTCGATATTCCAGCATCTGTAGTTCCCTTTTGAACACTTTTACTGTACCTCGGTACACATATCAGTAATAAACTAATTTAAACTAAACTGAGTGACTGGGTGTAGTTAACTTTGGGGTGGTACAGTCGTGCAACAGCCGTATCGCTGCCTTGCAGTGCCAGACACTCTGGTTTGATCCTGACAACGGGTGCTGTCTGTACAGTGTTTGTACATTCTCCCCGTGATCACTTGGGTTTTCTCCAGGTGCTCCAGCTTCCTCCCGCACTCCAAAAACATACAGGTTTGTAGGTTAATTGGCTCCTGTAAATTGTCCCTAGTGTGTAGGATGGAACTAGTGTTTGGGTGATCGGTGGTTGATGGGGACTCAGTGGGTTGAAGGGTGATGGGTTCCACGCTGTAGCTCAATATTCAAACTGCATATTCAATCCGCTTTAGCTCAATAGAAAGGAAATGAGCCGATGTTAGCTTGGGCGAGGTATTGGCATAGGTGTTGTCGACTTTGGAGAGGTGTTGGAATGGGTTCTGGGGCTGAGGAGGGTTAAGATCTTGTAAACATCCACGGACATTGAGTAAGAATCAGACGCGCTGCAGTGATTGTCGAATTACCTGTAAGCATCAATTTAGCAGGTTTTGCATTAAGCATATATCCACAACCATAAGGTTGTGCATCTCAGCCACCCAACTCTTCCTTTAGACCAGGATCACTGCAAGTACATACACACTGCTGCTCTGCCTCTGGACAGTATCAATCAATACCTTCAGGATTTGAGAGGAGAATATAGTTTCCTTTGAAACATGCACATGTCAAGGCCATTGCAGTCCTGATCAAATCTGTTGCAAAGTTAAAATGGATTTTAGTTTTCTGTAAAAAATCAAATAAAAACTGCAGATGCTGGAAATCTGAAATAAAAACGGAAATTTGTGGAAAGAATCATCAGGTCAGTCAGCATTTGTGGAAAGAGAAATATTGATGTTTCGGGACCTTTACACCTGTCCTGTGCCTGAAACTGCATATGCTGCCTCACTTTTCTGTTTTATTTTTCTCATCATATATTTCATCTTTGAAAATGAAAATGAACAAACAAAACATTTACTCTTTCTAGCTTTGTGAATGCTAACCTGTGTTAATTACTTTTAAGGTGAGAGGGGAAAGATCTAATGGGAACCTGAGGGGCAATTTTTTCACTCGGAGGGTGGTGGGTGTATGGAACGAGCTGCCAGAGGAGACAGGAATACCGACCCGAAACGTCACCTATCCATTTTCTCCAGAGGTGCTGCCTGACCTGTTGAATTACACCAGCAGTGCACCTTGTATCTTTTTTTAATCAGAGGAGGACATTGAGGCAGATACAAAACAGCATTTAAAAGAACACTCGGATGTGGATAGGAAAGATTTAGAGGGATATGGACCAAATGCAGGCAAATGGGACTATCATAGATGGGGTATCCAGGTCAACATGAACTAGTTTGGACAAAAGGCCTGTTTCTGTGCTGCACGACTCTATGACTTGCTCAAAAGTCATAGAATCAAACAGTGTAGAAACAGACCCACCAACCAACATGTCCCACCTGCCTGTGTTTGGCCGAAATCCCTCTAAACCTATCCTATCCATGTACCTGTCTAGATGTTTCTTAAAGGTTGCGATAGTACCTACCTCAACTACATCACAGTATAATATAAGTATAGTCCAAAAAGCATGGACTCTGCTAGCTTTGTAATAAGGAAAGAAAATAGATTTCAGATGTCAGTCCATCCCTTCTGTAGCAGCATTAGCTTTAAGTAAATGGCTCCAGGAAATCCATTGTTTGTTAAAAGTGGATCAAACCTCATGAAAGTAGTAGCTTGCTCAGTCCGCATTACTGTGGAACAACGGCTTATGAAGAAAAGTAGAAATGCGAAGTAACTTTTTTCCCCAAGGCCAAGTCATTGTTAGATGTAATTTACATTTTGTCAACACATATTACTTACAGTATCATAGTGAGCCGATAATGTTTACCTCAACCTTCGCTGTAGGTGTCTGAATCTTCTCAAGTGCGGCACAGTGGAGCAGCTGATAGAGCTGCTGCCTCACAGTGGCAGAGATCCGGGTACGATCCTGACTACAGATGCTGTCTGTGCGGAGTTTGTACGTTTTCCCTACGACCACGTGGGTTTTCTCTGGGTGCTCCAGCTTCCCCCCACATTCCAAAGACATGCAGGTTTGTAGGTGAATTGGCTTCTGCAAATTGCCCCTAGTGTGTAGGGAGTGGATGTGAAAGTGGGATAACAAGGAGAATGGGGTTGAGAAGGAAAGATAGATCAGCCGTGATTGAACGGCATGTAGACTTGATGGGCCGAATAGCCTAATTCTGCTCTTGGAACATGAACTTTTGAACATAGAACTAGTGTTAGCATGTAATTGATAGTCAATGTGGACTCTATGGACTGATGGACCTGTTTCCATGCTGTATCTCTAAACTAAATTTAAAAACAATCCAATGTTGCAGGAAGACTGCATTTTGGGAACAGTACATTTGGAACCTTGTATGTGTAGGAAATAACTACAGATGCTGGTTTAAACCGAAGATAGATACGAAATGCTGGAGTAACTCAGCAGGACAGGCAGTGTATCTGGATAGAAGGAATGGGTGATGTTTCAGATCAGAAGATGGGTCTCGACCCAAAACATCACCCATTCCTTTAATCCAATGATGCTGCCCATCCCGCTGAGTTACTCTAGCATTTTGTGTCTGTCTATATTTGGAACTACAATAGCTGTTACCAGCCTGTCCAATGGACCATTGTTAGGGCACAAGTCCTGTAATCTTCCACCATTTGTTAGCTCACTGTCATTTCATAGAGTCCTAAATTTGATCGTGGTGATTTTACAGATGTACGTTTACTGATCTTATGTATAAGTCTGTTGAAATGACGTTGATTGCAATTCCCTCTGCTAGCCACAGTGACCGTGGAGGAAGATTCTTTACTAGTAGTTCAGTGAAGAAAAGGCTTCTGCACAGTTCCCTCTGTCTTTGGTTACAGTGAATGGAGGATATGCAATTCATTGGTTTCAATGTATAACAATGCTATTCCCAACAATGCTTCTAAATTTACAAGTTAGCCATTATATTATAAAATAAGATCAACAAGTGTTTTTTCTCCATCTGCTCATTTTAGCAATAAGTGAGTATAAAACAGTGTGTCTAGTATTGGTGGGACCTTTGTCACAGTCATGCTTCGATTTTGCTGAAATTACCAGTAGGAGGGAATTAAACTCTGAACAATCTTGATATCAATCAATTTAGAAATGTGTCAAATACTAATATTTAATTGTCCGTCTGTATGAATGCAGTTATAATAATTGTACAGTTAACGCAATATGGAAAAGAAAGATCTTCAATTTAGTCAATGATATGTGTCGGTAAAAATGTCTTCCATTGCCAGTGGTTGAGAAAAATCCAAAACCAAGTATTATAGATTAACCACTGTATTATAAAGATCACACTAGAAATATCAACATATAATTTAACCCACAGTAGGAATGTTTTAACTGCCTGACATGTAAGATGTTTTTGTGCTTCTTCTTTAAGGAAATGTTGCTGACAATGCAGTGATTTTATGTGTTAATGTTTGTTATTTTGTCCTCTGTACCTCTGTACATTCATCGTCTCAATAAATCAATATTTACCATATCTTCATGTTTTGGTTTCTTGTATGATCAATTTTTGTTGTCTTCTACCTTTCTCTCCCTCCATTTTTGTGGTTGTCCTTTGGTTTATACATTACAGTTTCATTTTGCAGCTTTTAGTAACCAGTAATTATTACCATCCAATTGTCTGGGTTAATCCTTTAACACTGTGTTGTCAAGAGAGTCACATCTTAAAGCAGCAGTATCCTGTTTATTTACTTACTTAGCTGAGACTTTCAATGGACATAAGTACTGCACATATGTCTACTGAGATAACTGTTCTTTGTTTCAGCTACTTATATTATCCAGTTTGCTGCTTGAAGTTAAGTTTGGGTGGTCTTGCAAATAATTTATGTGAAGTTACTATACATGACTGACAAAGAAAGACATAAGACACAAAATGTTGGAGTTACTCAGTGGGTCAGGCAGCATCTCTGGAGAAAAAGAATAGGTGACGTTTCAAGTCGAGACCCTTCCCGCAACATCACCTATTCCTTTTCTCCAGAGATGCTGCCTGACCCATTGAGTTACTCCAGCATTTTGTGTCTATCTTTGGTGAGAACCAACAACAGCAGTTCCTTCCTATCCATTCTCTCCAAGAAAAGTTTTTTTATAAAGAAATCACAGCTTGGGTAGCTTACAACCCAATTGACCCAAGTTTGAAGAAGGCTCCCGACTCGAAACGTCACCCATCCTTTTTCTCCAGAGATGCTGCCTGACCTGCTGAGTTACTCCAGCATTTTGTGTCCATCCAATGGTATAAACATTGAATTCTTCAATTTTAGGTAACCCCCTTTTAACATCCCCCACACCTCCCCCCTTTTTCTTCCCCCTCCTCCCTCTCCTCCCCTGTGCCATATCTTGACTACAACGTATTTCTCTCATCGCCCCCACCCCTCCTTCTCCCACTCCCCTCCTGCTACTTTCCGCCCTCTTGCCTCGCAATTTGTAACTCTTCAATCCTGTCTCATACCTTCAGCTTTAATATCTGGCCTTTGCTCCAAACATCTGCCTATCACCCCCCCCCCCCCCCCCCCCCCCACCCCCCCTCTGTCCTGGCCCTCCTTTTCCCCAGCTTTCTTCCCCACCCTCCCAATCAATCAGTGTGAGGATGGGTCTCAACCCGAAACGTCACCTATCCATGTTCTCCAGAGATGCTGCCTGACCCGCTGAGTTACTACAGCACTTTGTGTCTTTTTATAAAGAAGTCAAATATATATTTTGTTAAAAAATGACACCTTTAGCACATTATTCCACATAAATTATTTTCAAAATTGGGTTTACGATTTCCCCATTTAGTTCCTTTAAAAAATCTTTACTGTAAGGGATATTGCAGCTTTAAGATATCTTAAGTGTGACTTTCTATGTGTATACATGGACCACATTTGTTGAGATAATTGTGTTAATGTGCTGTGGGTTATTATAGAGTCTCCTTTCTTTTATAGTAACCAAATTCTGGATGAAAATTCATGTTAATATTCCAATCCAATGTCTTCAGATGTATGAGGATCAATTAATTTTGAGCATGCTGTTTTTTTTTAAGATTGGTGCCATTATTTCAGGTGTTGTCTAAACACAAACAGAACACTTGGAATCCACAGAAAATTTGGCTTTTTAATAGAGTAGACGGTTTTACTCTCTGGTTTCCACTGGTTTCCACTGGTTTCCACTTTTCCTTCCCAGGTGCTATTTGCACCAAATAATATCTCCATGTATATTAAAACCACCACAGAGACTTGTAATGTGCTTTGGTATTTGCTTCGTAGACTTTGTGGGGTTTAAATTGCATTGTCTTCTGATTTTCAAGTATAATACAGTATATAGTAGTATACAGTATCTATATACTTCCAAAATGTAACACAGATCCCAAAAGGAATTTAGGTCAAATATAAGTTATCATTATATTCCACTTATTTTTGTATATTATTCCTTTGAAAACAGCAAAATGCCCATAATTAAAATCAAGGTGTTTCCATGGTGAAATTAAAGGTCATCACAGTGGCATAGCTGGTGGGCTTCTGCTTCGCTGCATCAGAGACCCGGGTTCAATCCTGACCACGGGCGCTATCTGTGTGGAGTTTGCACGTTCTCCCTGTGACCCACGTCCCATAGACGTGCAGTTGGTAGGTTTATTGGTCTCTGTAACATACCCCTTGCGCATAGGTGAGGGGTAGAATCTGGGGAGAGTTGATGGGAACATGGGGGAGAATTAAATAGGTAGGATTAGTGTAGATAGGTGGATGAGGTCAACAGGGACTCGATGATATCTGTGCGGTATCAATGTCAATCAGTAAAGTATCATCCCTTGTCCTTTCTACATGTCAAATAGTGAAAGCGCAGGGATTGGATGCAATGTACCTGTGACTTAGTTTAGTTTAGTTTCTTATAGCTCAGCTTCCCATCAGAGTGAATGGCATTGTATGACCTCACAATGTTGCCTCACATAATCAGCATAGTGTGTCTCCACAGGGACAGTACACAGCTGGTAGAGTTGCTGGCTCACTGCGCCAGAGAACTGGGTTCAATCCTGACTTCAGGTGCTGTCTGTGTGAAGTTTGCACATTCTCCCTGTGAGCGGCTGGATTTCCTCCGAGTGCTCCGGTTTCCTCCCACATCCAAAAGACGTGCGGATTTGTAGGTTAATCGGCTTCTGTAAATTGCCCCTAGTGGGTGAGAAAGTGAGATAACATAGAACTAGTGTGAACAGGTGATCGATGGTCGCTGTGGGCTCACTGGGCCGAAGGGCCTGTTTCCACACTCTATCAAATCAATCAATCAGAAGTTACTATATATATGCCAAGCTGCACAACACACTCACCCCATCAAACAAGTATTTTTTTCATACCTTTGGGCTACTTACGAATACTGGAGCATTTTAAATAAAGGTCCGTGAAGTGGATTTGAATTTGAAATACTTCCAGTGTGGGAAGATGTAACACATCTTAATTTATGACATCTTGTAAAGTGCTGTAATTTATTGAATTAATTGTGCCATTTTTATTGTTGAGAATATTATTAAATTATGTATATTTCTTTCAATATTTAGGTCACTCTCTGGACGCATTGTCGGAGGTGTGTGGTGGTTCTTCACTCTGATTATTATTTCCTCCTACACCGCCAACCTTGCTGCTTTCTTAACCGTAGAGCGTATGGTGTCACCTATAGAAAGTGCTGAAGATCTTTCGAAGCAAACTGAGATTGCTTATGGAACCCTGGACTCCGGCTCAACAAAAGAGTTTTTCAGAGTAAGTCTTTCCGCGCGGCTGACAAGGTGAGGGAATTGCCCATGGCAGTGTGTTACATTAACAGAGTAAATCAATCTCAGACAGATCGAACGCAAAGACCAACAAGTATCGTTGACATGAAATTGCGGAAAATAGGAAATTACAGTACTAGCGAAAGACTAAGATGATTAACTTCTCACTGTCACACCGTAGTTTTGGAGCTGCAAATGGTTGGAATTGATGTATTTGGTGAAGAGTAGACTGTATGGACAGAAAGAGATAGCAGACTGAAGGAATATTTTTAAGATTTGGATATGGATGAAAACTGCTTCTGTTGACAGAACAGGTTGATGATTCTACTGATTCACAGATTAATAATAACATACAGAATTGTTGTTGCCCATTGCTTCAAGGCATATTTGTCCTTTTTGATCATTCCTTTCTATCCCATTTTGGCATTCATTTATGCTTACTCCCATGCACCATGTTGTGTTCATCACACGTTAAGCATCCTAGCAAAGGATCTCCTCAGGACTGCTTCATGTATTTTACTGGAATTAACGGAAATGAAACATTGCAACTGAAAATCAAAGAACACTAGATGCTGGAAATGTGAAATAAAAACAGAAAATAGCAGAGGTACACTGCAGAACAGACAGTATCCATGGAAAGAGAAACAGAGTTAACGTTTTGGCTCAGGCTCCTTATTGCAACTTAGAAAATGTGAGGAAACAAGTTAGTTTTAAGTTTCAAGAAGAGCCCAGGGAACAATTTCTAGGACAAAGGGAACATATGGAGAGGCCAAGTTTATCCCGATGTTTATAGAGCTCTCTGCCTTATAGATGAATAGAATCATACAGGACAGGGACAGGCCCTTTGGCCCAACTCATCCATGCCAACCATGATGCCCCATCTACAGTAAGCTAGTCCCCTATGGACAATATCCCTCTAAACCTTTCCTATCTATGCACCTTTTCAAGAGGTTAGTGAGAGAAGCTCTCTCTCCACCTCTCTCTCTCTCTCTCTCTCTCTCTAGCTTTTTTGTGTGTGTCTCTTTTGTCTCTGTCACTGCCTCCCTCCTCTCTCCATCTGTCTCTCTCTCTGTCTCTGTCTCTCTCTCTCTTTTTCTGTCACTCTCTCACTATGACTCTCTCTCTCTCTCTTTTTCCGCTTTATTCAGCAATTGCATATTAGAGCGTAACAAACGTACATAAACGTTCAATGGTTACAAAACATCAAGCAATCATTATAATACAACAGTGCAATCAATATTAACAATGCTCTCGAAACCCCACGGCGACCAGCGTCCGTGGAGGGCCTCCAGAGTCCCCGTGTTCCCTCTCCAGGGACACGTGAACACGGACATAGGCTCGGAAGAGGGGCAGGCAACTAACTAACTCCCTCTAACCTCTCAAGTAAATAAAGAGATACAGAGAACAATTATCTCTATCCTCTCACTCGCAATCTCCTCTCCCTACTCCTCTCCCTTACCTCCCTCTCCTCTCCCTCCCCTCTCCCTCTCCCTCTCCCTCTCCCTCTCCCCCTCCCCTCCCCCCTCCCCCCTCCCCCCTCTCTCTCTCTCTCTCCCCCTCTCTCCTTTTTTTTTTTTTAATTCCTGTGTTGAACTTTATATAAATATCAAATAGAAGAATTAAAAGTAAGAATATGCAACCAATACTTTGCTACTAGTTCATCTTCCAGAGTTAAAAGTTATTAGTAGGGGTGTCTGGGGTTATGGGGAGAAGACAGGAGAATTGGGCTGAAAGGGAAAGAGAGATCGGCATGGTGGTGTAGATTTGATGGGCTGAATGGCCTAATTCTGCTCCTATGACTTATGAACTTACAAAAATTTAAAATGTCAAAATTCTGGAGAGAGAGAACCTTCTCTTAAAAGATGAAATCTAAAAATGTAGTTCTACTGAGCATTAGGCCAAATATAATCTCAAATGTTTGAAAAATCCAAATGTGATTTTTTTTTCTCCTGCCCGTGACTCTGACAATGTGTCTGTAATTTCATTGTCCAACAAATGGGCTTGAACACATCTTCCTATCCTCACCAGCTTTGCTCTTGGTTCCTTGAATGGAAATTCCTTTTATGTCTGTCTACAGCTTGGGAGAAGGTGCATGCCACTACATGAGAGGCCTGATACCAGTGTCAAGTTGTGCCTCCTGCCTTGTTAATATTAATTGGACCTGTTGTGCTTCCGCAGGTACCTCTCCCATGTAAGAGAATGAATATCAGGCCACCTGTCTCACTGGCAGCAGCCTAAAGATACATCCCAAGCAGGTGAATGGAAAAGCAACGTGGATGGGGCACAATGGGAGATAGGGGAGCACGCCATAGCAATCAATGTTTGGGCAGTTTTTAAATTAAAAGCTAGCCGTGAATCCAGTGTAGAATAGTCAACAAGGGAGTCAAAACAGAAATAACACATAAGAAACCCTCACCCCTGTTTCAGATGGCTGTCATGGTTGATTTAAAAAATAGCCTGACATAATTTTGTATCATTTTACTATAATGGTCGGCGTGGGCAAGTTGGGCCGAAAGGGCTGTTTCCACGCTGTATGACTATGACTGTACTATGGTAAAACTTTGCACCTATTTTCTCCATTAAATGGCAGACAGGGGGCTCAGTTTCTCCCCCTAAACATTCAAATTATTAGCAGTTTCCAAGTCACTCCGCAGCATTGCCCAGACACTAACTATCTGGCCAATATTTACCTATGGGCTCCCACGTGGGAGACCATAGTGGGGAAACCCCCTTTTCCAAAGGTTTACCATGATTGGTGGGAAGGCCATTCTCTAAGCTATTCTCTGGAACTCTGTCCCAAGCACCTGCTCCTTGATAACTCTCAGCTTCATTTAAGATCCTCCTTCATGCCCTTCTCCCTGGCCTTGCTTGCGCTCATCCTTCTGAATGCCTCGGTTATTGTACAGCATCCATTCTTCTTCTGATTAAGTGCTTTGCTGTGTGTCACTATGTCAATGGTACGGCGTAAATCCATGTTTGTGATTCTGTCTTTGCCTTTTCCAGAGGTCAAAAATAGCGATATATGAGAAAATGTGGGCCTACATGAAATCAGCAGAACCTTCCGTTTTCACCAAGATCACCGCCGAGGGCGTTGCCCGAGTCCGCAAATCCAAGGGCAAGTTCGCTTTCCTGCTGGAGTCCACCATGAATGAATACATTGAGCAGAGGAAGCCATGTGACACCATGAAAGTAGGAGGCAACCTGGATTCCAAAGGATACGGAGTGGCTACGCCCAAGAACTCCCCATTAAGGTGGGTGGGATAGTATAACAATATGTCATTGTGTTGTTATAGTATTCCACCTACCCTGATGTCCCTTGTATTTTTTTTTAGATTGTGTGATTATGGTATGTGCATGATTTCATTTCACACCTTTGAAGATTGCACAGGTAAAGAGCGGTCCTTTATTAAGAAAATAATAAGCTGTACGTTCATTAGTGGTGCTAAGATCTTTGGGAGGAGGGAGGAGGGAACTAATACTAATCCACTTTAGTATTTCCACAACATGGAGGCTTTGCAGAACCAGCACACCAAACACGCGAGAACCTGAATGTAGAAATGTGGAATGTAGAATGTGGTGCGTCGCAGCGATAGAGTTGCTGCCTTACGGCGCTAGAGACCCTGGTTTGATCCTGACTACGGGTGCTGTCTGTACGGAGTTTGTACATTCACCCTGTGACTGCATCGGTTATGTCCGGGTGCTCCGGTTTCCTCCCACATTCCAAAGACGTGCAGGTTTGTAGGATAATTGGCTTCTGTAAATTGTCCCTCGGGTGTAGGATAGAACTAAGTGTACGGGTGATCATTGGTCAGCAGGGACTCGGTGGGCCAAAGGGTCTGTTTCCACACTGTACCTCTAAAACTAAAACTAAATTAAGCACTATGCAGCAACAAAACTTTCTTTTCCATTCTTGTCCTGAAAATGTAGAAAGAAGGGAGAAAGCTTGTGTATGTATCCAGCGCCTAGTGTTCAAGGTGCTGTACTGCAAGCAGTTTACTTGCACATACTCTAGTTTGGCGGCTGATACACATATTGGAGAATAGACAGTGTTACCTCCAAATATAAAAACATGAATATTTATTATCTTCAGTTCAAAATATATTACCTAGTAGGAGGTATACTGGAAAATATACTCTGACAAAAAAAAAAAACGACATTCGAAGTCTATGCCTATTAAAGTGTAACAGCTGCACATTGGCACAGAGGTAGAGCTGCTGCCTCACAGCACCAGAGACCTATTTCAATCCTGACCTCGGGTGCTGTCTTTACAAAGTTTGTACATTCTCCCTGTGACCACATGGGCTTTCTCCGGGTGCTCCGGTTTCCTCGCACACGCCAAAGATGTGCAGGTCCGTAGGTTAATTGGATTCTGTAAATTGTCCCCAGGTGTGGAGGATAGAACTAGTGTATGGGTGATCGGCAGTCAGCACGGACTCGGTGGACCGAAGGGCCTGTTTCCACCCTGTACCTCTAAACTCAATTTAAAAGCTGCATTGTTAACCCATTTTTTCATCTTGTGCAACACCCACAAGCTGATTGTGATCACAGAATTAACCTTGTTTGAGTTCTGCTCTTGGGAGTATGTACCCATCTCTCCAGCTACACATTCACATTACACAACACAGATGCCATATGTTCAGATGCCATATCTCTTATTGCATTGTTTTCTTCCTGAATACGTTTTAAAATCACAGCTTCCCATTATTAGTTTGTTCCTCTTTAGTTTGTGCATTAGGAGAGATAGGATATTGTTACTCTAATTGAGGTAATTGCCCTGTGGACTGGCATAACGGATTTCTGAGTGTAGGTATGAATCGTACAGGGATAACAGTAACCGGTGAGTTTCAGCTTGCATTTTGACAAAAGCAGGAGAATTGTTCACTAGGATAGCAGACCACCCGAAATCCACCCTTCCCCTCATCACATATTTCCAAATTCGCTGTTCCATTTTATCCTGTTATTGAAATGACGATGATGCTGGTTTATTGCAGACTGATGCAGATTTGTTGCCCATCAATATTTATTCTCAGAATGTGATAATAGTTGACAACCTCCCCCACACCTCTCTTTCAGTGTGTAGAAGGGTTCCAACCCAAAACGTCACCTATTCCTTTTCTCCAGAGATGCTGCCTGACCTGCTGAGTTACGTCAGCGTTTTGTGTTTATCTTCGGTATAAACTAGCATCTGCAGTTCATTCCTGCACAATAGGTCTTCTCCTCTGGCTTCTGAATCCTATTAGAGATGTTTCACCATGTGAGTTAGATATTGAATATCTTGGTATTTAAACAAATACTAGTGAAGGTACAGCAATACGCTAATAAGGACATTTTGTGTTCGGTGAGATCTGGCGCTGATGGTACTTCATTAACATTATTGCTCTTGTCTTGTTGATGAGGTGAGAGGAAAGGGATGCTAATCTGAAGTAACCTTAATAAATTTGCTATTGGCCACCCTATAACTCTAGCGTACCAGTGATGAACAGAAGATCTGATGACAGGCAACAATCATGAATAATGTTCTGTTATCTCTAAACCTGGCATATTTATCTCTTAATTTGGTATATTTGTTGTGTCATGTCGTTTGGTAATTAAGACCAAAGCTCTACCTTGATTGCAGAAGTGGAACGCCATTTTATAATTCGCAATTGCAGCATTATGGAAATTGGACATATCTGTCGTTTATGTTCAGGTGTTAATATATTCCTGAGACTGATCCTCCAACCCCTGTTTGGATTCCTTATTGACCACTCAGGAATAATCCACTCCAAAATATCCCCAATTTGTTTTTATTTGAACTAAATGAGGTAGATTGTTTTTCAGCTGGACAGGTGAATATTTTTCTCCTTGCCCATTAATGTTGATCTTCCACGAACTACTGGAAGAGGCACTCCTTCCCCAGTTTTTTTCCAAGGAAGTATTTTGATGAAAAATTACCTGTAATCAGGAAATTTATATACTGGAAATATTTATCATATCTTGCGTCCCACCCTTCTGTTAAGCTGCGAACTGGCAGATTCAGAAAACTGTTCTGCACATTTCGTAGTTTCTGAGGTAAGAATTCCGTTTATTTAGGAAATGCTCTGAATCAAGTAAAATGAGGTTTCGGCCTGAAACATTGCATATTTCCTTCATTCCATAGATGCTGCTGCACCTGCTGAGTTTCTCCAGCACTTTTGTCTACCTCCAAAATGTTATTTCATACACTTTTCAAATCATTTTTTGCAAATGCCACAGTTTGCATTTTTCATTAACCAGAAAGGAAATTTAGCAATAAAAAGGGCAAAAGGGAGATTCCCTGATGAAAGGAATATTATGCATTACTTGAACTATGCTAAAAGGAGCATAAAGGAAATTTCCTTTTCAATATTAATGTTGCAGTACATTTAAAAATTATTTTCAGAAGCATTCAGTAGCATGCAAAAATGTTAGCCATATTTTTTATTGGGCTGACCTGGTCCATAAAGCTTTACCTCTTCCATACATATCTTCAAGACAGCATATCTACCATTTGCTGCCTCTGATTTTTATTCCATGGCTTGTCACAGTGGCCAGTGCAGTTTGCAGATTAGGTTCAGCACAGCAACCAGTCAAGCATATTTGATGGACTCAGGTAGCAGGGAAAAACTGTAGTGGAAGTGCTTCCTCATCTGAACAAAACAGGATTGATGTTTAAGAGAAATATAATTCCTTTAGTTTAGAAAAAGAGTATACAGCAAAATAAAGTGCAATTATCAAAGGACAGTGCCAGCAGTAGATTTGCCTTAGTTGCTCTTTAATCGATATGACCTGTTGGAGTGTTAAAGTTGATGATGAAGAGATTCCCACTGCAGATGTATTATTGCTTCAGCAGGGGTAAGCGGGCACTACTGCAGAGATATCACCCTTCATGTTTCCTTCAATATAATTATTCTATTCGTACCGATTACTACAGACATCTTGAAAAGTTTTATCTGTGCCCATACTGACGCCACTTATATGCACTGTACTGGATATTTGGAGAAGGTTGGTTATGTCAATTCAGTGCACAATATTGTGCAAATACAAAGACACAGGAACACATCTTTAAGCTTAGAGACAGATGTTAGGAAACATTTTTCCACAAAATGGTACTAGATTATAAAATGCAATAGCTTAATGGCTGTTGAAGTTAAATTGAACTCACCTTTTAAAGCAGAAATTATGTTACACCAGCAAAACAATAATATTATTAAGCTGAATAAAGATCAGGAAAATAGAGATTCAATATCTCAGTGGGACAAATCCCTTTCATTTACACTAGAATTTCTATGCTTCTATCAACTTGAAAGACTAAATTGTCACCACCTTATTACTTATGCCTTCCATTCTTTATTTATTCATGATTGTGGTAGCAGCATTTATTGCGTCTATTTTGGTAACTCCGAAATGACCATCTTAGTGAAGGGGTAATTTTAACTCTTTGGAAATGGCGTAAAGTGGGTGATTTTGGATTGGCTGCCTGTTACAGATTCTGTTTGAATTTTCCATCCTTTCGAGTCAATAGCAAAGAAAATGGCAGAGTGTATAATGAAGTGATCAATTCAAAGTCACCTGACATACGTTGCTAGAAGTCAAAATAACCCCTCACTAGATTGCTAGCAAGAAGACCCATAGCCTAGTTGCATTGAACAGTTTATAAAGCAAGTTTGTTATAGCAGGCTTGCTGACTCAAAGGTGCAAATGAAATGAAGGTGTTTTTTAGCATGGAATAGAAGAGATGACTATTTGTCCTCATCCATCTCAATTTCTAACAGCTGTGCACTTTCTTACAAGTATGTTTTATCGTTTCAAGAAATGCTGTTAACCTCGCAGTTTTAAAACTGAATGAACAAGGCCTCTTGGACAAATTGAAAAACAAATGGTGGTACGACAAAGGAGAGTGTGGCAGCGGGGGAGGTGACTCCAAGGTTAGCCTCAATGTCGCCACAAGTGGGTAACAGTGCACTGGTAATAGGTACGTCTGCTAGAGTATGATTCGAGCTCGATGGTAACTGACCAATGCACAACGGCAGCAAGTCAACCTGCTATGGATTTTATTCCTTTTTAACAAAATAGCAAGTCAATGTAAGTACTGTCAAAACATTAATATTTGCTTCCCCTGTCCCACACAGTACGATGCTGTAAATGATGCATATATACTTTACATTTAATAATGCATCAAGTTATTTAACTTTCATAAATCCTAAGCTAGGAAACAGTCCATTAAGAATTCCAGCCAATATTTCTGGTTTCACAGTATTTGCTCTTGCTTTTATTTAAATATGTTCCTAGCAGTATGTGCCTGTTATTTAAAGCGATATAGCAGGTTCCAGTTGTATGCCTGCGTCTGTACAAGGGCCCATGCAGTACACAGCCGCTGGGGCTTTGCTTTATCACTTTGTAATGAAATTCTGTGTGGCTTTAATTGAATAACATAAAATAACATATATAATGTTATTTATGTTATTTTCCACGTGAAGAGTTCCGGTAAACCTTGCAGTTTTGAAACTCAGTGAGCAAGGCATCTTAGACAAGCTGAAAAACAAATGGTGGTACGATAAAGGTGAATGTGGAGCCAAGGACTCTGGAAGTAAGGTCAGTCGCTGCAGTTTGGGACCTACTGTTGTCTTCTCAGAACAGTTTAGGGGTAAAAATGTAAATGTAAATTTACCTTATTATGGTAGATAAATGTAGAAATGTGTAATATTCAACACACATAAGATGTAATATTTATGTACAATTCACACAAAATTAAAACAGTCAGGCTTAGGACTGAAAGTCATATAAACTGGCACAAAATATTACAGACATAGAAAATAGGTGCAGGAGTAAGCCATTCGGCCCTACGAGCCAGCACCGCTATTCAATATGATCATAGCTGATTATCCAAAATCAGTACCCCATTCCTGCTTTCTCCCTATATCCTTTGAAAAACACACTTTTATATTCAATGTTGCAGACTAATCAATAATCATAACCGATTATTCCGGCCCATTGGAAGTAATCTGTTATAATTTCACAAGCAATCGATAAATGTCACACAACATAAAAAAGTAAATCATTTCATAAAGTACGTGATAGGAGCAGAATTAGGTCATTTGGCCCATCGTCTACTCTGCCATTCCATCAAGGCTGATCTACCCTTCCCTCTCAACCCCATTTTCCTGACTTCTCCCCATAACCTCTGACATCCATACTAATCAAGAATTTGCCCAGTCATGGCTCTGACCAGTAACAATCCATTAAGTTTTAGCTGAATGAATTACATAAAGCACGTACAATTATTGCCCTCTTTTGCCCGTTCATTGGAACAGAAACACTAATATGCATTGTATATTTCAAAAATGATAGGATAATTATGCTAAAATGTAGCTATCATACACATATAGTGGATTAATTTTAGTAGTGTTAGCCTTTATTAAATAGGTAAATCCTATTTGCATGCAAAACAATCTGATGAAGAATAGAACATAAATAACCAGTTGGAGAAACATTGTCCATTGCACCTTTCTTCAATTACCACTATAGATATTTTTTCCATTCAATAAAAAGATCAAATGGATTTATATTCAAAGGGAGGCCGTCCTTCTTGTATGATTACACACCATATTGAGCTTAATTCAGGCCCTCCCTCAAAAGTCCCATCTCCCCACTCCATCTGCCGAATCTGCATCTCGGTCTAATCATCCTGGACTGATCCCAGGCGCTGATGCATATTGCAGCTTCAGCAGTGACTAGACCTCAGCCAATGTACAGCTAAGGCCTTGCCCCAGAATTACCGCAATGAAGTCAAGATTTTTTTTTTAATTCCAAATTTGTCTGATATACAAATATTTGAGATATTTAAATATTATTTAAATTACTTGAAGTGACTTTTAAAACTCAGACAATAAAATCCACTGAGCACTGGCAGCACAATGGCACAGCAGGTAAAGCCATCGCCTCACAGCACCAGAGACCCAGGTTCGATCATGTCCTCAGGTGCGGTCTGTGTGAAGTCTGCCCATTCACCCTGTGCCCGTGTGGGTTTCATCCGGGTGCTCTGGTTTCCTCTCACGTCCCAAAGACGTGCGGTTTATAGGTACATTGGCCTCTGTGAATTGCCCCTAGTGGGGGAGAGGATGAGATAGTGGGATAACATAGAACTTGTGTAAACGGGTGATCGATGGTCAACGTAGACTTGGTGGACCGAAGAGCGTGTTTTTTAAATGTTGTATCTCTAAACTAAACTAAACTAACAGTAGATTACTGATAAGTCATTGAAACAATAAAATAAATAATTAGTAACTGGCCTTTTTCCTATTAATTCAAAGGTTCTACCGTGTTTAACCAACTTCTTTTACCCGCCGTTTCAAGCATATTATAGTAAAAAATACTACATTTCATTCAACAAAATCAGAGCCAAACTTGGAAAATGTTTTTTAAATTTTCTTTAACCTACTTGCTACACTAAAAAATATATTTGCATATTAATATTTTTATTCCATCTCCATTGTTCACTCTTTGTAATTATGTAAAATTTCAAAGGATGAACAATTTCATACAAAGATCTAAAGGAATATTTTAATATCAATGCCTATCTTCATTTGGGGTATGAATCTTATCACTGTTCCTAGCTATAATATAATATAAAATTTATATTATAAAATAATATACACATTTTATTTAATTCCAGTCACTTAATCAGTTTGCTCAAGGGATTGATTATTTTAAGTGTAGATTGTAGTATTACAGTAGTTATGTATTGTCCTGTCCTTGTTGCATATGCATTCTGTACAGAAATCTAATTAAGATGCCTTTTCTCTTCTTAGGACAAGACGAGCGCTTTGAGCCTTAGCAACGTAGCTGGAGTCTTCTATATTCTAGTTGGAGGCCTTGGTTTGGCAATGCTGGTGGCTTTGGTAGAATTCTGTTACAAGTCCAGGGCAGAAGCGAAGAGAATGAAGGTGGCAAAGAGTACACAGAATTTTAATCCAACTTCCTCGCAGAATACCCAGAATTTAGCAACATATAGAGAAGGTTACAACGTATATGGAACCGAAAGTGTTAAAATTTAGGGGTAGGATTTAGGGCCTAATAAAGTGGGTGGTGCATTTGTAATTAAGTGTTGTGGTATGATGTCAAGTGGTACTGCTTGCTTATATATTGAGCTATGGCCATTAAAGACATACTTAAGAGGATGTTATAGTATTCACCTGCTTATTTCCTAGCTAAGAATGACTTTTTTGGTGTTTATTGTGTTTTGTTGTTGCTTTTAGTTGAATAAGGTCATTAAGTAACAGTATTTTTCTTTTCAATTCAGCTGACTTTTTCAGAAGCGATGAGAAACAAAGCCCGATTATCCATAACTGGAAGCGTCGGAGAAAATGGCCGTGTATTGACTCCAGACTGCTCAAAGGCTGTGCACACTGTTCCTACCATTAGACAGAACCCAGGATTGGCTATAGTAGCATCAGATCTACCATAAAAACCAAATACTATTTGAGTGCCTTAAAAAAAATTATAGACAACAGTCTCTGTGACTGACGCGAAAGCAGCACAGATTGTGACAACATTGCAAGGATCCTCACTTAAAGTGAAGGCAAAAATGCAGGGTGGGAGAGAACTTGCTTGAAACAGATTACTATCAGGAAAAAGTGTGCATGAGCTATGGTTAAAACAGCCCAACTCTGATCTGACATCAGGAAAAAATCCATCAAGGTTGCAGAACAAGGAAACTAAAAGCATGTGAAGAAATACATGCCAATAAGGAAACAAAATCATTACCAGTAGAAATCCAGATGTGAAGGACCCATTGCTAGAAGAAATCACACTTGGCTTTTTGTCTTTAGACACATTATGAAAATAGCAATTAATGAACATATTAGCCTGTGTCTAAATTTCAGAATATCCATAGAGTAAAGGGGAGTGAACCACTTATCTTGGAAAACAAACCTTGGAACCATGGAGGAAAATAATAAATATGTAAAATTTGTGAAAATTTTACTGCAAATGTTATTTTTTTTTCTTTAAAAAAAGGAAAGTTTTTTTTTGAAAGGAACAAAACAAAATGCTTGCTTTTTAATGAAAGTATGTTAATGAGAAAAAAAATTAGTAGTGGAAATAAAAATCTTTTTTTAACCATGTAGGGAAGATTCTGTTGCAATATAGAGAAATAATGCCACATCTTATTAACGTATAAAAATAATTTTGTAATGAAAAAAACACATTGTCTTCTTGTTTGATGTTTCCATTTTATTCATTACAATTATTGCATAATTCAAACTGCCATATGTCTAACTTGAAAGGGAATGTTAGTTTACACCTCAGTCTACAATGTATAGTCAAAACAAAATATTGTACTGTGTAATAAATTGTGTTTTTGTACCCACTAAAATGAATAAAACTGAATAATTCTTATATTTATTTGAATATCAGAATGTTAGTAAAATCCACACCTCAGAGTATTCTACTTCATATTTTAATATTCTATGACCTTATATTATAAATATTAAATTACAGATTGTATGGAATGCACAACCTGAAACGATTGGGGAATAAAATTCAACGGTAACTTCTAAAGGGGAATTGAATCAATTTATAGGGAGGGAATAATATGACAATGGAGAAAGAAAGGGGATAAGTGCTCTTTCAAAGGAATGAAACAAACAAATTGTGGCCTTGTTCTGTGCTGTAGTAATGTATAATCTATGATGAACGTTTTGAAATGCAATAGTTGTTTCAAAGTTTTTACAATGGCATGATAAATGCTCCGGTGAAACTTGTAAATTTTGAGGCGGCGTTGAAAAAAAAACAGGTGAGATTCAATGAACCACAGAAACCAAGGCCCCAGTGAGCCTGAAGCCAGCATGTGATCTTGGGCGCGGTGAATCGGTAGGGAGTATACGAACTGAGCCCAGGTAAGTGGAAGGGATAGCAGGAACCATCCTGGTAAGTGGGACGGCCGTGCGACAACAATCGAGCGGCTTGGTGAACCAGATGATAAACCACTGGCATTATCGAGCAGCAGTTTTACAGCACTGTGAACTTCAAAACTGAAGAAGGGTCCCGCCCCGAAACATTGCCTACCCAGAGAGATACTGGCTGACCCGTTGAGTTATTCCAGCACTTTGTGGCTTTCTCAAAACTAGTGAGTTGTTTTACAGTCGGTGCAAGGAAGAGGAGGGTTTTTATTTAAAATAAAATTGAGTTACATTGCTGTTTTCACACAAACCTTTCAGAATCACACCACAACATTTTCACGTAACATTTTTATTGTAAAACACACAAAGGTAAATACAGGCTTCTTGTGTTTTATGCATGTTTGATTTATGGGTTTAGCAAATAACGCGCTTGTTCTCTTAATACCAAAGCTTGATTTATGCGCTGGTATTTTGGAATAACAGGCTTAAATTTACTGCTGACAGTGTAGTCGTGTATATATTTAATTTACATGTTTTTGAATTACACACTGTTTTACAAGCACATAGCCTATGCGTAAAACGTTGTTAAGAACGAAAAATATCAACATAGTAAACAGAAGAGGTTGGTTTATTATTGTAACATGTACCGAGGTATAGGCATGCGTTTGAGAGGTAGGATGAGTTACCTGTACTTCCACTCCAGCTTTGTGAGTTCTCAACTGGCTGGTGTAGGATCTACAAACTTTGCCACAAGACAGGCAGAAGAACATGGTAGTTGGGGTGAGGGGGTGGAGAGATGTGGAATTGTTTGCTCATGCTCCTCACATCTGACATCTCCAGCTCCCTCCCGGCCCCGCTGACCGACAAATCTTCCAGGTGGGTACCAAAACCACAGAACCTCAGGAAGGTTCCTGCCTTGGAAGGTGTTGCTGGAAGCAGGGGTAGGTTGGTTGAAGGTCTTTGTTTTATTGATGTTGACTGTAAGGCCCAATCTCTCTTGTGGTTTCCATGAATGTGTGAACAAATGACTCCGTGGCTTGGTGACGCAGGGATAGAGTTGGTGTATTACAGTGCCAGAGGCCTGGGTTCGATCCTGACTACTGGTACAATCTGTATGGAGTTTGTACATTCTCCCCGTGACCGCATGGGTTTTCACGGGGTGCTTCAGTTTCCTTCCACACTCCAAAGATGTACAGATTTGTAGGTTAATTGGCTTCGGTAAAATTATAAATTGCCCCCAGTGTATAGAATAGTGCTAGTGTATAGGGATCGCTGGTCAGCGTGGACTCACTGGGCCAAAGGCCTGTTTCCATGCTGGATCTCTAAACTAGACTTAAGACTTGGAAATTGTCCTCTTTGAAGATATGCAAGCATCTACAGTGCAATAATGTTAGGGTGACCTTCAAGAGTTCAGAGTTAAGAGTGTTTACTTGTCAGACGTACTTTGGTTTTGGAGTGAGGGTGATGTGGGTTGAATGGTTACCCATTTATGCTCTAAGTTAGCTCTATTCTACCACGAGACTTGTGCGAAATGATGTGTAGAGATACTGTGGAAAAAATTAAGAGCCTTGCGTTACTGTCGCAGGGTGCCGTACAGCGCCAGATTCAATGGGTTCAATCCTGATCTCCAGTGCGGTCTGTGTTGAGTTTGCACATGTAACCATGTGGGTTTCCTCCAGACGCTCTAGTCCCGCCCCCCCACATCCTAAAGATGGACGGGTTGGTAGGTTAAATTGCCACTGCAAATGCCCGTTGTGTGTAGGTGACTGCTAGATTCTGGGGGGAATTGTTAACAATAAGGAGAGCATCGAGCTGGACTGTCAGCACTGAGACTGAGTCTGGGTGGCTGCTATGGGTACATCCGACAGCATGTTTCCTTCTGCATCCCAAAGACATGCTATTTGGTGCAATAAATGGCTGCTGTAAATTATCTATATTGTAGATGGTCAAAGGGAAAATAATGAGAGGTTATTTTTTGAGAGGAAAGCTGTGTATAAATAAGTGGGATAATGGGATTGTACTGAGAGCTAGCATATAATTAGTGGACCGAATGGTCTCCTGTGTCATAAAGCAATGTTAGAAATGTTCCAGTGACTTTCTGGCAGAGGCAGGTAATATTGCTGCTCTTACCCCATTATCTTGGCATGTACAGAGTCAACACTAACTACAATATTTATTGCCATGGCACACTTTCACTAGATACATTTAACTTGCAATGAAAGTCACACACCAGGTACCAAGAAACTTATTCACAAGCTCTATTCATTGATGGACCTTTGTTCCCTTGAAGAGTTTAGTTTATTACATGTACCAAGGTACAGAGCACGCAACAAAAGCTTTTCACTGTACCTCGGTACACGTGACAATAAACTAAATTGAAACTGTGAGAAAAGCTTTTTTGGTGCATGCTATGCATCAGCAGAAAGACTATACATGATTACAATCAAGCCATCCATGGTGTACAGATGCAGGATAAAGGGAAGAACATTTAGTGCAAAATAAAGTCCCGTAAAGTCAGATAAAAGATAGTCCGAGGGTCACGGTGGCGCAGCGGTAGAGTTGCTGCCTTACAGCGAATGCAGCGCCGGAAACCCGGGTTTGATCCCGACTACGGGTGCTATCCGGAGCTCTACTTTCTCGCCACGACTTGCGTGGGTTTTCTCCGAGATCTACGGTTTCCTCCCACACTCCAAAGAAGTATAGGTTCGCAGGTTAATTGGCTTGGTAAATGTAAAAATTGTCCCTAGTGGGTGTAGGATGGTGTTAATGTGCGGGGATCCCTGGGCGGCACGGACCCAGTGGGCCAAAGGGCCTGTTTCCGCACTGTATCTCTAAAATAAATGGTAGATGGAAGGTCAGGACCGCTTACTAGTTGGTGATAGAATGGTTCAGTTGCCTGACAACAGCTGGAAAGAAACTGGTGGTGAATCTGGAGGTCCGTGTTTTCACACTTCTGTACCTCTTGCCTGATGGGAGAGAAGAGAAGAGGATGTGACCGGGGTGAGACTTGTCCTTGATTATGCTGATGGCCTTGGTATGGCAGCATGAAGAGTAGGGGAGGGGGAAAAGACAGGGGAATAAAAGGTCAACAAGGAATTCATTTTAGGGAATGACAGGAAAGAGAGAGGAGGTGAGGGGGTGTTACTTGAAAATGGAGAATTCAATATTCACACCGTTGGGTTGTAAACTTTATAGGAGATGCCGTTCCTCTAGTGTGTGTGTGGCCACATTCTGTCAATGGAGGGGGCAAAGGACAGAAATGTTATGATTGATCATGACTGATTTTTCATATTTTAAGTTCTCAAGAGTTACACAATCATTTTTATAGCATTGTTTTAATAAGAAACATTCAAGACACGTTCTTCAGAAAGATATTTTAGAAAATACCAACTTTTATTTTTGGTGAGCTAGCCAACAGGAATATTTTTCCTTTACACAAAAATCTACTCCATGTATAACTGTCAAAGAAAACATGACACAAAAGTATTTAGTAGCTAAGGTGACCATAAAAGAACATTTCCTGAATAAACTTATCACAGGCTCCACCATTCAGTATCAGAATTACCAGTCAATGCCATTTTGTTGGGGAAAACATTGATGGCTATGGGGGGAAACAAAAATTATACATAGAAATGTAATTTGACATTACCTTGTAAGTGTATTAGAAACTACACGTTTAAGTAAATCATACATTTTGTTCCAAATGTATTTTAGAGTATTTACAAGGGACTGAATCATTCTGGCACAGTGCCTCACCGTGAATCAGCCTTCACTCGCACGTACCATGGCTGGATACAGAGGTCCTGCCTCACTGGCTGCCTGCAGTCTGGATTCTAGTGGCATGGTCACAACAACTGGCCCTTAATAAGGAGGCCCAGCCCACAAAATGCCCCAGACACACACCAAAGCTGGAGGCGAGGCTTTATCAGTAGTAAAACATAAAGCATAAATTAGAGTACCTTATCTTCCCCTTTGCCTCCTACATCTCCAGACTTCCACAATAGATACCGCACACAGAGTCTGGGACACAGCCGAAACAAGGAATGGCAGATGCCGGTTTACACAAAAGGACACAAAGTATTGGAGTAACTCAGGTCAGGCTGCATCTCTGGTGGACATGGGTAGGCGACGTTACCAAAACATCAATTATCCATGTTCTCCAAAGATGCTGCCTCACCCATCGAGTTACTCCAGCAATTTGTGCCCTTTCTAGGACACTGCAGTTTTGAACTGAAAAATAGCTCTTCCAGTTGGAAATGCAGACAGTCAATGCAATCCAGTGTAATATATTATTCCCCTCACCATCCAGACAGTAACTAGAATAATTTTCTTTTGGTCTTTGGATGAAGTGATGAAGCCAACATTATGACCCAGTTTTCAATGCAATTAATAGCAAAGACAATAATTTGACCAGAAGTGTTTTTTTTTGTCTTTGTAGCTTTGTGAGCACCACTAGAATTTGACAGAATATTTTAAAACTATTTAGGTGATGCTCTGGGGCCACATGTAAAGTTAAAATATTCTCTCCTATTAAACTTATAAACACATTATCGATCTATTCACCAATGGATCAACAGTGCCTCAATAAGCCCTTTCCAAATCTCTACTCACAGAATTTAGACAATTCAAACTAGTAAATAACAACTATAATTACTACTAGAACTGCCTGGGTTTCAGAGTTAGTAGCTCACTACATGTTCTGGGCCTTAATGTGGACCATTAGTACGAAACTATATTTAACAATTTAATTAGAATTTTACTTGTCAGTTCCAAACATGAAGTTAAGGCTACACGTCACCACTCCAGTCACTTGTTTATCGTTCAAAGAAAGTTGACTTAAAGCAAAATGAGTGCATAGATCTGCCAGTATAATATATTTACTATTGTTTTCCTTAAGTAGTTTCCCTTTGCTACTTAACTATAAATATACCCCAAATTCCTTGGGTTGTTTGACCCAACCACACAATATCTCCCTGCAATGGCCATTTCTCATATAAGAAACTGGCAGAGAAATGAAACTCAAACCCACACTCAATGGACTGCTATTTTAAGTGTTTTAGGAACGTGGGGATGTTTTCTTTACTGAGTATCAACCAGGACCAAGTACATTGATTAAGAAAATTGAAGTACTCTGCAGTCTCTGATGTTGTCACAGTCTAAATGAAATAACTACATTGGTTTATATGGCCCAGTTCCACTTATTACAAGCGACAAGAAAAGTATTTGGAAAAACTTGGTTTTAAACTATTTGGGCTAGAAATTTCTCCATGGTTGCTTGCACTAAACATGCAAATACAGCAATGTTTATGGGTTTTTTTTTAATGCAGCCAGTGATATTTAGTGCAAGTAACAAAAACATGTTAAACCTTTGTCAGCGAAGTAAAATAGTAGTGCATATTTATTGATACAACAGACTAATTGTTATCTTAGTTTTCCCTTTGGTACTTAACAAGACCCTTTGATATTTTCCTAAATTGCATATTTGGATTAGGTATAACTACAAGGGACTAGAAATTTAGTTTAATTCACAGTATTCCTAAAACTAAGCACAGTATATGTCTTGTAATTCACTAGTTTTTTTTCTAAATACTATTTGAATTAAAAAATGCATATTACAGATTAGCAAAAACAAAATTGGTGCATTTCTTTCTTCTGCAAGTAAATTGGGAGGTTAGATATCAATCATCATCACAAATTCTACTTGCAAACTTCCTCCCAGAAAACTTATCAAAAGGTGCTGAATGGAAATTGATAAAACTGAACAATAATTTATTAAATCCAGTATTTAAAAGCTCAAATGAAGAAAATGTACAGCATTAGCTTTGTTAGGCTGAAAAGTTGATTCATTTTAAAGCAACTGAACTATGTCAGTAGTCCAATTATCACAGTGCCTGAATTTACTAAAAGCACAGTGCAAACTTTCTAATCAACAGATATGGTATCTACTGTGCAAATAAGTTATGATAAATCTTGACACCCCACCAACGATGAGTTACCCAAATGAACTAGCATTTAGTAACTGAAATGGGATGATATCATAAAACTAAGTGATTTTTAAAAATGTTTTACTTCCATGTAAACAAAAGTAAATCTCAAAACTAGAGGTAGAGGTTGTCTGTCTAACTGTAAAGTTGCAGTCATATGAAATATAATATCTTTCCACTGGAAATGACTTACAACGTTAATTCTAGTGAAACTTTTCTCACTAACTCACAGGCTCAGGATTACAATGCCCCTATTGACCTTTTTTTTAAAAAAACAATGGAGTTATTTGGTTTTGACAACTTAGTGAGAACATTATTGTCTTTTAACTTTTACCTACCAATGTCACTTTTATCCTATCTTTTTTTATCTTAATAATATCATTGCTGAGGTGACCCATTGTCTTGTCAAACACATTTCATTGTACCGTTGACCCTGTGTTAACCTACATATGACAAATAAAACTGAACTGAACTGAAAAACAGTTATTGCACAGGACTCAGTAGTATTTTGAAGAACAAACCTATATGTTCCAACATCATTTGGCTAGATTGGCCGCAGAGATGGATTTTCTGTGTTTCTCTCGTAGTACTATGTAGTGCCAGGGACTAGCTAACACAATGCCACATGACACATCTTTTTCATTTCCATGGCCCGGGACCGAATCTGATCTGGACAAACAAGGTAGGAAAGTCTCTAAAAGAAGTTGAGCTTGATCAGCTGAATTGTGTTTGAAAATGGAAACCACGAATAAAACATCAGAATTTCGAATTAATTGATTTTACAGAAGAAATCAGGACAGTCAAGTTGAATGCAAGAAGTTAAAACTGAAATGGGGTAACACCCAAAGGTTACCATAAAAAATATTTCACATGTTCGTATGTTGTCTCTTATACTCCTTGTAGACATGGTCAAGAGTTGCTATAGGTATGGTTTAGACACTAGCTCAAAAGTGTAGATCTGTCAATAATAACAAATATACGAGCCCAAATATATAGGTATTGGTGTGAAATGTCATTAGTGAATAAACAACTTTGTTGCAATTCCTTTGAAGATGATTAATGTGGTTAATGTGGTTAATGTGGTCAAGGCCAGCAAGTCTTTTGGAAACGAATTATAGGAAAAATCTAGATACATGGAACTGCAAATGCTAGTTTAACAAGGAAAGAGACAAAAAGCTGGCTTAACTCAGCATGTCAGGCAGCATCCCTGGAGAACATGGATCCCTGGAGAACATTTTGGATCAGGACCTATCTACAGTAAAATTCACTAAGACTTTTACTAAGAAAAATTGACTAGTCTGGAAAGATCCTTCCAATAAACACAAATTCATATGTCAATACCACTTAAGCATACACGATCAAAATTCAAATTTAACATTTTGCATTGTGTGCTGTTGGCTCGTGTTAACCAATTTGAATTTGAAAGTTGACATTAAGATTCGATCTCCCTGAAAGAGATCATGAAATTAGTGACAAAATCCTTGCGGATAGTCCATAAATGTACTGATAAAAATGGACTGGATGGCATTTTCTATAACTCATTGCAGCAAAAAAATCTTTAGAACGATGGATAAAGATTTAGGTTTAAAAATATGCCAATAATTAAATGGAATTACTTTTTTGGCAATGTTTTTGCAACTGCAAGTGTTCTCTTTCAATTTGCAGGCGCTCTTTGTCTATCTGGAGTTTTTCAGACTCGATATTCAAGAGCTGCAATCTCTCTTTTTTTAGCTGTAATCTCTCTTTCTCCAATTTTAACTTTTCTGCTTCAATATCCATATGCTTTAAACTTGTACTTTCGGCCAGCGAGTTACATTCCTTCTCCCGAGATAACTTACTGGCCTGCATTGTTAATAGCTTCAGTTTCTCTCTCTTGACTTGCAAACGCTCTTTCTCGAGCTGCAAGCGAACCTTTTCCAACTGCAGCCTTTCATTTGCAATATCCAGGTAACGCAACTTTTCTCTTTCAATTTGCAAACGCTCTTTCTCCACCTCCAGTCTTTCAGATTCTAGGGCCACGCGTTGTTTGTCCAATTCTAACCGCTGTTTCTCTATATAGAAAAGTGCATCTGGGCTGCAATTCCACGCTGTAGGTACATCAGAACGTGAAGAATGGCCCTCTGCTTCAGAAAAGTTATCGGTTTCTTCCAATCCCTGAATAATAGAAAGTGAACTTGCAATAGCACCAGATTCTTCCTCCATGTTTCTAATCTGAAAGATGAACAATGTAATACTTTAAAAAACATATAGCAAGAAAAGATTTGAGCAGTATTATTGCACAATTCTTTTTAGTGCCCACCTATTTAAAAGCACACAATTTGCAGCAAAATTAATAATTATCTATTTTTATATCACCTTATATTCTTCTTTAAAAAGTCATCTATTTAAGCATGCATATTATGTACCCCCTTTGGGCATACATGTAGTGTATAGTGCAGTGCAGGCCACACAGTGGTACAGCAATAGAGCTGCTGCTGTAGAGTGCCAGAGACCTGGGTTTGATCCTGGCTACAGGTGCTATATGTTCTCCCTGTGATCACGTGGGTTTTCTCTGGATTCTTCCCACATTCCAAAGACGTGCAGGTTTGTAGGTGGTATAGGAAAGAACTGCAGATGCTAGTTTAAATCGAAGGTGAAGAATGTCCCTCCGCTTCAGAAAAGTTCTCGGTTTCTTCAGTCTGAAGAAGGATCTCGACTCGAAACATCACCAATTCCTTCTCTCCAGAGATGCTGCCTGACCCGCTGAGTTACTCTAACATTTTGTGTCGACCAGGTTTGTAGATTAATTGGTAATGATGATTGGTAGGTAAGTAAAATGTCCCTAGTGTGTAGGATAGAACTAATGTATGGATGATCGCTGGTTGGCGAAGACTCAGTGGGCCGAAGGGACTGTTACTACTGTGTATCTCTAAACTAATGCATTAAACAGAATGCAAATCCGAATTTAAAACATTTAAATTTTTCTCCAACTTACAAAGGTGGCACAGCGGCCTATTTGATTGGTACCCAATTCTCCACTAAACACTCATTCCCCCCACCACCAGCACAGACACTATAGTGTGTACCATTCACAGCACCCACCAAAACCACAATGTCTACCAGCAAGACTGTGCAGTCTTCCTGCCAACCCGTGTCCTATCTTGATCGTGAAATATGTCGCCATTTTTTCATAAACACTGAATCTGGATCCAGGAACTCCCTACCCAATAGCAGTGTGGAAGCATGTTCACAGGCAGGCCTACTATAATTGAAGACAGATGACTAATATCCTCTCAAAGATAAATAATGGTGGACAATGAATGTTGTCCTCACTAGCACTATCTAGATTTTTCTTTTTGTCATTTAGTGGTTTGCAAGCATAATTTTTATTTCAGACAATCCACCTTAACCAAATGGTCCACAAAAAAATTTGTGAACCAGTCTATGTGCTAGCATTTAAAGTCAGTCCTAGCTTTGAAAACTAACGATTTGCGTAACCGTACTCAAATGAGTGTTTGTACATGTATAATATAGTATGTACATGTGTGAAGATTGAAATTTTAAACAATGCCAAATTTAAAAATCATAATCGCTATATAATGCAGCACTTACTAAATGTTTATGGCAGTTGTATTTTGCATTATATGCTCAGAACTCAAAACTTAAACTTGCAGCAACATATGGAAGCATAGCCTGTTTTTCAATCATAGAATTAGAGAGCTACTAAATGGCTCTCTATGTAGGCACCGGTCCATGTTTCCCATCATGTGCTCATTCTTATGCCAATTCCATCCGACCCATTTTAATCTCTACTGACTCCTGACAATTCTGCCACTCTTCACATCCCACCTCCCTACCCTACTCCACCCCCAATCAATGTACTAGGGAAAATTTACAGTGGTCAATTAACCTATCAAAGTTTCGGTCTTTGGGATACGAGAGGAAACTGGAGCACCGAAATGAAAGCCACATGGTCACAAGGGAAAAATGCAGATCCATACAGACGACACCAAATGGGCCAGGATTGAACCCAGGCCCCTGGAGCTCTGAGGCAGCATATCTACTAGTTGTGCCACCATATTGTAGTACATAATTGCAAAATTAAACTATTGCAAGGAACATTAATGGCTGGTTTCCTTTGTAAAGAAAATGGATTTGTTCAAAATCATAAAGGTAGAGTGAAAGAAATGTGAAGTGCAAGATAGTGGACTGCCATGGTCGCACATGCTTCTTGTTGATGAATGCATGGACAGTTCTGCAATGCAACCCCACTTTTATATTCCTAAATTAATTCAATACAAATTGTTTTCCACCCTTTGAATCATTGCGATGTTCTGAAAACGGCTCCTCCCAATAAAACTCCATAATGTACACTCATCAGAAACCACGTCCTCTCTTAGATCAGGCTTTAATAATTACAGGACAAACCTCGGGATTTTGTGGCTCCTGGTCCTCTTCCTCCTCTTCCACATCATCAGCCACACCTTCTACTTTGATTACACAAAGAGATCGACTGGGATCATTGACCAATAAAGAATCTTCAAAATGACAAGATGTTCCACCATTGAACACATTGCGATTAAAACAGTGGAGTGAACTAGGGCTACAGTCAGTCATTATTGCTTCCATCCGGTCTAAACATTCCCCTCTTTTCTTCAAATAACACTTTAAATCGGTATATTTCTTCTTTACTTCATATGCAGTACGTTGTTCACCACTACTTGCAGCACTGACTTTTTCTGCAATTTCCTTCCAAGCCATCCATTTTAGCTCATTGGTCACTGCATCATGTTGTTGTGTATATACTATTTCTTTTTTATCCTTCACTTCCTTCAGTAAGATTTCGGTTTCTTTCAGTGTAAAATTGCTTTTCCTTTTCCTCTTGAACTGTTTCATTCTAAAACAATTAAATAAAATCTAGTTAATTCTTTGAACACATTACTTTTTTAAATCCAATATTACATCAGAAGACATGGGCGATAGAAACAAGCTCACAAATGCAGAAACAGGTTTCAGGAACATTAATAAACGTTATGAAATTATGAACATCAGTGCTTTCCTGCAACTGCCATTTTTTCTGGCCAGGAGAAAAGCATCACGGTTCTGACACAAAACTAAACTCAGATGAGATGTGCAGGAAGGAACTGCAGATGCTGGTTTATACTGAAGGTAGACACAAAATGATGGAATAACTCAGCGGGTCAGGCAGCATCTCTGGAGAACAGGAATATGCGACGTTTGGGTCAGAAGCCTTCTTGAGACAAACTCAGATGAGTAGAACTCATTCCATAAACGTCAGGAATCCTAGACACTTAACTTTCCCACTCCAGCAAGCATCTATGTTTCTTATATATATATATTTATATGTATTAATGTTTTATATATGTTATATATTTCGCTCAAGGTGTTCAACAATTGAAAGGCATATGTTAAATAACCCAATCTGTACAACATAGGGAAGAAAGGCTCCAAAATATGTATATTTCAGATTATTTATGTGCAACTCTTGCATTTGACAGAAAACTGTACTTCCACTCACATATACCCCTGGAATATTCACCTGTTAAATGAATAAAGATACCAATAAAATAGATATTCCAAAGATAACGTCCTTTGCTTCAAAACTTCACAAGCGCAACAGGCCACAATACCATTAAACCGGCAAAATAGATGGTACCTCAGAACAAATCCCAGAGAGAAAATGAGCAGAGACTTTTTAAGATTGTACACAATCAACCCAGATGTACATTAAAGCACACAAAAGAGGTGGCTCCAGTGCAAGATGCTAGCAGTGAAGCTGAGGATGTGCAAGAGGCGGCAGTATCCACGTTCCCAATACAAAGAACCTAGCAACGGAAGTGACCAACCTCCCCCCCTCCCACCTCGCCCACGCGCTCTTCGATTGGCCGTTAACCCTGTCAGTCAGAGGGTGTTGTCCCGCCCAACCCCGCCTCTGCTTCCTCATTGGTCTGCGGGCAGCGAACTTTCCGGAATAGTGGTGGGAGGGCGAGCGGCGCGACGGGACGCGGCAGCTGCGGGGCAAATGTCCGGCGGCTGCGGGGCAAATGTACGGCCACTCCTCTCGGCTAAAGGGGGCATGAAACTGTGGAAGGAGGCGGCAGGGCTCGGCTGCAAGATGGAGGGCGTGCGTTGGGCTTTCGGTTGCGGCTCCTGGCGGCCTCGCTGCTCCGAGTGGCTGCTGGCGGCTCGCTGTGTGCAGGACGAGGAGAGGGAGCGCATCGGCCGCTTTATCTTCGCCAAAGACGCCAAGGCCGCCATGGTAACTACAGGTCCATCACCGGTTTTCCGGCACCCTGAGTTCCAGAGGAAGAAGTTCTCCTCTCTCCGAAGGGGGTTCAGCAACATCCACTCTCGCTGCACCCACTCTGTGATTCCTCCTGCTCTACGACATTGTCCTTGAGCAGCATACCCTTTGTCCTGCTTTCACACCTTACACTTCCTTATATTTGCATCTCCCTCTCCCCTGACATAGTCTGCAGAAGGGTCTCGACCTGAAGCAACTCCCATTCCTTCTCTTCAGAGATGCTGCGTGTCCCGCTGAGTTACTCCAGCATTTTGTGTCTCTCTTCACCTTTTCTGGATTATCCGTATTGCCGGACCAGCAGAGATCACAGCCTCCGAGAGGAGCCCAACGGTACCAGAAGAAGTGTCTCGACCTGAAATGTCACATTCCTTTTCTCCAGAAATGCTGCCTGACCTGTCTGCCTCCAGCTTTCCAGTTTTTTGTGTCTATATTATTTGATACTGGAAAGGGCTGCTGAGGGGCTGAAATAGCAGGTCCGCTATGGAAACGGATTGTCCGGCCCAAGGAACCCTGACCACAGGAGATAAATATGACCCGTCGGTTGGTGCAGAGATCTTGATGTGATCGAGATTGACAGTCTTGGCCACCCTAACTGATGTTTTTTTGGGGCAGTTCCTGGTTGGGGGTTGGGGGGGGGGGGGGGGGGGGTTGCTGGACCTCCAGTTGCCAGAAAACCAGTGGCGGACCTGTACAGCAGCTGATGGGGGCAGAAACTTTTGGTGGCATCTCTGGAGAAAGGAAATGGGTGATGTTTTTAGACCGAGACCCTATTATTTGATTGGATAGCATTCAAAACAAAGCTTTTCACTGTACCTCGGTACACATGACCGTAATGAATGTCACCCTAAAGAATTCAAACAAACATGCCTGTGGGTTTCTAAAATGTGAATGGAAAAAAATCTGATTCTCCGGAGAGAAACAAATTCAGATTTGCTTCAGAAAACGCTGGAAAAAAGGTGGGACAGGCCAAGGACTGGCAAGTGATAGGTGGATAACCATATAACCATATAACAATTACAGCACGGAAACAGGTCATCTCGACCCTTCTAGTCCGTGCCGAACACATAATCTCCCCTAGTCCCATATACCTGCGCTCAGACCATAACCCTCCATTCCTTTCCCATCCATATAACTATCCAATTTATTTTTACGAGTGGGGGAGATTTTTATTGGCAGATGGGTAGCAAAAAGATCAGAAAAGAAGACAAAAGTCTGTAAAATAAGGAGAGGAGGATTAAATTGTGAAGCCAGAGGAAGGGATATAGGAGGAGGGGGAATGGAGCGGCATAATGGGAGAAAGGGGTGCCCATCCAGGTGCAGCATAGAGAAAGGGGGTGGAAAGTGGGAAGGTAGACAAAAGTGCTGGAGAAACTCAGCGGGTGCAGCAGCATCTATGGAGCGAAGGAAATAGGCAATGTTTCGGGCCGAAACCCTTCTTCTGATTGATGTAGGGTAGGGGGGGACACACGGGGAGAAGAAAGGGAAAAGGAAGAGGAGGAGCCTGAGGGCTGAGGGAGAGCTGAGAAGTGGAGGAGCAGCAAGGGTTACCGGAAATTGGTGGATTCAATGTTTATGCAGCTAGGGTGCAGACTGCCCAAGGTGCTGAACCTCCAATTTCTGGTGGTGCTCACTCTGGCCATGGCGGAGGCCCAGGACAGAGGTCGGATTCGGAAGTAGGAAGTTGGGTTCAGCTACCTAAAAGTGGAGAATTTAATGTTTATGCTGTTGGATTGTAAGGTACCCAAGCAAACAATAAGGTGATGTTCTTCCAGTTTGCATGTGGCTGCATTCTTGCAATTGTGAAGGCCCAGTTCAGAAAAGTCAGTATGGGAATGGGAAGAGGAGTTAAAATGGTTAGCAATCTGGAGAACTGGCTGGCCTGTGTGGACCAAGCACAAGTGTTAATCTAAATGGTAACTTATCGATGCTTAGTTTCTCCCATGTAAAGGAGGTCTAATGACAGGTTATTTATGTTCATTTTGTTTCTCTTGCTAGAGATGATAATTGACCTGCTTCCCAAATGTATTTCCCAGCATATTATTGTTATTTTGGATTTATAGCAAATATGCTATCTTTTGTGGCAATATATTTCTTTCTCATGAGGTGTTAACACGCAGATAAAAATAGGGAAATAATACAATCATTTTTTTATGATAAAGCACACTAGACATCAAGGTTAAAATCTCTATTAGTTATTGAAAATTCTATGAAAATAGAAGTGTTTTTTGTGGTGTGGTGCAATGTTGATGGTTTTGAATTGTCCTGTGGCTATTGTAAGAAACTACTTGAGTATTGACAGAAGATGCTTTTCCATAAAATTGCATTTCTCTTTAAAATCCGTACATATTGGTGAGTTAAATGATCTGAAGTATTCCCCTGCAGAATGGGGAACATATTTCCTGATTGGACAGGCTAGATGCAGGAAAATATGTACCCTTTGTTCGGGGAGTCCAGAACCAGGGGTCACAGTTTAAGAATAAAGGGTAGATTATTTAGGACTGAGATGAGGAAAAACTTTTTCACCCAGAGAGTTGTGAATCTGTGGAATTCTCTGCCACAGAAGGCAGTGGAGGCCAATCCACTGGATGTTTTCAAGAGAGAGTTCGATTTAGCTCAGGGCTAACGGAATCAAGCGATATGGGGGGAAAAGCAAGAACGGGGTACTGATTTTGGATGATCAGCCATGATCATATTGAATGGCGATGCTGGCTCGAAGGGCCGATTGGCCTACTCCTGCACCTATTTTCTATGTTTCTAATTGCATTTCATTGGTACACTCATCTGCTACTAGAACTACCAACTACATAGGATACAAAGGGCCAGACTGCTGCAGCAGAATGCTTCAGAATGGTTGTGTGACATGGATCCATATAGAACAATTAGTTACCAAAACTACGTAATTCTTTAGAAAAATTCAATTTCTTTGGTTAAGTGTAGTACAGATTTTATAATATTTTGCATAAAACTAAACTGCTCTGACTTCAGGAAATGGAAATTAACAATGAAAATAATACAAGTACATGGTTAATCAGACAGTGTACAACGCTCATTAAGCCATAGAACTGTGCACAGTTCTGGTTCCTGTGCTACTGGAGACGGTGCAGTGAGGATTAATGAGAATTTTGCAACAACTGGGAAATTGTATGAGGAAAGATAGGGTTATTTTTTTTGGAACGGGGAGACTGAAGAGAAGTTTTAATTGAGATGTATAAAGTTGAGGGGTTCTCCAAGAGTAAATAGGAAGGATCTACCTTCCCTTGTAGACGGATCAAAAAACAGGGGGCATGCTGTGAACTAATTGTGGAAGAATTGGAGAGGAGATTTTTTTTCATTCAGAGGGTGATGGAAACGTGGAATTGCTGTCTCAAAGAGTGGTGGAGGCAGAAATGCTTGTTACTTTTTGGATGTTCACTTGAAGGGCTGTGACCTGCAGATCTACACGCTGGACAATAGAAATAGGCTACATATCCCAAATTCTTTCGATATGAGCTGAATTCCCATCTTCTGTAACAAATCTTAAATTCTATGAAGCAACAAATGGGGGAGGATTGTGGGCCAAATCATGCTATACCCATCGCAGTGTCGGGACCCCCCTGATGTGCCCACTCAGCTGGCCTATGTTTTTGGATGTGTAGGTTGAAAATAAGGTGAAAAATGAGCAGTGGGCAGACTTTCGGGGCTTCCAGAAAAAACTGACTGTTTTTGATAGTTAGAAACAAGGAACTGCAGATGCTGGTTTACAAAGAAAACAAAGTGCTGGAGTAACTCAGCAGGTCAAGCAGCATTCCTGGAGAGCATAGATAAGTGACAGACATTGTCAGGGGGGAAGAAAGCTGGAGAAGAAATGGTGTAGGACAAAGAGTGGCAGGTAATAGGTGAACATAGGCGAGGGGGAAATTTTGATAGGCAGATAGTTAGACAAAATCCAGAGATGAAAAAACAGGTGTGAGACAAAGCATTGAAGAATTACAAGTTGTGAAGCCAGAGGAAGGAATGTAGGCAGAGGGGAGAAATAGATGGGAGTCGAAATGGTGCACAGGCCCGGGAGGAGAAGAGAAGAGGGTGTGGGGGAGGAAGAGGTGATGGGAGGGGGGGTTGTTAGAGATAACCCATTCATGTTCTCCAGGGATGCTGCCTGCCCTGTACTCCAGCACTTTTTTTTCAAACTTTGATGGTTTGCTGCCAGTCAGAGGCATTTAAAATCTATTCAAAGAGATTTAAATAATTTGATTATAATTTAAAATAAATAATTTTAAAGTAAAATAGCTTAAGCACACCAGTTTTTACAGGATCATTGAACTTATTCTTGACATCTTTTTATGCTGCTGGACTCAATTGTAGTGCAGTAAATAGAATGTATGCGCAAATGCAATGGTGTCTAACTTCTTGGACATTTTAAACTTCCATGTTAACTGACATGCCTGATCTATGGAGTATTTCCAACGTTTTCTGTTTTTATTGTAATAACATGTATTTTTTCTGTGAGAACATTTTGGCCGCAATGCTTTCTTTCTTGTTTCCTATATTCCATGATTTCTCTATAATCCTAAAATCTATCTCCATCTTAAATATATTCGATGACTCAACCTCCATTGGGTTAGATATTTCCAAAATTCATAACTCTTGGAAGAAATTTACTTTAACCTGCAACTTAAAGCAGCAAAACCTTATTATGAGACTGTCCATAACCCAAGAGGGAAAATGTCATCTCAGCATTTACCCCGACAAGTCCTTCCAATTCTTCTATACTTCAAGATCTCCTTCCATAGGCCCGATCTGCTTAGTTTTCTTGCCAAGGATCTACATAGGAAATCTGAGTGACTATTCTTTTAAATATATCTCCCCCATAAATGATTAAACTAATGATTACTGCTTCATTAAGTTCCAAATATAATGAGGATAGTTGGTAATTTGAGTGCAATTACCCTTGCAAATTGGAAGCATAGGTCTTATTAATGTGCCTAAGCAAACAAAATGCTGATACTCTACAAGTTAGTCAATGTGAATCGTTGATGTAAGTTTTTTATTTAAGAGAAACTAAGTTCAAACGCAGGTGCCTAGAGGGAAAAAAGGGTAGTTAAACGTGTTATTTTCTTAATCATTTTTATATGACACGGATCTCCTGTGTATCATTAATTAACTTTCATAATTCTTGGCACAACAGGCAGCTTAAATTTTAGATCAACAGCAATTTTGATTGGCCTGGTTTTAAAACTGAAAACGAAATAGTGTAGTGTAATAAAAATACTAAAGATGCTTCATCTATCGTAATGAATATTACTTTTTATTTTGAGTCCCTTAAGGCATACATTACAAACATGTTAATTCATGTCATAGGAGCAGAATTGGGCTATTCAGCTATTCAATCCTGGCAGATCTATCTCACCATCTCAACCCGATTCTCCTGCCTTCTCCCCATAAACTTTGACACCCTTACTAATCAAGAACCTGTCATTCTAAGCTTTAAAAAATATACAGTGACGGGTGTCGGGGTTATGGGGAAAAGACGGGAGAATGGGGTTAGGGGGGAGAGATAGATAGCCATGATTGAATGGTGGAATAGACTGGATGAGCCGAATGGCCTAATTCTGCTCCTATCACTTATGACTTGGCCTCCATAGCTGTCTGTGGCAAGGAATGCCACAGATTTACCACCCTCATATCATACAGCAATATTTCAATCACAGTGTTAGAACTGTCTTTTGAATATTGTTATTGATTAGTAGGACTGGATGTTATAATCCCTAAGGTTCTTCACCACAACTGACATCTGGTATTCTTGGGGATGACCACTAGGTGATTTTGCTACCAATCAGACACATCTTCAGTTGTGTACCTCAACGTCGGGTGTTTCGGCCTTTTATCACAAGACGCCCTCAGTCGAGGCAGGCCCACCACAGGGTGATCAGCCCTGGGTGTGTGTCTTATGGTTAGCCTCTAGATGGTCACGTGGCAGCCCAGACAGCATCTTTTCTCTTCAGCCACAGCCAGTGACTGCTCCATTCTGCTTTTTTCCTTCCATCTTCCTCTCTACCGCTGACTGTGGCTGGTTGGGCTCTGGACTTGTGTCCGTTGGTGGGACAGTACTTGGTTGGGCTTCGCCTGGGGTGCTGATACCCTGTGGACTGTGGTAGTTAACCTGCCACTGGGCTTCACTCGACTGATTTGGCCTACCTCTTAGACGGTAATGGTCACTGCGAGGCCCCACACTAAGCTCTCCCAGGCACTTTTCCCTGCCCTGGTGGATCTTGAAACCCTTCTCTGATGTTATCTTTTCCCAGCCACAGATGCAGCTTCGTAGTTTATGTACTGCCAGGGCTGCTGCTCGGTCAACTGCTGTGCTAGTTCTCTTATTCATAGTCGATTCCTTCCGTAGCAATATAAGGGTGGATCCAAAACGCTGATTAGCGATGGATCCTGCTGGCATGAGGAGCTAGCCAGCCCCGGTGGGGTCTATTCCCTCCGGTCAGCACTCTCTCCAGGCCGTCACTAGGTCTTTCCCTGGTTGTCAGCTGCCCTTTTGCAGCAGTCACTGGTTTGATCCAGATGTTCATATTGATTAGTAGGACTGGATGTTACAATCCCTAAGGTTCTTCACCACAACTGACTGGTATTCTTGGGGGTGATCACTAGGTGATTTTGCTACCAATCAGACACATCTTTAGTTGTGTACCTCAACTTCACTGGGTGTTTAGGCCTTTTATCACAAGACACCCTCAGTCGAGGCAGGCCCACCGCAGGGTGATCAGCCCTGGGTGTGTATCTTATGGTTAGCCTCTAGATTGAAATAAAGTCAATTGAGATTATTACCATTTCAGCTTTTACAAAATCAAGGAATTTCTTCAGTGGAGCAATCATTACTTGATAAAATTATTGAAATAGCGTTTGCAGCCAACATCTGGAATTAAAAGGAAAATGTAATCACAAAGAACACTTTTCTAGATATTGTTCTGTAGACGTTGATAGGTTTTTGGTAAATTGTCTGTGTTGTCACTCTGAGATGAGTTTGCAGAGCAAATGTCAGCAGACAGTTGAAGCATTAAAGCTGGACCAGATACTGTCCTTACCAGATCCACTCATTGTGATTTGAATTGATTGCAATTTTGCAAATATCTGTGCAGTTGAACAGTCTCAACTTTCCATTATTGCATCACTGACTCAGTTCCTCTTCAATTTATTTTCTTAAAGAGTGGACGACTCATGATCAGGAAGTTAATTGCTGAAAAGATGAAGATTCCCTGGAATGAAATCCAGCTAAAACGGACTATTAAAGGAAAACCGTTTCTTGCCAATCCTGTCCTCAACATCATCCCAAATCTTAACTTTAATATTTCACATCAAGGAGATTATACTGTTTTGGCAGCAGAACCTATTTTGCAAGTTGGTGTAGATATCATGAAGACTGACTTTCCAGGTAAGAAAACTTGAGATATTGTCTCAAGATAAATAGATTGTTAGTTCATGGTAGCTAAAAGTAGAGAAATAAGACTTTGATTAAGGAAGAATATCTCACAATTAATTAATTCATGCATGTAGAAATGTTCTATATTTTCTCCTGATAACTTCCAAGCGGACAGAAAATATTTAGCAGTCTGTTTCCTTTGGGAGCCATGAGTACCTTTTCCATTTTCTCTAGCTTATGCTCTGTCCAGTTATGATGACTGAGTCTTTTTGAGTTTATTTAGAGTATTATTTTTCAATGGGAAAGAAAAACATACAATTTTTTTCTAGGTTGCTCAAGAATTTTAATAATATTTGGCAACAATAGCATGATGACATATACTACATATATTAAGAAAAACTAGAATGAACTGGGTTTATCATAGTCGCAGTTATGCCGCACAGAAATAGGCTCTTCAGCCCAACTTGCCCAGGCATACATTTGTAGCCCTCTACTTGTATTTTGAATTCATTACGACAATAAATATAACTAAAACACAGAAAGTAATGGATGGTTCAATTGGTACTTGTCATAGGTACTGTGAATGTTTTGCATACAGTTTAGTGACAATCCTACTCCACATTAGGCACAATCATACTAAGTATAAGAGTGTAAGACGATAGATCACACTAGGTCAGTATGCAAGAGTTGCCATGTTTTAGGCACCATCTTGTACCCTGCCTGTCCAGATTTATTTTCAAGTGTTAGTCATTGCCTAGCAATGGCACTGGGTTGGAGTTGCAGGTGTTGGCCTTGCCAGACAATATGACAATGTTCTCTACCGCCGCTCCATGCCACTGCAGGCTCGGTCGCTTGGAGCAACCAACATAAAGATGTTATCTCGTTGCAATTTTAGTGATTTGTTTTTATAAAAGTGAGTATGATGCACTAATATCAACATTGCCAGATCTCTGGGGCATCTCCAAGGTCAGTTTCTGTGTGTACAGGCGGTCCCTAATTTACACAAGTGTTCTGTTCCTTAGAACTGTCCACTAGTTCATTTCACCAAAGGTACACAAAATTGCTGGAGGAACTCAGCGGGTGCAGCAGCATCTATGGAGCATTTCCTTCGCTCCATAGATGCTGCTGCACCCGCTGAGTTCCTCCAGCAATTTTGTGTACCTTCGATATTCCAGCATCTGCAGTTCCCTTTTGAACAGTTCATTTCACCATCTGTTTTCTACAGCTACAAGTTTTGTATATTTCTACATACACTCAATACAGTTCTGTCATTTCATTGAATAATAACCCTAATGCTGCCCATAATTCAACTAATGGAATATAATCTATCATTCATTAACAAATACCTTGAAACAAATTATTATTATTATTATTAGCTTGAATTATTAGCTCCGATGTGTTTCATGGAGACATGGCTCCACGAGGACATCCGAGTTCAACGCGAGTGTGGACGGCTTTCAGATTGTTCAGGAGGACAGGGACTGCAGAGAGAGAGTGGCAAGTGTAAAGGAGGAGGACTTGCTACTCTCGTTAACAACAAATTGTGCAACCCTGGTCACATCGCGGTTAAGGAATGTGTATGTAGCCTGGACATTGAACTTGGCTGTGGGTCTCCGTCCAAACTATGTGTCCAGGGAAGCCTCACATACCATTGTGATGGCATTCCTCCGTCCACCAACCCGCTATGCGCATGTGACGTCATCCACACAGTCACCGCGAGACTCCAGACGCAGCACCCGAGTGCTTTCATTGCAATCTCAGGAGATTTCAACCAAGTGACTTTGGACGCTACCCTACCCACTTTCATTCAGTTTGTTGACTGTCCCACCAGGGATATGAAAACATTGGACCTGCTGTATGCCGATGTTAAAGAGGCGTGCAGCTCCATAGCCCTTCCGCCACTGGGAAGATCCGACCGCAACCTGGTTTACCTCCTACCCAGGTATAAGCCAATGATCCAGAGGCTGCCTGTGACCACAAGGTCAGTGAGAAGGTGGTCACAGGTGGCAAATGATGCTCTAATGGGCTGTTTAGAGGTCACAAAGTGGGATACATTTTGTAGACCCCATGGAGAGGATATTGATGAACTTACGGACTGTGTTACCAGGTGCATAAAGTTCTGTGTGGATTACATTGTCTCTGAGGAGACTGTACACTGTTTCCCGAACAACAAGCACTGGGTCACCAGTGAGATAAAGACCCTTCACAACCAGAAGAAGAGCCCTTCAGGAATGGTGACAGGGAGGAGGTGAAACCGGTGCAGAAAGACCTGAAGGCGAGACTGAGACGGGGCAAGGACAGCTACCAGAGGAAGCTGGAGCTGAAACTTCAGCAGAACAACATGAGCGATGTGTTGAGCGGTATGAAGAGCATTACAGGCTGCAAGATGACCAGTGGCCTGGGGAGGGAAAGCAATCAGGACTGGGCCAACAAGCTGTGTTTTTAATAGATTTGATGATGGGGCCTCTGCCCACCCTCTCCCCGACAGACTCCCCCGCTCATTCCCCCTGGTCCACTTCCTCTGCCCTTTCTTTGACGAGGCTGACGATCAAGGCTGAGCAGGTGAGGAAGGAGCTGAGCAGTCTCTGCCCAGGCAAAGCCCACGGGTCCCAATGGTGTCAGCCCTAGGGTACTCAAGGTGTGTGCCAGCCAGTTGTATGGAGTACTCCAGCATATCTTCAGCCTGAGCCTGTGGTGTGGAAGATATCCTGTCTGGTTCCTGTACCAAAGAGGACGAGCCCCAGCTCCTCTAATGACTACAGACCGGTGGTGCTGACTTCACACATCATGAAGTTCCTGGAGATGCTCATTCACCTGCGACCCCTGGTTAAACCCTACCTGGAACCCTGCAGTTCGCATACCAAACAAAGATTGGGTTGAGGACGTCACCATCCATCTGCTCCATCATTCCTTTGCTCAACTGGATAAGCCGAGAAGCATTGTGAGAGTCATGTTTATTAACTTCTCCAGTGCTTTTAACATGATCAGGCCTGCACTGCTAGGGAGCAAACTGACGAAGATGTGGGTGGATACTCCATTGGTGTCCTGGATCGCCAACTACCTGACTGGTCGACCACAATATGTCAGGATGCAGAACTGTATCCCGGACATGGTGGTGAGCAACACAGGGGCGATCCTCTCTCCCATCTACACCTCGGACTTCAGATATAACTCCTGTCTCCTGCCTCCTGCAGAAGTTTTCAGATAACTGTGTAATAAGAGAGTTTGGTATTCCGAAAAATGCAAGAAAGCATGGGATTTGTCAAAGGTCAGTCGTGATAAAGAAAAAGCGAACTGTATAAACTGTATAAATTCTTATCCTTATTCATAATTTTTGTGTGAAAATATATTTAATCTGAGGAACGGTGGTGCCAGGTAGTGGGAGAGCGGGGTGTAACAGCGAGAGAGAGGGGGCAGAGCGAGTGGGAAACGGGGAGTGACTGAACCAGCGGAGAGACATTCTCGGCAGCTGAGCTGTTGCTTGTGTACAGACCTGCGTTGCATCCGTAGTCAGGATCGAACCAGTGTTTCGGGCATTGCAAGCGCTGTGGAATTGCTACTGGTCCGTCCCCGTCCCGTCCTGAGTGTCCCATCCCTGTCTGGGGGCGGCCGGAGCACAGTTGAGCTGGAGTTAGCGCTTCCCCTCCCTGGCTGTAAGCCTGGGGCCGCACTGGCACCACTGAATCACCTGTAGCTCAATACCAACAAGGCTAATGGACCTGTCCCACTTACGGCAATTTTTTTAGGGGACTACCAGCGAATACGACAACGGAATTCAACAAAGTCTGCACCGACAACAACCTACATCACCTGGCGACAACCTACGACATCCTGGCGACAACCTACGACAGCTCGTATGTTAAGCTACGCTCATTGGCGTCATACCCATGGTCGCCACTGTCGCCAAACATATTTCAACATTTTGAAAATCCAGCGGCGATCAGAAATCACTACTACTGTTTGGGCGACTGAGGTGTCGACACAACCATACAAGGCGACACCCCGGCGACCATGAGGTGACAGCCTAGTCGCCTAAAAAATTGCCTAAGTGGGTCAGGCTCATAAGGTGTTGGTGGTGAACACCCCGTCTCCATCAATGGTGTAGATGTGCAATTTACCAGAGAGTACAAATAACTTGGATTGGACCTGGACAGTAAACTGGACTGGTCCAGGAATGCTGAGGCCCTGTACAAGAAGGGACAGAGCTGGCTGTACTTTTTGAGAAGGCTCCGCTCCTTCAATGTCTGCAGTAAGATGCTGCAGATGGGCGAAGGTTGCGGACACCAATAGGATCAACAAAATCGTCAGGAAGGCTGGCTTCGTCCTGGGGGCGGAGTTGGATTCATGGTAGATTGTCTTGGAGGGCAAGATGCTCCTTAAACTGCGGAGCATCCTGGACAATACTGGTCACCCCCCCCATGACACACTGGTCAATCTGAGGTGTACCTTCAGCAACAGATTGGTTCCACCAAGATGCAGCACAGAACGCCACAAGAGATCCTTCTTCCCTGTGACTATCAAACTTTACAGCTACCCCTTCTGTTGTGGGATAGACTGAGGCTGAAACTGACTCTTCCCCACCCTCCCCCCCCCCCCCCCCCCCCCCCCCCCCAAATCTTTGCACATCCCCCAAGCTTTCCATTCGTCACTTTAATTTCATATTTCATGTATTTTGTGTGTGTTTTTTTAATGGCTTGGCAGATCAATTTCCCTCCTGGGATAAATCAAGTTGTATTGTATCATAAAATGCTTTAAAAATAGATGGGACAATTTGTGTATTGTCAATGTATTGTAAGTACAATCAATCAATACAATCAGTTTTATTTGTCACATTGCACATAAAGTGCAAGTGAAATGAATTTGCCAGCAGCGGTACAATGATAAAGAACACACAAAAACACACTAAAAATTTAACACAAACATCCACCACAGCATTCATCACTGGTGGAAGGCACAAAATTTGGCCAGTCCTCCTCCATTTTCCCCCGTAGTCGCGACCTCAACCCGCCGCTGCGGGCGTCCAGATGTACAGACAGATAAAAGTCCAGGTAAGTCCAGAACCGAATCTTCCCCACCGGAGACTGCGGCTTCAGGTTGGTGCAGGCCGGCGGTCAAAGATTTAAAGTCCCCACCGCGCCGCAGCCAGAAGCACCGCAGGGCTGGCAGTCTAAGTTCCCCTCCAGGGGTCCCCAGCGAGGGATCCCGCTCCTGATGGTAATTCCACGCCGCGCCCACGGTAGAAGTAGGCCACGGGCCGGCGGTGGAAGCTTCTTCCCCCGGGTCAACCAACGAGGGATCCCAGGCTGCGGACCGCGACTTCAGGCTGCCGCGGGCCTCCAGCGAGCCCCGGCGAAGGCTTGCTGGCTCCGCGCCGAGAGTCCGCGCTGCGCCCGCCGCTGAAGCCCCGGGCGCGTCTCCGGGAAAGGCAGTCCGATCATCGTTGTTAAGCCATGGGGGTGGCGACCTGAAAAAGGTCGCCTCTCCGTGGAGGAGGCGACTGAAATGGTTTCCCCCTTCCCCCCCCACACCACCCCCCACACAAGGCACACAAAGAAACATTAAAAACATACATTAAAAGTTTGGCCATTCATAACCCAGGGAGTCCCTATATATTCACTACTTGATGTTGCAGCAATGGCCATTACCGCTTGAAAATAACATCACAGTTTCAATTAACTGACATTTCAACACGTAAAGAGGTAATTGTTACAATTAAAATTTATGTTTGCATGAAACATATTCCCTCACAGTAATTATGAACAAATTCCACAAGATGGTGCCTCTGAGCTGCAGTTGTGATTAGATCCACAAAGTCCAAATTGCAATATTCTGCGAGGCTTACTACTCATCAAACTTCTCATTCATTGTTACGGATCTAAATGTCACCATTCTTCATTGTAGTAAACTATAGAAAATTGAAATGCATAAAAACTGGTCGATAGTGGCCAAGGAATTTATGCAACCTGACAATTAATAATTCTACTTGGTGCAGAGCAGTAACCAACAAAGCCACTTGAATGTTAAATAATGTAACCATAGCAATTGAAGATAGATCAGAGGCAGTCACAAGCAAAGTGTCTAGTTATATAACCTTGCTTTGGGAATGGTGTCCATTTCTGATTACATTCACGCCGCGACATGTCGCCTGTATGGTCGTGAGTAGTCGCTCAAAGAGTCATACCTTTTTGTGGTCGCCGCTAGATTTTCACCATTTTGAAAATTATCGGCAACCTGCTGTGACTATGACGGGTGCCGGCAAGTCGCTGAAAAAATCGCGCAAGTGGGACAGGCCCTTTACTTACATTCAGTGCTAAATGTTTACAATTTTGTTTGAGTTGTGGAAATGGAAGAACAACAACTATGCTGAATGATGAAGAAGATATATTCATGTTCACTCCATTTGCTGTGGTTGTTGATGACCTAAGCAAGAAAAGAGAAATCAGAATATGTTTCAAGGTCATGCAAAACGAGTCAGCTATACATTCAAGCAGCAGCTGCAGAATTGAGGAGTGAGTTCATGTACTCGGCCCTAAGCTATTTCTGGGCATGATAATACTGACAGGCTTTCCCACTATTATCGCCTAACGGGAGCTTGGTTTAACCAACAGATCGTCGATATCCACGTCCATTGCATGGGTTGGAATGCATTCCAGATGCTTAGTGCATGGCACTTGACATATTCTAAAGTTTGTCATTTCTTTGTGTGACTAGTTTGGACCAAAATATATTTGCCCTATTTAAGATCACCGAACCAATCCGATATTCTTATCATAACAGTATACTATCAGATTTGTACAAAAGACAGAGTGCATAATTCAGTCACGGTTAACGTAGTCAAATCGCCTGCCAGAAATCCTTCTGCAATCAGCATATCAAACGCCATTGTGGTCAAACTCTACATTGAATCTGATAGATTTTCCTTTACTAGACAAAATCAGATGGGCTTCATTGTGTTGACAGTTGGTCTTCATATCTGTTTATCGGCGATAGTATTGGGAAGTCGGGTATAAATTGTAGTCACCAAAATTAGATGTGATTGGTGGATTGGAGGTAGAACTAGAATTTTGGGATGTGGATATTTGGTTGTGGAAGAATATTAGAATATTTAGTTGTGGAAGAATATTAGAATATTTTGTCCTTTGTCATCTTGCTTAGTCTCAGAAGTCAAGTATACAGTCCCCAGAAATTAGCACAGATGATGCTGCAGTTTGGGATGGAGATTTCAATGAGGCAATGATGGCATTGGGCCATGCTTCCAAAGACTGTTTAATGCTGCTCGGTGAATATGTTCTTAAGTTATTTAAGGAGTAATAAATCTTGGTACGGTTTAATGCAGTAACTCATTCAATTCTTAATTGTCTGACAGAATTAAAGACAATGGAGCTGCAGTCAAATAGTGTTCTTATCAGAATGTATTGAAGCTGCCACAATCACAAAACGCAGCTTTAGTTAATCTTCGGAATAAATCAGGATCTTGATTAAATAGCATAACCTGGAATGGGGCCCATTGTAACACGTTCACTATCAAATTTATTGTGGATGGAATACTACAATATTTGCTCTGATCCAGAATTAATTTCAGGACAGATTAGGTTGTTGGAATAAAAACTTCATAATTGTAAGGTTAAAAATATAATTTAAGAACCACAGTGCTGGATATTTCTTGTTTCTTAATTCCTTATTTTGAAACTGTTTCCAAGTGCTATATACACAAGAAGAGAAAATATTCTGTCGGTTTCGATGCCATCATCTCCTTCAGAATTTTAAAGATACTATAATCTTAAAATTGGATTTTTGGGCATCCTGTTCAACTTCTATGTATTCATCCGCTTCTTATTCTGAGAGTTAATCCTTAAACCTTTACAGTTTGCAATGCAAGTATATTCTAACTTTTAAATATAAAGTGCAAGTACTCCAGGTAGGTCTTACCAATGCTCTGAAACATTGCATCAACATTTCCCTACATTTCTAAATGCATAACATGAGCCTCCCTAATTACTTATTTATTGTGTCTGCATGCTACATGTTTGTTTCATGTCCTAGGGCTCCCAGATCTCTTTATACTCCAGCCATATATGTTTTCTCACTTAATTTAAATCATTTTGCTTTTTGTTCTTCCTTCGTGAGTGAACGACTTCCCATTTTCCCACATTATTACTCAATTTGCCAACTTATCACCCGCAACCTTAACCTATTTCCATCACGTTGCAGATTCTTTGTGTCCTCTTCAAGGTGTACATCAGCAAATCTGACTGCAGCTCTTTGGGTCCCTTGATCCAATTCATGAGTAGGTTGTAAATAATTGAAGTCCCAGCACTGATCCCTCTAGTACCTCAAGGATTCAAGGTGAGTTTATTGTCACATGTACCAATTAGGGTACAGAGATATTCAGATTGCCGTACAGTCATATCAATAAAGAGCAACAAGACCCCCAAATAAATTTTTAACATGAACATCTCACATTCCTCACTGTGATAGAAGTCAAAAAGAAAGTTCAAACTTCTTCCCTTTTTTGTTCCCCCGTGGTCGGGGCACTCGAAACTTTCGTTGTCGGGACGAACTTGGCTCCTGCAACCAGCGGTCGAGCCCTCCGCATCGGGGCGATCAAGCTCCTGCATCGAGGGGATCTCAACTCCCGCTCCAGGCGATTGGACTCCCGAGTCGGGACCGGTCGAACCTTTTGCGGCTTGGAGCTTCCTGACATCAGTCTCTACCCGAGACTACGAGCTCCTCGATGTTGAAATCCGCAGGCCGCAGTTGGAGCGTCGATCCCAGGCAAGGGATCACAGTCTCCGATGGTAAGTCCACAGGCCCGCAGTGAGGCTCAGAGTCAGTCACGAGCTAGGCCTCTAGCTGCATGATGTTAGGCCGCAGAGCGTCCGGAGATACGATCCAGAATCTCGGGCAAGGTAAGAGATTGGAAAAAAAGGTTTCCCCAGGTTCAAACCAAAGAACATTAACACATACTTTTTAAAACGTATTAAAAATAATAAAAAAAGACGAAAAGACAAACAGACTGTAGGTGAGGCTGTCTTTGCTGACGGCGCCACCCGGTGGGAAAAACCCCATAATCCCCACCTTGTTTTCTGTAAATTCCCTTTCCTGGCCACTATATATTCTCTCCACCTTCTTAATAGTTATAATAGGATTTTGTGAATTCATTTCCTGCTTTAAAATAATTATTGTCAAAGTAGCAAAGATACTTAAAGTGCAATCATTTGACAAATGCTACAATCACTTCATACTTGCCGATTAATTGCACAAGTTGTCCATGGTGTAAAAGTCATACCATTAACTTAACAAAAATGCCCTCCATCGGGTCTCACAATTTTCCTGTTATTTCATTGTGGATACAAATTGAAGATGGCACTTTAAACCAAATTACTTAAGGCCTAAGTACCTTTTTAGGTGTGATGATTATTAATTGGTGACAGCCAGTCGTTTTGACGGTGTCAAGCAACTCCTACAGTATAGTGCTATTTTTCTGGGTTTTAATTTGTTGTGGATTTTAAAGGGACTCGCATCAATTCTGCTTTTTTTCTTTTATTCCTTATTGCAAACTTTCCTGACATTTCTGTACCAGATTTGTTACTGAATGAACCATTCTAGCTACTCGATTGGACTCTTTTATTGTATTATGCTCGTTACTTCACAATTTTTCAAAATGCTTTAGTTAGACAAATTCTCCATTCAGTCAAATTTCAAATGCCATATCGAGGGAGGAAAAATGTACAGTTAACAACTTGCATTGCAATCAAAAATAGAATGTGAGACTGACATGTAAGCCTAATCAAGTTGTTAGGGGAATTTTATTAGTCATTATCCAAGATATTTATATTGTGATTTTTTTTCTAATGGTGAAATTCGCTTGTTCAAATGTTATTTATAATTCACAGCCATTAAATTTCTGATATATAATAGTCCCCTGTTCTTGTAATCTGGTAAATCCAGAACATTTAAGCATCTGTATCAACAGTCATGTATAAACTCAGTACTCTGAAATGTCCATGTAAGTACTTCTATAAAAGCTTCTATACATAACTTGGTAATATCAGCATACAACCTTTGCAATCAAACCAGCTGCATCACAGTGAAAGAGCAATACAACCGTACAGCACAGAAACAGGCCCTTCAGCCCACCTTGTTCTTGCAGACCAAGTTGGAATATTGGTCCCATTTGGCCCATGGCCCTCTAAACCCTTCTTATCCATGCCCAAATGGCTTTTAGAAGTCATAATTCTATCCACTTCTACAGCTTTCATTAGCAACTCATTCAGATAATTACTACCCTTTGAGTGAAAATGCTACAATTGATGCCCCTCTGAAATCTCATCCCTCATCCATCCTATGCCCTTGAATTTTAGAACTGAGCATTCATTTTACCATGCCCTTCATGATCTTGTACGCCTCTAAGATTACTCCTCAACCTCTTGTGCTCCAAAGACCTGACTTGCCATTTTCAGGGAATCATGTGACTACTCCAGATCTGTTCTGCAACACTCTACAGCACTCTACCATTTACTGTGCACGTCCTGCCCTGGTTTCACAACCAGAACTGCACTCCATATTCCACATGTTGCCAAACCATACTTATATAAAGCTATAACAATGTGTGCCTTCTTGCAATTTTTTGCACTACCTCAGATTAAACTCCATCTGACATTTCTTTGCCCATTTCTGTAACTGATCTATATTCTACAGTATTCTTTGGCACCAACCTTCACAATACAACTCTAATTTTTGTGTTGCCTGTAAATTAACTAACCGTTGTGTTCAAGAAGGAACTGCAGATTAACTAACCGACCTATCTTCAATTTATCCAAACTATTTGAAATTCCTTCATTGTGTTGGTTTTATTTTAGCTTTGTTTACCAAATAAATGGTTAAATAATTGGGGGATTTTTTTTATCCTTTGGTAGGTAGCACCTCTGTTGCAGAATTTTTCCGAATTATGAAAAGACAATTCACAGATCATGAATGGAATACAATCCATACAGCAGGTGATGAATGGGAAAAACTGGACATATTTTACAGATACTGGGTATGTTTCATTTTTTTTAAAGTGCCAATTTCAACCTAGATAAATAAAGACAAGTTTACAAGTTTTGCAATATAAAATGCAATATGCTTTGATATGTTGCTTTACAGGTGACTGCTGTATGTTTATTTTAACTGGACATGTCACAAGGTTAGTCGTACAAGGACAGAGTATGGTTGCAAAAAAACAATGATCAGCTGATGCAGTGGTCATACCAATTTACAATGTGTCCAGTTTTGGACATGCTCCACGACATGAAAGTCAGAGAGCGTATCGGGTGAATTCATCTGAGTGAAATCTATGAAGAAAATTGTAGATAGACATGAGATATTAAAGCTGTTTTTCCAAAGGTACCTTTCATTTAAAATGGTTTATAACAAAGAAGGAAAAATAATCTGTGTGAAGAATCGTTTATAAAGCACTACAGGTGCACAACCTTTTATCCGAAAGCCTTGGGACCAGACACTTTTCGTAATTCGGAATTTGTCGGCCTTCGGAATGGAAATTTTTTAGCGTAGATTTTAATGGCTGGCTCAGTGGTAGAGTGCTCGGCTCATATCCGCAAGGTCGCGAGTTTGCGCCTTGATCCCGGCAGTTCCTCGGTCGCGAGTTTGAGTCTTCAATGTAGTTTTTTCTTGCAGAATAAATGTCTGTATGAAATGCAGTGTGTTGAATGAATTCCTGAATTTATAAATGTGCCCGCAGCATTGAATCACCTCTCGCACTCATGTCACCCTAGCGGGGCTACATGCCCTTAGGCGGCCAAAGGCGACATTTTCACACTCTTATATCCGTGTGCAGCAGAGGCGACGTGCGTTTGGCGCCAAACGTGAGCTTTGGTGAGCTTTGGTGTGCAGACGACATCCTGGAAAAAATGTCCGGTTTCTTCCAGGTAGGCGATATACCCTCCTGGGCAATATACCCTCCACTTCTATGTTATGAAGGGGATTTAGTTCCCCTTTCTTCCAGGACCGACCGGAGGTTCCGCTGTCACCTCTGCGGGCCACCCTCGGTGAACGCTCACTCAACTTTGTCGTGGGATTCCTACTCTCCCGCGCAATGTACCCTCACCTTCTCTTTTATGAATGGGGATTTAGTTCCCCTTTATTCGAGGACCGACCGGAGGTTCCGCTGTCACCTCTGCGGGCCGCCCTCGGTGAACGTCCTGTCTCCCTGTCCCTGGGATAGTAGGAGGCGATCAAACAGCACAATACCCCCCTCCCCCTCCAACTCCAGAGGAATCCGCTCCCCGACGGGCCGCTACGGCGACAAGTGGCAGTTCGCCCACAGCCCGAGCTGCGCGACCCCAAGAACAAGACGCACCTTGCACACCATCAGCTTCTGACCATACGGGGAGCGTGTTCCTCTGGAGTTGGAGCGGGGCTGGGCTGGAGTTGCTGATCTGGGATCTCCGTGCTTGCAGTGGGCCTGGGGGTTGGTGTCCCGATGAGCGGGCACAGCTCGGGCTGTGGGCGAACTGCCACTTGTCGCCGTAGCGGCCCATCGGGGAGCGGCTTCTGGTGGTCCTGATGTCTCCGGCCAGTTTGCAGTTTTCCTCTGGAGTTGGAACGGGGCTGGGCTGCTGCTGGCTGTGGGTCTCTGGGATCTCCGTGCTTGCAGTGGGCCTGGGGGTCGGTGTCCCGTTGGTCCTGACGTCTCCAGTGACTGGCATCGCCGACGTGAAGACAGTGCAAAGCCCCCGCGCCGGTGCAATGGGCGGGGAGCTGGAGAGGGGAGGGAAGGGGTCACACACATGGCCGGGAAGCAGAGGGGTGTAGGTGGGGTGAATTTGAAGGGAGCGACAATCTGCTGCTGCCTGCCCGCTGAGTTAAAAAGTTCCCACGCAAGACGTGTATCGTGAGTCTACCGTGGGAACTTTTTAACTCAGCGGGCAGGCAGCAACATATTGTCAATTATTAACCCTCCCGCGCAATATACCCTCACCTTCTCTTTTATGAATGGGGATTTAGTTCCCCTTTCTTCGAGGACCGACCGGAGGTTCCGCTGTCACCTCTGCGGGCCGCCCTCGGTGAACGTTTTCAAGGACCTTTCTTCAAGGACCGAAAAAATGTCCGCTATTCGGAGGTTTTCGTTATTTGGATCTTCGGATAAAAGGTTGTGCACCTGTATCTATTTTAATTCTCCGTGGAGAGGAATTAGGATAATTTGGTTCACGGAGCATTCGGGGAATGGTTGAGGTGGGGATCACTGAGGGCCAACTATTTAAAGCAAGATTGTGGGCTACTAAAACAGTGGGATGCTCCAAGCATGGCAACACATTTAGATGACAGGCTGAATTTCATTCCGCTCTGGATCATCTTTAATTGTGGTCCTGGAGTGAGATAATGCAAGTTAACAGTTTTAAGCTATCGAGTAAATAGTTTAATTAGGGCATTATGTCACCAATAGATCTGCCATGATCAAATGGCTGAGCAGACTGGATGGGCTGAAGGGATTAACTGCTCTTATGTCTTGAGATCTTATGATCTAATGTTCAGACATCTCAGGCCATCCCCAGTGGGATTGAATCTTATCTTTCAAAATCAGTCAAATTACTTTCCATATTTACTGTCACTCTGTATTATTCCAAATGAAATTAGTTCACAACATAAAATACAAGGATCATTGTAAAAGCGTTCATCCAAAGTGCAAGAGCCAGTGTAATCAAAGTAGTCCTCGAAGCATAGCAAGAAATTAAACTAAAAACAGAAAGTTGGAGTAATTTCTTTCTGTAATTTACTTTTATCTATTTTTCTTTTATTTTAAATTATTTTTATTCTAAGCAATTGTACAAGAATAAAACATTCGGCATGTAAAATTATACAATTATCGTACAGCTTCAATTTTGATCTTTTAACCTGAAAATGAAGGAAAAGAAGAGAGAAAGAAGGAGAGAAAAAGTGAAAAGTGAAAAAATAGAACCCCTAGACTACCAAAGTAGTGTGGCCAAAGAATGAATAAAGATATGAAAGGGAAAAAAAAAGGGGGGGGGGGAAGAAAAAAGTGGAGATATACCTGCCCCTCGCCCCCCGTCCACCTCACCCAACCCATAGTTGGATTAAATCCAAATTTGTGTTGCGCCGTACTATCCTTGTAAGAATTCGGTAAAGGGTGTCCATGTCTTGAAAAATGGATCTGGTTTTTCTGCCAAGACAAGCCTAATATTTTCCAGATGTAGTGTCTCGGACATGTTTGTAATCCACATCTTTACAGTAGGGACTAATGTATGTTTCCAAAATTTAAGTATTCGTTTTTTCGCCGTTATCAGGCCATAATTAAGGGAACGTCTTTGAAATAATGTTAGCTCAGAACAGGCTTCTGACACGTACCTAGAGTAATCAATTCTGTGTCGGGGTCCAATTTTATTTTAAGTATTTTAGAAAAAAATTCAAAAATTCCCCTCCAGAAATTATGTAACTTTATACAGGAGGCAAAAGAATGAGTTATGGTTGCTTCCTGAAGGAGACATTTATCACAAATAGGTGAAACATTTGGGAAGATCTTATTCGGTTTAGACTTTGAATAATAAAGTCTATGCAGTATTTTAAATTGTATTAACGAATGCCTAACGTTAAGAGAGCAGTTGTGTATATATAGAAGGCTTTCCTCCCATCTTTCTTTTAAAATTGTTAGGCCCAATTCATCTTCCCAAGCTCGCCTGATTATTTCCGGCGATGGGATTTGTATATTTAAAAGGGTATTATAAAGGTACGATATTAACTTATTTGAATCCGAGATTCTATTCATGCATTCGTCTAGTATGTCTGGAACCATATATTGACACTTGGGTATGTGATTTCAAATAGTCTCGTATTTGAAGATATCTAAAGTATTGGCTACCTTTCAGATGATATTTCGACTGTAATTCTTGAAATGAGAGGAGAGTCCCCCTCTCATAAAGATCTCCCAGTTTTTTAATTCCTAATCTTTCCCAATGTATGAGCGCCTTGTCTAAAATAGACGGCTTAAACGAGGGATTGTTGGCGATTGGTGAGAGAAGAGATAGATTTCTCAATTTAAGGGTTGACTTCACTTGTTTCCAGATTTGTAAGGTACTATGGATAATCGGGTTTTTCTCATATACTGATTTAATTTACTTTTAAAGAACGATTTACAGATTAAAGGAATTGTAGTCTTCATATTTTTATGTAAAGCGTGTTGCAAAACTCCCTAGACAGAATCGCCATCCTCATTTGTTGAAGTCCTTTATGAATCCCTTAACAGATCATGTAATAAAGTTGGCCTTTATTGTTTCGAGGCTGGCCAAGATAGTTAATACAGGGCTCGAAAATAACGGTTGCCCGGGTGCCATTGACCACTCAAAGCGCCGCCGGGCAACCTAAACACCGAGTCATTTTGCCCGGCTTGGCAACCAGATACTGGTTTGTACCGAAGATAGACACAAAAAACTGGAGTAACTCCGCGTGTCAGGCAGCATCTCTGGAGAAAAGGAACGCAACATTTTGTGTCGGCGGTGACGGCTGTATTGCATGGGAAAGATACTAGATGCGGGGTGACGAAGGGTCGGAGCGAATGACGGCCCCCGAACAGCAGCTCCATCTTCTCCTCCTCCCGCACCCCGCCCGCCCTGATAAGGGCCGCTGCTTGCAAATCCGCTAACGGTGCACTTTCAAAACAAACCCTCCCGCACGCCGAGGCCGGGAGGAGGGAGGGGGGGAGGCCTCGGCGTGCGGGAGGGTTTGTTTTGAAAGCGGTTATCGCCGTTAGTGGGTTTGCAAGCAGCGGCCTTTATCAGGGAGGAGGAGGAGATGGAGCCGCTGCTGCTGCTGTGCGGGACCCGTCATTCGCTCTGACACTTCTGAAGCAGCTGCACCATAGATCCTATGGGATCTTTGAACTGCACCGCTCGGCCCCGCACCTTACTATTGGCTGGCGGAGGAGGGAGGAGGTGGCGAGGAGTTCTCAACGGCCAAGGCAGCGGGCGATGTTGTCCGAGGAGCGCTGACCTTACTTCCTCCCCACCTCGCCCCCCTTCTCTCTCTCTCATGTACGCCCCCTCCACCCACCCCCTTTATCCTGGGACCCCTCCTCTACATCCAGCACTGATCCCCATTCCCACTTCTGTTCAGTCCTCACTGACATCCCCTGTGCTCCCCCCCCCCCCCAATCTATCCATCCTGCGCTGTTCACCCTGTCCACCTCGCATTGATTCTCCTGCCACCCCCCCCTCCCCCCCCCCGATCCATCCTACACTGGTTCCCCAATTCACCCTGTACTTACCCCTTTCCCATCCATCCTGTACTGATCCCCCATCCATCCTGTACTAATCCACGCATTCATCCCGTACTGACCCACCCTCCATTTACCCTGCACCTTCCCCTCATTCATCCTGTAGTGATTCCCCCATTCATCCTGCACAGACCCTCCGATCCACACTGAACTAACCCCCCCACCACTCATCCTGCGCTGATCTCCCCCCCCCCCCTCCCCATCCATCCTGTACTGATCTTCCCATTCAAGAAGTATGTGGGGAACAGTCTGAAGAAGGGTCTCGACCCGAAACGTTGCCCATTTCCTTCGCTCCATAGATGCTGCCTCACCCGCTAAGTTTCTCCAGCACTTTTGTCTACCCCATCCATCCCGTACTGAACCCCCCCCCCCTCCCCATTCAACATCACTGACATCCCCCATGCTCTCCCCTCACAATTTTACCTACTCCAACCAACACGTACTAATTCACCTGCCTCAATCCATCCATTCAGTACCGACTGCCTTCTAACCCCCCCCCCCCCCCCCCCCCCCCCCCCTCCGCCATCTATCCACCCTGCACTGATTCACACACACCCCCCTCCCTGACCCTATTGTCCTGGAAATGTCTTCAGAGCGAACATTGACGATGTTTGATAACGGAATGCAATCAAATATGTTTTAATTCCCAATGTTATTATTTGTTTTAATCCATAAAGATAGATTAATTATATTGTGAACACGTGAAACATTAAAACCGCAGTGTTCGATTGTCACTGCTACCGTTGACACGTTATTACATAATTCATTTTAACGGCAAATCAATGCTCTTAATATGGAATATCAGTACTGTAGTTATTTAATGAGAAACATTCACAACTATACGTACGCATATATGTTACCATGGTCCAGGATTTATTGACACAGGTTGATCATATGCTGAATAATCCAACCACATTTTTGTTTGGAAGTGGAAAGAACTAATAGAAATTGCATTAATTGCAATGTGTAAAAAGAGTTGAGATACCGTATTATAATTTTGCTGCATGTCATTGTGGGATATAGCATGTCTTGATTGGTGAATGTTTAGTTTTGTGACTTTATTTGAAGCAGATGTGAAGATGCTTCATTGAGTATAATTCCGACTGGTAACTACGCACTTCGTCCGAGCACATTATCGCACGCCATCTTAAATGACCACCTAAACTGTCATTTGGCAACCTAAAAAGCTGCCAAGGTTGCCCGGCTGGCAACGGAAAAAAAGTTAAGCGAGAGCCCTGTAATAGCGCACTTTTTAAATTCTGTGGCAAAATGGCATTCGGGATTAGTAAAGATTCGTTTTCGACAGTGTACTAAAACAGTCGCACAGCGATCTATCATCCGGAGAGTTTGAACATTGATCTGCTCTTGATTTACTTAAAGTGAGCATTTTTGGCAGAATCACACAAGAAAGGAGTGCCGTCAAGTTCCAGGATGGGCATTGAATGGGGGGAAATGTTTCTAAACAGGAAAATATAATGTTTTGATGCCAAAGGTAGATTTGTTGCGCACAATAGACAAACGTAAAGTATTTATTGATTTCCCCCCCCCCCCCGTAGTATTATTTACCGTTAGCCTCTTTTTCTGAACCCCATGAACAACCCCCCGCCCTCAACAAAATTGACATCCAAAGGTAAAGCCATGTCATTCTTAAGAAACCCTCTCATTAGTGAGGTTCCGCAGAAGATCCTTTGGTTATTTCAGACTTGAGTAGCAAGACCAAGTTTGTGTTGTACAAAGTGCGGATGTAGCTCATGAAAATCAGCAGATTCGGAAACTTATGTTTGTCACAAATGGTGTTGGCAACAACTGTACTATCTATATTACTAAAAGTTTGATCTTGACCGCTTCCTGTTCTGTATATTGATTTTAGAAAAAACGCTGCCACTTGCGGCTGTGATTTTTGGCCATCTTACTCTGAGTCCCCCTCCGTTCATCAGGTGCCGAGGATTTTTCCCATCGATTAAAAAAAATGTTATTAGTGTTTAACAAAATGTTGAGATTCTCTCTCCTGTCAATCACGCCATGAAGGTCACGCCCCTTCTGGTTGGAGTGGGAGGGGCTATAAAACCCAGAGGTGTGGGCGTGGCTCAGTCTCTGCAAGATGGAGGAGGGAGAGGTCACAACTTTAGTGGCCTTGCACCCTGCTTGAAATTGTATGAAACTGCACTTGAGTTTGGTGGCCTTGCACCCTGCTTGAAGTGGTAAGAAACTGCACTTGAATTTGGTGGCCTTACACCATGCTTGAAATGGAATTTCAAGGAATAGCCGTGAGTCAACTGCCAGCCCACCAGCTATGAGTGAGTGAGCTGCCAGCACAACATGCTTGAGTGACTGAGCTGCCAGCCCACTAATCCATTTGGCCCACAATGTCCATACTAGCCCTCTGGAAACCAATCCCTTCAGCCCACAACACCCATACTAGCACTCCAGATTCTACTATTCAAAGTCTACTATTACTTTTCTCATTATTCTAAGAATAATTTAAGGTGAAAAATGTAATATGAATCTGAGGGGTATTTTTACACAAAGAGTAGTAGTGGGTGTATGGAACGAGCTGCCGAAGGAGGGAGTTGAGGCAGGGACTATCGCAACCTTTAAGAAGCATTTAGACAGGTACATGGATAGGATAGGTTTAGAGGAAATGTGTATGAAGGAACTGCAGGTGCTGGTTTAAACTGAAGATAGACACAAAGGTAGAATAACTCAGTGGGACAGGCAGCTTTCCTGGAGAGAAGGAAAGGATGACATTTTGGGTCAAGACCTTTCTTCAGTCTGCTGAGTTACTCCAGCTTTTTGTGTCTATCATAGGTTTAGAGGGATATGGGCCAAACGCAGGCAGGTGGGACTAGTGTAGATGGGGCATGTTTGTTGGTGTGGGCCAGTCGGGCTGAACTCTATGACTAAGTATGATTGACAAACATCATAGGTCTTTTGAAGGAAGGAATGAATGACTTGATACAGATACAATTGATGAATTAATTTTTAAGAAGGCACCTGTTAAGAAAATGTACCTTTATATTAAACTTTATTTTCTTTTACTTAATCTGAGTGTTAGTGAATTCATAATGGTTACATTGTTTATTGTAATGATTGCCACACCAAATTTTCTTGTTCTACTTTAAGTTTCACAACTGAAGATTTTCTAATTTGGAAACAAAAAACCACTTAAAATAATATCTGATAGATGCAATGGGTTAATTTCCAGGCTCTGAAAGAAAGCTTTATAAAGGCGGTAGGCATTGGCGTTGGATTTGATCTGCAGAGAATTGAATTCCATGTCTCGCCATTACATTTACAAGAAGGGCATGTTCATAAGGAGACAATAATGTTTTTGGATGGAGAAGAGGAAAAAACCTGGGCGTTTGAGGTAAATAACATAAATTTAGTGCAAGTTATCCGGTGTTCTCTTCATTGAAAATACTCACTTCCTTCTACTTGTTCGAGTGAATAATGGAAATTCTTGATTTTGTTAACCCATCTTTGATCATTATTTAAAACATGGAACTTAAAATTGCATTTCATCCTCCATTACTATCTGCAGACATACAGTAAAGATAACATTTATAAAGTGGCACAGCGGTAGAGTTGCTGCCTTACAGTGCCAGAGACCCGGGTTTGATCCTGATTATGGGTGCTTCTGTACGGAGTTTGCATGTTCTCCCTGTGATTGCGTGGGTTAAATCCATTTATGGGCTCTTACTATTCAGTACCAATAATCTACACCATCTCCCATCCTGCAAAATTCCCAATCCACTATTTATTTTACTCTAATCTCTTATCTGTTCTATCAGGACTACGGCAAAAGTAAGCTGTATTTTTAGCTTTCACACTCCTATATTTCTGAATTCCTCTTTTTAAATCACCACATTTTCGAAATTTCCTTGGGAGATTTTGATCCAACTCTTATTGCCACATTGGCACACATTTTCTGTTTATTAACCCTTCTGTAGAGAGACATTGGGGCATTTTTCTATCTTATAGATGTTATATACAGTGGAATGCCTTTAAATCGAACATGTTTTGATAATTGTCCTTACTTAAGGCACAGAAATGGATCAGAATAGCATCTGGATCTAAAAATGTTCATGTCCAGTGATTGGCTAGATAAAGACGTGCCCAGTAATTTATTTATACTTAGCAGATTTTAAAATAATTGAGAATATTTAAATATTTAAATTTAAATGTGCTCTATATACTGTAATAGGTGTAGAGCAACTGTACTCTTGTGCTCTCAGCTTCTTATTAATACCAACATACCATTAGCAAGATAATCAGTGTGAAGAAGGGTTCCGACGCGAAATGTCACCTTTCCATGTTGTCCAGAGATGCTGCCTGACCTGCTGAGTTACTCAGCATTTTGTCTTTTTTCATAATCCAGCATCTGCAGTTGCTCATCTATACCATTTGCATTCCTTTTTGCTTGTTGCACTTCCATGTTAACTTTCATTGACTTTAGTGCAAATATACCTTGATTCCTTTCAATACCAAAGTTACAAAATCTGCATTGCTAATAAAAATTACTCTGCCTTTGTTTTGTGGCCATTGTAGGTAACACCATATTTTTATACATTATATTGTCCCCGCCACGTTTTTGCCCATTCACTCAGCATCTTTATTCACTGAAATCTCCTCCACATCTGTGTCTGCCCTTGAGCCCCCATAATATCATCAGTAAGCTTGGAAATGTGATATTTGGTCCACTTTACCAAATTGTTGATAATGTTGTGAATAACTGAAAGCTAATCGTGCTTTAGCTGTTGGTGATACTGTAATTCCATCATGTACCACCAATTCAATTGGAGATATGATTCAATAACATTAACTTTTCTGTGTATGTTATTAGTTTCTAATAAAGTAATAAATCAGGTTTTGCAGTGTTAAAATCTGCCTCAAAAGTAACTGGATAGTGCATTTCATATTTTTAACACACAAAAAACTCCACTGTTAATTTATATTTTCCTGTGCTAAGATTGCCTGTTCATTATTGATTTGCCATAAAATTAAAATTAAAACCCTGCCAATACTTTGAAAACATTCTCGCCAAACCATAATTGGATACATTCATTTTGTTTTCCAGAAAAAAGTTTGTTTCATAATTATAATTTCCCTTCAATTAGTGGTATTAGATTGAATGATATGCTATACCTTTTTCCATGACCATGCATAGAGCCTATCTAAACAATGTGAAAATTCAATAACAGTGCCTTGCTTTTATTTTCATAATCTCAATACACAAAGCCCTGAACCTTATTTGTGCTTTAATTGTTATCCCCCAATCCTCTTTTATTAATTTTGGTGTATGGGGGTTTAAATCAAAGATCACTGGAGTAGAGTTTGTAACTGAATTTGGAAGCACTGATAAAAGGGCCGTTTGGAGGACTTGGGCTCTTTGTAGCTGCCCTCGCATTCATTCAGTATGTGGAAACATTGCCCAAAAATATCTTCCTCTAAAAGCAAGCCCAATCTAATCTGCAGTTGCTTTACCTTTACTGTACTCAGACATCAGTTGTGATAGAAGATGTCACCAGCATTGTTCTTAGATGCCAAATACTCCCCATCAATGCTCATGAGTTCTACTAGAACAAGAGACTCTTGAATGCAACCGTGATCCATACATGGACAAAACAGCTGAATGTGCAGCTTGGAGCTTGGATTGAATGATGTTGAAATCCAAGCAGCATTTGACGGAGTTTTCACCAAGGAGACCGAGAAAAACTGCAGCCAGTGGGTAATGAGAGGTGACTCTCCATTCTGGAGTAATTCTGCAAGCATCAAAAGAGTTGGTGATTGGAAGATGCATCTCAAGTTGGATAATCTTGGACTGATGAAGTAGCAAGTACCATTTACTTCACACAAACGGCAGGCACAGACCAGCTCAAAACAAAAGAATGGAATTGTAACATCAACACTTAGGCAGTATGGAAGAGGTGTTGGCTGAAGTAGAAAGTCAGGAGGGGATTGGTTGATTAGTTTTATATGCCTCTTCACTTTCTATGACACCACCTACTATACTATCATCTGCAATCTTACTAATCAGGCCTTGCACCACTAGTCAAAAGCCTCCAGTCTTAAAAACGACTTTCAAACGCCACCCTTTGTTTCCCACCTTTAAATCAATTCTGTATCTCCAGAGATGCTGCCTGTCCCGCTGAGTTACTCCAGCATTTTGTGTCTATCTTCCGTATATAGTTAACTAGTTCTCCCATAATCATATGCGATCTAACCTTTCGAAGCAGCCTACAATGCAGAACCTTAAAGGCTTTGCTGAAACCCATATAGACTATGTCTGCTGTCCTGCCCTCAACCACCTGGGTTATTTAAAAAACTCTTATCAAATTTGTGAGATTTACTCCCATTCATAAAACCATGCTGACTATCACTGATCAACCACTGTCTTCCCAAATGGATGTATATCTTATCCCTCAGAATCCACTGGAATTGTTGTCTATGGCGAAGATCTTCATCATGAGGAGTGACATTACATGGAAGCGGGACTTAACCACAAGACCCCAAACGCCACCTCAGCCATTCAGTGAGATCATGCCTGCTCTGTCCTTAACAACAGCTCTTGCTTTTTTTTCCAATCTTTATAACTTTAATTTCCACTGTTGCCCAAAAATCTGTCATCTTAGCCATTGGTATTGTTAATGGATCACCATCCAACGTCCTCTGGTGTAGAAGGTACACAAAAATGCTGGAGAAACTCAGCGGGTGCAGCAGCATCTATGGAGCGAAGGAAATAGGCAACGTTTCGGGCCGAAACCCTTCTTCAGACTCCTCTGGTGTAGAGAATTCCAAAAATGTCGTCTTCCATTGAGAGATGGCTCTTCATCTGTTTAAAGTGAGGTTATCCCTTACCCTGAGGCTGGGTTTAGACGTTCCCATTCAGACAATTCCATAGAGTTTTGTATATTTCATTGAGGTCGCCCCTCATTTTTCCATCAATCTTTCTTTATACACGGTCCCTTCATCCCAGGATTAATCTTGGTAACCTTCACTGCACCAGCTCTTGGTTGGATATCTTCAGACCCAAGGATAACATCCAAAATGTGTCTGTCCTTAAAAACTACAAACAGTACACTGTCTTGTATATTTGTAGCAAGACTTCCTTACTCTTTGTCTCCAACCTCTTGCAGTAAAGGAGCATTCCATTTTACATAATTACTTCCTGTATCTATGCTAACAGCATGCTTCATGTATGAAGATTCTCAATCAACAACAGAATAAAACTGCATTTCCATTCTTCTAACATAAAGCAGGTACTTTTGTGTTTTTTTACATTGTACAACCTCGGAACAAGCCCTTCATGCCAAACATTATGCCAAGTTAAACTAATTGCCTCTGCCTTCAGTAAATCTCGGTCTAAACCGTCATATTTATCTTATTTCCATGTATACAAAACTAAATAATGCTTTTTAAATTAGGAAACTATGCTGGATGATCGTCATCATGTTGCTGTTGCACTTGGCAAACAAGACACCATTGGCAAATACCCAGGAGAGGTAATAACATTTTATCTAAAGAAGGTCTGTCTGCGTTGCCTCCTTTAAAAGTAACTTATAAAGTAATACAAATGCAGGTGTGTAATTTTGTGTAGCAGAAGCATCTAAATTTACAATCAACAAAATGTGTAGAAAGAGAAGCAGCGAGAGTGAGTATTGGCTTAAAGAAGGTGAGTCAGAGAGAACGGAGATTTAAAAAGCGCGCCAAAGGCCAGGTTCGAGTGTTTACCGTGAAGGTCGTAGAGAAGCAGCAGCTAGAAGCAGCGGGAGTGAGTATTGGCTGAAAAGGTGAGTCAGAGGCAATTTAATAAAGTGCCAAATGCCAGGTTCGAGTGTTTACCGTTAAGGTCGAAGAGAAACAGCGGCCAGTAGCAGCAAAAGCAAGTATTGGCTGAAAAGTCTTCGGCGAGGATGCTGAGGTGATGAGACTACGCTCAAAGGTAGAGAAAGTGAGAGGCACCACCAATTGGGATTTGTCTACTGAAATAATGGCAGGCAAGTTGTTGAAGTTTAACTCTTGCAGGATGTGGGAAGTCATGGTGCAGCTCCTGAAGGACCATGTTAGGAAACTGGAGCAGCAGCTGGATGATCTCGGGACCATCTGGGAAAACAAGAGCTTCCTGGACAGGACCCACAATAAGGTTGTTACACCAAGGATACACGATGAGCGAAGGAAGGGAAGTAAGCGTGGAGTGCAGGAGACCCCGGTGGCTGTACCTATCGAGAACAGGTACACCCTCTTGGAAGCTGTCGGGACGGACGACACTTCCAGTCTGAGCGGCGGACAGGTCTTCCAATCAAATCCTGACGCTGATGCTTAACCGGAGAGACCTACATCAGGTAACGCCGTGGTGGTAGGTGACTCAATAGAGAGGTGCAGACAGGAGATTCTGTTGCAACAGGCAAGACTCGAGGATGGTGTGTTGCCTTCCTGGTGCCATGGTCCAAGATGTCTCGGACCAATTGCTGGGCATCCTCAAGGGGGAAGGAGAGCAGTCGGAAGTGGTTGTGCATGTCAGCACAAACGACGTCGGGAAGAAGAAGGAGGTTCTGCAACGTGAGTTTAGAGAGTTAGGAAGAAGGCTGAAAAGCAGGTCCTCGGAGATGGTTATCTCTGGTTTGCTTCCAGTACCTCGTGCTGGTGAGGGCAGAAACAGGGAGATTGGGGATCTGAATGTGTGGCTGAGGAGCTGGTGCAGGGGGCAGGGATTTAGATTTATAGACCACTGGGATTTGTTCTGGGGTAGGAGTGACCTGTACAAAAGGGACGGGTTGCACCTTGACTGGAGGGGGACCAACATTCTGGCAATAGACAATAGGTGCAGAAGTAGGCCATTCGGTCCTTCAAGCCAGCACCACCATTCAATGTGATCATGGCTGATCATCCTCAATCAGTACCCCTCAATCGCAAGAATGTCCTTCATAAAATTATGGATCAAAATTGCACACAATACTCCAGGTGTGGTCTCACTAGGGCCCTGTACAACTGCAGTAGGACCTCTTTGCTCCTATTCTCAACTCCTCTTGTTATAAAGGCCAACATGCCATTCACTTTGTTTGGCAGGCAGCTTTGCTGGTGCAATATCCCGGGTGGGTTTAAACTAAATAGTGGGGGGGTCGACAAATTGGAAGTATGAGGATGGGGTTAAAGGGAAAGAGTACAGGAAAAGTTACGAAAGACACCAAAATTCATGGGACGGAAAGTTCAAGAAGTGATAAGAGAGTAAGGGCAGGTGAAATAGAAACTGGTGTGAGAGGGGAGGTGAATATCAAATTTAAAGTGTTATATATGAATGAGCGAAGTATAAGAAATAAAGTGGATGAACTTGAGGCTCAGTTAGAGATTGGTAGGCATGATGTGGGAATTATAGAGATGGTTGCAAGAGGATAGGAGCTGGGAACTGAATATTCAGGGTTATATGGACTATCGAAAAGACAGACAGGTAGGCAGAGGTGGTGGGGTAGCTCTGTTGGTAAGGAATTAAATGTAGTCCTTTGCGAGGGGTGACATAAAATCAGAGATGTAGAGTCTTTGTGGATAGAACTGAGAAATTGTAAGGGTAAAATGACCCTAATGGGAGTTATCTACAGGCCCCAAAACAGTAGCCTGGACATAGGGTGCAAGTTGCAACAGAACTTAAAATTGGCATGTAACAAAAGTAATGCTATGGTGATTATGGCAGATTTCAATATGCAGGTAGACTGGGAAAATCAGGTTGGTACTGGACCCCAAGAAAGGGAGTTTGTAGAGTGCCTCCGAGATTGATTCTTAGAGCAGCTTGTACTGGAGCCTACCAGGAAGTAGGTAATTCTGGATTTAGTGCTGTGTAATGAACCGGATTTGATAAGGGAACTCAAGGTAAAGGAACCATTAGGAGGAAGTGACCATAAATTGATAGTTTTTAATCTGCAATTTGAGAGGGAGAAGGTAAAATGAGAAGTGTCAGTATTGCAGTTGAACAAAGGGGACTATGGAGGCATGAGGGAGGACTGGCCAAAGTTAACTGGTAAGGGACCCTAGCAGGGATCATGGTGGAACAGCAATGGCAGGTATTTCTTGGAATAATCACTCTGAAGAAGGGTTTTGGCCCGAAACGTTGCCTATTTCGTTCGCTCCATAGATGCTGCTGCACCCGCTGAGTTTCTCCAGCACCAATTGTCTACCACCAATAATCCAGAAGATGCAGGATCACTTTATTCCAAAGAGGAAGAAAGATTCTAAGGGGAGTAAGAGGTAACTAAAAAGGCAATACTGGGAGAAAAGATGAAGTACGAAGGTAAGTTAGCCAAAAATATAAAGCAGGATAGTAAAAGCTTCTTTAGGTATGTGACGAGGAAAAGACAGAAATGGGTGAATTTATTATGGGGAACAAGGAAATGTCAGACGAGTTGAACAGGTACTTTGTTTGTGTCTTCCTTAGTGCAGACAGAACCATTCTCCCAGAAGTACTAGGGCACAGAGGATCTAGAGTGATGGAGGAACTGAAGGAAATTCACATTAGTCAGGAAATGGTGTTGGGTAGACTAGCGGGACTGAAGGCTGATAAATCCCCAGGGCCTGATGGTCTGCATCGCAGGGTAATCAAGGAGGTGGCTCTAGAAATCGTGGACGCATTGATGATCATTTTCCAATGTTCTATAGATTCTGGATCAGTTCCTGTGGATTGGAGGGTAGCTAATGTTATCCTACTTTTTAAGAAAGCAGCGAGAGAGAAAACAGGGAATTATAGACCAGTTAGCCTGACATCGGTGATTGGGAAGATGCTGGAGTCAATTATTAAAAATGTAATAGCGGCACATTTGGATAGCAGTAACAGGATCAGTCCAAGTCAGCATGGATTTATGAAGGGGAAATCTTGCTCGACTAATCTTCTGCAATTTTTTGAGGATGTAACAAACAAAATGGATAAGGGAGAGCCAGTGGATGTAGTGTATCTGGACTTTCAGAAAGCCTTTAATAAGGTCCCACACAGGAGATTAGTGGACAAAATTAGAGCACATGGTTTTGGGGGTAGGATATTGACATGGATAGAAAATTGGTTGGCAGACAGAAAACAAGGAGTAGGAATTAACAGGTCCCTTTCAGAATGGCAGGCAGTGACTAGTGGGGTGCCGCAAGGCTCGGTGCTGGGACCGCAGCTAATTACAATATATACTAGACTAAGTGGGACCCGTTGGGTCCTAGCATCTCACGGGAGGGCTGGTCCCTCAACGCAATATTCCACGTCTCCACCAATTCCAATATTGGTGGCCAGTGAGTGGGGGGGGGGGGCTTTCTGGAGCGCTAGTATGGGTGTTGTGGGCTAAGGGACTGGTTTCCAGAGGGCATTGTGGGCCGAATGGATTCTTGGGCTGTCGGCTCAGTCACTCAAGCCTGTTGTGCTGGCAGCTCACTCACTCACGGCTGGTGGGCTGGCAGTTGACTCACGGCTATTCCTTGAAATTCCATTTCAAGCAGGGTTCAAGGCCACCAAATTCAAGTACAGTTTCATACCATTTCAAGCAGGGTGCAAGGCCACTAAAGACAGCGAGTCGTGACCTCTCCCAGTGCGTGAGGTCACGAGACTCAGACTGAGCCACGCCTACTTTTATAGTCCCCCCTCCCACCATAAGGGGCGTGGCCTTCATGGTGTGATTGACAGGAGTCAACATTTTTTAAACACTAACTTTTGTTTTTCATCAATGGGAAAAATCCTCGGCAGCCGATGAGCGGAGGGGGACTCTAAGTAAGATGGCCAAAAATCTGCCATACGTGGTATAGTTTTTTCTAAAATCAATATAAAGCGCAAACAGGAAGTGGTCAAGATTAGACTTTTAATTATATAGAAGGCAAGGCAACTTTAATTAGGCAACACAGCTTTAGCATTTCCAAACCAAAGGCTACACAGCTTTAGCATTTCCAAACCAAAGGCAGCACAGCTTTAGCATTTCCAAACCAAAGGCAACACAGCTTTAGCATTTCCAAACCAAAGGCTACACAGCTTTAGCATTTCCAAACCAAAGGCTACACAGCTTTAGCATTTCCAAACTATATTTTCAAATCACATTAAGGGCACTGACAGGTCAATAAAACCACTCACAGTTTAGTAGACATGTGTTCAGTGTTATGCACAGCTTGACTGAGAGTCGTGACCCTCTCGCTCCCCCATCTTGCAGAGACTGACTGAGGCACTCAACACTTCCGTGTCCCTCCGGAAGGGGCATGACCTTCAAGAGAGAGAATCTCAAGATTTTTTTAACGCTAAAATCTCTTATTTTTCATCGATGGGAAAATCTCAAGATTTTTTAAGCATTCATAACTTTTTTATTTTTCAGCGATTGGAAAAATCCTCGGGCTGCCTCAGCGGAGGAGGACTGAGTAAGATGGCGAAAAATCATAGCGATGTATGGTAGCGTTTTTTCTAAAATAAATATACAGAGCAGACAGGAAGTGGTCAAGATGGGACTTTTAGTTATATAGATTTCCAAAGAAATCCTGATGGGAAACATAGGTAATAGTTTATCTGCACTAGTAACTGCAGAGAAGTTTGTTGGATTGAGGCATGAACTGGAAGTCCGAGGAAATTAAAACAGAAAATGTTGATCCATTATTGAACAATGTCTCCCCTCTCCCATTCCCAAATTCCTTCATATATCTGCAAATCTATCATGTGGTGATAAAACTTTGAAATTCTGGCTAAAAGCTGTTGTTTATTATTGGCATCACTGGGAAAGTGAAGAAGACACTGTCTTGACCAAAGATAATATTTGACCGTAGACAAAAATGCTGGAGAAACTCAGCGGGTGAGGCAGCGTTTCGGGTCGAAGCCCTTCTTCAGTCTGAAGAAGGGTTTTGACCCGAAACATTGCCTATTTCCTTCCTTCCATAGATACTGCCTCACCCGCTGAGTTTCTCCAGCATTTTTGTCAATCTTTGATTTTCCAGCATCTGCAGTTCCTTCTATGACATTTGACAGATGATTGATATGCAAGAATTAACAAATAAATTACTTTTGTACTGTCTAGAAGACCAACATGAATTTTACAATGGTGTCTGTTAAAGTAACTCATTTTGTAAGGATAGTGATACAACGCACCTTTTTCTCGTGTTATCTCAACCTGCACTTTCCATGCAGTGTCTGACTATGTGGAACCATCATTCAGGGCAAATATAGCTCATTTGTAAACAAGTATAAGAACATTTGTAATAGCTGGTAAATTCTAACTGGATTTGTCACAATTTTTTACACATCTTTAACGTTAATACTCTTGCTTCTTTAGGTACAAGAGAATATCAATGAGGAACCATCCCAGTTCATACTGTTGACATATCAGGATCTAACCTCATCAGCTATTACTATGGCTCCAGAAGATCCAATGTACTGGAGAAACTTTGAAGCCAAAGAAGAGAAACCAAGTCGCCAGCGTAAGATGCCAGTATAGCTTGGTGCTGCTTGAAGCAGAATAGTAGTGGAAACCCCGGTATTAACGATGACAGAAACTGGACAGTAAACGGAGGCACTTGCAATCTATTTACCTCTTTTCCTCAGGATGAGTGAGAGAAAACCTTGTACTGAATGTTTGATGTGCACTCTGGGTTTAGTCAAAGCCATTGGTTTTATACTACTGATTCATAGACACACTGATAGGTTGAGATGCTTTAAAAACACGCGTTATGCTTTTCAATTAAGTATTTCACAACAGAATAAATATATGTAGGTAAACTATTGTTTCTCGTGATTCATGAAATGAAGCCACAATGTTGAAATACTAAACGCCTTCAAGGTTTAAGGATATGTTCTGAAGAGTATTTTTCTCCAGCTAACCATGTTCCATTGGAAATGCTTGAGTTTTAGATTAAGAGCAGGAATGGCTGAAAAGATGCCACACTATTAAACAAAATGAGATTGCATTTTTAATGGATAATGTACTGACCAGGACTGATAAATATACAGAAATCTAGGAATAAATGGGACATTTTAAGGTTGTGACTATTGGGGTGTTGCAGGGATTGATGCAGCATCCCAAGCTGTTCATAATCTGGATGAGTGAAACCAGTGTGATGTATCCATGTTTGCTGACAATGCAGGAAGACTGCAGGTAAGCTTCAGGTGGATGTAGAAAGGTGGATAAATGGGAAAGAACATGAGAACAAGAAGGACGAGGGAACACTCGCTGAAAATTACCGACTGGTGAAATGCCTGGATAGAGTGGATGTGGAGAGGACGTTTCCACTAGTGGGAGAGTCTAGGACCAGAGGTCATAGCCTCAGAATAAAAGGACGTATCTTTAGAAAGGAGAAGAGGGATGTATTTAGCCAGAGGGTGTTGAATCTGGAATTCATTACCACAGAAGGCTGTGGAGGTCAAGTCATTGTGTATTTTTAATGCGGTGATTTGACAGATTCTAGATTAGTATGGGTGTCGGGAGTTATGGGGAGAACCCAGGAGAATGGAGTTGAAGGGGAATGATAGATCAGCCGTGATTGAAATGTACAGTGGAGTACAGTTGATAGGCCGAATGGCTTAATTCTGCTCCTAGAACATGAAATGAAAAGGTAAAATGTGAGGTTGGTAGAAAAGATAGAAACAAGGATCCTTGCACAGGATTGGAGTACAAGAGTCTGGCGTCTTGTTCCAATTATGTAGAGCTCTGGAGAAACCTGTATTGTGTACAGGTCTGGGCTCCCTTCCTAAAGCAGAATATACACAGTAGAGGGAGTGCAGCAAGAGTTCACCCGATTGCTGAAATACCAAGTTTGTTGTATTAGGGAAAACGACACAGGCAAGACTGATTTGAGTTCAGAAAAATGAAAGCGATCTAATTGAAATACAAAATTCATTAAGTGCTTGACAAAAATGATGTTTCCCTGGATGGGGTATCTGGAACCAGCTGTCGTATCTCAAAATCAGAGATTGGCCACTCAACTGAAATAAGAGATTTTCGGAGCATGGAATTTTCAGCATTAGAGAGGGTTGACTGGATTATTGCTGGAATCTGCTGTGTTATTCCATCAACATTATTGTTTTATATGCACTGCCCCTATATTTGGAATATAATTATATACTTGGCATTTTTGTAAAAATCCCTAATAAATGGCACATTTTCACTAACATTGTTTCTCTAGATCACAAGGCAAAAAAAAATTAATGTTGCAATTTTCCATGCTGTGGCTTCTTAATAGTTTGTACCTGTCAAATGAATATCACTCCAGACTGACATGATGTGACCTTTCATTTTTCCCAAATTACCGTCCAGCTTTCTGACTCAAATTGTTATGACATCTGACAAAGGCTGCTGTCACTCTACAAGAAGGCCACATATGAAGAGTTGAAGCAGATTATTAGAGCATTTCTCTGTAACAATCTCCTGAAGTAATGTCATGCATAGATGTCAGCATCTTATTTTGGAGCCATGTTCGCTCCTATTGGTTACAGATAGTTCACAATGCAATTATTTGTGATTGACCCTTTCGGAGAAAAAAAATCTCATGAACTGAAAGGCAAAAACATCTGAAAGCTTTTGGTTTCAATCAATCAAGCCTAAATTTAGCATTAAGGCGTTAGCTGTAATTTAGAGTTAACAGCGTGGAAACAGTCCCTTCGGCCCACTGGGTGCACGCTGACCAGCGGTCACACTCTACAATAGCACTATCCTACACTATAGGGACAATTTACAGTCGGAAATTAACCTACAAACCTATACTTTGGAGTGTGGGAGGAAACTGGAAAAAAAACCCGTGATCACAGGGAAAACATACAAACTCCGTAGATAGCAGTCATAATTGGAATCAAACCCGAGATTCTGGCGCTGTAAAGCACCAACTCTACCACTGCGCCACTGTGCTTTATGACTAAATTGTTTAGAAATATATCTATCCATATATAACTAACATATAAAACAAATATATACATATTTGTTTGTATGTTCCCGAAATACAGCGAGAACGCAATACAGAATAGCACACACATTTTAGGCCCACCTTACCATTCGCCTGGAGTGTGCAGTAGCAAGTTTTGTTTGATTTGACAAAGTAATTCCCTTTAAAAACTTAAATTAGCGTTCTCCCGCTAACGGCACTCCACTCCCATTTGCCGGCACCGATAGCCGCGCCTGCGCAGTTTGGGAAGGGTTGCCGTGCCCGATATCCATGCGTGGTTAGGGCAGGGTTGCTGGGCCCAACGCAATTTTCACATTGCTATTTTGACTGGCGTCACAAGGGAGATCATTCACGTCACAACTGGAACCCGTCAGCCGCGCCTGTGCAGTAGTTGGAGGGTTGCCGGACCTATTATCCGCGCGTGCGCAGTTGGGGGAAGGTTGGTCATTTCCACACGTGCGAAGTGTCTACTTGACTGGCGTCACAACGGGCACCAAACGGGTCCACATGTCGTCACAACGGGAACTCCGCACATGCGCAGTTGGAGGGTTGCCGGGCCTGCCGCCATTTTCAGATCGCCATTTTGATCTGGCGTCACACCAGGGATCTCTGGTGGTGAGGTGAACGCCGACACTGCCGGAGATGGCGGAGGGGGGCAGGAGCCAGCAGCCAGCGAGGGGGACCAGAGGGGTAGGAGCTGGAGCTGGTGATGCGATGGGAATTCGCAGCGGTCGCTGGTCGTTCTCCGCCGGGATCAGAGTCTCCGCTTTCCGTTTGGCGACATCGGCAACATCTGTGACTCCGCGCCGGGCTGGACCATTTTCGGTCCCTCCGAAATTACGTTCGGTTGGAGACCTCCGCCGGCCATCCAGAGCATCCCTCAGCTCCAGTAAAGATGTAATGACGCAGGAAGGGGCGGACCTGACAGGAGAAGAGACTAATCTGTGCAGCGCTGACTGGCAGGAGAGCAGATTGATATGTGCACGCGCAATTTTTAAGATTTTTAAACCTTGCTAACTTTTACATTATGCCACTGATCGGAACAAATCTCGGTGCACTCGCAGCACAGGAGAATGGTGAGTGAGCTGGCGAAAAATCGTAGCGCTATCGCGTACCGTTTTTGCGCAAATAGAAAGACCGCGCCAACCGGAAGACAAGATCAGGGTTTTAGTTATATATAGATAGATAGATATCCCTTTATAATCTTTAATTAACTTTCTCCCCCTCCCCAGGCACCGGTGTCGGCGCGCGTGCATAGTTGGGGGAGGGTTGCCCGGCCCGCCACCATTTTCAAATCGCCATTTTGATCTGGCGTCACAACTGGGACAAAACGGGTCGTCTCGTATATTTTATAGCTTTGGGCACCACAGTGGAGCAGCGGAAGAGTTGCTGACTTATTCCGCCAGAATTCCGGGTTCGAACCTGACTACGGGTGCTGTCTGTACGGAGTTTGTACACGATCCAAAGTTTTCTTCCGCAGTTGGCTTGTACTATTGATTTTAATACCTAACAATATACTCAACAATGCCAATAATATAATTAAACTTCCCAGCAATTTAATGGGAAAACTCAAATTAATATATATATTTGATTATGTAACTAAATAAATATATCAATATAAAGACTGCACATATCTTAGAACTTGGGAAGTATTAGGAAGATGTAGGCAATGAGGTTGTGATTTAGCCGAAATATAAGTACATCTGGCTTAGTGGCAGAGTTGTAAAGAAAGCATCGAAAGAATGGACATTGCTTGGCTGATTTTGCAAGATAGAAGGATTATTCATGGCTAAAGATAGTTTTGTAACAACAAAGGATTGTTACAGTGAAGTTATTTTAATATTTCTGAATGCTGGTAGACAAAATGTTGAAAGATAAAAGAGGATTTAGTTGAGGGAGATGCCAACGAGAACCAGTATACAAAGAATCAAGAGCAATATCAGAATCAACACTTGTACAGAAAATATCAAAAAGCTGACAGAAAATGTTTGGGACTTACTAGAATGCCTTTTCTGACCCAGCGAGATTACATGGGGAAACAATTCTCAAAAAGCATGGTAGACAAAAATGCTGGAGAAACTCAGTGGGTGAGGCAGCATCTATGGAGCGAAGGAAATAGGCAACGTTTCGGGGTAAACCCTTCTCAAAAAGACAAAACAGGTTTAGTTTTTGTTTAGAGAGCGCACAAACAGGCCTTTTGGCCCACCGTGTTCGCACTGACCAGCAATCCCTGTACATTAACACTATCCTACACACAATAGGGATAATTTACCTACATACCTGTACGTCTTTGGAGAATGGAAGGAAACCTAAGATCTCAGAACGCACAACCTCTGTACAGACAGCACCTGTAGTCAGGATCGAACACGGGCCTCTGGTGCTGCAAGTGCTGTAAAGCAGCAATTCTACCACTGCACCACTATGCTGCCCTAAAGTATAGGTATAGGTAATATAAATGACATGTCACAGAAATATGAGAGTCAGACAACCTTGAAGTGTTTAATGCAGAGATACAGCACTGGAAACAGACTGACCCACCGAGTCCATGCTGACCATTGATCACAGAGTTCCTTGTTATCTCACTTTCACATTAACTCATTACACACAAAGTCAAAGTAGCCTTTATTGTCATTCAGACCTTGCGGTCTGAACGAAATTTTGTTGCCTTGCAGTCCTACATATAGTAAAAATTACAAAAACACAATAAACACAAATGAACATCCACCACAGTGAGTTCACCAGGCACCTCCTCACTATGATGGAAGGCAAAAGTCTTAAGTCTTTGTCTCATCCCTTCTTATTCTCCCTCTGCACCAAGGCGATCCAAGCTTCAGATGTTGTGACCCCGCCGGGCGATGGTAAGTAATGTCAGTCCCGCGGCTGAATTCGAGATCCGCGAACGGGCCGGTTCAACTCCGCGGCCCGGGGTGGTCGAGGCTGCCGAAGCTGCGGCCCTCCAGTCCAGCGGACGCAGCTGTTGTCGCGGGAGCCCCGGAGAACAGGTCACCAACCTGTGACCTGCGATGTCATCCACTGGACCCGCGGTCGGGTCGGGTGGCCGCTGCCGCCTGAGCACTGCCCCAGCTCCGAGGCTGGGTCGCCGCTGCCGCTGCCCCAGCTCCGAGGCCGGGTCGCCGCTCCAGCTCCGAGACCGAGTGGCCGCTGCCGCTGCTCCAGCTCCAAGGCCGGGTAGCCACTGCCGCCGCCGCAGCTCCGAGACCGGGTTGCCACCGCCGGAGCTCCGAGGCCGGGTGGCCGATGTCGCTGCCGCCGCCCCAGGTCCGAGGTCTGGTCGCCGCTGCCCCAGCTCCGAGGCCGGGTCGCCGCTGCCGTCGGAACACCACAGCTCCGGAGTCGGACCGCTGCCACTGGAGCGCTGCCCCAGCTCCGAGGCCGCCAGCTCCACTATTAGGCCTCGGCGCAGGCGGAGACAGAGACGGGGGATACGACAAGATAAGTCGCATCCCCCCGAAGGAAGAGACCAAAACATGTTTCTCCCCCCCACCCACACACATACACAACCTAATAAACCAAAAATTAACTAAAATAGAAATAGAATAGAATAGAAATAATTTTATTGCCACACAACCAAGGTCGGTGGTATTTGGGTTGCCAGCAGCGGTACAATAATAAAGAACACAACCACATTAAAATTTTACACAAACATCCACCACAGCATTCATCACTGTGGTGGAAGGCACAGAGCTTGGCCAGTCCTCCATTTTCCCCCGTGGTCGGGACCACCACCCTCCACAGCCGTTGCTGCGGGCGTCCAGATGGTAAGGGACAAAGTCAGTCAAGGTGAGTCCAGGATCGGCTCTTCCCAACCAGAGACCGCGGCTTCAGGCTGGTGTAGGCCGCAGGCCGGCGGTCAAAGTTTTAAAGTACCTGCCGTGCCGCAGCCGGAAGCACCGCAGTCTGCAGGGCCGGCGGTCGAAGCTCCCCTCCTAGGGTGATGTTAAGTCCATACCACGCCCGCGGTAGAAGATGGCCGCGGGCCGGCGGTGGAAGCTTCTTCCACCCGGGTCCTCCACGTGAGATCCCGGGCTGTAGACGCCGCACCAGCTGGAGTTCTGCAGACCGCGGCTTCAGGCTGCCGGCTGCCGCGGGCCAGCGTAACGGAGCGCTCCCCTCCAGCGAGGTCTCACCCGCTCCGCGCCGAGAGTCCACGCTGCGCCCGCCGCTGATGCTCCGGGCGCGTCTCCGGGAAAGTCGGCGCCGATCCTTGTTGTTAGGCCACGGGGGAGGCGGCCTGAAAAAGTCGCCTCTCCATGGAAGAGGCGGCCGAAACGGTTTCCCCCTTACCCCCCCCCCCACACCACCCCCCACACATAACACACAAAGAAACATTCAAAACACACTTTTAAACATACTAAAAAAAATAAAAAAGTTGAAAAAAAAGACGGACACGCTGCCGACAGGCGCTGCCAGTGCAGCGCCCCCTACCGAACAGGACAAAAGAACAACAGAAAAAAAAACAGACGGACTGCAGGCGAGCCACAGCTGCTAAGGCAGCGCCGCCATCATGTATTACACTAGGGGTAATTTATAGAGATCAAGTAACCTACAAACCCGCACTTCTTTGGGCTATGGTGAGGAAACCAGATCAGCTGGATGAAACCATCGCATTCACTGGGAGAACATGCAAGCTCCATACAGACAACACCGAGCTCAAGATCGAACCCGGGTCTCTGACACTGTGAGGCAGCAGCTGTGCCATTGTGCTGCCCTTATCACTCAACACCCCGGAATGGGTAGATAGAAATTAGTAATAGCCCTTGTGCTCAACAAAACCGCTGTATCTCCTTTGGTACATAAAGGGAAGTCATTCTTAACAGAAGTTAATTTTAGGTTAGTTTAGAAATACATTGTGAAAACAGGCCCTTCGGCCCACCGAGTCCGCACCAACCATCGATCACTCCATACATGAGCACTATCCTACTCTCTAGGGGCAATTTACAGAAGCAAATAAATCTACAAAGCTGCAAGTCTTTGGAGTGTGGGAGAAAACCGGAGCACCCAGAGAAAACCCATGTGGTCACACGGAGAACATTCAAACTCCATTCAAACAGTCGGGATCGAACCTGGGTCCCTCTCACTGTAAGGCAGCAACTACTGCTGCACCACGGTGCCACCCATATTATTCAGTAAGAGATTTTTCAATTTATATGTTAATAATTCAAGTGCTATATTGATGTGCATCATTGTGTGACAATTCTGATGTATTTAACCCAAGTAATGCAGCTTAATGATCCAACTTTGAAATAAGTAAAGGAGAAAAAATACATGATTAAACAGTCTAGTCTGAAACAAGAATTCTCTCACTCTCAAATGCTGCCTGGTCTTCTGAGTAATTCAAGTATTTTTAATTTTTTTGAGCAACCTCATCTTGTGAGCCAGATAAAGAAAAAGCTAATGAACAAATAGATCTTAAAAGATAGAAGTAAATAATTTAGAAATTGCATAACTTGTGTTATTTTCTATGTTTATGTTTGCTTGTTTGTATATCCTCAGGGGAAAGTAGCAGTGAAAATTAAAGTGGCAGTTATGATCTTATGTTCAGCCAAGCAAACTAATCAAATCTGATCTGTTGACTGAATTGATGCAAAATATCAAATTAAATCTGTCTGGAATATTAAATGAGTCTGCCTGCATATTTGCCATTCTTGATTATCATTTGAGGAAGCTCATCAATTAATTTAATATGAATGTCTGCAGCCATTCCAGAAGAGGTGTGAATTTGTTTGGCCAACTGGAAGTTACACCAAGCAGGTCCCAGGATCTGTTCTATGCAGGAGCTGGGTAAAACAAGTGCCCTGAAGATCTATGAATTGTTAAAGTGCCCTGAAGATCTATGAAATGTCCCCTTTTGTGAGACTTTCCCACCTCATTTGCTGGTCTGGAGTTATCTAGGCGTACTCCTCCCAGCTTGCACCTCAAGCCAAACAATTGGCTATGACCTGTGTGTAGAAAGGACCTGTGCTGGTATATACCAAAGATATGCCGAGCCTAACGATCAAGGCTGAGCAGGTGAGGAAGGAGCTGAGCAGACTGCCCAGGCAAAGCTCCGGGTTCTGACGGTGTCAGTCCTAGGGAACTCAAGGTGTGTGCCAGTCAGTTTTGTGGAGTACTCCAGCATATCTTCAACCTGAGCCTGGAGAGGGTTCCTGTGGTGTGGAAGACATCCTGCCTGGTTCCTGTACCAAAGAGGACGCGCCCCAACTGATCCAATGACAACAGACTTGTGGCACTAACTTCACACGTCATGTAGTCCCTGGAGAGGCTGGTGCTCACTTACCTGTGACCCTCTGGTTAAACCGTACCCCCTGCAGTTCACTTACCAAGCAAAGATGGGGTTGAGGACGTCATCATCCACTTTCTCCATCGTTCCGATGCTCACCTGGATAAGCCGGGCAGCATCGTGAGAGTCAAGTTTTTTTACTTCTCCAGTTCTTTTAACACGATCCGGCCTGCACTGCTAGGGAGCAAACACGAAGATGTGGGTGGATGCTCCCTTGGTGTCCTGGATCACCAACTACCAACTGGACGACCACAATATGTCCGGCTACAGAACTGTGTCTCGGACATGGTGGTGAGCAACACGGGACGGTCCTTTCTCCCTTCCTGTTTACCATCTACACCTCGGACTTCAGATATAACTCCGCTCCTGCCACCTGCAGAAGTTTTCAGATGACTCTGCAATTGTGAGCTGCATCAGTGAGGGGAGGGAAGCTGAAAACAGAGGTGTAGTCAACGACTTTGTTGAGTGGTGTGGGCTGAATCACCTGCACACAGGCCTTGTACAAGAAGGGACAGAGCCGCCTGTACTTTTTGAGAAGGCTCCACTCCTTCAACGTCTACAGAAAGATGCTGCAGATGTTCCACCAATCGGTGATAGCCAGTACCATCTTCGCTGCTGTGTGCTGGAGCAGCAGTGCGAAGGCTGCGGACGCCAATAGGGTCAACAAACTCTTCAGGAAGGCTGGCGTTGGATTATTGGGAGGTGGTCTTGGATGGGGAGGATGCTCCTCAAACTGCGGAGCATCCCGGACAATATAGCACACCCCCTCCATGACACACTGGTCAACCTGAGGAGTACCTAGTGCAACAGACTGGTTCCACCAAGATGCAGCACAGAACACCACAGGAGATCCGTCTTCCCTGTGGCTATCAAACTTTATAACTCCTCCCCTTTCTGTCATGGGGTAGACTGAGACTGGACCCCCCCTCACACACAATCTTAATCTTTGCACATCCTCCAAGCCTTTTCACTCAACACTTTATTTTCCTGTATTTTGTGATTTTTATGACTGTTGGCAAATTAATTAATTTCCCTCCTGGGATAAATAAAGTTCTATCGTATTGTATTAGAGACTCAATGCTTCTGATACAGAGAAATGCTTCTGAATCAGAGCCGGCACAATGGGAATTTCAGCGTGCAATGAGGGAAATAGAGGGACAGGAAACTGCAGATGCTACAATCTCGAGCTGGTTATCCCTCCCTCTGGCTTTACATTTCACTCCTCCTTATCTGACACCTCTTTCATCCATACTCTACTTACTCATCTGTTATTTACTCTACCCATCTGCGAAGCAAGTCTTCCGTATGTGTATCCACATATCACTTGGCCCGTCCCCGGCTTTCTCCCCCCTACTACAGTCAGTCCGAAACATCACCTATCCATTCCCTCCACGGATGCTTGCTGACCTGTTTGGTTTTGCTGTGTTGATAACTAGATTCCCTCGATCATGTACAGTATCTGTACACTGTGGTCGGCTCGATTGTAATAATGTATAGTCTTTCCGCTGATGGGTTAGCATGTGACAAAAAGCTTTTCACTGTGCCTCAGTACATGTGTCAGTAAACTAAACTAAACTAATTTAAACTAAGCTCTTGTGTAGAATAGAACTGCAGATGCTGGTTTGTACCGAAGACAGACACCAAGTGCTGAAATAACTCAACGGGTCAGGCAGCATCTCTGCAGAAAATGGATGGGTGGCTTGTCGGGTCAGAATCCTTCTTCAGACTGAACACTCTTGCTCAATGAAGGAGGTTGTTCCTTTATGATTAGAAGCACTACATGTACACAAGAAGAATGGCTGATTATACTTCCCCACCCCTTCAACCCCCGCACCCCAAAAACATTTGTTCCACTGAAATCAATTTGTCTTCACAGTTAAACATCTTCCCCATTTAAGTCCACACTATAATGTGAGGAAGGAAAACAAAATCACATTCCATTGAGACCTCCTGGTGTACATCTGACAGTTGATCACAATATGGTAAAACTCATGGAACACCTCCATCAAATGGGAAAATATCACTGGTGTTTTACAGTGAAAGTCAGGTGCAAGGAGATTCCCCACAGCAAAGCTTGTGGTTTTAAGTCCTGAATGCACCTGCAATCACAAGTGTTTGGAGCAATGTTCCTCATAACAGAATTCATCTCATCTAATGATTTATCAAAACCACAAAATCACATTTTAATGTGGGTAATCATTTATACACCAGCTACCACATGGCCTTGATAATGAGGGGGTCTTAATCTAGAATTAAAAGAGTCCAAAGCAACTGGCACCATGCCCTGCCACATGGACATGAAAGCACACGTGCTTCAGTGTGGTAATTGAAATGAATCCACAAATCTGATAGTAATGTGCAGGAAGGGACTGCAGATGGACTCAAAATGCTGGAGTAACTCAGGGGGGTCAGGCAACATCTCTGGAGAAAAGGAAAAAGTGATATTTGGCCCTTCCTTCCCATTTCCATGTATATATCATATATATATATATGTGTGTGTGTGTGTGTGTGTATACATATATATATATATATATATATATACAGAAGACTAGACTAAGTGGGACCCATTGGGTCCCTGTCACACAGGAGGCTTGGTCCACCAACGCAATATTCCACCACTCACCCATAAACCCCAACTGCATAGGCGCAGCTCATATCCCCTTCTTCTTCTTCTTCTTCTTCTTCTTCTTGCATATGGCGTGCACAGCCTAATGTTGTAGGGCAACTTGTTCTATTTGATCTTATTTGATTGTGCACACCAGCTGATTACATTTGTCGAAAAAAGGGCGGACCACGTGAAGGTTGCAATCTCCCACCCCTCAGTTCCCCTCATCTCTAGCACTCTCTCCACTTTCTCTTCACCTTCCCTCTTCTTTCCCCCTCCTCCTCCGCTTCCCCAATCCCTCCCTCGCCTCTCTCTCCCTCTCCTTTCCTCTACCCTCAGTCACTCCCTTCCTCCCTCCATAACTCCTCTCCCTTCCCTACTCCCCTCTTCTCCCTCTATCCCCTCCCCCACTCGCCCTCCCCAGCATCTCGAGGTTACCGCTCCTCTCCCTTCTTGCGTGCCCCGGAGGAGCATCAGCCGTCGGCGCCCTCAGAGCCAGGCCTTGGATCCTCAGCTCGGCCCGGAAGCACCAGCAGCTACTGCCACGCCGGCATGTGGGTGGGGGTGGGGGGAGAGACATGGGGGAGAGAGGGGTATCACGGGGGAGGGGGCAGGGGCCAGCGAGGGGGCCAGAGGGGAAGGAGCTGGAGCTGCTGGACGTTGCGGTGGAGGTGCGTTTGGGACTCACAGCAGGCGTTGCACGCTCTCCACCAAACTCTCCGCTTTCCGTTAGGTGACATCTCTGACTCCGGGCCAGGCCGCTTCCGGTCCCACCAAAAATTGTGTCCGGTTGGAGACCTCCGCCGGCCACCCGCAGCATCCCTCAGCTCCAATAAAGACGCAATGTCGCAGGAAGGGGCGGACCTTCCCGGGGAGTGACAGGAGAAGAGACCAATCTGCGCGGCGCTGACTGGCAGTAGAGGAGATCGATCTGCACACGCGCGATTTTTACGATATTTAAACCTCGCTAACTTTTACAATATACTACCGATTGGAATAAAAGTTGTTGCACTCGCAAAGGGGAACGGTGAGTGAGCTGACGAAAATCGTAGCGCTATCACGTACCATTTTTGCGCAAATAGAAAAAACGCGCAAACCGGAAGAGCACAAGATCAGAGTTTTAGTTATGTATAGATTGATAGAAGATAGATAGAATAGACACAAAATGCTGGAGTAACTAAGCGGGACAGGCGGCATCTCTGGAGAGGAGGAATGGGTGACATTTCGGGTTGAGACCCTTCTTCAGACTGATGTCAGGGGAGTGGGCGGTACAGAGATAAAGTGTAGTCAGAGACAGTAAGATTGGTTGGAGAACTGGGAAGGGGGAGGTGATGGAGAGAGGGAAAGCAGGGGCTACTTGAAGTTAGAGAAGTCAATGTTCATACTGCTGGGGTGTAAGCTACCCAAGCAAAATGTGAGGTTCTGTTCCTCCAATTTGCGCTGAGCCTCACTCTGACCATGGAGGATGCCCAGGACAGAAAGGTCAGTGTGGAAATGGGAGGGGGAGTTAAAATGTTGAGCAACTGGGAAATCAGGTAGGTTTAGGCGAACTGTGGAGGTGTTCAGCGAAACAATCGCCAAGCCTGCGCTTAGTCTCGCCAATATACAAGAGTCCACACCTGGAACAGCAGATACAGTAGATGAGATTGGAGGAGGTGCAAGTGAACCTCTGCCTCCTGAAAAGACTGTCAGGGTCCTTGGACGGAGTCGAGGGGGGGGGGGGGGGGGGGGGTTATAGGGACAGGTGGTGAATCTCCTGCAGTTGCAGGGGAAAGTACCAGGGGAGAGGGTGGTTTGGGAGTGAAGGGATGAGTTGGCCAGGGAGTTGCGGAGGGAACGGTCTCTGTGGAAAGTGGAAAGGGATGGAGTTGGGAAGATATATATACACATACACACATATATACATACACACAATCAAACACATATATATACATACACGCACACACATGTATATATGTGTGTGTATATATATATATATATGTATGCATAAATATATATGTTTGTACACATACATACACATAAAAATCAAATAAACAATAATAGTCAAAAAGATAAAACCAGATGATGGAACAAAAATTGTTTCAGTTCTGGGCCTGAAAATTGATCTTGATATATTTCTATTCCATACAATCCCTGCCTGTCCCTGAAGGTTAAACCATGCTTTTATGAATCGAACGAAAAGGGAAAGGACAAAAAAACATTTAAACAAAGAAGCCACCTTCCTTGAACAGACTTTCAAAGAGGAACGTGAAGCCAGAAGGAACCAAACTTCAAAGCAGATTTACACATTCAACTTGCTAGAAATATTGAAATTCAAGTATAACAGGAACAAAAGGACTCTTGAGTTCATTGTCTGAATATCTTATAATATATTATCCACAAGATCAATGTCACAAGGTTATTCAAGTTCAACCATCTTAAACATCTTAATTCATTCTTTTACGTACACCACTAACCAAAAAAATTTGGTATAAATTATAATTCATAGTTCTGTGAAATGGAGTGTATTGGCATCTAAATGTTATAAATTAATTCAAATTTCTAAGGCCACAATAAATTAATATTTCTTCAGAACAAGCTGCCAGAGAAGGTAGATGGGACTATCCCATCGTTTAAAAAGCAATTAGACAGGTACATGGATAGGACAGGTTTGGAGGGATATGCAGGCAGGTGGGACTAGTATAGCTGGAACATTGTTGGCCGGTGTGGGCAAGTTGGGCCGAAGGGCCTGTTTCCACACTGTATCACTCTACGGCTCCGTGACACTGATCTTTTCTTAGTTTTGAACAAATGAACCGTACAATGCTTAAATATCTGTGAATGCCACTGGATTTTGATTTCCCATCAGGCTGCCAGTAACTCATTTGCAGGATTTTATTTTCCCGAGTAATATCTTCACTTTACGTGTGGTAATAAAAACTAGGTGACAAAGTATTTTTTCATTTCCTTCTCAGTGAAGGTAATGACTTTTAAATAAGATAAGAAACGATTCTTGCTCCTCAAGATGTGGGTGAGACATATTACCATTCACGTTCAGCTAAGCAAGGTTATTCAATTCATAATGCTTCTACAATACTGAAAACCTTTCAAATACAAATTCCTATTTGCCTATGATAACATCTCAAGATCTTTAAAATAAGCCTGCCAAACTATCGAAGAACCCAAGGAGTAAGATTTAATTTACAGGTAGCTCTGCTATAACATAAGAGTTGTGTTTCAGAAACCTCACATTGTAGAAAATCATGTTATAAAAACAATTGTGTCTGTGGGGAAAAGAGGTTAGGGGCTTGAGAATTTCAGACTCGAAATAACAAATGTTTATTTCCCTGCAGGATTTTCAGAAATAATAAGCCTTTTTAATAGCTTTTAAGTTTATTTTGTTACTGCAAGATAAAAATCACCAAAGGCTGTATGTTATGTTGTTTAATAGGTTTAGGTTTTAGATTTAGGTTTATTATTGTCACATGAACTGAGGTACAGTGAAGAGCTTTCTTTTGCATTCTGCCCAATCAGATCAGATAATACTACACATAAATACAATCGTCAAACTCAAGTGCAATACGTAGAGCGAAGGGGAAGATACAGAGTGCAGAATAAAATTCTCAGCATGGTAGCCCAACAGTTCCATAGACAAAGTTGAATGTCCTTCACGAGGTAGAGGTGAATTTGACAGTTCCCTAGCTTATGGTAGGATTGCTCAGAAGCCTCGTAACAGAAGGAAAGAAGTATCTGAATCTGGTAGTGCGCGCTTTTAGGCTTCTGAACCATCTTCCTGACGGGAACAGAGAGAAGGAGGAATGAACGGGTGTGACGAGTATTTGATTATGTTAGAAACATAGAAAATAGGTGCAGGAGGAGGCCATTCGGCCCTTCGAGCCAGCACCACCATTCATTGTGATCATGTTGACTGCTTTTCGGAGGCAGCGTGAAGTGTGGATGGAGTCAATGGTGAGGAGTCTGGTCTGTGTGATGGATTGGGTTACATCTACAACTCTCTGTTATTTCTTACATTCTTAGGCAGAGCTGTTCCCAAACCAAGCTATGATGCAACTAGCAGTATTGCTGTACAGCATCATTGCACGTGGAAATAGAAATGATTTCTTGTTAATTTCAATGGCCACTTGCAGTGAAACGAGCAGACCGCTCTTAAGAGACAATGGTATCTGATTACTGCAGGGATTATATACGGAAAGTATTTTTCTTCCCTAGACTATTTTTTCCTATGACAGCTTTTTATTTTGCTTGTCAATTTCCAAAATAACATTAAGTGGTTCTCTAGTTCCCAATCGAAATCACATTATAATCAATTTAGTCCACAAAATACAAATAATTAGTGTTATGGTATTATATCAGTAGAACATAGAACAAAGAACAGTACAGAACAGGAAGAGGCCCTTTGGCCCACAATGTCTGCTGGGCATGATGTCAGGACCGTAGGATGTGTAGGAAGGAACTGTAGATGCTGGTTCCATGTCAGAACCAACTCTTATCTGCCTGGACATGGAGCCCAAGGCTTACATATTGTAGGAGACACTATCTTTATGTCAACAGTTTGCTGTTTCTAATGCACTTATGGCTCACCTGAGGATTCCACGTGATCAGCCTTTACCCATTCAACTTGGTGCAACATTTGTCAATAGGGAGGCCGTATGCCAACTTTGAAAAGTCAAAGCAACGTTGGTTCAATACTAGTTAAGCTAATGTGCTTTCTTTCTTGTAAGGCAATGAGTATTGCTTATACATGCCCCAGGACAAAAAGTATTGTGTGACCTAAACCCAAAAGAGAAGAAGAATCATTTAGAGGGAGATGGGTCAAACGTGGGACTAGTTAGATGTTTCCATGCTGCACGATTCTATGACTCTAGGATGTTTAAGTGGAAGTTTGCTATAAAAACAGATCATGCTGGAGACACCAACTAGGTCAGGCACCAAGGCACAGCAGCGCAGCGGTAGAGTTGCTGCCTTACACCACCAGGGACCCGGTTCGATCTTGACTACGGGTGCTGTTAGTGCAGAGTTTGTACATTCTCACCGTGACCGCAAGTGTTTTCTCCGGATGCTCTGGTTTCCACCCACATCCAAAGATGTGTGGTGGATTAGGTTAATTAGCTTCTGTAAATTGTCCCTAGTGTGTAGGATACAACTAGTGCACGGGTGATCGTTGGTCGGTATGGACTGGGTGGGACGAGGGGCCTGTTTTCACGCTGTATCTCTAAACTAAACTCTAAGCTACCAACTGTGGATTCAGAAACAAATAGAAGAACCCTTGCGAAACAGCTTCAGCATAAAATGTTGCCTTGCCACAAATTGTTGAACCAGTTTAAAATTATATTTATCGGTCACATAAAATGCAGAAAGAAATGTGTTGCAGATTAAAGGAATCATGCACGCCATTGTCACGATACTCTCCCAGTTGCCGAATGCAGGCATTCACAGCAGCCCTTGTGGAACTGTCATTGACCTTTTACATTGTAGATTTGTGTTAACCTTCAGATTCAGCAACTTCCCAGTGAAATGCTAAAAAAAAACATTGATAACATTTCACCAGCTGCGAATAGACAGTAGTATCAGGGTCCCTAGAGAATAAAAGCAACCGAAACCTGCTAAACCTTGAAAAAGGAGGAAAGTTAAATTTGCTATTAGAGTTTTTGGTTTTGTTTTTGATATTTACAGTATACTTGGAGGATTTGAGTGCATTTAGTTTAGTTTAGAAATACAGCATGGAAACTGGTAAGGGTTTAGTTTATAATTAGTATAAACTAGACCAGGTGCGGACCCGTTGGGGCCGTCCCCCAAGGCAATATTCCACTACTGCGCCATAGCCCCCAACTGCGCAGGCGCGGCTGACGGGTTCCTATTGTGATGCCAGAAATCCCCGTTGTGGCGTGAGTCATGGTAACCTCTCTCAACCCATCCCTCTTCCTACTCCTATCCTCCTTCATTCCCTCTCATCCCCCAGCACTCCCTCCCCCCCTCTTCACCCTCCCTCTTCTTTCCCCTCTTACCCGCTCCCTCCCTCACCTCAATAACCCCTCCCTGCTCCCTATACCCCCCTCCTCGCCCTCTATCTCCCTGCTCCCCCACCCCTCACCTCACCTATCCCACTACCCCACTCTCTCTCCTCACCTCCCCCACTGCCCTCCTCTCCCTCTATCCCCCACTCCCTAACTCTCCCTCTCTCCCCTCATCTCCCTCTATCCCCCTCATCCCCCACTCCTTCCTCACCTCCCCCACCTTCCACTCCCTCTCCCCTCCCTACCCCCCTCCTCACCCTCTATCCCTCTGCTCCCCCACTCCTCAACTCCCCCCTATCCCACCCCCCCACAATGAAAATACTAATGATTTTTTCAAATGAAACCTCCCCCCTATCCCGCGCCCCCCCCCAATGAAAATTGCAATGTTTTAAATTTTTTATTAAATTCTCAATGAAACTCATGTTTTTTCTATTTAAAAAAACCTAGACAATGTTAGCTGTTAATGAAAATGGAAGAATTTGATTAAAATTGAGTTCTTCTGAAAATCATGATTTTTTAATGGAAATGAGGTTCGAGGCTCAGTTAGAAACTGGCAAGTATGATGTTGTGGGAATTACTGAGACATGGCTGCAAGAGGGCCAGGGCTGGGATATATTCAAGGGTATACCTCATATTGAAAAGACAGACAGGTGGGCAGAGGGGGTGGGGTTGCCCTGTTGGTGAGGAATGAAATTCAGTCTCTTGCAAGGGGTGACATTGAAACTGGAGATGTGGAGTCAGTATGGATAGAACTATGGAATTGTAAGGGTAAAAAGACGCTAATGGGACTAATCTACAGGCCCCCAAACAGTTGAATAAAGGGGACTATGGGTCCATGAGGGAGGAGCTGGCCAAAGTTGACTGGAAAGATACACTGGCAGGGATGACAGTGGAACAAAAATGGCAGGTATTTCTAGGAATAATACAGAAGGTGCAGGATCAGTTCATTCCTAGGAGGAAGAAAGATTCCAAGGGGAGAAAGGGACGACCATGGCTGACAAGGGACATCAGGGACAGTATAAAAATTAAAGCGAAAACGTACAACGTAGCAAAGATGAGCGGGAAGCAAGAGGATTGGGTAATGATTAAAGAACAACAGAAGATAACCAAAAAGACAATACAGGGAGAAAAGATGAGGTACGAAGGTAAGCTAGCCAAGAATATAAAGCAGGATAGTAAAAGCTTATTTTGGTATGTGAAGAGGAAAAAATTAGTTAAGACCAAAGTTGGACTCTTGAAGACCGAAAAAGGTGAATTTATTATGGGGAACAAGGAAATGGCAGATGAGTTGAACAGGTACTTTGGATCTGTCTGCACTAAGGAGGACACAAACAATCTTCCTGATATAGTAGTGGCCAGAGGATCTGGGGTGACGGAGGAACTTAAGGAAATCCACATTAGGCAGGAAATGGTGTTGGATAGACTGATGGGACTGAAGGCTGATAAATCCCCAGGGCCTGATGGTCTGCATCACTAGAAATTGTGGATGCATTGGTGATAATTTTCCAATGTTCTATAGACGCAGGATCAGTTCCTGTGGATTGGAGGGTAGCTAATGTTATCCCACTTTTTAAGAAAGGCGGGAGAGAGAAAACAGGGAATTATAGACCAGTTAGACTGACATCGGTGGTGGGGAAGATGCAGGTGTCAATTATAAAAGATGAGATAGCCGAACATTTATGATATAGCATGAGACAGCAGTAACAGAATGTGGATTTACGAAGGGGAAATCATGCTTGACTAATCATCTGGAAATTTTTGAAGATGTAGCTAGGAAAATGGACAAGGGAGAGCCAGTGGATGTAGTGTATCTGGACTTTCAGAAAGCATTTGATAAGGTCCCACATAGGAAATTAGTGGGCAAAATGAGGGCACATGGTATTGGGGGTAGAGTGCTGACATGGATAGAGAAGTGGTTGGCAGACAGGAAACAAAGAGTAGGGATTAACGGGTCCCTTTCAGAATGGCAGGCAGTGACTAGTGGGGCAGTGACTAGTGAGCAAGGCTCGGTCCTGGGACCGCAGCTATTTACAATATACATCAATGATTTGGATGAAGGGATTCAAAGTAACATTAGCTCATTTGCAGATGACACAAAGCTGGGTGTCAGTGTGAACTGTGAGGAGGATGCTATGAGAATGCAGGGTGACTTGGACAAGTTGGGGGAGTGGGCAGTTGCATGGCAGATGAAGTGGGCGGGCGGCGCGACCGACGTCGCAGCAGCCTCTGCAGTCTGTGTATTTTTTTTTTTTTGTCCCGTTGAGGGTTTAGTTTGTAGCGGGTTTTTAAATGTGTATGTGTGGTGGGTGGGGGAAACTTTTAAATCTCTTCCCTGCATGGAGACCCGACCTTTTACCTGTCAGGTCTCCGTTGCCGTTGGGGCCTAGCGCCGTGGAGCGGCCTCTAACCGGAACGACCTGGAGGCTCAAGTCACGGAGCCTGTGGAGCTGTGGAGCCGCGGAGCTGTGGAGCTGCGGACTTACCATCGTGGAGCTAGCCAGCTTCGGAGCGTGGAGAGCTGCGGCGGCCCGCTGCTGCGACCCGACTCCGGTGGATGGTGACACTGGGAGCCCGCGGGTCCCTGCTGGGAGACCGCTTTGCGGGGCACCGGCAACGGCGATTTCTCCCGCTCGAATTGCGGGGTTCAGAGTGACCTGGAGCGGGGCCTTACAACGCCTGGCGCGGCTTTAAATTGCCGCGGACTTGCTAGCGCCCGCCGGGGGCTCCAACATCAAGACCCGGGGCAGGGCCTTACATTGCCCGGCGTGGCTTTGAGTGGCCGCGGACTTGCTAGCGCCCGCCGGGGCCTTTGACCTCGACTTCGGGAGAGGAATGGAGAGCAGGGGAGAGATAAGACTTTGCCTTCCATCACAGTGAGGAGGAGACTCACTGTGATGGATGTTTGTGTGAATTGTGTTGGTGTGTGTCTTGGTTCTTTTCTTGTATGGCTGCAGAAACCAAATTTCGTTTGAACCTCATGTGAGGTTCAAATGACAAATAAAAGTTATTGTATTGTATTGTATTGTTTAATGCGGATAAATGTTTCGGTAGGGGGGCTGCACTGGCAGCAGCCTGTCGGCAGCGTGTCCGTCTTTTTTCAACTTTTTTAATTTTTTTAGTATGTTTAAAAGTCTGTTTTTAATGTTTCTTTGTGTGTTAAGTGTGGGGGGTGGTGTGGGGGGGTAAGGGGGAAACCGTTTCGGCCGCCTCTTCCATGGAGAGGCGATTTTTTCAGGTCGCCTCCCCCGTGGCCTAACAGCATGGATCGGCGCCGACTTTCCCGGAGACGCGCCCGGAGCTTCAGCGGCGGGCACAGCGTGGACTCTCGGCGCGGAGCGGGTGAGACCTCGCTGGAGGGGAGCGCTCCGTTACGCTGGCCCGCGGCAGCCGGCAGCCTGAAGCAGCGGTCTGCAGAACTCCAGCTGGTGCGGCATCTCACGTTGGGGACCCGGGGGAAGAAGAAGCTTCCACCGCCGGCCCGCGGCCGTATTCTACCGCGGGCGTGGTATGGACTTATCTCCCCTGGAGGGGAGCTTCGACCGCCGGCCCTGCAGACTGCGGTGCTTCCGGCTGCGGCACGGCAGGTACTTTAAAACTTTGACCGCCGGCCTGCGGCCTACACCAGCCTGAAGCCGCGGTCTCTGGCTGGGAAGAGCCGATCCTGGACTGACCTTGACTTTGACTTTGTCCCTTACCATCTGGACGCCCGCAGCAACGGCTGTGGAGGGTGGTGGTCCCGACCACGGGGGAAAATGGAGGAGGACTGGCCAAGCTCTGTGCCTTCCACCACAGTGATGAATGCTGTGGTGGATGTTTGTGTAAAATTTGTATTGTGGTTGTGTTCTTTATTATTGTACCGCTGCTGGCAACCCAAATACCACCGACCTTGGTTGTGTGGCAATTAAATTATTTCAATTCAATTCAATTCAATGTGAGGTTATCCACTTTGGTAGCAAAAACAGGAAGGCAGATTACTATCTAAATGGCGTCAAGTTGGGAAAAGGGGAAGTACAACGGGATCTGGGAGTCCTTGTACATCAGTCTATGAAGGTAAGCATGCAGGTACAGCAGGCAGTGAAGAAACCAAATGCATGTTGGCCTTTATAACAAGAGGAATCGAATATAGGAGCAAAGAGGTCCTTCTGCAGTTGCACAGAACCCTAGTGAGACCACACCTGGAGTATTGTGTGCAGTTTTGGTCCCCTAATTTGAGGAAGGACATTCTTGCTATTGAGGGAGTGCAGTGTAAGTTTACAAGATTAATTCCCGGGATGGCGGGACTGTCATATGCTGAGAGAATGGAGCAGCTGGGCTTGTACACTCTGGAGTTTAGAAGGATTAAAGGGGATCTCATTGAAACATATAAGATTGTTAAGGGTTTGGACACGCTAGAGGCAGGAAACATGTTCCCGATGTTGGGGGAGTCCAGAACTAGGGGCCACAGTTTAAGAATAAGGAGTAAGCCATTTAGAACGTAGATGAGGAAACATTTTTTCTCACAGAGAGTTGTGAGTCTGTGGAATTCTCTGCCTCAGAGGGCGGTGGAGGCAGGTTCTCTGGATGCTTTCAAGAGAGAGCTAGATAGGGCTCTTGAAGATAGCGGAGTCAGGGGATATGAGGAGAAGGCAGGAACGGGGTACTGATTGGGGGTGATCAGCCATGATCACATTGAATGGCAGTGCTGGCTCGAAGGGCCGAATGGCCTACTCCTGCACCTATTATCTATTGTCTATTGTCTATTGAGATCCCATTGTGACGTCATTGTGATGTCATACGCGGCTAACGGGCAGGGCAAATGCAAAAGTGCTTTGAAAAATTATTTTTGTAAAGTTTAAAATGTCAATAACTTGTAAATATAACATAATTCTGAACTAAACTTGTTTCATTTACATCCCAGGACAATGGTGAGTAAGGTGGGCCAAAAATAGTAGCGCTATTGTCTACCGTTTTGGCGGGGTTTTGGGATGTCACGCACATTCACGCACGCATGCATACAAACAAACAAGATGAGAGTTTTAGTAATATATATAGAAGGATGCATGATGGTCAGCCGGACTCGTTCGGTCATAGAGCAAGTTTCCATGATGCATCATTCCAAAATGATGCCTTTATCATTCTTTATCATTCTATCCTAAAGTTCTTCAAAAGACAATTACGTTATTTTTTATTAAAGGTACTAATTGTAGCAATGTGAGAGATAACAGTGATCAAAATGAACACTGAAAAGATGAGACAGGCAGAGTAGTATATTCCTGTCCACATGTTTCTACGTCTTATGTTTCTAGATTAGTCCCAGGTCTGCAGGTTCTTTGGGGGAAAGGTCTTGGAGAGATAGCATTGGAAAATTGGCTTCCCAGTCCCTGTTGTGCAAACAGTGGGAACAAATGGAAAATAATCTTCATAATTTGTCTCCAATAATTCAATTCCTCTGTTGCAAATATACAGCAGTTAGCCATTTATAGAATCCTGAACTAATGAAAAGTACAGTGATTTAGAACTGCAGCAATGAGGTATACATTTTTTTAAATGCATCTAATGGCTCAGACTGCTCAAAGGCCTCAGAACAGATTTTTTTTAAGTCTTAGAGAAAATGCAGCATGATGTATTATCCAGAAATCTAAGGTCAACAACAATAGAATTTAAATTAGTTATCCACATAAATACTTTGATTTATAGAAACTCATGGAACAAGAGCTTTAGTACATGTGCAATGTAATTTGTTTGTGCTCTTAATATGATTATTGTACTTTTTAATTTAACAAAATGGCGTCGCTTTGAATGAAGCTAGTACAAGTCAGAAAATGTTTTGGTTTGATCATCTAAATTGTTACAAATATTTAAGTAATTACATCATTTTGTTGTGTTAATTAGGCAATTATTTCTTGTGGAGCAGTCATTAGCTGTACTGCTGAAGAACTGAAGGAGGTTACAGTTAAGACCTACATTTACACTTGCTGTGGTAATTTGCCAGGAGGTTGCATTGGGACTGACACCTGCCACAGTAATGTGGTTATTACAGTGTACTCCAACACTGTGCAGCTCTTTCATCAGGCAAAGAAAAGTCTTGCCATATGTTACTCCACACAGTGGTGCAGCGGTAGAGCTTCTGCCTCTCAGTGACAGAGATCCGGGTTGGATATTGACTATGGGTGCTGTCTGTACGGTGTTTGTACGTTCTCCCTGTGACCACGTAGGTTTTCTCCGGATGTTCCAGTTTCTTCCCACATTCCAAAGACATGCGGGTTTGTAGGTTAATTGGCTTCTGTAAATTGCCCCTAGTGTGTAGGGTGTGAAAGTGGGGTAACATAGAACTAGTGTGAACGGGCGATTAATGGTCGATGCGGACTCAATGGGCTGATGGGCCTGTTTCCATACTGTATCCCTAAACTATACGTTAATCATGGACTGTTCGCATCCTTGTATCCCTCATTATCACATTTTCCCCAGACAACAATGGCTCCACCCTTCCTTCGTCATCTATTGTCGGTTCTGATTTGCTCTGGTCTTTTCCTACACTGGTTCCCTCCCTTCTACTTTCAGTCTGAAGAAGGGTTCTGACCCGAAACGTCACCTGTTCCTTTCGCCAGATACATTGCCTGGCCCGCTGAGTTGCTCCAGCACTTTGCACCTCAATTTATTATAAACCAGCATCTGCAGTTCCTTCCTACACTTAATAAGCATGTGGTAGGTGACAGGCAGTGCTTTCTGCTTTAACTCTGCCTCTGAAGATCATAGCGTAGATGGTTGCACAGTGTCAGAGCTACAAATACTTCCTAAGCTGTCAGTGTTTTGGGAGACAGTTTCCTCAGCAAATTATAGTTCCATCAAAATGTTGCTATTTAGGGGCACGTTGATAAAAGGAATAAAAGTAGCACTGGGAGAGTGTTTGTACGTTCTCCCTGTGACCACGTAGGTTTTCTCCGGATGTTCCAGTTTCTTCCCACATTCCAAAGACATGCGGGTTTGTAGGTTAATTGGCTTCTGTAAATTGCCCCTAGTGTGTAGGGTGTGAAAGTGGGGTAACATAGAACTAGTGTGAACGGGCGATTAATGGTCGATGCGGACTCAATGGGCTGATGGGCCTGTTTCCATACTGTATCCCTAAACTATACGTTAATCATGGACTGTTCGCATCCTTGTATCCCTCATTATCACATTTTCCCCAGACAACAATGGCTCCACCCTTCCTTCGTCATCTATTGTCGGTTCTGATTTGCTCTGGTCTTTTCCTACACTGGTTCCCTCCCTTCTACTTTCAGTCTGAAGAAGGGTTCTGACCCGAAACGTCACCTGTTCCTTTCGCCAGATACATTGCCTGGCCCGCTGAGTTGCTCCAGCACTTTGCACCTCAATTTATTATAAACCAGCATCTGCAGTTCCTTCCTACACTTAATAAGCATGTGGTAGGTGACAGGCAGTGCTTTCTGCTTTAACTCTGCCTCTGAAGATCATAGCGTAGATGGTTGCACAGTGTCAGAGCTACAAATACTTCCTAAGCTGTCAGTGTTTTGGGAGACAGTTTCCTCAGCAAATTATAGTTCCATCAAAATGTTGCTATTTAGGGGCACGTTGATAAAAGGAATAAAAGTAGCACTGGGAGAGCCAATTACAAAGATGCAAAAGTGAGACCATACTTAAGAGGAAGACCGTGACAATGAAAACAGAAGTGACCTCTTAAAAGGGAACTAAAAGACAAATCGTTCACAGGAAAATAATTACTTATTTCCCTTTTCTTTGGACATAGAAGACAATTTGGCCCATCTAGACCATGACAGCACTGAAGTAGAAAGGGTTGAAAGCTTCAAGTTCCTAGGAGAAACTATCACCTGCAACTTGTCCTGGCCTAGACATATCAAAGCAATGGCCAAGAAAGCACTCCAACACCTTCCTTGGTAGGCTTGGAAAGTTTGGTATATCCTCAACAACTCTCACCAACTTATACAAATGCGCCGTGGAAAGCATTTTATCGGGATGCATCACAGCATGGTTTGGGAACAACTCCATCCAAGCCTGCAGGAAATTGTGGATGCAGCTTTGATCATCACACAAATGAACCTCTCTTCCATTGACTCCATCTACACTTCACACAGCCTCAGCAAGGCCACCAGCATAATCAAGGACAAGTCTCATCCTGGACTCTCCCTTTCTCCCCGCTCCGATCAGGCAAGAGGTATCAAAGTATGAAAACGCATACTTCTAGATTTAGGGACAGTTTTCTTCCCAGCTGTTATCAGGCAATTGAACCATTAAATCACCAACTAAAGAGCGGTCCTGACCTACCGTCTACCTCATTGAAGACCCTCGGACTTTCTTTAATTGGACTTTACTGGACATTATCTTGCACTACACGTTATTCGCTTTATTATGTATCTGTACACAGTGGACATCTTACATAGAAACATAGAAAATAGATGCAGGAGTAGGCCATTCGGCCCTTCGAGCCTGCACCGCCATCCAGAGATTCATCACTCTCTGTGTAAAAAAAAAATGTCTCATCTCAGTCCTAAAATATTTCCCCTTTATCCTTAAACTGTGACCCTGTGTTCTGGACTTCCCCAACATTGGGAACAATCTTCCTGCATCTAGCCTGTCCAACCCCTTAAGAATGTTGTAAGTTTCTATAAGATCCCCCCTCAATCTTCTAAATTCTAGCGAGTACAAGCCAAGTCTATCCAGTCTTTCTTCATATGAAAGTCCTGACATCTTGTTTGTAAAAATGTCCAGTCTTTCCGCTGACTGGATAGTACACAACAACAAAAAAGGTTTTTCACCGTACCTCGGTATGCATGACAATAAACTAAAATAAAATAAATGAAACTAAACATTCCCATCAAAGAAATCCTGCCTGTTTAGTGTATTTTGTAAATGCAAAATGTATGCTCTATTTTAGTGTTCAGGGAGGATCCAGTCCAGTCAAGTTTCAAAATGCCCAAATTTCACCAGGAGCCCTGTCCATTAGCAAAGCTTATGCACATAGATATTAAGAATTCAATATTAGCATGTGCCTGTCAGAATAAGGGGCAACGGTGATACGTTTAGGGAACACTGATTAATAAAGTTAACTCTGGTTAAGTGTTTGAGCAGGCAAAAGGAGGAAACAACCTTAAAGAGGTGTACAAAATCATGAGAGGAATAGATCGGGTAAACACACAGAGGCTCTTGCTCAGAGTAGGGGAATTGAGAACCAGAGGGCAGAGGTTTAAGGTGAAGGGGGAAAGATTTTATAGGAATCTGAGGGCAAACTTTTTCATACAAAGGGTGGTGGGTTTACGGAACGAGCTGGCAGAGGAGGTAGTTGAGACAGGTACTATTGCCGCATTTAAGAAGCAATTGACAGGTACATGGATAGGATAGGTTTGGAGGGATATGGGCCAAACACAGACAAGTGGGACTCGTGTAGATGGGACATGTTGGTTGGTGTGGGCAAGTTGGGCCGAGGGGCCTGTTTCCATGCTGTATGACTCTATGTATCAGGAGATACAGGAGAAAACTTTAAAATAGATTAGAAGGGCAAAAATGACCAATGAAATTACCTTGGCATTTAGGATTATGGAGAATCACAAAACTTTTTACAAACTTTTAAGGGCAGCATGGTGGCGCAACAGTACTGTTGCTGCCTTACAGCGCCAGAGACACAGGTTTGATCCTGACTGTGGGTGCTGTCTGTGTGGAGTTTGAATGTTCTCCCGGTGACCACATGAGTTTTCTCCGGGTGTTCCAGTTTCCTCCCACATTCCAAAGACGTGCAGGTTTGGAGGTTTGTTGGATAATTGGTTTCTATAAAGTGTAAATTGTCCCTAGTGTGTAGGATAGTGCTGGTGTACTTGGTGTTTGCTGGTCGGAACGGACTCAGTGGGCTGAATGGCCTGTTTCCATGCAGGATCTCTAAGGTCTAAACACTGAATATTAGAAGAGGGTACCATGTACCGAAGGAAGAAATAGATTCCACAAGATCAGAAGTGATAGGAGCAGAATTAGGCCATTCGGCCCATCGTCTACTCCGCCATTCAATCATGGCTGATCTATCTCTCCCTCCTAACCCCGCTTGGAGTGCATACTGTCGTTGTGTCCTTGGGCAAGACACTTCACCCACCTTTGCCTGCGTGTGAATGTGTGTGAGTGATTGGTGGTGGTCGGAGGGGCCGTAGGCGCAGATTAGCAGCCACGCTTCCGTCAGCCTGCCCCAGGGCAGCTGTGGCTACAGAAGTAGCTCACCGCCACCGAGTGTGACTGAGGAGTGTATGAATAATGCGATGTAAAGCGCCTTGAGTATTCTAGAAAGGCGCTATATAAATCCCATCCATTATTCTCCTACTTTCTCCCCATAACCTCTGACACCTGTACTAATCAAGAATCTATCTGACTCTGCCTTAAATATATCCACTGACTTGGCCTCCACTCAGAATTCCACTCAGGAATCAGAGGAGTAATAGATGCGGAAGCCAGATGATAGAAGCGAAACCTTAAATTAATGCTTCTCATCAGTATTCGCTGGTCAGAAGGACATGGAGACTAGACATGAGCTAAGGGAGGAGTACAATGATATCCGGAAGGATGACAAGGTTAGGTAATCTTGGATGACAAAAGTATGTAAAAGTTGGGACATTACATTGCAATTTTACAAAACACTGGTTAGACAGTATTTGATGTATTGTGTGCACTTCCAGTGGCCACACTATAGGACATTTGTGGTTGTACTGGAGAGAGTACAGAGAAGATTAATCAGTCTCAAGAATGGTCCTGACCAAAATCATCATCTGTCCATTCCCTCCCTAGATACTAGCTGACCTTTTGATTATCTCCAGCACTGTGTTTTGCTCAAGATCCCAGCATCTGCAGTCTCTTGTGTCTCCATTTCACCTAGATGCTGACTGGATTGGTGGACTTCAGTTACTCGGAGAGATTGGATAGGGTTTCCATCGAGTGAAGAAGGGAAAGGGGTGCCCTGATAGTAATATAGAATACTATAAAAGGCCAAGAGATAGGTTTATGGTGACAAAAAATGGAATTTAAAAGGCGATTTAAAGGATTAAAAAAAAACCCTCAAACATACACAAACACACTGAATGGTTGATGTCTACAACTTGTTGCTGGAAGAGATGGTGGAGTGAAATACTATCATTTTAAGTTCACAAGTTCTAGGAGCAGATTTAGGTCATCGGCCCATCAAGTCTACTCCGCCATTAAATCACGGCTGATCTATCTTTCCCTATCAACCCCATTCTCCTGCCTTCTCCCCATATCCTCTGACACCCTCGCTAATCAAGAATCTGTCAATCGCTGCCTAAAAAATATTGACGGCCTCCACAGCTGTCTGTGGCAAAGAGTTCCACAGTCACCACCCTCTGATTAAAGAAGTTCCTCCTCATATCCTTTCTAAAGGTTCACCTTTTATTATATTTAAGAGACATTGAGACTGGCTCTTAAATAGGCAAGGAATCGAAGAACACAGACTTTTTCCTTTCTTCTCCCCGCCACCCCCCCCCCCCCCCCCCCCCCCCCCATGTCTGAAGAAGGGTTTCGGCTCGAAACGTTGCCTATTTCCTTCGCTCCATAGATGCTGCTGCACCCGCTGAGTTTCTCCAGCATTTTTGTGTACCTTCAATTTTACAGCATCTGCAGTTCCTTCTTAAAGACAAATGGGACTAATCCATGTGGACAAAGAAGGTTGGTCTGTGTGTTGCAATAATCTTGTACTTGACGATCGTGCCAAACCGAGGACAGCGTTTACCCTACAAACCATTTGGAAAACCCACATGTGTAATGTTTGTCAAGGTTTGTCACTCTTTCCATGTTAACAATAATAAAACATGCATCTTGTAGCAGCCAAGTTGAGGTTTTGAATTGGGTCCCTGCTGTGCTGATGCAATCTTTGTTCTTTTGTGCCTTTCAGGATGTTTAATGGGTGACCGGTAAATTCCACCACGGTAAATTCCACCAGGTAAATTCCACCACGTTAATTCCACCACCATGTGACTCGATTGTTGAATTTTGAATTTAACTGTTTAGAATACACGGACCATGGCTGCAACATTTATCACATCCGAGAAGAACAAACGTAAGCTTTGCGATGAAGAGAATCATATATATGAAAAGCATGGAGATAACAGTAGCAAAATCAAGACATATTGGCGTTGTGAGCGTTTTTATAATGGTTGCCGAGCTAGACTACATACAACTTACAACTGCAGTGAACCAGAAGTAATTTTTTCATCGGGCTCCACAATGCTTTGCGCTCATCGATAACATCCACACATCCAAATTTGTGGAAACTGTGCACTGCCCTTAAGGCTGAGGAAGGATTAAGCCAGACAAAAATTGCACACATTCGACGTGGAGGCTCAAAAAAAAAAAAGACCTATCAAATTATTGATGCACGACTGAAGAAGCTAGTTCAAGATTATCAAAATGAAAACCCTCTGCAATTTTTAAGAAGTATTGCACGCAATTTGTCTTAAGAGAATTTTCTTTAAATAAATTGAACATTTTTTTTCATAACTGCTTTTTTAATGTATTCGCTGTTATTTTTTATCCTAATGTCAGAATAAAATGTGAGCTAAAATGTATTCTTTTTCTTTCTTTATCCCAAATTATATTATATTAAAAATTTTGCTGTGGGAGTTCCTTTTTTTTATTTACTCTGGTGGAATTTACCATGGTGGAATATACCGTGGTGGAATTTACCTATGGTGGAATTTACCATGGTGGAATTTACCGTGGTGGAATTTACCTAGAACCGTTTAATGACATGTCCTTCGGAGGCTGCAGCTTATTCCAGGCATGCTGAAAGTATCACGCAGAGCACAAATGTCAACCCAATGTGCAGCATCTTCAGCCTCCAGTCTCCTACCTTGTAAATACGTCAGGAAAATTATAAAAAGCCACCGCAGCAATGTTTTTTTACGGTAGTCTTTTAAAGGAATTCTACATTAATACTAAAAGAGCCCCTTCACAAATCATAAATGGTTAAAAAAAAAATGTTTTAAACGATAGGTTTGAAGACTGTGATTGCTTTTTGTGCAGGATTCAATTCTTTCCCCAGAATTGAGTAGATATAAGAATGCTTGGACAATTAAAGGACCTGTCGCCTACAGCAATGGGTAAATTTAGCTATGTAGAACATTTTGCAAGATGTTCTCTTTTACAGGAGAAAGGGTAATTTAGAGGGTGCGTGTGTGTGTTTTTTTTTACACACAGAAGCGTGGCCATTTCAATGCCACGTTTCCTACAAGGGATCTGGAACCCATGTAAACAGGACAAGCTATTCTGCATAATCAATAACACCATGGATCAGAGTCAGAACCTGCTGATGCAAAACATGACAAATAATTGGTATTAATATAGCCAATTGTGCATGGTAAGAGACACAGAAAGAGTAATACAAATAAGGTAAGAATATCTCTCCCTGCACGGGAGACCCGACCTTTTCTTTGTCGGGTCTCCGTTGTCGTTGGGGCTGCAACGGGGAGCGGCCTCCAACAGGAAGACCGGGGGCTGTGGTGCCGACTACTCACCTCACCGTCGCGGAGCTGGCCGAGTCCAGAGCGGGTGGAGCTGTGGTGGACGCTGCTGCGACCCGACCCCCGGAGATTCGGTGGCTGCAACTGCGGGTTTGGCGGACGGCACCGGGAGCCCGCGGGTCCCTGGAGGGAGACCGCTTTTCGGGGCTTCCGCAGCGGCGACTTCTCCCGCCCGAGTTGCGGGGTTGAAGAGCTCCTGGAGCGGGGCCTTACAGCACCGCCCCGCGCGGCTTGGAATGGCGGCGGGTCTCTGCGAGCGCCCGCCGGGGGCTCTAACACCAAGACCCGGTGTGCGACCTTGCATCACCCGGCGTGGCTTTAATGGCCACGGGACAATCGCCATCGCCCGCCGGGGGCTTTGACTTTGACTTTGACTCTGACATCGGGGGGGGAGAGTGCAGTGGAGAGATAAGTTTTTTTGGCCTTCCATCACAGCAATGTGATGGATGTTTATGTAAATTATGTTGTGTCTTGGGTCTATTTGTTTGTAATGTATGGCTGCAGAAACGGCATTTCGTTTGGACCTCAAGGGGTCCAAATGACAATAAATTGAATTGTATTGTATTGTATTGTATATGGAGTGTATAAAAAGTAGTTACGTGTATGTAAATATGTTCTTATTATTTCCAATAATAGCTAAAATCTGATGGAATATTTTAGGTTAATTACATTGATATGGAGATTGTGATTGTGATATGGAAATAAAGGGCCTGTCCCACTTGGGCGTCATTTGCGCGTCATTTACGCGACATCCATAAAATTGGTTGGCGCGTTGTGACGCGTGGGTGATGCGTGGGTGACGCGTGCATGGCGCATGGTGAGGCGTAGGTGCATATGTAGTGGCGCGCGGTATCGCGTGGCGCTCCAGGATTTTGCAGTGCTCGAAATCCTCGCGCGCCACCTGCGTGACGTATCTCTTACGCACGCTGACGTACTATTGGCGCATGCTGATGTACTGACATCGTACGTGTAGTGCCTGGTGACGCATGGTTACGTCACCGTGCGTCAACGTCCGTAACCATGCGTTGCCGCGCGCCGCACATACACCATCGGCGCGTCACTTACGCATCATGTGAGCGCTGCATCGCGTGACCACCCGGATATAAAGTGCACGAATTTTGAAAAATTTCAGTCACTGGAAAATTTCTAGCCACGGAGTTTATTTCTTGCCAGGGAGTTACGAACGACATTGCGAATGGCTCCTAAAAGAAGCAGGGCCCTCAAGAACAAAGCCCAAAATAAGCCAGCCATGCAGGAGCAGAACTAGGTGAAGTAGATTGAGATCCAGGAGGATCCAGCTCCTGTTCCTGGCCATGCTGCTGCTCCTGCCCCAGCTCCTGCCCCAGTTCCTGTTCCTGCTCCAGCTCCTGCCCCAGCTCCTGCCCCAGCTCCTGCCCCAGCTCCTGCCCCAGTTCCTGTTCCTGCTCCAGCTCCTGCCCCAGCTCCTGCCCCAGCTCCTGCCCCAGCTCCTGCCCCAATTCCTGCCCCAGCTCCTGCCCCAGTTCCTGTTCCTGCTCCAGCTCCTGCCCCAGCTCCTGCCCCAGTTCCTGTTCCTGCTCCAGCTCCTGCCCCAGCTCCCGCCCCAGCTCCTGCCCCAATTCCTGCCCCAGCTCCTGCCCCAGTTCCTGTTCCTGCCCCAGCTCCTGCCCCAGCTCCTGCCCCAGCTCCTGCCCCAATTCCTGCCCCAGCTCCTGCCCCAGTTCCTGTTCCTGCTCCAGCTCCTGCCCCAGCTCCTGCCCCAGTTCCTGTTCCTGCTCCAGCTCCTGCCCCAGCTCCTGCCCCAGCTCCTGCCCCAGTTCCTGTTCCTGCTCCAGCTCCTGCCCCAGTTCCTGCCCCAGCTCCTGCCCCAGTTCCTGCTCCAGTTCCTGCTCCTGCTCCAGCTCCTGCTCCAGCTCCTGCCCCAGCTCCTGCCCCAATTCCTGCCCCAGCTCCTGCCCCAATTCCTGCCCCAGCTCCTGCTCCAGCTCCTGCCCCAGCTCCTGCCCCAGTTCCTGCTCCAGTTCCTGCTCCTGCCCCAGCTCCTGCCCCAGTTCCTGTTCCTGCTCCAGCTCCTGCTCCAGCTCCTGCCCCAGCTCCTGCCCCAGTTCCTGTTCCTGCTCCAGCTCCTGCCCCAGCTCCTGCCCCAGCTCCTGCCCCAGTTCCTGTTCCTGCTCCAGCTCCTGCCCCAATTCCTGCCCCAGCTCCTGCCCCAGTTCCTGCTCCAGTTCCTGCTCCTGCTCCAGCTCCTGCTCCAGCTCCTGCCCCAGCTCCTGCCCCAATTCCTGCCCCAGCTCCTGCCCCAATTCCTGCCCCAGCTCCTGCTCCAGCTCCTGCCCCAGCTCCTGCCCCAGTTCCTGCTCCAGTTCCTGCTCCTGCCCCAGCTCCTGCCCCAGTTCCTGTTCCTGCTCCAGCTCCTGCCCCAGCTCCTGCCCCAGCTCCTGCCCCAGCTCCTGCCCCAATTCCTGCCCCAGCTCCTGCCCCAGTTCCTGTTCCTGCTCCAGCTCCTGCCCCAGCTCCTGCCCCAGTTCCAGTTCCTGCTCCAGCTCCTGCCCCAGCTCCCGCCCCAGCTCCTGCCCCAATTCCTGCCCCAGCTCCTGCCCCAGTTCCTGTTCCTGCTCCAGCTCCTGCCCCAGCTCCTGCCCCAGCTCCTGCCCCAGTTCCTGTTCCTGCTCCAGCTCCTGCCCCAATTCCTGCCCCAGCTCCTGCCCCAGTTCCTGCTCCAGTTCCTGCTCCTGCTCCAGCTCCTGCTCCAGCTCCTGCCCCAGCTCCTGCCCCAATTCCTGCCCCAGCTCCTGCCCCAATTCCTGCCCCAGCTCCTGCTCCAGCTCCTGCCCCAGCTCCTGCCCCAGTTCCTGCTCCAGTTCCTGCTCCTGCCCCAGTTCCTGCCCCAGCTCCTGCCCCAGTTTCTGCCCCAGTTCCTGCTCCTGCCCCAACTCCTGCCCCAGTTCCTGCTCCTACCCCTGCTCCTGCTCCAGCTCCTGCCCCAGCTCCTGCCCCAGTTCCTGCCCCAGTTCCTGCTCCTGCCCCTGCTCCTGCTCCAGCTCCTGCCCCAGCTCCTGCCCCAGCTCCTGCTCCAGCTCCTGCCCCAGCTCCTGCCCCAGTTCCTGCCCCAGTTCCTGCTCCTGCCCCAGTTCCTGCTCCAGCTCCTTCCCCAGCTCCTGCCCCAGTTCCTGCCCCAGTTCCTGCCCCAGCTCCTGCCCCAGTTCCTGCCCCAGCCCCAGCTCCTGCCCCAGTTCCTGCCTCAGCTCCTGCTCCAGCTCCTGCCCCAGCTCCTGCCCCAGTTCCTGCTCCTGCCCCAGTTCCTGCCTCAGCTCCTGCCCCAGCTCCTGCCCCAATTCCTGCTCCTGCCCCAGTTCATGCTCCTGCCCATGCTCCTGCTCCTGCAGCAGAATGGGACTCTGATTTGGCTCAGGACACTGATGCCTCTGCTGGGCCAGTAATTAAGAAGAAGAAGAGGCTTATGGTAACCAAGCCTTACGATTTTAGCAGGGAAGAAGAGGGGGACCTGGTAGATTGGTATCAGGGTCACCCAGAGTTGTATGACAAAGCCCACAGGAATTTCAGCAGCACGGATGTAAGGAACTCGCTGCTTGAAAGCAAGGCAAAAAAAGTTCTCTGGCTGCACTTGAAAGTACACACTTTGTAGTTTGTCTGCATTTCTCTGGTTGTAATTGCAGTTCCAATTAAGATTACAATTTGTTCCACACTGATCTTCAATCATTCTATGTTTTCACAGATGACCAACTGTGCCAATGGTTCAAAAGCCAGAGGACAAGGTTCAGGAGGCTGTCGCACAGTCTGCATAAGTCTGGCTCCGCCAGTAAGCTGGTGACTGAGAGACAGCAGTGGATCATGGAGAAATGGGGGTTTGTGCAGAACCACATAGTTCGAATGGAGAGGAAGGAGAGCACCAAGAAGGAGAATAGTTAAAAAAATATTTAACAATGATAATTTATTGGTCACCTTGCTTGTTACGTCCTGATGGTCTTGAACATTTGTGATACACATTTATTTACTTGCAGTTTATCAAGGAGATTTGCCCGTGTGTTATCTTTAGTGAGGATGAGTCGGATCCTCTTGAGTGACGCTCTGGGTCCACCACTGCAACCAATCAGGTGCACAACAAGCGTAAGCCGGCCCGCACAACTGCGGCTGAATGTGAAGAGTCTGGAGAACAAAGTCAGCGGGAGATGTTCACAGATGTAAGTGCTTTTAGGTGAATTATCCGCAAGTTTCTCATTTAATCCACCTCTATGTCCATGTTTCTCCATCGCCTCCCAAAAATTACTTACCTGGATTGTACTCATACAGGCGAAGACAACGGCAGCCATGTCACACCCAAGGACGGTACACGAGAGGACGGTTTATGCCTTCTCAACGTTCTTGAGAGAGGAGATGCTGCAAAGCCCAGAATCCGAATAGATTAGGTTCTCCTCGGCGGCCTTTGCCTTGGCAAGGGCCCATAGATTTCCTCAGCCAGTAAAATCTTTTAATCAAAGTTCATGGGATTTATAAAACGTTTGACTTTAATGCTTTGTATGAATTACTCACTATGAATTTGTTGGTGATGCAGAGTCTGATGAGGCACATGCTATTCATGGGACACCAACAAATGGGGATATGGCACCACAACATGCTCACCAGGTACACTGTGAAACCTTTACTGAGTCTTATTCAAGACTATCTGTGACACACAGCTTGTGAAAGGTTGTGATTTATTTTATATAATTTGTTTGCCTCCCAACATATTGATAGAGGTGTATGTGTTTTACCCACAGGCAATGATGGGACCACAACACATGGCATGCCCATGGATGGCAAGTGCACCCAACATCAGGGTAGCCAGCTCAACGCCACATCAGGCACATCCGGCTTCCGGCCTGGATACACTCCACAGCATTCCCACCATGATTAGAGAGTCAGGACAAGTGTGAACTTGAGTCTGAATCTCTCGAACTATTTGATTGACGATAGCCCAGCGCAAAGTGCCCATAAAGAATGATGTTCTTTCACCAACATTCAATATTCTGTTGACATGTGTCGTATATTAGAATTTTGTTTCTTGTTGTTGTTTTTCAATATGTTATTTGTTGGCTTGCACTAAATAAACAATTTATTTCTTAAAAAGTTATTGGTCTTTGTATTTATTGTCAATAAGTGCACGTACAACATGATTATTATACTTCAGTGTAACCTTTTCGCGTTGTGGAAAACGCAGTTTGTTTGACTATCAATAACATTCTTGTCATTTCTATGAAAATTTGATGTGTGATGATCTTCTCATTTCTCAGTATTGTTAATCATGGAATTAATCTCACTTATGGAAAACACGATTCATTAGATAAATAAAACACACACAGACATTGAACTGCATTGAAATGCAAAATGTGTCATATAATGTTATATAATATGGTCAATAAGGAAAAACAGATACAAGCATTTAACTGCTTTTAAAATTATGGCATTTCTACGAAAATCCGATGTGTGAGGTATTATTATCTCAGTATTAATAATTTCACATACATAAATCCTCCATTAACATACATAAATCTTCCTTTTATTAGATCAGTTCCTGCAGTGGTGGTCCTCCGTTTGTGGTGTGGGATGACAGCTGCTGATCCTCACCTCATATTGTTCTGCCAGGGTACACTGCCCAGCTCGGAGTTGTAGTAAACGCAGAGATGGTCTCTCTGCTCCTTGGCTCTTTTGTTGCAACCTGTCCAGTGCCACCATCGGTACAGCCTGTCCTCCAGCTCTCCATGAACCTGGTGTGATGTTTCCTGTCTGTTTGTCCATTGTGTCACCCTCCACCATGGCTGCTGCTGCACCTCTGCTGCGGATCATAGAAACATAGAAAATAGGTGCAGGAATAGGCCATTCGGCCCTTCGAGCCTGCACCGCCATTCAATATGATCATGGCTGATCATCCAACTCAGTATCCCGTACCTGCCTTCTCTCCATACCCCCTGATCCCTTTAGCCACAAGGGCCACATCTAGCTCCCTCTTAAATATAGCCAATGAACTGGCCTCAACTACCTTCTGTGGCAGAGAATTCCAGAGATTCACCACTCTCTGTGTGAAAAATGTTTTCCTCATCTCGGTCCTAAAGGATTTCCCCCTTATCCTTAAACTGTGACCGCTTGTTCTGGACTTCCCCAACATCGGGAACAATCTTCCTGCATCTAGCCTGTCCAACCCCTTAAGAATTTTGTAAGTTTCTATAAGATCCCCCCTCAATCTTCTAAATTCTAGCGAGTACAAGCCGAGTCTATCCAGTCTTTCTTCATATGAAAGTCCTGACATCCCAGGAATCAGTCTGGTGAACCTTCTCTGTACTCCCTCTATGGCAAGAATGTCTTTCCTCAGTTTAGGAGACGAAAACTGTACGCAATACTCCAGGTGTGGTCTCACCAAGACCCTGTACAACTGCAGTAGTACCTCCCTGCTCCTGTACTCAAATCCTTTTGCTATGAATGCTAACATACCATTCACTTTCTTCACTGCCTGCTGCACCTGCATGCCTACTTTCAATGACTGGTGTACCATGACACCCAGGTCTCGTTGCATCTCCCCTTTTCCTAATCGGCCACCATTCAGATAATAGTCTACTTTCCTGTTTTTGCCACCAAAGTGGATAACCTCACATTTATCCACATTATACTGCATCTGCCATGCAGATCAGGTTGTGGAGGACACATGCTGCATAGACAATGGTCTGCACATTCTCGGGCTCCTGCTCCATTGTAGTCAGCAGGCATCTGAATCTGCTAGCAAGGATACCAAAGGCATTTTCCCACGACCCTCCTAGCCCTGGACAGCCTGTAATTAAAGTAGGGGATGTCAGGGTTGTCTTCTCCCGGCAGAGGTACTGGATCAGAAAGGCCTGCTCTCCCTTCTTCCAGTGCTTGCCCAAGGGAGGTCTCTCTCCAGATCCCTGAATCTGTGCCACTGCCAGGTGTGCCCACATCCACAAGCAAGAATTTGTAGTTTGCATCCACCACAGCTAACAGTACGATTCAATGGAACTTCTTGTAGATAAAGTACATAGATCCTCTCCTGGATGGACAGCGGGTGGCCACACGCTTCCCGTCAACTGCCCCACATGTGTGCAGGAAGTTCCATCTGGTTTGAAAGCCGTGCGCCACTCTCCTCCACTCGTCAGGTGCACTAGGGAAGTCAATTATTTCTTCTTCACATGCATTGGTGATGGCGTCACAGGTCTCTTGGACAACCTTGCTGATTGTGTTGTGAGCCACACAGAAGTTGTAGGAGAGGCTCTTGTAGGAGTCTCCTGATGCAAGGTAGCGGAGGGTGGTGGCCAGGCACAGGCCTGGTTCCAGTGCCTTCCTCATGAAGGTGTCCGTTTTCTCCAGAAGAGGACCGACTCGTGTCTGTAGCTCCCGAAACAGGGGGAATCCTGGTGAAGTTCCTAAAGGCAGCCTCATCGTCCCGCTGCAGATCAGTCATCATGAACTCATACTGGGTCTCATCCGGAACAAGGACCTCGTCCACAGACCTCTTCCTGGGTTTCTTGCTACCCTTTCTTGTTGTACTCCTGCCTGGCTGATCTGTAAGCATGAGGGCTGCTGCTAACTGAAGTCTCTGTTGTTGCTATAGCAATACAATCTGTAGTTGTTCCATGGTGGTCATGATGCAGAATAGCATTTCCCCTTTATAGGGAAGCTGGGTATTCTAATAACGTCACGCGCACCAGACGACTGTGATGACGCACGATAACGCATGATTTTCGAGTGACAGTCACTACCGGCCTGTCGCGTAAATGACGCGCAAATGACGCTCAAGTGGGACAGGCCCTTAAGACACAACAATCCAGTAGAAAAATCACTGTCACTGGAATAAACAAGCACAAACTGTTTCGTGACTCAAGGATAAACCACCCCCTCCTTAGATACTTTCCCCTGCAGGAGATCAACAACTGTTCCTATAACTCCTTCTCACCTTAGCTGAGACAGTGGCTTACATACACCTCCTCTAACCTCATTGACTGTATTCATTGCTTCCGATGTGGTCTCCTCTGCATTGGTGAGACCAAGTGTAGATGAGCCTGTGTGTTCGGAATGCCAAGCCCTGCTAGTTCTACCAGTTGCTAACATTTTAACTCCCCTTCCCATTACCATACTGACCATTCTGTCCTGGGCCTCCTCTCTTGCCAGAGTAAGGCCACACGCAAACTGGAAAAACAGCATCTCATGTTCTGCTTGGGTAACTTACAACACAATGGTATGAATATTGAATTCTCCAATATTATATATATGCAACATCACCTCCTATTTTCTCCCGTCTCTTCTTGTGCCCCTCCCATCGTGTACCTATTTCTTCTACACTCCCGCTCCCCTTTCCCCTTCCCTAGTTGAATGGTGGAATAGTCACAAGAAGAAGTTTGGTCTTTACTTGCTCCTATTTCTTATGTAACGTGTCCACATGCTGACACTGAGGTTAAAAATGTAAGCCTGGATGTGTGACCCTATTGAAATGGTCGGATAATACTCATGCCATTCACTTCTAAATAACGGCTCCCAAATGTTGCCCTAACTTCAATGGAAGGTATTTCCAAACTACGAGACAAATGCTTGCTCTGCCTTTTGGATTGTTTTCTTGGACCTTCCATTGCAATCATGTATGGCACTCGGATTTGTTGCAACTTCTAAAATGACTGTCACCCATATAACACAAAGCTCCATGGAATTCACACACATGGAATTCACACACTGCCCTGACCCACCTGGACAACAACAACTCCTACATCAGGTTGTTGTTCATCGACTTCAGCTCCGCATTTAACACTGTCATCCCCGCCAGCTTGATCACCAAACTCAGCGGACTTGGCATCACCACCTCCCTCTGCAATTGGACACTGGATTTCCTCACCAACAAACCACAGTCTGTTAGGATCAACAACCTCACCTCCTCCACTCTAACACTGAACACCGGCGTGCCACAGGGCTGTGTGCTCAGCCCTCTCCTCTACTCCCTCTTCACCCATGACTGCGTCCATAAGTATGGCTCCAACGCCATCATTAAATTTGCCGATGACACCACGGTGGTAGGACTGATCAGTGACAACAACGAATCAGCCTATAGGGAGGAGGTCCAGAACCTGGCAGCCTGGTGTACCAATAATAACCTCGTCCTCAACTCTAAGAAGATGAAGGAAATCATCGTTGACTTCAGGAAGACCAGAGGTGGCAGACATACCCCCATCCACATAAACGGGACTGAGGTGGAGCGCGTCTCCAACTACAAATTCCTCGGGGTACACATCTCAGAGGATCTGTCCTGGTCCCTCAATACCACCAAACTGATCAAAAAGGCGCAGCAGCACCTTTACACTCTGAGGAGGCTTAAGAAAGCTCACCTGTCCCCCCAGATCCTGTCCAACCTCTACCGCTGTACCATCGAAAGCATCCTGACCACCTGCTTCATGGTATGGTACAGCAGCTGCACCACAGCTGACAGGAAGGCAGTGCAACGGGTGGTGAAAACCGCTCAGCACATCATCGGTGCCCCGCTCCCTGCTATGGATGCCCTCCACCGCAAACGGTGTCTGAGACGGGCCGGGAAAATCATCAAGGACCCCTCTCACCCTAACCATGGACTATTTGCCCTCCTTCCATCAGGGAGGCGGTACAGGAGCCTCAGGTCTCACACAAGCAGGCTGAGGAACAGCTTTTTCAATAACACCATTACATTGCTGAACACACAGTCCTGTCGCTAGCTATCTTTAGACTCTCCCATTTGTACACATTTATTTGCCTATGTACCAGTTTAATTCATCCACAGTCCACACATTGTTAACCAGTATTTTTATTTGTATTTTTATTTTGTACTTTTATTTTTATTTCTACTATCTTGCACTATGACCAGACGCTAAACTGCATTTTGTTGTACCTGTACTCGTATTTGTGCAATGACAATAAAGTTGAATTGAATTGAATTGAATGTTGGATTGAGAAGATACAAGAATTGGCACATTTTGAAGGTGCTCGCACCCATCGAGCCTTTAAAACCACAAGGAAGTGCAAACGCATTTAAAATATTTGTTTAGTTTAGTTTAGTTTAGTTACAGTGCGGAAATAGATTCTATTCCATTCTGTTTGTAGTTTGTTTGGTTCTTTGTTTGTCTTTTTGCACAAAGTCCGCGAGCATTGCCACTTTTCATTTCACTGCACATCTCGTATGTGTATTTGACAAATAAACTTGACTTGACTTGACTTGGTCCCTTCTGTCCACCGAGTCCGCAACGACCAGCTATCCCCACACACGAATACTATCCTATACTCACTAGGGACAATTTACAATTTTACCAAACCAATTAGCCTAAAAACCTGTATGTCTTTGGAGTGTGAGAGGAAACTGAAGTACCCAGAGAAAACCCATGCAGGTCATGGGGAGAATGTACAAACTCCATACAGACAGCACCTGTAGTCAGGATCAAATCCGGGTCTCTGCCGCTGTGAGGCAACAGCTCTACTTCTGCGCCATTGTTCCGCCTTTGTTACAGTAAAATTAGCAACCCAATCATCAATTTTCCATTTTTACCCATTTTGTTTGGAAGAATATTTTCCCCCCTTTTCCTTTTGAAAACGTTAAGAAGAGAAATAACAGATGCTGAGATGCCATGGCGGAAATAGTGCTTGTATACCCTATTGATTCACCATTTACTTCGTAGAAACAGCCCAAGGTAACCGATTCAGAATTTTAAAACTGCTTTTGACTCCAGCTAAAAAATATCCAACGTAACAGGTAATAAATCAGGCAGAAGTGAACATATTGTTTCTGTTTGAAGATGTCTGTCCATATGATGTGCTATCATTATAGTTTAGAGGCTTCAGCAGTACAAGGGGAAAACAAAGACAGAAGGCAATTATACAACCAGCTAACAATGTTGATGGGCAGAGTGAAGCAAAGCTGTATATGTGTGAAATCAAATTCACTTCCACCACCTATCTTCTAGCAATGCCTGGTCTGGCACCTCCTGTAATCCGAACAAAATTATGAGAGCACACTTGAAACCCCTCCCCCGAAGTCCCCCCAAAAATATGGCGCCTAGACCGGATGAGACGGCCGATCTCGACCTCATCGGGACAACCGCGCCGATTGGCAAGTCAAATTTGCCCCCTGCGGCCGGGGCTCTGGAACCCTGGCCTGGCCCTGAACAGAAGATCTGTTCTCATGGACGACTTCGAAGGCCAACTTCTCAGGGGCCGGTATCTTGTACCCCGTCAAGCTACGCAGACCGTTCTGGTACCATTGGACTCCTCTCGGAGAATGTGAGGGAATGGACAGATGACATAACCTTCCGAATATGCTGCTGTTCTTCTAAATCCATCCAGCACCATGTATTTTGAATAACAAGATGCTCTTTTTAATCAAAAACAAAACAGAAATAGTAAAAAAAGCCGAAGGGTAAGGCTAGTTTTGAAGTTTTCTGCTTTCCTCAAAATTCTGACCTCAAAATCAATAGCTACATCCTAGATTACAAAACATGTACTGCTTTGTCCTATATTTCTTTCCGTTGTACAATAAAAAGCAAACAAAATGCAAAATTGCTCCTCAGAATCTGACAACACAGAGCAAAAGAATCAATGTACATCTCAAAAGAAGCTTTGAATTAAATATTTCTAATCAAGTTTCTGGTTTCAGAGGGCTTGGATCAAATTCTTTTTATTACTTAAAATTTTCAGATTTTATTAATGTTTTTCGATTTACACTCCACAATTCAATTTGTTCATCATCTGCGGCATTACTTTAATCGCCCCATCTGAACTATTACTCACTCTCATCACAATTACTCTGTATCTGTTAGATGCTCCACGTGGAATTGGATGAGTAACGGTTTCAAGCTGGATCAAAGATCTTTTAGTCTGGTGTGTGTGAGGAAGCTCCTGTAATCTGTGCTGCAGGCACAGTTCATGATCTCCGGGACAAACATGAGTGATCAGTGATCAGGATTTGTAAAAGGCAAGTCATGTGCAACCAATGTAGCTGCATTTTTCTGAGAATGTAATTATCATGATAGATAGGGAATTAGAGAATGGTCAAAAGCATAAAGCATTCAAAAACACTTCACATAAAAGACAATTGTAGTCAGAGTCATACAGCATAAAAACAGCCCCTTCGGCCCAACTTGACCACGCTGACCAACATGCCTCATCTACACTAGTCCCACCTGCCTACGTTTAGCTCATATCCCTATAAACCTATCCTATCATGTACCTGCCTAAATGCTTCCTAAATGTTGTGATAGTACCTGCCTCAACTACCTCCTCCAGCAGCTCTTTCCATACACCCACCACCCTTTATGTAAAAAAACTACACCTCAGGTTCCTATTAAATCTTCACTAGGATTTCTGTTTTTCACTGTATTTATCAGATTTAGTTTAAAACAATGGTAAGCTTCATATTTCAGTTAATTAATGACACTGATGGTTCACAAGCAGTGAACAGATGCTGGAACTAATGTTTCTAGGGAGAATTCTGAAGGTGATCTATTATACGTTGTTAGACCACATCAACAAGGTTTCCTGATGCACTGCACATCTTTGCACATATATGTTTGCACCATGCACCTCAATTATAAGTGATAGGAGATGAATTAGGCCATTTGGCCATTAATGCCCCTGTCCCACTTAGGAAACCTGAACGGAAACCTCTGGAGACTGCGCCCCACCCAAGGTTTCCGTGCGGTTCCCGGAGGTTTTTGTCAGTCTCCCTAATGGTCAAAAGTGGTTTCCGCTTCTTCTATGTTCCGGCGATTATTTCAAAAAATTAAAAACCGGCCGCGACTAATAATATGTTGCCGTTTTTAAAATCGGTAATTTTTTAGTCGAAGCCGGTTGCGATGCTAGTTGAAGGTGGTTGCCGGAGGTTGCAGGGGGTTGCCGGAGGTTGCAGGGGGTTGCCGGAGGTTGCAGGGGGTTGCCGGAGGTTGCAGGGGGTTGCCGGAGGTTGCAGGTACCTGCAACCTCCGGCAACCACCTTCAACTAGCTTTGACACCAGCAACCTCTCCTCGTCGGAGGATGAGGCGACATCAGGGTCCCGATGACGGAGGCACTGCTGAGAGATGCCATTGCCTACTTGCAGGACAGACGGGCGGGTGCCTGCCCAGTCAGCTTGGACCAGGAGAAGGCCTTCAACGAGATATCGCACACGTACATGAGGGAAGTGCTCTCCAAAATGGGCTTTGGGGAGGGAATCAGGAATTGGATCCAACTGCTCTACACCGATATCTGTAGTGCAGTCCAAATCAATGGGTGGGAATCAGACAGCTTCCCCGTCAGGTCTGGAGTCAGGCAGGGTTGCCCTCTCTCCCCTGTCTTGTTCATCTGTTGTGTTGAACCTTTTGCTGAGTCCATCAGGAAAAACGCGAGCATAAGAGGAGTGACATTGCCAGGCAGCGGGGGCACTCAGGTCAAAACCTCCTGTACATGGATGATGTCGCCGTCTTCTGCCCAGATCCAGGGTCGGTCCACAGATTGATTAGCGTATGTGACAAGTTTGAGTCAGCCAGGGTGAACCGCAGGAAGAGCGAGGCCATGCTCTTTGGCTACTGGCCGACCGATCTTCCGTCCCCTTCACCATCAAGCCTGACTTCTTGAAGGTGCTGGGGATCTGGTTCGGGGGGGCAGAGGCGTGTGACAAGAATTGGCTGGAGCGGATAGCCAAGGTGGGGAAGAAACTGGAGCTGTGGAAGCAGCGTTCCCTCTCTATAACAGGGAAAAATGTGGTCATCAGGTGTGAGGTACTCTTGGGTTTGATGTACTTGGCGCAAGTGTGGCTTGTCCCTCCCTCCTACGCCACAGGGATCACCCGGGCCATCTTCCAGTTCATCTGGGGGTCGAGGATGGACCGGGTACGACGGGCCACAATCCACAAGTCGGCAGACAACGAGAGTAAAATCATACCCAACGTCGCTCTCACCCTGACGGCCACCTTCGTGTGTGGTTGCATCAGGCAGAGCGTTGAGCCAAGGCACATGGGCACCAAGTGCTACTACCTGTTGAGGTTCTAGCTGTCCCCAGTGTTGCGAAGGATGGGCCGGCGCAAATGCCCACGCAATGTGCCAGTCAGCTGGACATTGCCGCACCATCAGTCAGCTCGTGGAAAGGTTCTTCCGGAGCAACACCTTTGACCACAAATCCATTGGGCAGTGGTCAGCACGGAACGCCCTGCAGGCATTGCAGGGAAATGACTCCATGGATCCTGTAGCGTGGTTCCCAGAGCAGACTGCCCAGCTTGTCTGGCAAAATGCCTCATCGCCAGAACTCACCGACAAGCACCAAGACCTGGCTTGGCTGGCGGTGAGGGGAGCCCTCCCAGTCAGATCCTTCCTTCTCCGTCGGAACCTCACTACCAGCGCACGCTGCCCTCGGGACAGCTGCTCTGGAGAGGAGACGGTTGCCCCCTCTTTGCAGAGTGTGGATTTGCAAAGAGAGTCTGGAGAGGTTTGCAAGGGTCCCTGTCACGGTTTATTCCGAACAGCTCCGTCACAGAGGACTCTGCGATTTGCGGACTGTTCCCAGGGACACATTCAGAGACGTACATCGAGTGCTGCTGGAAGGTCATCAACTCGGTGAAAGAAGCTCTTTGGTCTGCCCGAGCTTTGTTGACCTCCCAGCAGAGCGAGATATCTGTCAGGGAATGTTGCCGACTGGCCCACTGCAGACTGCAGGAGTACGTGCTGAGGGACGCACTGAAGCTCGGTGCAGCCAACGCCAAGGCTCTGTGGGGGAGGACCAAAGTCTAGGGTTCTTCCGCTGCTGGACATGGGGGGAAGGGTGTGGTGGAGACGCCCCTCAAAATAAGGGAAGGGATTCCACGCCAGTGGGCCACATAATTGGCAAGGGTGCTGGGAAAAATTGTGTAATTTACGTAAACAATATTGAACGTATGTATAGCCTCTGAGAATGTCAGATGGAGTTTTATAAGGATCATGTATTGTATATATTTATTTCTTGAATAAAGTCTATTTTGAAATAAATTTTAAAAAAGGCACGGTGGCGCAACGGTAGAGCTGCTGCCTCACAGTGCATGAGACCCGAGTTTAATCCTGACCTCGGGTGCTGATTGTGTGGAGTTTGCACGTTCTCCCTGTGACTGCATGGGTTTATGACAATAAATGCGACTCGACTTGATCTGGATAGGTACAGCAACAATGACATACTGTTTCGGACAAAGCAGCTGATCAGGACCTCAATATCACCATCGGGTGGCGCCCATAATGGCTGCCTCACCAGCAGTCTGTCTTGTCCCTTCTCTGTTTTTAATTATTTTAAGTATGTCTTGAATGTTTGTTTTAATGTCTCTTGTTATGTTTTATGTGGGGGGTGCGGGGGGGGGGGGGGGGATTGGGGTAAACCTTTTTCAGTCACTTACCTCAACGGAGATGCAAATTTTCTCCGTGTCGCATCTCCGACCCTCTCTGCGGCTACAATGTGGAGTGGTGCGGCCTTTCCTGGAGACCGGCCCGGAGCTTCAAGCCGCGGGTGCGCATGGATTTACCATCGCGGAGCCTGGGATCTTTTGCCGAGGATTGCCAGTGTTGGTGCTCTGACCGCGGGGCCTGTGGACTTTAACACCGTGAAGCAGCGGTCTCCGGTACGAAGCAGTTGGCTCGGAAGCTCCATGCCGCAGAGTGTTCCGATCCATCCTGATGCCGGAGTTTCGATCATCCCGACGAGAGGGCTTGAACAGCGGACCGGCAACGGCCCCGTTCAAAGGCCCCGACCACGGGTGAACAAAGGAGGAAGATGACTGAACTTTATTGCCTTTCATCACAGTGAGGAATGTTGATTCCACTGTGGTGGATGTTTATGTTAAACTTTATTTTATGTGCTGTGTTATTTTTGCTTTTTTACTTAGTATGGCTGAATGGTGACTCAAATTTCACTGTACCTTAAATGGTACATGTGACAATTAAATTAAATCTTGAATCTTGAATCTCTCTGCCCCTGCACCACCCCCCTATCGATCACAAATGGTCTGACTGTAGTCAAGTTCTTTGCAGGCTTTACTGAAGCTGGATATTGATGATACATCATATTAACAACTAAACATTTGCGTTTTTGTTCCACTTTATGAAATAGAAGTCCATGTCAGGAGCAGTTTGGTTTTTAAAATGCTCAGTAAGAATCTACAATAAACCCTTCCCAAGATTAAAAACCTTACATTCTGACAAACTATAAAACTGCTATTATATTAACATATGTACCAAATGGAAAACTTGCTTATGAATGAAACACGTTTAATTAATTGCAATCGACAGTGAAAGGAAGGAATATTCCATTATTTAAATAATATCTCACACAAATGTCTATTGATTGTTTTCAGCATAAACCAGCAATGACAAATTGTCATTTATTATATATGTGGAACTGGAAATTAGCTGACAAACCACTTTAATGTTTGATTGAGAAACTCTTTAATTGAATAAGATGGTAAATACCAATATTGGACTCGAAATACTGTGCAGCATTTAAGCTGTGGTAGGTGAGGAAAAAGATGATCAGAGACCAAAATAAGAAAATTAAAGTAAGAAAATTATGGAACAAATAAACAAGTGTAAACGTAAGGTGTAATCAATACGCAATAATATAGTATGTGCCTTAGAAAACTTAAAGCAGGCTGCCACAACCTAACTTTGATCTTCAAGCATAACCTTCCTTTATTATAACCGTTCTATTTTCATATATTGGTTTTCACGTATAAACTTACTATGCCACTTAATTGCACTTAACCTCCTCTGTCAAAGAAGATGAACAAACACCATACATTTTACCGTACAATTTTCGTACTACAACCTACCCGTAACCAGAAATAACACTTCCAGGCTTACTTTCAACCACAATCATATAAGATAGAGCTAGCATTTATATAGTCTCTCGCTCACCTTCAGAATATTCCAAAAGCTTCAACAGTCAGAGTATATTTTGTGTACTAATTGCGGTAATTTTGGAAATGAGGCAATCAATCTATGAAAAATATCTTTAGACTTTAGTGATCAGCATGGAAATAGGCCCTATGGCCCAGTAAGTCGGTGCAACCCAGCGATCACCCCGTACACTAGCACTATCCAACACACTAGGGGCAATTTGCAATTTTACCGGCCAATTAATCTATGGAGTATGGGAGGGATCTGGAACACCCAGAAAAAACCCCATGTGGTCACAGGGAGAACGTATAAACTCCACACAGACAGCACCCATATCCTTTAAGCAATTCTGCAAAAATGAACAGAAAATAAATTTTACTAGCAATGACCGACTGATAAATATTGGTCAGGACATTATGACTTCCTCTGCTTTTTATCAAAGCATAAAGTACACTAGAGGTCATTTATACACAACTGAGAAAACAAGTGAGCTGGTGTATGTCACCTGTGGCAAAGTATCTCCTACATCCTCTCCACGGAGCACTGAGTTGTCAGCCTAGTTTGTGCACTCAGGTCTCCAAGATCACAAGATCACTGGAGTACGTGTAGGAGAACGTATAGACTCCGCACAGATAGCACCGTGGTCAGGATCAAACCCAGGTCTCTGTGAGGCATCTGCTGCGGTACTGTGCCACCCTATAAACGTGGCTGATTTGAACCACCTCAGCAACAGGCACCACTGGGATTTGAACCCAGGATCTGTTTACTAGACAGATGCTTTAACCAACTAAGCCATGGTGCCACTATTGTGTTTCCGAAATTAAAGTGATATGAACCTGCACCTTCGCTGTCTGGGCGTATCCCGTCAAATGCCTCACCTGGCCATCTGATTGCTCACCTGATTTCTCCTCCCTATCTGGCTCTTTGTTTTTATTTAAATGAAAGAAAATCGAAGAGACGCCCTCCTGTTGCCTGAAGCCCACCAATCCTCATCCATTTTCCTGCTGTATGATGATTTATTTTTCAATTTGATTCTTGGCCTGCCGTTTAAAAGTAAGCTAATACAGTCACGGTGGCGCAGCAGTAGAGTTGCTGCCTTACAGCGAAAATGCAGCGCCGGAGACCCAGGTTCGATCCCGACTACGGGCGCAGTATGTAAGGAGTTTGTACGTTCTCTCCGTGACTTGCGTGGGTTTTCTCCGAGATCTTCGGTTTCCTCCCACATTCCAAGATGTACAAGTTTGTAGTGTAATTGGCTTGATAAATGTAAAAATTATCCAGTACAAAATCGTCTAACTTCCAGTATAGTTCCTGGTGGACTCCTCGGAGGTGATGACCACAAGGTACAAGACACACGGTTGAAATACAAAATCAGTCTGAATAACCATCCCGACCCGAAGCGTCACCTGTCCATTTTCTCCAGGGATGCTGCCTGACCCACTGAGTTACTCCAACATTTTGTGTCCATCTTTGTTAAAATACAAAGATTGTCCTTTGTCACTGAATAAAAAGAAAACAATATGCAGATATCTATTTGCTTTTGAGGTAATCAATCTCAAATGACTGCGTGGGAATCCATTGTTATTCAGGCTCACTCCAGGGATATGCAACATCCTCTCAATGATGTCTCTCTCGTATACATTGATTCATGTAATACATTATGGAAACAAATAGCTTCCTCTGCCTACATATCAACAGATTTTAAAGCTTCTCCAAGCCAGAGACCAACTTCACATTCCAAATAGGGATATGCAGTCAACCAAATATTTATGCTAATATCTCATGAGGATGACATTAGTAAACAAAATGTTATCAGATTTGATGCACAGGGTTAGCTATAAAAACTGCAGGCGAAAACTCCTATGGAACTAAAATGGTCTATTCTGTCTTTAACCCCATGGAAGGTGTTTTTCTAACGCCCCATTATTTGTCAATGTAATGTCTGGCCATATCACTGAAAGTTCAGTATGAGAAATGAGGAAGCTTCCTAAAGATACAAGAAGGTTCCTGAAACTTAGCAGCTACATTTCCTTGTTGAAGGCCACAATGGTGCAGCGGCAGAGTTGCTGCAACACTGCGCCAGAGACCCCAGTTTGATCCTGACCTCGGGTGCTATCTGTGTGGAGTTTGCACGATCTTTCTGTGACCGCGTGGGTTTTCTCTGTGTGCATGGTTTCCTCCCACATCCCAAAGACGTGCAGGTTTGTAGGCTAATTGGCTTCTGTAAATTGTGGGATGCGAAAGTGGGATAACAGAACTAGTGTGAATGGGTGATCGTTGGTCGGTGTGGACGGTGGATCGAAGGGCCTGCAACTCTAAACTAAGATAAACTGAGCTCCTTTACTGCTCACACCTGGAAGTACCAGTCTTTCCGTACCATAATTTACATACAATGCAAGTGTTTCGTAAGCTTCAATGCAAAATTTGGCAGGGCATGTAAAACTCAATCAGGGTGAAGTGGTGTCATTTTGCTAATCCAGACAATTTTCTTTAACCAAATCTTGGTGATAGACAGTCCTGTGTACATCTGAAAACCGAGTGGTGCTGGTACTTCTCTGAATTGTTAAACTGATCAAGACAAGAGAATCGAAAGTCAAGAAAGTCAAGAGTTGAGTGTTTAATTGTCACATATACTGAAACGGACCAATGAAATTCTTACTTGTAGTAGCACAACGGGTTTGTAAACACAGCACTCAATAGATAACATAATTAACAAACAAACATAAAAAAGAGTTCAATAAATGAAAACCCAATGTAGAGCAAAGCCGGTCTTCATAGTTTTCAGACTCCTATACCTACTTCCCGATGGCAGGAGTGAGGTGAGATGCATGTTTTGTCTCTTATTAGCTTGGCATTATAATGAAAGGAAAGCGTTGGCTATGCTCATTTTAAAGCCTTGAATAACCCCTTATGGAAAACAAGTATAGGTATAAAATATGTGCTTGTTAACAATTGCCTATCTTTGTTGCTATGTAAAACCAACTTCAGTTCCCAATTTCCCTTCTCATGTGAAAGGAAATAGGTTTTTATTTTGCAATTTACTGCCATTCCAAAGAGAAAATATGTATCTGAATTTTAATTGTCCTAATTAGAAGAAAGGTCTACGATTGACTGATGCAGAAAAGTCTCCAATAGTTGAGACTTAACTACTTTGAGGATGATGCTGTACTACTCTCGAAACATTTAAAGTCATGAAAATTCAAATTGTTTCCGATATTGATAATGAGCTAAAATTCTATTCAAGGATTATTTTCCATACCATTAAAATATTTATTGAGAAATGTATTGCCTTGCTTGATTGAACAGGTCTGATACTGCAAATGGGTTAGGGTTTGAGTGGAGAAGATGCAGTGTGACTCGAATGTAAGCAACCTACTGTTCTACTTTTTGAGTTTACTTTATTGTCACGCATACCGAGGTACAGTGAAAAGCTTTTGTTGTGTGCTAACCTGTCAGTGGAAATACAATACATGATTACAATCGAGCCATCCACAATGTACAGACACATGATAAAGGAAATATCGTGAATAATTTCTAGTGCAAGATAAAGCCAGTAAAGTCCCATCAAAGATAGTCTGAGGGTCTCCATTGAGGTAGATAGTAGTTCAGGACTGCTCGCTGGTTGTTTGTAGGATAGTTCAGTTGCCTGATAACAGTTGGGAAGAAACTGTCCCTGAATCTGGAGGTGTGTGTTTTCACACTTCAACAATTCCACTGAACAATTGATTGCTTCTGCACCAGATACCTTCCTGGAGAATAACTAGCGAGGGTCATCAATAGCAATCTACATGGCAAGTGTTCGATTCGTGGATATAATAAATGGCATTTGTGAATGTGAAAGATATAGACCAGAGTTTGAGGTGCCTTGCCTGCTGCTTTTCTCTCTCAGAATATTTTGTCAGAATCATCCTCTTTCATCTGCTATCATATCTCCAGTACTGGAATTCATTATGCTTTAGGTCATTTTTTTACAAATCAATCAATGCTTATCTTTCTTGTCTGCATTGCGGGATATGCAGTGTTATCTTTGGTGATATTTTTAGCCCGAGGATTGTATTGGGCCAGTGGTTATGGCACCTTTTCAAATAACCCTGTAATCAGTCCCAACACCTGATTAACTAATGGCAAAACATTCACTTCTTGCAATCCTATCTTTTTCATCAGTGGAAACTGTGAATGCATTTATTCACATAGATGTTATAGCGAGACAAACAGCGGTGATCGGCTGAATATCAGCCCATCAGTGAGATCGGGAAGGCAAGCAGAATAGGAAATAATAGAAGCCAGCAATGAATATGAGATTAGACCAGCTGCTGGTCTGAAAAAGAAAACCTTTTATCACCACATAAGTAAGATGCAATTTGTCTGAGAAAACCTGGAACTGATTGAAACTGAAATGTTTAGAGGTAAATGGCTCAGGAATATTGATGTCAAAGTTACAAAGAGAAAGTTTTGAAAATAATAGACAGGCAAGAGGAGGTACTAAAAAACACTGGAAGAGCTTAACATAGACATGACCTGATCCAGACAGATGCTTCCAAGGTTAGTGATTTAGCAGGAATTGAGGCAATGAAAGTAATGGTCATTATCTTAGAAACATAGAAACATAGAAAATAGGTGCAGGAGTAGGCCATTGGGCCCTTCGAGCCTGCACCGCCATTCAATATGATCATGGCTGATCATCCAACTCAGTATCCTGTACCTGCCTTCTCTCCATACCCCCTGATCCCTTTAGCCACAAGGGTCACATCTAACTCCCTCTTAAATATAGCCAATGAACTGGCCTCAACTACATTCTGTGGCAGAGAATTCCAGAGATTCACCACACTCTGTGTAAATTTTTTTTTCTCATCTCAGTCCTAAAAGATTTCCCCTTTATCCTTAAACTGTGACCCCTAGTTCTGGACTTCCCCAACATCGGGCACAATCTTCCTGCATCTAGCCTGTTCAACCCTTTTAGAATTTTCAACCCCTTAAGAATCTTCTACTCCTTCCTATCTACCTAGGAATGATTCAAGAGTTTTGGAGAATTGCATCTCCTTATTCAGAAAAGGTTATTTAAAATTAAAATTCAGCAACTACAAGATAATCTAGTTTAAATTCCACAATGAGCAAGCTACTGGAAACAATAACCAGCCATATATTGTACCCAAAATGACACAAAGTGCCGGAGTAACTCAGCGGGTTGGGCAACATCTCTGGAGAACACAAATAGGTGACGTTTCTGGTTGGGACCAGAGCATTCTGAAGGCAGCCGACCGAACTGCTTTTGAACAATTTATTGCATCTGCATCAGATACCTTCCTGGATAATGAAAGTGTCTAGAGAGAGTTATCAATAGCAATCTACATGGCAAGTAGATGCCTATCCATGTCCTCCAGAGATGCTACCTGACCCGCTGAGTTACTCCAACACTTTGTGTCCTTTTGTATAATAATCACCATTTGCAGTTATTTGTGGATACAGTGTATCCATAGCCTTGGGCCTACTGTGATCCCACTGTTCAGGTGAGTTAGGTGATGTGCCTACTTTGTACCAAGCACAATGACACTGGCCAGAAGATATACACTATAGCACAAGCTTAAAGACACAAGTAACATACCGGTTCTGCACTGTGCATAAATTGCTCCTCTTTTGATGTACAACAACACAGGGTGGCACGATGGTGCAGCGGTAGAGTTGCTGCCTTGCAGCGTTACAGCGCCAGAGACCCTGGTTCGATCCCGACTATGGGTGATGTCTGTACGGAGTTTAAATGAATGAATGAATGAATGAATGAATGAATGAATGAATGAATGAATGAATAATGAATGAATGAATAAGTTTATTGGCCAAGTATTCACATACAAGGAATTTGCCTTGGTGCTCCGCCCGCAAGTGACAACATGACATACAGTGACAGTTAGGAATGACACATAAAACATTCAACATTAATAAAGTTTAATTCAATTAGTTTGTACGTTATCCCCGTGACCGCCCGGGGTTTCTCCGAGATCTTCGGTTTCCTCCCACATTCCAAAGACGTAGAGGTTTGTAGGTTAATTGTGGCAACTGCGGTTGTTTAAAGTGCTTTATAAATAAAGTTATTATTATTATTATTATTATTATTAATTGGCTTGGGGTAAATGAAAAATTGTCCCTAGTATGTGTAGGATAGTATAAATGTACGGGGATTGCTGGTCGGTGCGGACTCGGTGGGTCAAAGTGCCTCTTTTTCGCACTGTATCTAAACAAACAAACACAAGAAAATAGGAGTAGGGCATATGCGACTGATGTGTACATGAAATTTCATAAAGCGTTTAAAAATACTCTCATCAGCTAAATTAAGCTCTTGATTGGAAACACTGTGAGCATGAGGATTGTAGATTTTCAGGCTTAGGACCTTTGTTCCTGGGGATGGATACTGGGATCACACCTGTTCCTGATATACATTAATGGCATGATCGTCAAATGTTCCACAAAACCTTCCGGTTATAAATCTCTTAGGTACTTGAATTAATTTAGTCGTTGGTTGTAGGATAGCCTCCAGATGATTTCATCAAATTACGTCACTTGTGTAAATAAAATATTGAGCATACAAACAGGCTACCTGCTCTGGCAATAATGCAGATCTCATTGATAAAGTAAAACTTGGATACTCTTGTATGAGGGGACATTCATCTAAATTAAATATGTTGGGAAGAGATTTATCTTAATTAGAAACCATGTGAAGGTTCAAGTGCTTTGAAATAATATTTTTAAAATATTGGTGTTTTCATTAGGGTTAAAATGATACTGTAAAACTGGAACTCAAAGTAAACATGAGCTAAAGAAAATGTCCCTTCCTGTCATTCCTGATATATTTCTATATTACAAAATAATATTGTTAAATTTTTTGGCAGAGTGTTTTGGGACACTACTTAACTCCACATAAAGGCAGTTTTCCAGGAAATTAGGTTGACGAGAAAAGGTTGATCATTTAGGAATTTATTCCTTGGAGTGCAGCAGGCTGGGGTGATCTTATCGTGGTGTAAAATATCATGACGGAATGGATAGTGTTACTGCACAGAACCTTTTTCCCAGGGTAGGGGAATCAAACACCAGAGGTTTAAGGTGAGATGGGCAAGGTTTAATAGGAACCTGAGGGGCAACTTTTCATTCATAGGGTTGCGGGTATATGAATCTGGCAGTATGTGCTTTCAGGCTTTTGTATCTTCTGCCCAACGGGAATGGGAACAGGAAATGACCAGCGCGGAAAAGATCCTTGAGGCTTTTGGGGCTTTTCCAAAGTAGTGAGAAGTGTAGATGGAGTCAATGGTCGATTGCGGGAGGCACCCACAGGGAACAAAGGAGAGGGACATCGGTTCACTGGTCGATCCACATGTCCAAGGAAGGCAATTAAATGGCTGACCATGACCTCTGCCCTTTAGTCCTAGTTACACTCACATAATGCATTGCATTTCCTCTCCAACTATCAATGCTGAAAAGGGGGCCATTAAAAATACCTCAAGGTGCTGCTCACATTAAATTCACAAGATGACTCAAATGAAAGACTTTACCGTTCTTTCCTATTATACATAATATGTGCAGAGAAAAAAAAATTGTAATAGGTTGAAAATGCATTTGAATAATTTACCCTGGAGAAAATGTTTTACTCTTGTTATCAATCATGGTACATTGAAAAAATAATTTAAACAAAGCAGTGTTTGAGACTGTTGGTTTACCTTTTGAAGCACCTTCAAAGTACCTGAAGTAATTGTTCTTTGTATCTGTGGCAGCATTGATTAACTTTGATTTTAATAGCACCAGGTTTTCCAGGCCTGCATCTGCTTAGGGACACTGTTGAAATATTCAATTGATACACATTAATTATGGAAATTACCTGGTAATTAGTATTACCTTAAAGGACGAGAGGGCATAAGTGTGATAGAAATTTCTATATAGTTGAAAATCTTTAAATACTATAGCTTAAAGATTGCACGGCTAGTGATATAACCCTGGTAGGATTTTTCATTATTATTTATGGGAGGAAATGCGTGCAACCCATAATGTAGAACTTACGAGGGGCGGCACAGTGGCACAGCAAGAGGGCTGCTGCCTTACAGTGCCAGAAATTAAAGCACATTCTGCACATTTGGTAGTCACAGAACAGCTTTAAGATAGAAACAGAAAACACTGGAAATATTCAGCAACTGAAGATGCATCTGTGGAGAGAGAGGGAAGGGTTAACATTTAATCACAATTGCTTTACAATCAGCATTATTTACAAGTTTTGATTTGCCAGACAACATCTCTGAATTTGCAGTGCGTCATCACTGAGATACAATTTAATCAATAATTCTGGTTTATTTGGTGCTTTCCACGTAAAGTACAACTTGTAGAAAAATAACACAGCCCTCTTAACATGGAGACAAGAAATCTAAAGAAGATAAGAGTTAGGATGGCACAGTGGCAGAGTTGCAGTGGTGGAGTTGTTGCCTTACAGCACCACAGACCCAGGGTCAACCCTGACTACAGGTGCTGTCTGTATGGAGTTTATACATTCTCCCCTTGACCAGGTAGGTTTTCTCCAGGAGCTCTGGTTTCCTCCCACACTCCAAAGATGTACATGTTTGTAGATTAATTGGCTTTAATAAAGATTGTACATTGTCCCTAGTGTGTAGGATAGTGTTAGTGTACTGGGATTGTTGATCAGTGGGACTTGGTGGGCCGAAGGGCCCGTTTCCACGCTGTATCTCTTAACTAAACTAAAGAATCCTGATCCGAATTGCTGCCTGGCTATTTCCTCCCCAGATGCTGCCAGACCCACTGAGTTCCTCCAGCACCATGTGTTTTATTCCTGTTAATATTCCACAACTAACCCATCAAATGAAGCAAACCAGTTTGATAAGCTGGTAGTTGAGTTTCACTTGATTGTATTTACTGTTGATTGTGTTTATCTGATCTGTATGAAGAGCATGCAAAGCTTTTCATTATACCTTGGTACATCTGACAATAATAACCCTAGCTGAAGTTGTAATCTAACTCTCCTACTGAAATACGAGTTGATCAGATCAGCAATTCATTTTTTCCCGCAGTAGCGTTGTATTAAAAAACGTTGTTTTAAGAATGAAAGACAGATTCCCGCTGGGTGGCGAGATATTTTGTAAGTCTCAGCAGACAATTTCTCACTTCCTCTGGGTTTTCTTGGAGGAGAAATTTGAAGGCAGCATGGAAACATATTCCACACACGGGCACTGCTGTCAACTCCTATGAACCAGGAATCATCTGATTCCTACTTAACATTTATTGATCCGTGTCAGTGTCATTGACCGTCAGTTGTACAGCTGCAGACATGCCCTGTAGGAGTCAGTGTTCAAACCATGCTTGATGTCTCACTGATAAAATGGTAAGTGACTCCTTCAAGTGCATTGTGATGGGCGCAGTAATAGTAAGAGCCGAATGCACTAACATCGCCTGTCATTGACTATTTCTTATAGGACACAAAATTAATCCCGTATACGAATAAACCATCATATCATAATAGTATTATTTCTGATCATTCACCATTGACTGATACTTAAAATTGAGGGAATGCCGGGTATAAAACCTTTTTGGAGATTCAACGCACACATATTAAATAACGCGCAGGGCTATGAGTATACAAAAGAACAAACAAAAAAATTTTTCGAAATAAATGACACGCCGGGTATTTCTGCACCGCTATTATGGGAAACCTTCAAGGCATATATTCGCGGCGTCATAATCTCTTACCAAAGTTTTCAAAATAAGGAAAATAAAAGAGAACTTCAGCGGATAGAACAGGAAATAAAATTACTAGAACTGGACAATGTAACTGACCCAACCATAGATAAACATAATAAGATAACTTTATTGAAATATAAAATCAATAGAATACTATCGGCAAGAGTAATAAGATTATTCCAAATTATAAAACAAGCACACTTCGAATTTGGGGATAAGCCACATAAATTACTTGCGAGGCAACTGAAGCAACAAGAAAAGGAAAAAACTATCACTAAAATTAAATCGGATAAGGGTGAGTTTCTAACACTGCCAAAGGATATTAATAAGAGGTATGCCCAATTTTATCATAATTTATATACATCTAAAATAAATACAGATGTTAGTAAAATTACAAATTTTTTAGATAATTATAATCTCCCAAAATTGGATAGTTTAGAACAAGAGCAATTAGGAGCACGGATTACTAGTGAAGAAATAAAACAAATAATAAACTCACTGAAAAATGGGAAGACCCCAGGACTAGATGGTTTTAGTAATGAATTTTATAAAAGATTTCAGGAGTCAATTGTACCAAGATTATTCAATTTATACATGCAGGCTTATACCGAAAATAAACTACCAGAAACCCTAGCAGAAGCAACAATAACGCATATACCAAAAAAAGATAAAGATTTAGATGAACCGGGTTCTTATAGAGCTATTTCACTACTAAATACGGATCAGAAAATTTTAGCAAAGATTCTAGTTAGAAGACTAAATAATTATATTAACAATTTAATAAATACGGATCAAACGGGATTTATACCCAAAAGACAATCATTTAATAATTTGAGAAGTCTTTTCAATATAATGTACTCTCACAATAAGGACAATGAAGATATTTCAGTTGTTACGCTGGATGCAGAGAAGGCATTTGATCAGGTAGAATGGCAGTATTTATACAAGGTACTCCAAAAATTTAATACGGGAGAGAATTTTATTAGACGGGTTAAACTACTTTACAATAGACCTACGCCAAGAATATTAACTAACAATATGATATCTCCAAAATGTTACTTATCAAGGGGTAATAGGCAAGGGTGTGCCTCATCACCATTGCTATTTGCCCTTATGATAGAACCGCAGGCCGAAAAGAATAGAAATCACCCAAATATTCACGGATATAACACTAAGGACTCAAAGAATAAAATTTCATTATACGCTGATGATATCCTTTTATATATTACTAATACACAAACGTATACCCACATTATTAACATTAATTGAGGAATTCGGCTCTTTTTCAGGATATAGAATAAATTGGAATAAAAGCGAAATTATGTCTTTAAAACCACAGGATTCGAGACACTTACTAAAATTCCCCTTCAAAATTGCAACAGAAAAATTCAAGTATCTGGGTATTCAAATTACGATAAGACACAAATCATTATTTAGTGCCAATTTTATGCCACTATTAAATACACTGAATGATATGATTAAATTTTGGAAAACGCTCCCGCTCTCATTGATAGGTAGAATTAACGCTATAAAAATGACTTTCTTACCACAATTAATATATTTGTTTCAAGCGATCCCAATATATATTCCAAAATACTTTTTCAAAAAACTAGATTCTACTATCACTAATTTTATATGGGATTATAGAGCACACAGAATTCAACGAAAGCATTTGTGTTAACCTAAATAAGTTGGGGGTTTATCATTACCTAACTTTATGTATTACTACTGGGCAGTGCATATTAAGAACATAATGTACTGGTTGGATAGTTCCACTCAGCAGTTGGAGTGGATAAGAATGGAGAAAGAGGAGTGCTATCCGCACGATATAGGAACGATCTTGCTCTCACCGATAAAATTGAATAGTATAATATATAAGAAGAACCCAATTATTCACAATACAATAAGAATTTGGAAACAAATAAAAGTATCCTTGAAACTAAATAATCTATCAGTACTAACCCCACTATTGAACAACCCCGCATTCAAACCATCTCTCATCGACAAAACATATCAACAATGGGATAGACTGGGGATTAGGAAAGTAGGGGATATGTATGAATTGGGCAAACTGTTATCATTTCAACATTTTAAATTAAAATTTAAACTGAAGGATAATCAATATTTTAAATATATACAGATATGTGACTTTATGAAGAAATATATACATAGATTTCAAACTATATTTTTAGACCCTTTAGAAGAAGCAATGAATATTAAGGCTGATTCACAAAAACTAATATCATACTTTTATAATAATATATTAAATAGAGAATTACCCTCAACAGAAGCACTAAGAGAAGATTGGGAACATGAGCTAATGATAAAGATCTCGGATAGATGGGAAAAGTATCTGATGAACACACAATAGAACACACATAATTGTTCTATTAATGCAATACATAGTTTAATTCAATTCAAATTATTACATAGACTATATTATTCAAAAGCTAATATAACACATTCATTTGTAGGATGTACAAAGTTGAATAAATTTTGGAGCGATATATTTGATATATTTACAAAGCTTTTTAAGTCCACAATAGAACCTAAAACGGAATGGATTATATTTGGAATAATAGTAGAAGATATCAATTTAAATAAAGACCAAAACGTTTTTTTTAATTATGGGTTAATAATTGGAAAGAAATTGATACTTAAATTTTGGAAAAATACAACCATACCAACTGTTAAAATGTGGATTAGGAATATGATGGACAAAGCACTCCTTAAAGAAATGAGACTCCGACTAATAGATAAATATGACCAATTCTTAAGGAGTTGGTCTCCTTTCATCGACTTTTTGGAATCATGTGATGCAGCGGTATCGTAAAGATTGCTGATTTCAGTTCATGCGCGGATAGATCTACATCTCCGAATATAGATTTGAAAATTTCTCTTTTAAGGGGCCTTCTCTCCTATTTCTACTTTCCACTTTTTCTTTTTTTTATATACACACTTCACGTTTTTCTATTCTCTACCATCTATTTTTCCTCTTTTTCCCCTTTCTATTGTTTTCTTTTTCTTGTCTTACTTCCCTTCTCAAAACATAAAAGTAGAGGTTGTACATAGAATGGATCACGGTATGACATAGTTGGCACCTAAAATTAGGTTCCACTGTACTGTTTTGTACTGTATTAACTTCTAATAAAATAAACAAAACGTAAAAAAAAACAAAAAAACATCGCAGAACATATATGCTATTTAGCCCTTGTTCAAAATAATCAAATCGACCATGCACTCGAGCAATCTTATTTTAAGCTCACATCTTTCACCTTCATTACAGCAACACAACAAACTAATATTAATATTTTCTTTGGAGAGAGAGAGAAACAGAACTGCCGATGTTGAAATCTTGCGTAGAACATAAAGTGCTGGAGGAATTAAAAGGTCAGGCCTTTGGAGGACATGGATAGGCAGCATTTCGGGTTGGGACCCTTCATCATTTCACCTTACGTCCTGCCATTATCCACCACCTTTTCCGAAGAAGGAAGAGCTAATTTAATTTTTTCATGGGAATACCACCGCAAATCACAGCATGGTTTGGGAACAGCTCCTTCCAAGACCACAAGAAATTGCAGAAGATGGTGGACCTTCCCAAAAACCAACTTCCCTTTCCTTGACTCCATTCACACTTCACACTGCCTAGGCAAGGCCACCAGCATAATCAAGGACGAGTCTCACCCCGGTCACTCCCTCTTCACTCCTCTCCCATCAGGCAAGAGGTCCAGAAGTGTGAAAACGCACAGCTCCAGATTCAGGGGCAGTTTCTCCCCAGCTATTAACAGGCAACTGAACCGTTTTATCAACAACTAGAGAGCAGTCCTGAACTACTAACTACCTCATTGGAGACCCTCAGACTATCTTTAATCAGATAAAGTAATTTAAAGTTCATTATACCTGAGTACACCTCACAATAATACATTTATTTAGTATTTTTATCTTGCACTTTATCTTGCACTAAACATTATTCCCTTTATCATGTATCTGTACACAGTGGATGGATTGATTGTAATCATGTAATGTCTTTCCGATGACTGGTTAGCATGCAACAAAAGTTTTTCACTGTACCTCAGTACATGTGACAATATACTAAAACTAAAATAAACTAAACAATGATAACTTGAATTGATCATTAATTAATTAATTTTCGACCGCTCCTGAATTTAAAAACCTTCTTTCAAATCCGCCTTATGGATTTTCCCATGGATATGATAAAGGCTATCAATTTAAGTTGTCCATTTTAGTCCTTTTCCACACTACAAATGTTACTGAAAACATTGGTTTTGACAGGAAATTCAGACGTGAGTACATATGACCAAAGCTAACTACTTCATGAGACTCAGTGTCTGATTGATTAAGACAGATTTTCCTGGATTAGCCTACTCAACCTCCTTCTCCTGCCCTTGGCCTGTAACCTTTGATACCCCCCTACCGATCAAGTATGCAAATCATCTATACTAGTTTCAGAATTCCCCATCCAGGGGAACAAAAAGACTGAGCATCCACCATATCTCTACAACCCTTGATTTTATTATATACATCAAAGGTCACACCTCAGCCTTCTTTGCTCCCCAAAAAAAGGGTCAAATTATTAAATTTAGATCAATGATGCATGTGGGTGAAAAGTGTAATCATGCATGTTTTCCCGTAATACTGCACTTTGCAAATTTTTCTTGCTGATTCTAACTCATCAACCTTAGTCAAGAGAGATCTGACATGAAAATACAGCATAAAGGGCATGAATACAGCAGCTGTGGCCCCACTGGGGGCTGCTTACACGTTTGTGTGTCAGCCGAAGTGTCGGAGCATTGACAACTCCATTGACGTGCACCTTCCTGAACCTACAGTGTTTGAAGCTATCCTTTGACATAATGTCGAGGATAAATATATTATAGCCACAAAAAGGGAATACCTGTACAGCATTTCGGAGAAATTTAGTCACACGGGGAATGCAAGACAATGGGATGACTACAATTATGAACAAAGAAATAGATCTCAACGAGCACCTTGCAGGAGGTAAGTGAAGCAAAGAGATGGAGAAATACCCTGGGGCAGTGGGGCAGATAACCCATATTGTCCAGAGTGGAAGCCCGATTTTTCTGCTCACATTTACTTTGCCTTAGAGGCAAGCACAGAAATACAAGATTCAGCAGAGGTTCCATTTGAGCTTTTTGATTATATTAAACGATGCACAACAAAACAAAGGCAGGTGCTATTGCAATGTTTAAGAAACATTTAGACAGGTACATGGATAGGATAGGTTTAGAGGGATATGGGCCACATGCAGGCAGGTGGGGCTAATGTAGATGGAGCACGTTGGTCGGTGTGGGGAAGTTGGGCTGTAGGGACTGTTTCCACGCTGCATGACTATGACTCTATTTGGTGTGAGCTAAATACATTATGCAATCATCATTTGACATAAACTCTTCAATAATGGAGGAAAGTTTTTGCAAAAAAAATGTCTTGGCAAAAATAATTTACCAAGAAACGGTTCTTTTATCTCTTAGCTGACCTGAGTAGTCAGTCCTTCAAGATTGATGAAACCGGAGGGACTTTAATGATTATAATAATAACACAGGGACAAGTTGCCCTTCCATAAGATGTCAGTAACATTTTCTAAAAATGAATGATTCAAGAAAAACAGCATAAGTATTTGCATAAGTGTCCATGTTATTTACGAGATATTAATCGTGTATTAGTAGAAGAAATTTGTTCTTTGCGATTGAAGATTTGGATCCATTCCAAGGACTTTACGAGTGAAGATTCAAATCCAAGGACATTAGCAAATAACTTACATTGGCCGGAGACCAAATTAAAATTTCTGGGCTTTTAGTTTAGTTTAGTTTAGAGACACTGCATGGAAACAGACCCTTCAGCCCATCAAGTCAGTGCTGACCAATGATCACAATGATCACCCATACACTAGACGTATGTTATCCCACGATCGCATCCTACACACTAGGGACAATTTACAAAACTCAAACAACCTACAAAGCTGCACATCTTTAGAATGTGTGGAGGAAACCGGAGCACCCATATAAAAAAAACACAGTCGCAGGGAGAATGTACGAACTCTGAACAGACAGCACCCAGAATCAAGATCAAACCTGGGTCTCTGGCACTATGAGGCAGCAGCTACTGCACTACTGCACTACTGTGCCACCCTAAAGTACATTCTATTGGCACAGCTTTGCCTGCCAGATGGACTTGAAGAATCCCATGGAAGAGGGAGACATCACTGCCAATTTTTATTCTATGATGAGAATGATTAAATTTGATTACCTGGTCACCTTTTTTATTGCTATTTTGGAAACTAGCTGATTTATTTCTCACGTACAACAGTGTCTGAAAAGGACAACATAATTGCAATTGTTTTTTTCCTGTGAAAAAGTGTTTTATCTGAATTAATATATGCTACTGCTATAGTTACTAAGCCAGAGTTGATGGACTATTATCGAGATCCAAAGTACTTGGATAATAATAATCTATCTTCAGTTTTTTTTTATCCCGTATCATGAAGACATTTTAATTAGAATGTTTCTTTGTCTTCAAGGGTCCAGTAGAAAATCAGAATGGACTGGTGTTTGGGATGGATTTCAATTGTGTTCATCAGTTAAAGGTCACATCCCATTCTCTGCCTGTTAAACAAAGCTTGCAATCATCGTGAACTTAATTTACATTTTCCAACAACAACAGGTTTGGACATTCACTGCATATGAATGACCAGGAACTTCAGAGTTTAGTGATAAAAGAATGATGGTGTAATTCTGTATAACTGTATATGGCATGATTTTAAGTGAAAATGCATGGAATAATAATGTCTCTAGTTTAAAATTAATCTCCACCTTATGGTTGCTGCATTGCGGCAGGCAAGCTGTGACATTAACACTGGATCAACAATGGAACCATGTAGAAACAAAGAACTGCAGATGCTGGTTTATACCAAAGACAGGCATAAAGTGCTGGAATAACTTAGTGGGTCAGGCAGCATCTCTGGAGATGCAGGATGGGTGACTTTCGGAGTCTGAAGAAGGGTCTCGACCCGAAATATCACCTATCCTTTTTCTCCAAAGATTCTGCCTGAGCCACAGAATGTACCTTTTTGTGTTTTGTGTTTTGTGTCAATAGACAATAGACAATTTGGCCCTTCGAGCCAGCACCGCCATTCGATGTGATCATGGCTGATCATCCCCAATCAGTACCCCATTCCTGCCTTCTCCCCATATCCCCTGACTCCGCTATCTTTAAGAGCCCTATCTAGCTCTCTCTTGAAAGCATCCAGAGATAGCATCCAGAGATAACAATAGAACCATTCTCCATGAAGATCAGTGTCGATAAAGGCTGTAACACTTCTCGGCCTTGCTTGACGCACTGTTGCATCTGATCTCCAACAGGTATCGTGCAGTAGTGGTAATTCTTGGAATTAATTGGAGGCTGTTCAAATGCAGTAATTGCACTCCATGGCCAAGGTAACCAAGCCTGGGTAGATGAGCTGTAGTAAGCAAATGATAATTGTGTTCACTCAAGTTCAGAGGCCGAGGGCCGAGCCATCCTCGATGCCTTCAACAAAGCATACGAGAGGATGGGTCTTTCACTCAGCATTCACAATGCAAACAATCACGAGCGATCGATGGTCAGCTCTGTAAGCTGAAGGGCCTGTTTCATGCTGTATCTCTAAACTAAACCTTTGCTGCATCAAACATAGACACAAAATACTGGAGTAACAGTGGGTCAGGCAGCAACTCTGAAAAAAAGGAATAGTGACGTTTCAGGTCGAGACCCTTTTTCAGATTGCGAGTCTGGGGAAAGGGAAATTGGAGGTATGAAAAGTTACAAAGAACAAATAAATGAAAGGTATGAAAATTGTTATCTGACAATAAAGGTACAAGCGAAACCCTTGCTACAGTTTGGAATCCATCTCTCAGCAGAGAGAGAGAACATTGTTGAGGTTTACAACCACTTCGATTGAAATGTGTTGGAAAATCAAAACCTCAGACCTATCAAACTATGACCAACTGGGCAGTAGAGAGCGCGGCACTACTCCATGTTTTGACACCAGCACCACCCACAATGGGCACCTTAAGGCGCTGAAATGATACAAAAGTCGTTACAGACTTCATAAAGAAATGTGTGGAGGACTGCATCCCTACAAAAACCTTCCGAGTGTTTCCCAATCAGAAACCTTGGATGAACTTTGAGATCCGCACTCTCCTGAAGTCCAGACACAGGGCATTCGCCTCCAATGATAAAGTGGCATACATGAAGACCAGATACGACCTTGGTAAGGCCATCAAAAAGGCCAAAAGGGACTTCTGCTCCAAACTGGAGGATGAGACAGATGTTCGGCAGCTGTGGCGGGGCCTGAATGCAATCACCTCCTACAAGGCAAAACCAGGAGGCAGCTCAAATGTCGGTGTAACATCACTCCCTGACGAGCTCAATGCGTTTTACGCACGCTTTGACAGGGAGAATACTGATGTGCCTTCCTGATCCCCCATTCGCTGTGATGGCATTTCAGTCTCAGTCACAGAGGCTGATGTCAGGAAATCCTTCAGAGGGGTGAACCCCCGAAAAGCACCTGGTCCTTTCAGGTGATGGTATACCCGGTCGTGTTCTAAAAACCTGTGCGGACCAACTGGCGGGAGTTTTTACGGACATTTTCAACCTCTCACTTCTGAGGTCTGAGGTCCCCACCTGCTTTAAAAGGGCATCAATTATACCGGTGCCCAAGAAGAGTAAGGTGACGTGCCTCAATGACTATCGACCAGTGGCACTAACGCCGGTGGTGATGAAGTGCTTTGAGAGGTTGATCATGGAGCAAATCAACTCCTACCTCGACAAAAACCTGGACCCACTGCAGTTCGTTTACCACCACAACAGATCAACGGTGAATGCGATCTCGCTGGCCCTCCACTCCGCACTGGACCACTTGGACAACAAAAACTCATATGTCAGGCTGTTATTCATTTATTACAGCTCGGCATTTAACACATCATCCCCTCCAAACTGGTTACCAAACTCGCAGAACTGGGTCTCTGCGCATCCCTCTGCAACTGGATCCTCGACTTCCTCATCCACAGACCACAGTCTGTTCTTATTGGTGGAAATGTGTCAGCCTCGATAACAATCAGCACGGGAGCACCTCAAGGCTGCGTGCTCAGCCCCCTGCTGTACTCACTGTATACCCATGACTGCGTAGCGAACCACAGTGCGAACTCCATCATCACTGACGACACCACTATTGTGGGGCGTATCACTGATGGGGATGATTCAGAATACAGAAGAGAGATCGAGCAACTGTCCATATGGTGCCAGCGCAATAACCTGGCTCTCAACACCAGCAAAACCAAGGAACTGATTGTGGACTTTGGAAGGAGTAGGAGGGGGACCCACAGCCCCATTTATATCAACGGGTCGATGGTTGAAAGGGTCAAGAACTTCAAATTCCTGGGCGTGCACAGCTCTCAAGATCTTTCCTGGTCCGAGAACACTAACGCAATTATCAAAAAAGCTCATCAGCGCTTCTACTTCCTGAGAAGATTACGGAGAGTCGGATTGTCAAGGAAGACTCTCTCTACCTTCTACAGGTGCACAGTCGAGAGCATACTGACCGGTTGCATCGTGGCTTGGTTCGGCAATTTGAGCGCCCTGGAGAGGAAAAGATTACAAAAAGTAGTAAACACTGCCCAGTCCATCATCGGCTCTGACCTTCCTTCCATCGAGGGGATTTATCGCAGTTGCTGCCTCAAAAAGGCTGGCAGTATCATCAAAGACCCACACCATCCTGGCCACACACTCATCTCCCTGCTACCTTCAGGTAGAAGGTACAGGAGCCTGAAGACTGCAACAACCAGGTTCAGGAATAGCTACTTCCCCACAGCCATCAGGCTATTAAACCTGGCTCGGACAAAACTCTGATTATTAATAACCACTTTCTGTTATTTGCACTTTACCAGTTTATTTATTCATGTGTGTATATATTTATATCATGGTATATGGACACATTTATCTGTTTTGTAGTAAATGCCTACTATTTTCTGTGTGCTTAAGCATAGCAAGAATTTAATTGTCCTATACAGGGACACATGACAATAAACTCACTTGAACTTGAACACTTGAAATGATGCCATCCTTGCCATATTTTCCAAATTTATAGACAGGTTTGCTTCTCCTTCCAATGTCCTCTCCCACACTTACATTCCCAATATTAAGGTCCGTGTTACACACTTTATCTACATTGGGCAGGTCATGTGCTCCCGATGACCGGCACTAGCTTTCCAGTTCTCAAAGCAGCCACGCCCATTTATGGAAGAGTCTGTAACTCACACTGGCTTCATAAAGCGACCTTAACCCATAAAGTCAGATTGAAAGCAAGCCATTGCTCATCCCATAAACCTGCTTATGAAGAAAGGCTGTGTAGGAAGGAACAGCAGATGCTGGTTTACAACCAAAGATAGACACAACATGCTGGAGTAACTCAGTGGGTCAAGCAGCATCTCTGGAGAAAAAGGATGGGTGAGGTTTCAGGTCGGAGCTGAAGTCTGAAGAAGGGTTTCATTTTTTCTCTCCAGGGATGCTGTCAGACCCGCTGAGTTATTCCAGCACTTTGTGTCTATGACAATAGGCTCACTGACAATTTAAAAAGAGTATCGGAACAAACTGATAAGAAAGATGCTACTTTTTTGTCACACTCCAAAACCAGTCTGAAGAAAGGTCTCGAACCAAAACCTCATCTATCCATGTTCTCCAGAGATGCTGCTTGACCTGCTGAGTTACTCCAGCACTTTGTGTCAGTCTGGTTGCTAGTTGTTGTTGGTCCAAATTGGCGCTGAGGTTTCAAGATTCCATATAGATTTCAACATTCACCTGCAGCATACAATACAAAAAGGGAGTTTCAGTATTAAATGCCACTTTTGTTTGCTCAAATGAATGCAACTCAACCATGCATCGAGAAAGAATGTCAAAGTCTGCAGGTTGTTACAGCATCGAACCACTGAGTGCCGCTGTGGAATAGCTGGCTGCCTTTTAATAAGTTTAAACATAAAAAAGGGGGGAAAAGGGGGGAATTGTAGGGATTTGTTTTTTTATTCTTACTCCCTGTGACTACAGTCTGCCACCGCAACTCCTAATGCTCCTGTCCCCCTTAGGAAACCTGAACAGAAACCTCTGGAGACTTTTTGCCCCACCCAAGGTTTCCGTGCGGTTCCCGGAGGTTGCAGGTGGTTGCTGGAGGTTACAGGTAGTGGAAGCAGGCAGGGAGACTGACAAAAACCTCCGGGAACCTCCGGGAACCGCACGGAAACCTTGGGTGGGGCGCAAAGGCTCCAGAGGTTTCTGTTCAGGTTTCCTAAGTGGGACAGGGGCTTTAAGCAAAGATAGACACAAAAATGTGGAGTAACTCAGCGGGACAGCAGCATCTCTAGAGAGAAGGAATGGGTGATGTTTCAGGTTGAGACCCTTCCTTTGCACTCCTAAAGCAGATGGCTTTGTAACCATGGGCTCAGGTCAAAGTTGAATCATGAAGCATTGGGACTTCACTTTGTAGGAGTCACTTGTGTGCACGCCCTTATCAGTTTCAACAGTGCACAGTGCCAGCTTCCAGTGTAGATCACAATTATCATCTCCCAATAATCAGTGGCACATAACTGTGCCACTGTGATTCATGTGCAGGCAGATGAGATTAGTTTAACTTGGCATCATGTTTGGACTATAGAACCCATTTCTGTGCTGTCCCATGTCCTTTGCCCTACGTGAAGAATGCTCCCGACACAAAATGTCGCCTATCCATTCCCTGCACAGATACTGTCTCACTCGCCGAGTTACTCCAGCACTTTGTGTTCGGCCACTAAGGACGAGTCTCACCCAAGCCACTCCCTCTTCCCCCTCATCCTTCAGGCAAAAGGTGTACACACTTCTAAGAGGACAGAGAATCTAGGGAGACAGTGGAATTGAAAGAACTTTGCATTAGGTGAGAAATAGTATTGGGTAGACTGATGGGACTGAAGGCTGATAAATCCCCAGGACCTGATGGTCTGCATCCCAACATACTCAAGGAGGTAGCTTTAGAAATTGTGGACGCATTGGTGATCATTTTCCAATGTTCTATAAATTCAGGATCAGTTCCTGTGAATTGGAGGGTAGAAAGGAGCGAGAGATAAAACCGGGAATTATAGACCAGTTAGCCTGACATCGGTGGTGGGGAAGATGCAGGATTCAATTATTAAAGACGCGCATTTGGATAGCAGTAAAAGGATTGGTACAGGTCAGCATGGATTTATGAAGAGGAAATCCTGCTTGACTAATCTTCTGGAATTTTTTGAGGATGTGACAAATAAAATGGATGAAGGAGAGCCAGTGGACGTAGTGTATGTGGACTTTCAGAAAGACTTTGATAAGGTCCCACACAGGAGGTTAGTGGGCAACAATAGAGCACATGGTATTGGGGGTAGGGTATTGACATGGATAGAGAATTGGTTGGCAGACAGGAAACAAAGAGTAGGAATAAACGGGTCCCTTTCAGAATGCAGGCAGTGGCGAGTGGAGTGCCGCAAGGCTCGGCGCTCGGGCCGAAACTATTTACAATATATATTAATGATTTAGATGATGGAATTAAAAGTAACACGAGCACATTTGCAGATGACACAAAGCTGGGTGGCAGTGTGAACTACGAAGAGGATGCTAGGAGGTTGCAGGGTGACTTGGACAGGTTGAGTGAGTGGGCAGATGCAGTATAATGTAGATAAATGTGAGGTTATCCACTTTGGTGGCAAGAACAAGGAGGCAGATTATTATCTCAATTATGTCAGATTAGGAAAAAGGGAAGTGCAACGAGACCTGGGTGTCCTTCTACAACAATCATGCAGGTACAGCAGGCAGTGAAGAAAGCTAATGGCATGTTGGCCTTCATAACAAGAGGATTTGAGTATAGGAGTAAAGAGTTCCTTCTGCAGTTGTACAGGGCCCTGGTGAGACCACATCTGGAGTATTGTGTGCAGTTTTGGTCACCTAATTTGAGGAAGGACATCCTTGCTCTTGAGGGAGTGCAGCGTAGGTTCACGAGGTTAATCCCCACCCGGGATGGCGGGACTGTCATATGAGGAATGATTGGAAAGACTGGGCTTGTATTCACTGGAATTTAGAAGGATGAGATGGGATCTTATAGAAACATATAAAATTATAAAAGGACTGATCAAGCTAGATGCAGGAAAAATGTTCCCAATGTTGGGGGAGTCCAGAACCAGGGGCCAAAGTCCAAGAATAAGGGGTAGGCCATTTAAAACTGAGATGAGAAAAAACTTTTTCACCCAGAGAGTTGTGAATTTGTGGAATTCTCTGCCACATAAGGCAGTGGGGGGCAATTCACTGGATGAGTTATGTAAATGAGTGATCAAACACACTTGTACTTTACACTAGACTTTAATGAGAACACAGGGTTAAACACATATCAGCAGGCACTGTCTCCAGTCTGCTACTGTACAGCGCAGAAGGAGAAGAAGGCGTTATTATAATTGGTAACTAAGGCGTGGTTAGTGGTATTGAGGTAGCTATATTATTGGTTGCATGCATAAACCATCTACATCCTTCCCCTTAGAAAACCAAGCATGGCACGGAACCATGGCAACAGAGTTAAACAAAATTAAACAAAATCGCCGTAACGAACAGGCGGCTTAACAACCCGACCCGAGCGCGTACGGACCATGCCTTCCCCCCCTTCACCGGAAAGAACAGAGGAATTAGCGGGAGCTGGAGACGGCGAGGCCGCAGGGGAGACCAAGAACGGTAGGGGGGACCGACATGCAGGAGGTGTTAAAACACCGTCGGCACAGGGCGACCCAGGCGGAGGAGATCGCAGCACGCGAGGGGTCTGGGGCATGCAGGGGTCAGCAACCGGGACGGTTTTTGGTGGCTGGAACAGCAGCAGTGGAGCGTATGGACCCTCAGGCGGCGGTCTCGGCTCGTTCACGGCAAGCAGATGCTGACGGCTTCTGCGATAAACAGTTCCTTCAAAGTCAACCAGGTAGGAGCGGGGAGACTCAGCCACGCCAACCACTGTTGCGAGACGGGAATAGCCGCTGGCAGTCTGCAGCCGAACGACCTGTCCTGGCAGCAAAGTCTTAAGAGGTTTGCACGACCTGTCGTGGGATCGCCGTTGGACGTCATGTCTTTCCTGTATGCGCCTCTGGACGGAGGCAGGCTCCAACACTTGAGGCAGCAGCTTGTGTTGAGCAATCGGGATCGGTGGCCTGGTTGTCCTGGACATCAGGCGCTGGGCAGGTGAACCCATGGTCGGGTCTCTGGAGATATTTCTGAGGTTCAGGAGGTCTAGGTAAAAATCGGAGTTCGTCAGGCGCGATTGCTCCATTAAAAGTTTTGCACTTCAGACCGCCCGCTCCGCAAGACCGTTGCTCTGTAGGTACTCCGGGCTACTGGTGAAATGGTGGAAGTTCCATTTGCTGGCGAATGCCTTGAACTCGTTGCTTGTGAACTGCCTGCCGTTATCGGTCTGCAAATGGACCGGGGAGCCGAAAGTAGAGAAATGTCTTCGCAGCTTGCGGATAACCACCTCGGACGTGAGGGAAGTAAGAAGGTCCACCTCGAACCAGTTCGAGTATGAGTCGGCCAGGACGAGATAATGCTTGCCACGCCATTCGAAGATGTCAGCAGCCAGCGAAGTCCAAGCCATGGCAGGCGCCGGTTGCTGTAAAAGTGGCTGACATTGCTGGTGGGGCACAAGGTTGTTGCAGGTAGAGCAGGACGAGATGCGGTCTCGGATGTACTTGGCCATGCCAGGCCTGTAGAATTGGCACTGAGCGTGGGCAATCGTCGCATCAGCTCCAGGGTGCCCACTGTGGGCCACGTTGAAATACTGGTCATACAGGGAGGAAGGGACCACGACTTTGTAGCCCTTAACTATGATGCCGTCCTGGATCACCAGCTCGTCGCGGACCAGGAAGAAGGGTTAAGCCTCAGCCGGTGCACTGGCGCGCTTGCTTGGCCAGCCACGTTTGATCACGGAAGAAAGTCGCTGCAGAGCGGGATCAACAGCGGTGTGCTCCGCCAGGCACTGGAGCTGCTTAGTGGGGACAAAGTTAACGCCGAGCACAAGTAGATCCTCTTGTTCGTAGGGGTGGCGGTCGCAGGAAGCCCGTGGGGCACGAGAGAGAGTGTCGGCAACGTGCATCTCCGTGCCCTTCTTGTAGACCAGTTTAAAGTCAAAGCGCTGTAGCTGCAACATCATCCGCTGCAGCCTGGCAGGAGCAACATGGATCGGCTTGTTTAAAATGGTCACCAGCAGCTGGTGGTCAGACTCGACCGTAAAACGGCTGCCAAAAAGGAAGTCCTTAAATTTAGAGCAGGCGAACACAACCGCGAGCAGCTCTTTCTCGATCTGAGCATACCGTTGTTCGGTGTCGGTCATGTAGCGGGAGGCGTACGAGACAGGATACAGTGATCCATCATCAGAGGACTGTAGGCAGGCCGCACCGAGCCCGGTCCTGGAGGCGTCGCAGGTGACAGTGATCGGGCGCCGTAGGTCGAAAAACCTTAGTGTCGGGGTGCTGATCAACTTGGACTTCAGACAGTCGAACGCCTGCTGGTGTTGCTGGAACCAGGACCAAACGGTGTCCTTTCTGGTCAGTTGCCGCAGGGACGAGCTCAGCTCGCTGAGATTGGGTATAAACTTCCCTAGGTAGTTCACCATACCCAGGAACCGTTGCAGACCGAGCACGTCGGTGGGGGCCGGTATCTCGGTGATTGCGGCAGCCTTCAATGGGTCGTGCTTTAGTCCTTCCTAAGTGAAGACATGCCTGACGTACGTGACTTCCGAGACCCGGAACCTGCACTTTTTATAGTTCAGCTTCAGGTTGATTTGCCGAGCCCGATCCAGGACGTGGCGGAGGTTCATGTCGTGCTCAGCAACGTCCTTTCCGTAAACCAGGATGTCATCCACGATGATAGCGAACAACTGTTCCATCGCCCTCTGGAACACCTCGCTCGCAGAATTGATGCCGAATGGCATCCGCCGAAACTTAAATCTGCCAAACGGTGTCGAGAACGTCGTCAGGTCGGAGGAGCCCTTGTCCAGTGGTATTTGCCAAAAGGAACTCTTCACGTCGAGGACTGAGAAGACAGTGGCCTGTCTGACTTGGCTGCAACGTCCTCCACGGTCCTCATGGGGTAGAGGGGGCGCCTGATTGCGAGGTTTAAATCCTTCGGGTTGATGCACACCCGTATTTTGTTTCTGTCCTTTTTCAGGGTGGCAACCATGGTGGAGACCCACTCGGTGGGCTCGCTGACCGCCTCCAGCACTCCCATGGCGACCATGTCGTTCAACATCGACTCAACTTTGTCTTTCATGGCGTGGGACACTCTATGCGGTGCGCGGACCATGGCCGCCACCTTCGGGTCAATGGCAATTCTGTAGGTGATGGGCAGCTTGCCCAGCTCATCGTTAAACAGGTCAGGGTATTCCGATATCGGATCCAGCAAAATCAGCACTTTGTGGACCGTTCGGTCGAATGACACCAGTCCCAGGTCCTGGCATGCCTGGTTGCCCAACAGAGTCACACAGTCAGAGTTCAGGACATAAAACGTAAGGGGCCGCGATGTTTTTTTCAGCACGCAATTGAAGGTGGCCTTTCCCATCGGTCTCAGCACCTCGCCCCCGTAAGCGTGCAGAGTGGAGCGGTCTGCAGTTAGGAGCTCATTATTTCTAATCTTCTTGAACAGGCTTGTTGACATTACGTTGACCTTGGCACCCGTGTCGAGCTTAGCATGGAAACTGCAATTGTTGACAGTAACCAGGACAGTCGGATCGGGTAGTCGGCCAGGTGCGTGGAGGAGTGAGAACACACTCGCCTCCCCTTGAGAATTAATTGGATCAGAATCGTGGGCCGTGTCTAGCGAGGACTGGGAACCATACTGGTTATCAATTTGCATCAGCATGTTTAAGTTAGGTCTAGAAGCCTGTGGAACTTTCCCACGTGAGCGGCAAGCTGCAGAGAAATGATTTAACTTCTTACAAAAGTTGCAGGATTTGCCGTAAGCTGGGCACGGCGACTGCTTTTGATGCATGTAGTTGCAATTGGGGCACTTAGTGGGGGGCACCCCGCCGGGACCGTAGCTGGCCCGTGGCACAAATTTTGCATTATCCATCCGAGGACGCGGTCTGTTAAAACCCGGTCAGATTGATCGATTTCGTGTCCGACCCCCGCTGACCGACCTGCGGGTCAACGACCTCAGCCATTCTGCAGGCGCGCATGGCTTCGCTCAAAGTCAGATCTGGTTTCCTGAGGAGCTCCGATCTTAACCTCTGATCGAGCATCCCCGTCACTAAAATGTCCCTGGTAAGCTGGTCTGTCATTGCACTGAAACGGCACCGTTGGGCTAGGTATCGCAGGTCAGCAATGAAACATTCAACAGGTTCCTCCGGCAGCTGCTTTCTGGTGAAAAAACACGCCCTCTCTAAAATACGGTTCGAGGGCAGGTCGCAAATCTCCCTGAACTTGCGCAGCAGGCACACCAGGTCGTCAGCAGTCTCTAGAGGTATCTGTACCTGATCATCGGGACCCAAGACCGGCGGGTCGTAGGTGAAGGTTCTTGCTCTCCTCATGGCATCGGGGCCGGCAAAGTTGAGAAGTAGAGAGGCTTTGACCGCATCGGGCTCGTTCCGATGTGCGATGTTGATGTAGTGGCTGAAGTCCAACACGAAGGTAGCCCAGCGCTCTGCGATGTCAGAATCAAAGATGAGGGGCGCGGGCTTTCGACACGAGGATGCCATGGTCAGTGAAAGCAAAACTCAGAGAAAGAAATAAAACTCAGAAAAAGAAATAAAACCCGGGAAACAGGAGACGCGAGTCTTTTCCGACTGACACCATGTAAATGAGTGATCAAACACACTTGTACTTTACACTAGTCTTTAATGAGAACACAGGGTTAAACACACATCAGCAGTCACTGTCTCCAGTCTGCTACTGTACTGCGCAGAAGGAGAAGAAGGCGTTATTATAATTGGTAACTAAGGCGTGGTTAGTGGTATTGAGGTAGCTATATTATTGGTTGCATGCATAAACCATCTACAAGTTAGATAGAGCTTTTGGGGCTAGCGGAATCAAAGGGTATGGGGAGAAGGCAGGCACGGGTTGCTGATTGTGGATGATCAGCCATGATCACAATGAATGGTGGTGCTGGCTCAAAGGACCAAATGGCCTCCTCCCGCACCTATTTTCTATGTTTCTATGAGAAAACACACACCTCCAGATTCTGGGACAGTTTCTTCCCAGCTGTTATCAGGCAACTGAACCATCCTATCACCAACTGGAGCGCAGTCCTGAGCTACTATCTACCTCATTGGAGACCTTTGGACTATCTTTGAGTCTACTCCACCATTTAATAACGGCTGATCCATCATTCCCTCTCAACCTAATCTCCTCATAACCCTTGACAACCTTACTAATCAAGAATCTGTCAATCTCCACCTTAAAACTACCGAATGACGGCCTCCACAGCCGCCTGTGGCAATAAATTACATAGATTCAACACCCTCTGACTAAAGGAATTCCTCCTCAATTTCCTACCTACATCTTACAGCTACATTTTAACCTTTTACAAATGAAACACAGATCATTCTGCATCTCAGAGCCCTGCATTCATGTCAATTTGGATAATGGGCAATTTCATTCCCCCTCCCTCTTCACATTATATTCCATTTTCCTGCCCTTGATCGCTTCAATCAACCTACGTAGATTCTTATGTAAGCAGCCTCTTACTATCCTCCACACTATTTACTTTCATGCTATCAATTATTTTGGCAACCATGCCAAATTATAAATTATGAAAAAGCTGATGCTTCATCTGCATTCCCCGTGGCAACCACTTATCAACTAGAAAAGGACCCATGCAAATATGTTACCTCAAATATCATTCATTTTTATTTTCTGTAATAAACTTTGATGTGCTACCATTTGCAAAGATTTCCAATAAATTGGTCAAATATGAATTTCTTTTCACAAAACAATGTTTATTTTGTCTGATAAATACAGTTTTTTCCCCCCTTGAGCTCTATCTCATCATTAATATAGGTCCCAACATTTTCATGATGATTTTAAGCAAACCGGCTTTCATCTCCTGCATCCTTCCCTTGTCTCTAGAAAAGTACGTTTAATTCCTTTATTCACGATCTAATCGTACCTCTCACAAGTCTAGGGAACTTTGTTAAATTACAATCAATACATCAGCCATCTGGCCAGCCATTCCTTTTAAGATGCCAGGATAAAGTCCACCAGTGCCCAGAGACTTGTCAACAACATATTGCCTCACAGCATCAGAGACCCTGGTTCAAACCTGACCTCGGATGCTGTTTGTGTGGAGTTTGCACGTTCTCACTGTGACCGCGGGGTTTCTTCCTGGTCACAGAACACAGAAACAGGCCCTTATGCCCAACATGCCCATACCGACCAAGTGCCCCATCTATGCTAGTGCCCCAACTACCTGTGTATGTACCTGTTCAAGCAGCGTTTAATTGTTGTTATACAACCCAACAGTCTGTCTCATCCTTTTCTTTTGTTGTTGTTTTTAGTCTGTTGTTAAATGCATATTTTAGCGGACCTCTAGTTTTGTGTTATGTGGGGGGGGCGGGGGAAACTTTTTTATCTCTTTCCTCGACGGAGATGCGACTTTTCCGTATCGTATCTTCGTCGACCTTGGCCCAACATCGTGGAGCTGGCGGGCCCTTTGCAGCGGATTGACTTCAGGAGCTCCAACCGCGTGAGCCTGCGGACTTAACATTGTGGAGCTCGCGGTCCCTTGGTTAGGGATCAACTTTGGGAGCTCCAACCGCAGGAGCTTCGACCACACCGATTGCGGAAGCTTCGATCGCCCCGACGCGGGAGCTTCGATCGCCGGCTGTGGGAGTTTCGATCGGCCCAACTGCAGATGGTTCGACTGCCCCGACCGCGGGAGAAAAGGAAGAAGATAATACGTGACTGGCTTCCATCACAGTATACGTGACTGGCTTCCATCACAGTGCGCTGGGAGTGGTTGTTTATGTTAATTGTTATCTAGTTGTGTGTCTTGTTGCTTTATTCGGTATGACTGTATGGCAAATCAAATTCTTTGTAATTTTTATATACTTGGCTAATAAATTAATTACAGTACAATTACAATACAATACAATAATAACTACCTTTTTCTGGCAGCTCATTTCATATTGGGAAGATTCAAACAAGGGGACATGACTTGAGAATTAAGGGACAGAAGTTTAGGGGGAACATGAGGGGGAACTTCTTTACTCAGAGAGTGGTGGCTGTGTGGAATGAGCTTCCAGTGAAGGTGGTGGAGGCAGGTTCGTTTTCATCATTTAAAAATAAATTGGATAGTTATATGGACGGGAAAGGAATGGAGGGTTATGGTCTGAGCGCAGGTAAATGGGACTAGGGGAGAATACGTGTTCGGCACGGACTACAAGGGTCGAGATGGCCTGTTTCCGTGCTGTAATTGTTATATGGTTATATGGTTAGATGGTTATATACACACTACCCTCTGTATGAATTCAAAGGGTGTTGAGTATATCAGTCGCAGCACATCTTTGGGTGCTCCAGTTTCCCCCACATCCAAAGATGTGCAGGTTTGTACATTAATTGGCCTCTGTAAATTGCTCCCTGTGTGTAGGGAGTGGGTGGGAAAGTGGGGCAGCACATGAAACTAGTGTTTAATGGGTGATCGATGGTTGGTGTGGAATCAGCGGCCCGAAGGCCCCATTTCCATGCTCTAAAGTAAACGGCTTCAATGATTTACTCACTTCCTAAAGGCAAGTCGTGAGTCATAACACTGACCAGTCAAGATAATGACAACAATGACCAGGAATCAAAGGTGTTCTGAAAAAGTGTAGACTTTTATATGTACTTCCATCCAAGTCCAGATACTGCCAGTCCAGGAGCATCCAATCATCAGATAATTCTGCATTGCGAGGGGCAACTTTGGAATGTTACCCTGGTTCCGACCTATCTTTTGCTGATGGTACAACACAAGTAAAAGTTTAAACAAGTAGGAAGGTAATGGGCGGATGTTGACAAACCCTACATTGTTAATGTTCTGTGTTTGAGGTTTGTGGAGATTACAACTACATCCAGGAGGACACAAAGTGCTGGAGTAACTCAGCAGGTCAGGCAGCATTCTTGGAGAACATGGAAAGGTGATGTTTTTGGTCGGGACCCTTCTTCTTCCTGGGACGTCATGACGTCATCGCATCCAGGCCTTTTCCCATGGTTAGGGATCCTCACCTCCCAGTGACGACCCCTTCTCCTGTCGCTAAGTTTCCTCAAGACTACAACTATGTTGCCCAGGTCAGAGGGTGCCAGGGAGGTCCTTGTAAAGGCATGAGTGCAGTCTAGGACAGTCTGCACCAAGAGCAAGGCTGTAATACAGGTAAATACTATGCCTGCCCTTCCCGGTGGGAAGGAATAGTGAATGAAGTCACCTCTCTGAGTGTGGAGCACAAATGCTATTGTTGCAGCATGAACAGCAATCTGTAGGATACGGTGGAGATAAGTGGCAGCTTGGACTATTCAGTGGGAGAGTGACTTTGACCTTCACAGTCATAGCACTCAAGGTAAGTACTATATTTACGAGCGCACTGGTCTTCAAACAAAGCCTGCACTGTTTGAAGGCCTTTAAGCACAACTTCGAGAGAAATGGGGGGGGAAAACCCAATTACTCTGCACATATTTTCATTTTCAATCATAGAAACATAGACATAGAAACATAGAAAGTAGGTGCGAGAGTAGACCACCAGGTCCGTCGAGCCCGCACCGCCATTCGCTCATGGCTGAACACTAAACAGACACACTTACCCACAAACAGTAGACACAAGACACAGAACACAAGACACTACCCTCCCCTTTATACCGCTATCACCCCTCTCCACCCCAAGAACCTCGTGATCTCCTGGGGGAGGCAAAAAACCGGATAAAAACCCAGGTCCAATTCGGGAAAAAAATCCGGGAAATTCCTCTCCGACCCCAATCCAGGCGATCGACACTTGTCCAGGAGATCACTCAGGTCTTACTATACTAACCATACCTAGGTCCATATCCCTGCCCTCTCCCCGTAGCCCCTTATCCCCTTGGCAGCTAAAAAACCATCTATTTTAGACTTAAATATATTTAACGCTTCTGCTTCCACTGCTCCCTGGGGCAGTGAATTCCATAAATTAACCACCCTCTGGGTGAAGAAGTTCTTCCTCATCTCAGTTTTAAAAGAGCCCCCCCTTATTCTGCAACTATGTCCCCTAGTTCTAGTCTCCCCGATCATTGGGAACATCCTCGGTGCATCCACCCTATCAAGGCCCCTCACGATCTTATATGTTTCAATGAGATCGCCTCTCATTCTTCTAAACTCCAAAGAGTAGAGTTCCAGCCTACTTAACCTTTCCTCATATGTCAATCCCCTCATTGCAGGAATTAATCTTGTAAACCTTCGCTGCACTGCCTCCAGGGCTAGTACATCCTTTCTTAAGTATGGACCCCAGAACTGTACACAGTATTCCAAATGTGGTCTCACTAATACTGTGTACAGCTGCAGCAAGACCTCCGTGTTTTTATACTCAATCCCCCTAGCAATAAAGGCCAAAACTCCATTGGCCTTCCTGATTGCTTGCTGCACCTGCATACTAACTTTTAGTGATTCATGTACTAATACCCCTAGATCCCTTTGCGTTGCATTACAACGCAGCTCCTCCTCATTTAGAAAATAACTTGCCCTATCATTTTTTTTCCCAAAGTGAATGACTTCACATTTATTAGTATTAAATTTCATCTGCCAAGTTGTTGCCCACTCACCTAGCTTATCTATATCCTTTTGCAGACTCTTCCTATCCTCCTCATCCCCTACTTTTCCTCCCATTTTTGTATCGTCCGCAAATTTTGATATATTACACTTGGTTCCCTCCTCCAAATCATTTATATAAATTGTGAACAACTGGGGTCCCAGCACCGACCCTTGCGGAACCCCGCTAGTTACCGGTTGCCATCCCGAGTATGAACCATTTATCCCCACTCTCTGCTTCCTATTTGTTAGCCAATCCTCTACCCATGCTAATATATTACCCCCAATCCCATAATTTTTTATTTTTAGCAATAGTCTCTTATGTGGCACCTTGTCAAAAGCCTTTTGGAAGTCCAAGTATACCACATCCACCGGTTCCCCTTTATCCACCCGGGTTGTTACTTCCTCAAAGAATTCGAGCAGATTCGTTAAACAGGACTTCCCCTTCACAAAACCATGCTGGTTCTGTCCGATGAAGTCATGTTTATCCAAGTGCCCCGTTAGTGTTTCTTTAATAATTGTCTCTAACATTTTACCCACCACCGATGTTAGACTAACCGGTCTATAGTTACCCGCCTTCTGTTTACTTCCTTTTTTAAATATAGGTGTTACATTGGCCATTTTCCAATCCACTGGGACCGTTCCTGCCTCCAGGGAGTTTTGGAAAATTATCACCAATGCATCCACAATCCCCACCGCTATCTCCCTCAAGACCCTTGGATGTAATCCATCAGGCCCAGGGGATTTATCCTCCTTCAGTCTCATTAATTTCCCTAATACCACCTCCTTGGTGATCTTAATAGTATTTAGCTCCTCCATTCCTACCGCCCCCTGTTTATCCAGCGTTGGAATATTTTTTGTGTCTTCTATGGTGAAGACTGATACAAAATACTCGTTTAATGCCTTTGCCATTTCCATGTTCCCCACCAACAACTCTCCAGTCTCACCCTCCAATGGACCAACGTTCACCTTAGCCACCCTTTTTCTTTTTATATAGCTATAAAAACTCTTACTATTAGTTTTTATGTTGTTCGCTAAATTCCTTTCATAGTCTATTTTCCCCGTCTTAATTAATCTCTTAGTTATTTTTTCCTGACCTTTAAATGCTTCCCAATCCTCTACCCTCCCACTATCTCTGGCTACCTTATATGCCCTTGCCTTCAGCCGAATACTATCCTTTATAGTTTTACTGAGCCATGGCTGACTGTTCTTACCCTTACCCCTTTTTTTCTTCATAGGAATAAATTTTTCTTGAAGGTTATACAGTAGATCCTTAAACGTACACCACTGCTCATGTACCGTCTTATTCTTGAGTCTGCTATCCCAGTCAACTTTGATCAGCTCAGTCCTCATACCTTCATAATCCCCCTTATTTAGACTAAGCACCCTAGCCTGAGTTTCAACCTGCTCCCCTTCTATTTGAATATGGAATTCGACCATATTGTGGTCACTTGTTCCCAACGAGTCCCTAACTATGACATTTTTAATTAATCCTGCTTCATTACACAGGACCAGATCCAAGATTGCCTCCCCCCTTGTCGGTTCTGTGACATACTGTTCTAGGAACCCGTCTCTAATACATTCTATAAACTCTTCCTCTAGTCTACCCTGCCCAGTTTGGTTTGCCCAATTAATATGAAAATTGAAGTCCCCCATGATTACAGCAGTTCCCTTTTTACATGCGTCAACTATTTGCAGATTTATGTTCTGACTAACAGCGTCACAGCTATTTGGAGGTCTATAAATTACACCCACTAGTGTTTTTTTCCCCTTGTTATTCTCTATCTGTACCCAAGCTGTTTCACTATCCTGATCCTAATCAATCAATCAATCAACCTTTATTGTCATCTTGCAAGCAACAGTTGTACAGTGCAAAATGAAAAGACGTTTCCCAGGGAATAGCGGAGCATCGCACATGAAATTTAAAACATTTCACACATAATAACACTAAAAACAATCCAGTCCCTGATGGAACAGTATAAATAGTTAAAAGCAGGTAAAACAACAACGTTAAAATACAATAAACCAATCATAAAATGTCCGGGGCAGCTGATTTGAGTGGCCACTGCCAGTTATTAAAGTGTCCGTGCCAAGCCGCAGAATCAAGTGACTGTGAGTACAGAGTACAGAGTACAAACCGGAAACCCTGGATGAACAAAGAGGTTCAGGATCTACTAAGGGCACGCAACAATGCCTTTAAATCCAGGGACACTTCTGCTTACAGTGCGGCCAGGTCGAACCTGAACAGAGGCATAAAAAAGGCCAAAGTCATCCACAGGCAAAGGGTAGAAGACCACTTCAATACCGCGGACACCAGAAGCATGTGGCAGGGTGTCAGGGACATCACTGACTACAAGAGCAGCCCCGCCTGCCCCCACGGTGATATCACACTGGCCAACGAACTAAACACCTTCTTTGCCCGGTTCAATACTGGCAACACCACCAGGGGTGGAATAACCCCGGCCATAGCGGAGGGACAGGCCTTAACACTGAGCACTCAGGAGGTACAGTGCGCTCTGCGTAGGATCAATCCACGCAAGGCTGCAGGCCCGGATGGTGTACAGGGAAGAGTATTAAAGGACTGTGCTGGACAGCTGGCGGAGGTATTCACGAGAATCTTCAATCTATCTCTATCTCTGGCAACGGTCCCCAAGTGCCTGAAAACAGCCACCATAGCGCCGGTGCCGAAAAAGTCCAAAATCACCAACCTCAACGACTACCGGCCGGTTGCCCTGACTCCAATCCCCATGAAGTGCTTCGAAAGGCTGGTCCTCTCCCATATTAAATCCAGCATCCCTGCCTCACTGGACTCCCATCAATTTGCATACAGGGCAAATAGATCGACAGAGGATGCCATCTCTCTGGCCCTTCACACTGTCCTGACTCACCTGGACAGACAGGGCACGTATGTGAGGATGCTCTTCATTGACTATAGCTCTGCATTCAATACGGTCATCCCCACCAAGCTCACCGCCAAACTCCACCAGCTAGGCCTCAGCTCACCGATATGCGCTTGGATCCTGAACTTTCTCACGGAACGACCGCAGGCAGTGAGACTGGGCCCGCACCTGTCCTCCACCATCACCCTGAGCACCGGCACACCACAGGGTTGTGTACTAAGCCCCATGCTCTACTCCCTCTTCACTCACGACTGTGTCCCTGCATTCGACACCAACACCATCGTGAAGTTTGCAGACGACACAACAGTGATTGGGCTGATCACCAACGGTGATGAAACAAACTACAGAGCGGAGGTGCAGAACCTGGCAGACTGGTGCGCCAATAACAACTTGGCACTAAATACCTCCAAGACCAAGGATCTGATTATTGACTTCAGGAGGTCCCATTCTGGAGAATACGCCCCAATCTCCATTTACGGGGAAAGTGTGGAGAGAGTGTCCAGCTTTAAGTTTCTGGGCACTCACATTTCAGAAGACCTCACATGGTCCACAAACACCGCCGCGCTGGTCAAGAAGGCACAGCAACGACTGTTCTTCCTGAGGACATTAAAAAAGACTGGTCTGCCCCAACAGCTGCTGACAACGTTCTACCGCTGCACCACAGAGAGCATACTAACGTATGGCATCTCTGTGTGGTATCTCAGCTGCACGGAGGCGGAGAGGAGAGCTCTTCAGCGCGTCGTCAACAGAGCGCAGTGGATCAACGGGACAGAGCTACCAGCCTTGGAGGGCATCTACCACACGCGGTGCCTCAGGAAGGCCCTCAGCATCCATAAGGACTCATCACACCCCTGCCACGGTCTGTTTCAACTACTTCCCTCCGGCAGACGTTACAAGGCCTTCTACGCCCGAACCTCTAGACTCAGGAACAGTTTTATCCCAAGAGCTATAGCGGCTCTGAACCGGCCCTAATGAGTGCCCCCCCACCCACCCCCTTTGGACAGTCTCCCTCAGATGGTCACGTCAATCAATTCAGCTTGTTTATTTATGTATTGTATTTATTTACCTTTCTTGTACATCAGTGGAGCTGCACACTAAATCTCGTTGCACTGACGTGCAATGACAATAAAAGATATATTATTATTATTATTATATTATTTAGCAGCCTCACAGCCTGTGGTAGGAAGCTGTTTCGCAGTCTTGTAGTCCGGGCTTTGATGCTTCGATATCTCTTGCCTGATGGCAGGAGATCCAGGTGTATGTGGAGGGGGTGCAGTTTGTCCTTAGCAATTCTCTGAGCTTTTTTCAGACAGCGGCTCTGGAACAGTTCTTGTACCGAGGGTAGGGAGGCGCCAATGATCCTCTCTGCTCCCCTCACTACCCTCTGCAGAGCCTTCCTGTCCGAGCAGTTGCAGGTGGAGTACCACGTATTTATGCAGTACGTGAGTATAGACTCCACCGTACCCCTGTGGAAAGTCCTGAGGATGTTGGTGGGGAGTGAGGCCTGTTTTAGTTTCCTCAGGAAGTGCGGTCGCTGATGGGCCCGTTTGACGGTCCCAGTGGTGTTCCTGGACCAGGTGAGGCTGTCTGTAATTTGCACACCGAGGAACTTTATGCTCTCCACTCTCTCCACTGTGGTGCCACTGATGTTGAGGGGTGTATGCTTTGGCTGCGCCCTCCTGAAGTCGACAACCATCTCCTTCGTTTTGTCGACATTTAATTCTAGATTATTTTTGCCGCACCAGTCCACTAGTTGTTTTACTTCCTCCCTGTACATTGATTCGTCATCTCCGCTGATGAGTCCCACCACTGTTGTGTCATCCGCAAATTTTATGATCTTATTCTCCCTGAATCTGGCAGCACAGTCATGTGAGCATGAACAACAGCGGGCTGAGCACACAGCCTTGAGGGGAGCCGGTGCTCAGCGTGATCGAGCCTGAAGTGTTCTTGCCAACACGGACTGACTGCGGTCTCTCTGTCAGAAAGTCCAAGATCCAGTGACACAGCGTGTTTAATTTAGAGATACAGTGTTGAAACAGGCCCTTCAGCCCACTGAATCCACACCTACTAATGATCACATAGTTCTAGTTCTATGTTATCCCAGTTTTGCATCCTACACACTTGGGGCAATTTACAGAGACCAATTAACCTACAAGCCTGCACGTCCTTGTGACGTTAGAGGAAACTGGAGCACCCGGAGAAAACCAATGTGGCCACAGGGAGGACGTACAAACCTTGTACTGACAGCACCCATGGTCAGGATCGAACCCAGGTGTCTGGTGCTGTAAGGCAGCAACTATACCGCTGCGCCTTTACTACCAGGGAGGTGGAAAAAATACTCTTTTTGCTGCCACTCGTGTTCTACTGTGTCAAGGTATCAGCCTCTTTTCACAATCTACAGTAAGACACAGAACAGTCTACATAATTCCCTATGCCAATTCTTAGCTGCACAGCACCATTTTTGGAATGCTGCAAATAAATTTCTAGAAAATAGATACAAAATGCTGGAGTAACTCAGCGGGTCAGGCAGCATCTCTGGAGAAAGCAATAGGTGACGTCTCGGGTCAAGACCCTTCCTGAAAGTCTGAGGAAGGGTCTAGACCCGAAATATCACCCATTCCTTTTCTCCAGAGATGCTGCCTGACCCGCTGAGTTACTCCAGCATTTTGTGTTTATATCTTCGGCGTAAACCAGCGTCTGCAGTTCTTTACTATACAAGGAATTTCGAGAGCAAGGTCCAGAAATGGAAAGAGACATATGGAGGTAAATTAAATGGGAATCACAGTCTTTTCTTTCTTCCACTTGTTTTACGTTGATCTTGTTGAGTCTTAACAGCTGATGTTGTTTTATTAAAATAAAAATGCATGTTACATGCTGCCAAAGAGCAAATCAGAGCAGCAGTAACATCCTTGAATCCAAACTATAGTTAGTCTCATTAGCAGCCTGCAGTTTGGCCTCTATGTTGATGATCATTGGTCAGAATGGATACATCTTTAAATGAAGGAAGGTTTTAAAATTTAGGCCATACAAGTGATGAAAACTATTGTGTTTTGCAAATGCTGCCTCCTAGCCCTTTCTCCCATTAACATTCAAGGTTTTCCACCTTCCCAACTATTAAGCCACCACTTGTTTCAGCCTGCTATCATTATGTAATGAATGTCACTTTCAGTTCAAAGAAGTAAACTAAACAAATGGTGAATAAATATAGTATTGTCGTTATGTTTGTCTTAACCTTAGATTAATATAGAAACTTACAGTGAAATTAATATAAAAGAGTGGTACTGTTAAAAAAAAAAAGAATTGTATATAGGATACTCAAAGTAGAAAATTATGTTATTTCAAGATCTTTCTTGTGGCGGCACGGTGACGCAGCGGTAGAGTTGCTGCCGCGTTCGATCCCGACTACAGATGCTGTCTGTATGGAGTTTGTACATTCTCCCCGTGACTGCATAGGTTTTCTTCAAGATCTTCGGTTTCCTCCCATACTCCAAAGACGTACAGGTTTGTAGGTAAATTGGCTTGGTAAATGTAAAAATTGTCCCTAGTGTGTGGAGGATAGTGTTAATATATAGGGATCGTTGGTTGGCGCAGACCCGGTGGGCCGAAGGGCCTGTTTCCACACTGTGTCTCTAAATCAAACTAAATCTTTCTGATAAATCATTAACAATAAGACAACTATGCTAACTTTAGGTTTGTTCTGCAAATTCCATTTCTTTTACTATTGATAGATACATTCAAAGTGCCCCTGGTTTTGTTAGGTTTTTCCAATGGTTCCATACTGAACAGCCAGCATTTGTCAGCATAGTTACTGTGCAAATCCCCAAACTTATTAGCAGAGCGCTATCAGTAATTGCTTACTACTTGGCCAAACTGTACTTAAATAAGGCTGATTGAATCTCATTTATTACAACACATTTCTGACCTTTTACAAGAAAAAACACATAAGATCAATTGCGAATTTGATCACATAAAGCAGCGAGCCAGTCAAGTTAATGACAAATTAATATTGAATTCAAGCAATGTTACAATTGCTATGCAATTCAGATAATACGTTGAATACTTTTCTTAATTAATATGACCGAAATATATACAGTGGTCCAAATAGTGTTCTACCAATCCCCTATATCGTGGATAAATACATTGAATTTCCCTTCATGTAATTGGAGGCCTACCTTAATTCCACTACTGAGTATGAAGGAACTGCAGATGCTGGTTTAAACCAAAGATAGACACACAATGCTGGAGCAACTCAGCGGGACAGGCAGCATCTCAGGAGAGAAGGAATGGGTGACGTTTGGGCTCCAGACCCTTCTTCCGACTGTCGTCATGGGGGAGGGAGATAGATAAGGAAGTGTGAAGGTGTGAAAACAGGGCAGAGAGAATGGAGATCAAGGAGAAAGTAGAATAGATCATTGTTATCTGGGAGAAGGTCAAAACAAAGCAAACGGAGATAAAATGTAGTCAGAGACAGTAAGACTGGTCGGAGAACTGGGCAGGGGGAGGGATGGAGAGAGAGGGAAAGCAAGGGTTACTTGAAGTTAGAGAAGTCAATATTCATAGTGCTGGGGTGTAAGCTGCCCAAGCAAAATATGAGGGGCTGTTCCTTCAATTAGCACTGGGCCCTACTGTTGGGATTAACAACTCAAAGTTATTCATCTTTGTTTGTAAATCAGTAATGGCTGATATCATCATTCATCTTCTTAAATCTGACATGAGCTACACTATAGCCATTGGTCATTGGTAGCCACACAAATAAAACTGGCAAGTAACGGAGTTAAAACTGGCATGTAACAGAGTTAAAACTGGCATGTAACAAAGGTAATGCCACTGAGGTGATGGGGGATTTCAATATGCAGGTAGACTGGGAAAATCAGGTTGGTTCAGGACCCCAAGAAAGAGAGTTTGTAGAATGCCTCCGAGATGGATTCTTAGAGCAGCTTGTAATGGAGCCGACCAGAGAAAAGGCAATTCTGGATTTAGTGTTGTCCAATGAACCAGATATGATAAGAGAACTCGAAGTAAAGGAACCGCTTGGAGGTAGTGATCATAATATGATTAGTTTTAATCTGCAATTTGAGAAGGAGAACGTTAAATCGGAAGTGTCAGTGATGCAGTTGAACAAAGGGGACTATGAAGGCATGAGAGGGGAGCTGGCCAAGGTAGACTGGAAAGGGATCCTAGCCGGAATTATGGTGGAACAACAATGGCAGGAATTTATCGGCATAATCCGGAAGACGCAGGATCATTTCATTCCAAAAAGGAAGAAAGATTCTAAGGGGAGTAGGAGGCAACCGTGGCTGACAAGAGAAGTTAGGGATAGAATAAAACTAAAAGAAAAGATGTATAACACAGCAAAGAGTAGCCGGAAGCCAGAGGATTGGGAAACTTTCATAGGACAACAGAAGGAAACAAACGGGCAATACGGGCTGAAAAGATGAAGTACGAAGGGAAGCTGGCCAGGAATATAAAGAAGGACAGTAAAAGCCTCTTTAGATATGTTAAGGGAAAAAGAGTAGCAAAGTCAAATGTGGGTCCCTTGAAGGCAGACACGGGTGAAATTATTATGGGCAACAAGGAAATGGCAGAAGAGTTGAATAGGTACTTCGGATCTGTCTTCACTAAGGAAGACACAAACAATCTCCAAGATGTACTGGAGGACAGAGGATCTAAGAGGATAGAGGAACTGAAATAAATTTTCATTAGGCGAGAAATAGTTTTGGGTAGGTTAATGGGACTGAAGGATGATAAATCCCCTGGGCCTGATGGTCTGCATCCCATGGTCCTCAGGGAGGTGGCTCTAGAAATAGTGGACGCATTGGTGATCATTTTCCAATGTTCAATAGATTCAGGATCAGTTCCTGTGGATTGGAGGATAGCTAATGTTATCCCACTTTTCAAGAAAGGAGCGAGAGAGAAAACAGGGAATTAAAGACCAGTTAGCCTGACTTCGGTGGTGGGAAAGATGCTGGAGTCAATTATTAAAGAGGTAATAATGGGGCATTTGGATAGCAGTAAAAGGATTAGTCCAAGTCAACATGGATTTATGAAAGGGAAATCATGCTTGACTTGAATTTTTTGAGGATGTGACAAGTAAAATGGATGAAGGGGTTCCAGTGGATGTAGTGTATCTAGACTTTCAGAAAGCCTTTGATAAGGTCCCGCACGGGAGACTGGTGACTAAAATTAGAGCACATGGTATCGGGGGTAGGATGTTGACATGGATAGAAAATTGGTTGGCAGACCGGAAGCAAAGAGTAGGATTGAACGGGTCCTTTTCAGAATGGCAGGCAGTGGCGAGTGGAGTGCCGCAAGGCTCGGTGTTGGGGCCGCAACTGTCTACCATATATATTAATGATTTGGAAGAGGGAATTACGAGCAACACTAGCAAGTTTGCGGATGACACAAAGCTGGGTGGCAGTGTGAACTGTGAAGAGGATGTTAGGAGGTTGCAGGGTGTCCTGGACAGGTTGAGTGAGTGGGCAGATGCGTGGCAGATGCAGTATAATATAGATAAATGTGAGGTTATCCACTTTGGCGGCAAAAACAACTACTTTCAATTTGAATAAGGGTCTGGCCCTAAATGTCACCCATCCTTTTTCTCCAGAGATGCTGCCTGACCCATTGAGTTACTCCAGCACTTTGTGTCTATCTTCAGTATAAATCAGCATCTACAGTTCCTTTCCACACAAAACTGAACTATTAGTTTTGTTATTCTCTCCACAGTAGCTGACAGTCCCGTTGATCAATTAAGCATTGTTTTTAGGCTTCAGTTTTCATACTATTTTGCTTTCCAAATAATTAAATATATTTCATTGTAGGAAGAGGTTCATTGCTTTTTGTAAAGACATTTGGAGAGGTACATGGATAGGAGAGGATTAGAGGGACATGGGTCAAACACAGGCAGGTAGGACAAGTGTAGATGGAACATCTTGGTCGGCATGGGCAAGTTGGGCCGAATGGCCTGTTTCCGGGCTGTATGACTAAATATGAAAAAAAATGGGATTGATAGAGACATCAGTAACGATAATTATTTTGGAACAGTGGAAGACCAGTGCCTAATGATACATGACTGACACCAGCAACATTAACACATTATGATGTTAAGCAGACCACACTTTCTCAATTCCCCCAGCAAGTTTTGATGAATTTAAATCCTAATCCTTATGGGAGAAAACAAAACTCTATCTAATTGACAGTCACATTTCCGCAGGGATCTGTAAAATAGTTTGCTCTGGTCTTTTAACAGAATTCATTCCTTTTGATTTGTTTCAATTCACAAAATGTCTTTGATAGCCAGAAACGCTTGCTTCCAAAGAAATGATATAAAATATGCTGCTTTTATATGTAGACTAATAGAGCAGTGTCCAACGTAATTAAGACTGAACATTCTTGCCTATAAACTGAACTCTGTGGGTTTTATTCGAGTAAAACGGAGAACCGTTCCCCGATCATGAACATTCAATATCTATGGGGCCTCCGGCCAAGGTGTTTATTTCCCAGAGTTAAAAAAAATCCAGAGAAAAAAAATATTGGAGCGCTATCAGCGTTTCCACTATGACGGAAATTACCCGAAGTTCTGGTTCCGGCCCGCTGGAAGTTTTGCGGAAAAAAATTGCGACCACCTGCACCTGCGCAGTTGGGGGAGCCGGTGACGCAAAATGATGCTGTCTCTCCGCGTGTGTGCAGTGGGCCCGAGGGGGTTCAGATCTCCATTTGCACTCCACACAATCAACTCGATGCCTCGTGTCTACCAAAGATCCTAGGTGTCTACTCCAGGTAAGTAGTGGAATCTTGCGTTGCGGGAGTGCCCGTTTCTCCGGGCCGGGATGGGGGAGGCAGACTGCGGTGTCTGCGGCGCAGAGTCAGAGCCTCGCTGCGTGGGAGGGAGAGAGAGAGGGAGGGAGGGAGGGAGAGGGGGGATGTGAGAGGGGGAAAGGGGGGTTGAGACAGAGGGGGGAGAGAGAGGGAGGGGAGGGGGAGACAGAGAGGAGAGAGAGGGAAGGGGGGAGGGGAGGAGGGGGGAGAGAGAGATGGGGAGAGAGAGATGGAGGGAGAGGGAGGGGGAAGAAGGAGGGAGGAGAGGGAAAGGGAGATTATCTTTCGTGACATTGCAAAATTAAGGTAGGTTTTAGAGCAATTATATTTTCTCCTCCATATGAATAATATCAAACAATTGGAACTGCTTTATTTTCCTTGATAACAATACTGAAAAATATGTATTTCATAATTTGCGACTTTCATTTTGCATCATATTTTTAATGTGCACACACTAACACAGTCGAACAGTAACAGGCAATCAAATCAACACACAAATCATTTTCTAAAAAAAGGTTTTATTTACTGCAAAAACTTACATTATTTTATTTGCAGTGTTTGCATGCTCCTTTATAACATTTTACATAACATTTTACAGTACAACTTGATTATTAAAACAAGGACAGCTTCAATTCTTGATTTTAAATAATGTATACAATAATTATCCCAATCATCCCATTCCAACCACTCATTACTCTTGACACAACCAAAATTATTTCTGAAATATTGGTCTTAAATTTGGTGCAAAAATGCTCCAAAATAAGGCTCAGAATGTACCAGAGAACATCTAAAACCCTAGCTTCCAGGGCCCTTAAGTGGGCCCTGGACACCGGCCGCAAGGGTCTTTGAGCTTCACGCTTGTGATATGCATTGCTTGCACATATTTCACATAAAATTTTTGTAATCATTCCATGCCACCCCACTTTTTGAAAAGCTTCGTACGGGCCTGGTGTATAATATTTTTGGCACTGTCATAGGCCTTTCTTACATATGCTGTCACAATGCACTGTAGTCTCTAAACAACACTTCAGTAATATTCCTTGCCCTCCATTTCAGAATAATAGTGTTTTAAGCCGATAACTCGACACTAGCACTGGCAATAAATAAAAAGCGCAGCTTTCCAGACCTTATCTCATTGGCCACGCTCAGCTGCACATCTGTGTCAATCTGGTAGACTCTTCCATCTTCCTCTCATCGTGGGGGTGGGGGATTGGGAGGGGCCACACAAGTGGGCCCCTCTTTATCTAAATCCGGCCCTGAATGGGCTACTTACAAACTTTTGTTTCTAACTCCCAATGAAAGGAGCAAACTTTGCAGGGAACTGCGGATTATCGGGTGCTGGCCAGGATTGTTGAATGTTGCTCTCTAGTCCTGACTGCCGGTGTTATGTTGAGTTGAGTTTATTGTCACGTGTACCGAGATATAGTGATCATTGGTCGGTGCAGACTCAGTGGGCCGAAGGGCCTGTTTCCACACTATATCTCTAAAGGCTAAAGTAAGTCTACTTTACATCCTCTGAATTTACGGGACACTTTCCTAATGTACACCCTTGATTTCTCATATTTCCAGGCTCAAGTTGACCATGTCATTGGAAAAAAGGTGTATGTTATTTGCAAATGAGCACAGAGGGAGAGGTGAGCGAGGCGCTTAAGATAGATGCTGGAGAAATTCATCGGATCAGGCAGCATCTCTGGAGAAAAGGAATAGGTGACGTTTTGGGTCGAGACTGAGAGGCACTTGTTACATATCAGTGATGACTCACGGATACAAAGCAAATGATGGTGACTGATTGTATCTGTGTGTGTTTATTGATTCTTCGTTGTTCAAAGTCCCAGAGGAAGGAAAGAAAGAAACTTAACTGCTTATCTGAAATGAAAAGCTACGTAATTAAGCAATGTTCAATCACTGGACCTCATTAAACCATCTTAATTACATGTCAGAATATGAAGAGAAATGCAAATAGTAGTTAATTACAGAACAAAATCTCAAGAATTTAAATATAATGAATAGAGCCAGGATTTTGCCATAAATGCCATGTGTCTTTTCATGCCTTTTTTGATGATATCAGGAAGATAATGCCTTTTTCACGATTGAGTGGCTAAATCAGCCTTTTTTGCCATTTTAACGTTACAAGAAAATTTACAGCACCAGGGCAAAGCCCGGCTGTAAATGGGTGTTAATAGACAATAGATAATAGACAATAGGTGCAGGAGTAGGCCATTTGGCCCTTCGAGCCAGCACCGCCATTCAATGTGATCATGGCTGATCATCCCCAATCAGTACCCCATTCCTGCCTTCTCCCCATATCCCCTGACTCCGCTATCATTAAGAGCCCTAGCTAGCTCTGTCTTGAAAGCATCCAGAGAACCTGCCTCCACCATGGAGGCAGAGAATTCCACAGACTCACCACTCTCTGTGAGAAAAAGTGTTTCCTCGTCTCCTCAACTTCTCAGAGTACCTTTCCTTGGCAGCTCTGATTCCTCTTCTCAGCTTGTACTTGGCTTGCCTGTAGAGTTCTGCATCCCCGCTCCTGTAGGATCTACCCCTACAAGCTTCAAAATGCCTAAAGTCAAGTCATCACCTTGTATAAAACGGAACGATTTGGTGAGAGTGTACGGGAGTGATATATTCTCTACAGACAACTGTGGCTGTTTTGCAAAGCATGTGAGAAAGCAGTGAATGATGTGCAAAGCAATAGTTGATGCTGGAATTCCACTGTGGAAATTGGTAAACAAATCTCACAGAGTTTTTTTAGGGAAATACACAAAGGAACCTATACCGAGCGAGTTATCATTACAGAAAAATGATGTTGAGAGCAGCTTCAACATTGTTGTGCAGAAATTTAGAGATAAAGTTGCATTCATCAAAATATGGATCTGAATAGACGAGACAGCCAATGCTGTGGGGAGATATGTTGCCAATGTGATAATTGGTAAACTGGCAGGCCAATCATCAAATAGGTATGTTACAATACTTACCTTCAGCGGCGCTGCAATTCTGCCACTGGCCCTGTGCGCAATTTTGGCACGTTTGACGGGGGGGGGGGGGGGGGGGGCGGGGTTAAACGTGGTTTTTTTCCTACCTGGTCCTGTATTATATTTTGTTGGAGTGCAAGATTTTGCCGAAGAATTGTTCCGACGGGCGTTCTGTGTGGTTTTTTTTTAAATTCGCCCGACAACTTAATCGCTGGAGTGATTTTAAAATCAGCTTCTGAAGCCGTCAATACCGACAACGGGGCCGGATTTTATGTAGGGGACAGGTAAAAGAAAGTAGTTTATTTTTATGTATAAAAGTGTTTCTTAAGATGCATTTAATTCACATTTTAAGTTGTGAAACGGTGATTTAGTCCCCGAATGAACCGGCAGTGTATTTGCTGCAGATATGGGGACTAAAATCACCGCAACCGCAACGTTCCAAATGGTCGCGTTCCATAAAATCCCACTCGCAAGTTGATTTAAATGGCCATTAATTTACAGGTATTAAACATTAAATTCCTTCCATTTGGCCTATAAACCCATGACAATGAGATCTAAAAATTATGTTATATTGTGAATTCTTGTGTGAATGTTATTTGGACACTTAGGCTATTTAAAAATGTTAATCTATTCTTAAGAAATGGATAGATGTTTAGATCTAGTAATTGAATTTTGTAATTAGCTACAATTAGGTAGGTAACTAATTATATGCTTTAATTTCAAGTCATCTAAGTAAGATTGTTTCATATTTGTTTCAGAATGCTTCAACCTATAATAACTGAAAATGTCTTTCAGTTCTCTTAATTTTAAGAAAGTTATGGACTTTTGACTATTCTCGATCACAGCTTTTGTGTTGTCAATGAAAAAGCAATAGGGAACAAGATGCTAATTTCCGAGTATGAAAATGGCCATAACTATTTTAATACTGAAGATATGAAAGTGAATTAGGTGTCAAATTAAACTTCTTTTTATGCTTTATCTGATGGGATAAATTACAGACTTGATTTTTTAAATCTAATAATTTTGTAACATTGCTACATCAAAGGAGTATTTCTTGACATTGGAAGTATTGGAGAAGTCAAAAAGCACAACTATTGCTCAGTTGTTTACATCTTCACTTGCTGTACTCTGTACTTAAAGTTCCTGGCGATTTAGGTAAAGACATACAAGGTAAATGTGAGAAGGGGATTTTAGCTAACAAAGATCTTGAAGAAGTACACAACATAACTAAATTTCTCAAAGGTATTTGTAATGCACAAGATATCAACATGAATGTAGAGTTTGTAGCTTGTTTCAGGTATGTACCAGTGACCTCAGCTGGGGTAGAAAGAAGTTTTTCACAACTGAAGCATATTCTGTCTGACAGACGGCATAGTTTAACACCAGATAATTTGAAACGAATGCTGGTAGTTATGTACAACCAGGCAATAATGTAATATATCTTTATAATAATCATTTTAAATCATATTTTGGTGGCGAAAATACATGCCTTTTTATGCCTTTTTTGTCAATAAATGCTTTTTTCGTGCCTTTTTTGTAATTTTATTTTGCCTTTTTGCCTGCCTATTTCAGAGATTTTTAGCACCTAAACATCCTGGGTCTAATAATGAAGCTCACTTTCTAAATCAATCACGTAACAGTACAACAGGGGACCAGAGTAGGTACACAAGGGGACCAGAGGGGGTAGTACAACAGGGGACCAGGGTGGGTAGTACACAAGGGGACCAGAGGGGGCATAACAACAGGGGACCAGAGGGGGCAGTACAACAGGGGACCAGGGAGGTCAGTACAACAGGGGACCAGAGGGGGCAGTACAACAGGGGACTAGAGGGGGCAGTACAACAGGGGACCAGAGGGGGCAGTACAACAGGGGACTAGAGGGGGTAGTACAACAGGGGACCAGGGGAGTCAGTACAACAGGGGTCCAGAGGGGGCAGTACAACAGGGGACTAGAGGGGGCAGTACAACAGGGGACCAGAAGGGGCAGTACAACAGGGGACTAGAGGGGGCAGTACAACAGGGGACCAGAGGGGACAGTACAACAGGGGACCAGAGGGGGCAGTACAACAGGGGACCAGGGTGGGTAGTACACAAGTGGACCAGAGGGGGCAGTACAACAGGGGACCAGGGTGGGTAGTACACAAGGGAACTGGAGTGATCAATGCAATAGCAAGAGTGAAGAGACAATTTTGGGAGCGAGCATTGACGTGTCATTCAGTGTTGGGAAACAAGTAAGTGAGACTGGCAATTAGTAGGCAGGAAACCCAATGTACCACTGTGCCACCAAACCGATCTTAGGTCTTGTCAGTGTATACGTTGCTCCCCACCACATTATCATTTTAACCAGATGCATCACAGCTTGGTATGGCAACTGTTCTCCCAAGACCAAAGAAATGGTAGTGAGTTGTGAAGGGAGGGCTGGGAGAGCTGGGAGGGGGAGAGGAGAACAAATGATATGTCGGTATGTCAGTGATGGTGGAGACCAGGGTTATTCAGAGGAGCAGTCACTTCCAGTGCAGTTATTAGATGACTGAGGACTGAGGGAAAGAAAAGTTCCCATTCTCGAACTGTGAGGTACATAAAACAGCTGTGGCTGGAAATCTAAAACGAAAGTGAAGACTGGAAATAGGCAGCTTCTGAGGAGAGAGAAAACACAATTAATATGACAAGAAACCTTTTTATCAGAACTGGAGACATAAGGAACTGCAGGTGCTGCTGGACAAAGTGCTGGAGTAACTCAGTGGGTCAGGCAGCATCTCTGGAGAACATGAATAGGTAATGTTTCTGGTCATGATCCAGTCTGAAGATGGCTCCCAACCAGAAACGTCACCTATCCATGTTCTTCAGAGGTGCTGCCTGACCTGTTGAGTTACCCCAGAACTTTGTGCCTTTTGTAACATTCACAATGTTGTGCCATATAGCACCAAGGACCCGGGTTCGATCCTGATTACGGGTGCTGTCTGTACGGAGTTTGTATGTTTTCTCTGTGAGGTGGGTTTTCCCCAAGTTTCCTCCCACATTCAAATGATGTACAAATTTGTACGTTAATTGGCTATGGTTAAAAAAAATGGTCCCTTCTGTGTAGGATAGTGCTATTGTATGGGGATTGCTGGTCAGTATGGACTCAGTGAGCCAAAGGGCATATTTCCATGCTGATAAAGTAAATATGTTTACACATGAACATTCTGGAGGCTGGATCACTGGAGGCATTTAAAGAGAAGGTAGATTATAAATTTAATTGAGTTTAGTTTAGTTTAGTTTAGTTTAGTTTAGTTTAGTTTAGTTTAGTTTAGTTTAGTTTAGTTTAGTTTAGTTTAGTTTAGAGATACAGCGTGGGAACAGGTCGTGCAGCTCACCGGGTCCATGCCGACCACGGTCTTCCATACACTAGTTCCATCCTACACACTGGGGACAATTTACAGAAGCCAATTAACCTACAAACCTGCGCGTCATGGGAACGGTGGAGAAAACCGGAGCACTCTGAGAAAATCCACGCGGTCACAGGGAGAACGAACAAACTCCATACAGATAGCACCCATAGTCAGCGTCAAACCAGGGGCTCTTGCACTGTAAAGCAGCAATTCTACTGCTGCACCACTGTGATGCCCTATTTTTATTGATAGACCAGAGAAATGCAGACATATATCTGGATAAGCAAGTGGGACTATCCCAATATGCCAATTTGGTTTTGCATGGACAAGGTGGGTCGAACGGTCTGTTTTCATGCTGTACAGCTTCATGATTCTCTGACTCTCATTGCGAGCTGTGGGAATCCTGCACCAAAGACAGTTTGAGCCTGGGGCAGATTAGCCATGATCACATTGAATGCTGGAGCAGGCATGAGGAACCACTCCTGCCCCAATTTTCTTGTGTACCTGTGTTTCCTTGGTCAGGCTAGGAAGAACGAGGGTTGGGGGAGCAGTAATCTGGGACACAGCAAACACCTCCAGATTCAGGCAGTTTCTTCCCAGCTGTTATCAGGCAACTGAACCATCCTACCAACAACTAGGGAGCAGTCCTGAAATACTATCTACCTCATTGGAGACCCTTGGACTGTGTTTGATCGGACTTTATCTTGCACTAAACATTATTCAAGTCATTGTCTTAATCATGTATCTGTCTGTGCACTGTGGGCAGTTTGATTGTAATCATGTATCGTCTTTCCACTAACCGGTTAGCATTCAAAAAAAGCTTTTCACTGTATCTTGGTACTCGTGACAATAAACTAAACACAACTCAACTCAACTCAGAGGAGACAAGGTTAAGAGCTTGTCAGACAGAAAGTCTACTTATACACTTGATCTGACAGTAATACTTCTGGCAATATGTTTTGCTGCTAGCCTCAACGTCAGCAGAAAAATGACGAAATGGAGGATGGACAGCATAAAGAAGGCACATTACAGCCTACACTGTCAGTAAAGACAAAGTCACTGTGAGAAACTGCCATTAACATTGCCGTTGTAATAACTGCGATTAGATAATTCCCAAGTCTTGGAGAAGGAGACAGCCTAAGCAATCAGTAATTGTTTGTAACGCTGAGCCTGCATACGTGCATCTGTTTCACCTTGCTTCCAAACGCCACACATGTGCTCCACTATTAAGTCATCTGGTTTGTACAATGGGAGGAATTGTACAGCAGCTGTAATTATTGAACCACTTCAGGAATCAGGTCCAAGAGAAACAGAGAATGTTCCAACCGTCCTTTTATCTTGTCTGGTCGTGCATTTTGCACTTCTAGTCAGCAGTTAGGGAGTGAGAGAGAGAGAGAACGATCCTTCTTTCAACATTTCAAACTGCTACTGATTCAGAATAAAGACGTCAACAGCTGTGGCAGTGGAGTGGAGGCACTCAGCACACTTACAATGCATCTCAGGGGAGTATTGCTCACTGCAAAGGCAAAATAGAGCAGATGCTGTAAATTTAATTTATAGTTTAGTTTAGTTTAGTTTAGAGATACAGTGCGGAAACAGGCCCTTCAGCCTACCTAGTGCACGGCGAGCAGCGATCCCATACATTTACACTATCCGACACACGAGGGCAATTTATAATTTTACCAAGCTAATTAATCTACAAACCTGTATGTCTTTGGTGTTTGGGAAGAAACCAGAGAACCCAAAGAAAATCCACGAAGGTTACAGACAGCACCCGTAGTCAGGATCAAACCTGGGTCTTTGGCGCTGTAACGCAACTACTACTGCTGCACCATCGCCCCTGAAATACAAAGTGAAAACACTGGCAATACTCAGAGAACAAGCAAAGTGGATCTGAACCTGTGGTGATCAATGCCCTGTGAGAGTGGCTCAGACCAGCGAGAGTGGTGGGTTCCTGGGAGGGTATAACTATAGATTGAGAGTGATTGCTGGTCCTGGGGATGTGGTTTGGCCACGGCAGGAGGTGGAGAGACACAAGGAGGTCTTGGCACTGATATCCCTGACTGTCATGGTCAATGAATTCTGGAGTAGGCCAAATAGTGTCATAGAGTGATACTATGTGGAAACAGTGCCCTTCGGCCCAACTTACCCACACCGACCAAGATGTCCCATCTACACTAATCCCACCTGCTGCATTTGGATAGGGTTCTATTCCCTGGAGTGCAGGAGAATGAGGGGTGATCTTATGAAGATGTACAACATTCTGAAGGGAACAGATCGGGTAAATGCATGTTGGGGAATTAAGAACCAGAGGATATAGGTTAAAGTTAAGGGGGAAAAGATTTAATAGAAATCTGAAGGGTAATCTTTTTACACAGTGATGGGTGTATGGAACGAGCTGCCAGGGGAAGTAATTGAAGTAGGTACTATCACAATATTTAAGAAATATTTACACAGGTACATTGATAAGATAGGTTTAGAGGGATATGGGCCAAATGCAGACTAGGTGGGACATGCGGTGTGGGCAAGAATGACTCTATGACCATCTAGTTATCTTACACTCAATGCTCCGACCTACTGTATGAGAGCAAGCATACCATATGCATTATTTACCACTCGATCTACTTGTGTTGCAGGGAACTATGGACTTGGACCCCAAGATCCCCCTGACATCAATGCTATTAAACGTCATGCCATTAATTGTGTATTTCCCCTTATATTCTAAATTACCCCCATGGTACGATTTCTGACAACAGGCGTATAGCATGGTTTGCAGTAACAAATATATTATCAGACTCCAAGAAATTTTTTTTGGATGTAGCTAAAGAAATCTAAGTAAAACAGCCAGCACCATATGGTGCATTATATTAATGTGAAGGAGACAGTTTACAATGATTACCCTACACGTCTTCCACAATGTGCTTGCAATTCATGACAGCATCATCGTCACTGCTTTTAATGAACATTTTAAAGCCAATTATTCGCTGTGAATTATCAGGTACAACATTCAGCCGATGTGCTCCCTCTGACGTTTTAATCATATTTAAAAAAAATGAGTGCTCCTAGGAATCAGTATTATCCTTACAAATATCCTCAGTGTTTTGCATAGAAATAGCCTACAGGGATTCTAAACTATTTCTCTGCTGAATAAATTCTGACTCGTTTGTATCCTCTTCATATAAATAAAATCCCATTGCACATAAGATTTTTTTTTGTGGATATAACTGCGTACATAAGAAGTGGCTATGATGTCTATTCCCTGCTGAGCTTCATATTTTGCCATTTCCCTCAAAGAATATATGCTATCCAAGTACGTGAATGAATTAATACGTTATTGTAACATGTAACAAGTCACAGTGAAATTCTTTGCTTGCACGCCCAAGGTATGCAAATAGTCGCCACATGCGGCACTTACAGTTACAAAGTACCCCAGCGGCAGATCCCCCTTTGTTCTCCCTCCCTCCCCCTCCCTCACGACGGTCCCCTCATGACGGGTCCCGATTGTCCATTGTTCTTCCTCCCCCCCTCCTCCCTCACCCAGTCCCCCCACTTACTTTGTGGGAAGTGGATTATATTAATGTTGGCCCAACACAAGTATATGTGTGTGCATGCACTTGCACACGTGTGCATGTAAATATGCATGTGATCATATTCATGCATGTGAGTGTTAGTGTGTTTCTATATTTGGGGGTATAACAATAATACCTTCTTAATACCTTCAATAATACCTTTAATAACACTTTCAATAATACCTTCATAGGAACAAAAATTGAATCAGACGTGCAATTGGATATCAATGTTCCATTTTACTGGAATAAAGTGGACGAGCTTGAGGCTCAGTTAGAAACTGGCAAGTATGATGTTGTGGGAATTACTGAGACATGGCTGCAAGAGGGCCAGGGCTGGGAACTGAATATTCAAGGGTATACCTCCTATCGAAAAGACAGACAGGTGGGCAGAGGGGATGTGGTTGCCCTGTTGGTGAGGAATGAAATTCAGTCTCTTGCAAGGGGTGACATTGAAACAGGAGATGTGGAGTCAGTATGGATAGAACTAAGGAATTGTAAGGGTAAAAAGACCCTAATGGAACCAATCTACAGGCCCCCAAACAGTAGCCTGGACATAGGGCGCAAGTTGAATCAGGAGTTAAAATTGGCATGTAGTAAAAGTAATGCTGTGGTTGTTATGGGAGATTTCAACATGCAGGTAGACTGGGAAAATCTGGTTGGTACTGGACCCCAAGAAAGGGACTTTGTAGAGTGCCTTTGTGATGGATTCTTTGAACAGCTTGTATTGGAGCCTACCAGGGAGAAGGCAATTCTGGATTTAGTGTTATGTGATGGACCGGATTTGATAAAGGACCTCGAGGTTAATGAGCTATTAGGAGGCAGTGACCATAACATGGTTAGATTTAATTCACAATTGGAGAAGGAGAAGGGTAGATCGGAGGTGTCAGTGTTGCTGTTGAATAAAGGGGACTATGGGGCCATGAGGGAAGAGCTGGCCAAAGTTGACTGGAAAGATACACTAGCAGGGATGACAGTGGAACAAAAATGGCAGGTGTTTCTAGGAATAATACAGAAGGTGCAGGATCAGTTCATTCCTAGAAGGAAGAAAGATTCCAAGGGGAGAAAGGGACGACCATGGCTGACAAGGGACATCAGGGACAGCATAAAAATTAAAGCGAAGAAGTACAACGTAGCAAAGATGAGCGGGAAGCAAGAGGATTGGGTAATGTTTAAAGAACACCAGAAGATAACCAAAAAGACAATATGGGAAGAAAAGATGATATGAAGGTAAGCTAGCCAGGAATATAAAGCAGGATAGTAAAAGCTTCTTGAGATATGTGAAGAGGAAAAAATTAGTTAAGACCAAAGATGGACCCTTGAAGACTGAAAAGGGTGAATTTATTATGGGGAACAAGGAAATGGCAGATGAGTTGAACAGGTACTTTGGATCTGTCTTCACCAAGCAGGACACAAACAATCTTCCTGATATAGTAGTGGCCAGAGGATCTGGGGTGACGGAGGAACTGAAGGAAATCCACATTAGGCAGGAAATGGTGTTAGATAGACTGATGGGACTGAAGGTTGATAAATCCCCAAGGCCTGATGATCTGCATCCCACGGTACTTAAGGAAGTGGCTCTCGAAATCGTGGATGCATTGGTGATAATTTTCCAATGTTCTATAGACGCAGGATCAGTTCCTGTGGATTGGAGGGGAGCTAATGTTATCCCACTTTTTAAGAAAGGCAGGAGGGAGAAAACAGGGAATTATAGACCAGTTAGCCTGACATCGGTGGTGGGGAAGCTGCTGGAGTCAATTATAAAAGATGAGATAGCCGAACATTTGGATAGCAATAACGGGATCGGTCCGAGTCAGCATGGATTTACAAAGGGGAAACCATGCTTGACTAATCTTCTGGAATTTTTTGAAGATGTAACTAGGAAAATGGACAAGGGGGAGCCAGTGGATGTAGTGTACCTGGACTTTCAGAAAGCATTTGATAAGGCCCACATAGTAGATTAGTGGGCAAAATTAGGGCACATGGTATTGGGGGTAGAGTGCTGACATGGATAGAGAAGCGGTTGGCAGACAGGAAACAAAGAGTAGGGATTAACGGGTCCCCTTCAGAATGGCAGGCGGTGACTAGTCGGGTACCGCAAGGCTCGGTGCTGAGACTGCAGCTATTTACACTATACATCAATGATTTGGGTGAAGGGATTCAAAGTAACATTAGCAAATTTGCAGATGACACAAAGCTGGGTGGCAGTGTGAACTGTGAGGAGGATGCTATGAGAATGCAGGGTGGACAGGTTGGGGGAGTGGGCAGATGCATGGCAGATTAAGTTTAATACGGATAAATGTGAGGTTATCCACTTTGGTAGCAAAAACAGGAAGGCAGATTACTATCTAAATGGCGTTAAGTTGGGAAAAGGGGAAGTACAACGGGATCTGGGGGTCCTTGTACATCAGTCTATGAAAGTAAGCATGCAGGTACAGCAGGCAGTGAAGAAAGCGAATGGCATGTTGGCCTTTATAACAAGAGGAATTGAATATAGGAGCAAAGAGGTCCTTCTGCAGTTGTACAGAGCCCTTGTGAGACCACACCTGGAGTATTGTGTGCAGTTTGGTCCCCTAATTTGAGGAAGGACATTCTTGTTATTGAGGGAGTGCAGCATAGGTTTACAAGGTTAATTCCCGGGATGGCAGGACTGTCATATGCTGAGAGAATTGAGCAGCTGGCCTTATACACTTTTAGAAGTGTAGGAGTTTAGAAGGATGAGAGGGTATCTCATTGAAACATATAAGATTGTTAAAGGCTTGGACACACTAGAGGCAGGAAAAATGTTCCCGATGTTGGGGGAGTCCAGAACCAGGGGCCACAGTTTAAGAATAAGGAGTAAGCCATTTAGAACGGAGACGAGGAAACACTTTTTCTCACAGAGAGTGGTGAGTCTGTGGAATTCTATACCTCAGAGGCAGGTTCTCTGGATGCTTTCAAGAGAGAGCTAGATAGAGCACTTAAACAAAGCGGAGTCAGGGGATATGGGGAGAAGGCAGGAACGGGGTACTGATTGGGGATGATCAGCCATGATCACATTGAATGGGGGTGCTGGCTCGAAGGGCCAAATGGCCTACTCCTGCACCTATTGTCTATTGTCTATTGTCTATTGTCTACTTGCATTTTTAAAAACAGCGATGGATTTTTCTGATATTATCCCACACAATCACATTACTGAACAAAATGAATTTCTTTCTGTGAAAAGATCATAGTCTGGAAGGAGATAATCTTAATGCCTCCCTTCTCTCCTTCTTTATCTACCACCGTGGAATCCTAAATGGAAATGTTAATTGTAACAAAGCACATATTCATGCAAAACGAATGTCAAATTTTTATGTGTTCTGTTAATTTGTTTAATTTATTCCAAAAAATAATTCTTCATATTCCACGTGTGTTTTTGAGAAGTGAAGATATGTATTAAATAATTAAAGGATACTTTATATCGGTGCTAATCTGCAGATTAGGGCAACTGATTTTAAAATGGTGAGGTAGTGTTGTGGTTAGGGTTTTGCAGGTTGGTTCAAGAGGATTTAGAAAAAGATTTAGAGGGAAAGGTTTGGATGGATAGGTTTAGAGGGGTGTGGGCCAAGTGCGGGTAAATGGGACTTGCTTAAAGCGGGGCATCTTGGTCGGCATGGACAAGTTGGGCCGAAGGGCCCCTTTCTGTGCTATATGACTATGACTCGAAGAGCTTGACGGCTGATGAAAAGAAGCTGTCCTTAAACCAGAAGGTAGCGGTTCTCAGGCTCAATGGTAGCAGCAAGATCCTGGGTGGCCAGGAAGGTGAGGATCTTTGCATTTTCTCAACTGCCCTGCTTTGCAAAAGGAATAACATTATTAGTTATGCTCCAGTCTTCTGGAACATCGCCTATGATTAAAGATGCAAACATTTGTCAGTGCTCCAGTTGTTTTCTCCTTTGCTTCCCATAGCAACCTGGGATAGATATTACCTGACCCCTGCGATTTATCAACTGTAATGAGTTGTAATAATATGATCCACAGGTTAGCCATATTATTAATTCAAAACACTTCTGATAAATGGAATTCTACATGCCATAAATACAATTGCCTCTAGGATATGCTGGATTATAGAGATATGTGTTTATTTGTTTATCTGAATAGGTATGAACATGATGAATAAATATTACCATTAATATTTTTATGCCAGCCACATTGAAGACATTGCCAAGAAAGTGCACCAATGCCTCGACTTACACAGAAGGCTTAGGAAGTTCAAGATGTCCCCTACAACCCTCACCAACTTCTACAGATGTGCCATAGAAAGTATCTTATTGGGATGCATCATGGCCTGGTTTGGGAACTGCTCCATCCATGACTGCAGGAAATTGCAGAGAATTGTGGACGTAAACAAGATCATCACACAAACATTCCATCTACTCCATCTCTACTTCATGCTGCCTCGACAAGGCTGCCAGCATAATCAAGGACCAGTCTCACCCAGTCACTCCCTCTTCTCTCCTCTCCCATCGGAGAGAATACAGAAGTTTGAAATCAAATATTTCCCAATTCAGGAACAGTTTCTTTCCTGCTATTATCAGCAACTGAATGGTCCTCATCATCTAGAGTGCAGTCCTGGCCTCCTATCTACCTTATTGGAGACCTTTGTACTTTCTTTAATTGGACTTTATTGGGCTTCAGTCTTTGCACTTTATCTTTGTACTGTGGATGGTTCGATTATATTCACTTCCAATAAAATAACTAGTCGTACCATAAATAAAGATTTTTTTTTTTATGGCACTCATAATTTCTAGGCACACTGGAATCAAGTGCTAACTATCTATTACATACAAGAACACATTATACTGTAGCGCCACTGTAGGTTGAAGCCCTATATAATGGGGTAGCTCCTCATTTTCTGGTAATGTGTCGGCCAAAGCAAGAGTTGGAGAAGCACATAAAAAGTGAGCTCTGGAATTGTGCTGCAGAAAATTGCCATAAGGTTGTCTGAGCATTCACTGGAGCTCCCTGGCTTAGATCACAACTGCCACTTAGAAGCCACAATGTAGCTGAGGGAAACAACCTGCCAAAGGTTAGATTTGGGTGTCATTTACTGATCTCAACGTAGAACGCTTGATATTGGCTGCTCCAAAATCCAATGAGGACTGCTCACACAATTCCCAAGATGCTCAAACTATTCTCAAACTGGTCTACATTCACCGGTGGAGAGTTGTGGCGGTCAACTAAATAAAGAACAAAAGAGAGAGAGAGGGAGTAAGAAATGGCATGTTTGTTTGTGTATGTGTGTGCATGTATTTGTGAGTTTGTGTGTGTACACATGCCTATGTTTGTGTGTGTGTGTACGCAGATGTGTTTATATGTGTGTGTGAGTTTGTGTGTGTGTGTGTGTATGTGTGTATATGCATATGCATGTGTGTGTGTACACATGTGTGTGTTTAGTTTAAAGATACGTGCAGAAACAGGCCCTTCTGCCCACCGGTTCCGCGCCAACCAGCGATCCCCGCACATTAACACTATCCTACACCCACTAGGGACAATTTTTTACATTTACCAAGCCAATTAGCCTACAAACCTGTACGTCTTTGGAGTGTGGGAAAACCGCAGATCTCGGAGAAAACCCACACGGATCATGGGGAGGATGTACAAACTCTGTACAGATAGCACCCGTAGTCGGGATGGAACCCGGGTCTCCAGCGTTGCATTCGCTGTAGGGCAGCAACTATACTGCTGCGCCACCGTGACTGTTTGTGTGTATGTGTATGCATGTGTACGTATGTGTTTGTGTGTGTATGCATGTGTGAGTTTGCATGTGTGTGTAAGCACCTGTGTGTGTGTGTGTGTGTGTGTTTGTGTGTGTGTGTGTGTGTGTGTGTGTGTGTGTGTGTGTGTGTGTGTGTGTGTGTGTGTGTGTGTGTGTGTGTGTGTGTGTGTGTGTGTGTGTGTGTGTGTGTGTGTGTGTGTGTGTGTGTGTTAGCACCTATATGTGTGTGTGCATGTGTGTTCGCACTTATGTGTGTGTGTGTGTATTAAAGTGATGTATTTATAAGCCTTAACAGATCACCATGGTAAATCTAATAACGTCATGACATATTTCCAGCATTTCTCGGTTGTAAGTTAGTTCCTCCTGGCATTTGATTCATCCACCAGCAATCCATTGTCTCTGTCAGAGAAGCTCTCCTCCATGGTAGCCACGATGTGTGTTGCTACCGTCTGGTTGGCCCCATAGCAGAAGCGTCCACGTGGCAGGGCTGGAAACTGGAAGTATCCTGAGCTAACTCTGCTACCACCATCATCTATTGCGACAAGTGATGGCTTCCACTGATTGTTGCCGGAAGCTTGCATCCTTTTCAGGACGGACGATGACAGCGAGGTCAACATTTGTGAATGCAGACCATGTCTTCCAAAAGACGTGGTCTGCATTTATCGACTTACTACAAGAATAAGGTGCATCAGTACTTCAAAAAAGAAATGGTCAGGATCTAGTAAGGGGGGGAGGAAAAATACGAAGTTGGTATATCCCTTTTGCGCGGTTTTCATAATAGAGCTTTTGTTTTGTTTTTTTCCTTCTTTCTTTTCTAGGGTTTATAACTTAATTCTCTTCTCGAACTAATGGTTTTTTTTTTAATTGATCACTCTTTTACACTAACACAACTTTCTTTCTCTCACTTTCTCTACTTTCTTTATTTCTATCTTTCCTTAAAGCTTAAAAATTGAAGGGGTACAATAAATGTAATAAAATATATCTGGCTTGTACTACTGTAATTTACTGTACTTCTAATAAATAAAAAAATATATATTTTTAAATAAATAAATAAATAAAGACATTTGTAACAAGATGGACACGAAAAGAGGAAGAGCATCTGGCTGCCATGAGGACTGTGCCTTTAAGAGGTGACATCCTCCTCTAATTGTCGTAGAGCCAAGAGGTGACAGGTGCGTGAGATTGGTTGTGTCCCCATCAGGGTGTGCTCTTCATGATTAAATGCACCCGTTTGTATAGAAACCTTGCTAATGCTGTGTGCAGCCAATTCCACGATCTTGTTGGGGACTCAATTTGCTCCATTCAAACAATGTTGATTTCGCACCAAAAAAAGCGAAGCCCAATTTATGGCCACATTAGTTAGAAAACCCAGGCTGTCTGATGCCAGGTTGCGATTGTTTGCTCATGCAAGTACAGGGACTAAACCAGAAAACACCAACAATATCAACGGAACCCATTACATTTAAAATGTCCTGACCCGAAACTTCACCCATCCTTCTTCTCCAGAGATGCTGCCTGACTCGCTGAGTAACTACAGCACTTTGTGTCTATCTTCGGTAAAAACTGCAGTTCCTTTCTACACATATTTTAGATTCAGTTGAGTGTCGTTGATACCTCTCCTGTTAAATCTGTCTATCGGTCTGCTCCTCCCTGTTCTAGAGTAGGCATGCAAAGTGAGCTACTTTAACCTCCAGATTTTCATAGACTCATACAGCACGGAAATTGGCTCTTCAGCCCACCATGTCCATCCTAAGCAGTGTGGATCCAACCATAATTAATCCCACCTTTGAGCACTAGGTATATTACTTCTATATCTTGGCAATTCAAGTACTCTTCAAGACACTTCTTAATTGTTGTCAGTGACCTTCCTTGAAAGTGGCGTCACAGGTAGATAAGGTGCTCAAAAAGGCTATTGGCTCAGTGGCTCTCATTAGTCAGAGTATTGGGTATAGAGGCTGGGAGGTCATGTTGCAGTTATATAAAACATTTGTGAGGCTGCATATTGAGTATTCGGTTCAGTTCTAGGCACCATGTTTAAGGGAAGATGCTGTCAAGTGGGAAAGCACACAGAGAAAATTATAAGGATGTTGCCAGGACTCGAGAGTCTGAGCTATAGGGAGATGTTGAGCAGGTTATGACTCTTTTCCTTGGAGCCCGGGAGGATGAGGGATGAACAAGAACCAGAGAACATAGGTTTAAGGTGAAGGGGAAAGATTTAATAGGAATCTGAGGGGTAATATTTCCATACAAAGGGTGGTAGGTGTATGGAACAAGCTGCCAGAGGAGCTATTGAGGCAGGGACTATTGCAACATTTAAGAAACAATTAGACAGGTACATAGTTAGGACAGGTTTAGAGGGAAATGGGCCAAACGGAGACAGGAAGTACTAGTGTAGACATGTCGGCCAGTGTGGGCAAGTTAAGCCAAAGGGCTTGTTTCTACGCTGTATGCCTCTATGACTAGGACTTTCACTGTTTCTACCACACTCTCAGGCAATGCATTCCAGATTTTGCCTGGGGATTGAATTGGAATCACCCTCAGTCTTGATACGTTAAGGTGGAAAAAAAAACAGGTAACCCTGTTAAGCGAGAATCATTGCATTAAATTGCCTTGTTAGCCGTGAACTTGTATCATTCAGTGAACTAGACTGGGAGTGAAAACTAACCCGGTAACTGCAGCCACTAATCATTAGCCAGCTTAAACAGTCTATGATCTTTGGTGGAAAGTGATAGTGATCTGGAGTCTTTTGATGCAATTAATAACTAACTATTGAGGTTCAGTTTCAGAGCAGAGGAGGCTGAGGGAGTGGAGTGGTAGGAGGTCATATCTGTTTAACAACTTGCAGAAACTTAAACTAAATCATGTGTTAAGTGAGTTAAGTGGTGACCAGATTTTAATTTAGTCTAGTTTAGAGACACAGTATGGAAACAGGCCCTTCAGCCCACCAAGTCCATGCTGACCAGCGATCCCCGCACATTAGCGCTATCCTACACACACTAGGGACAATTTACACTTAGACCAAGCCAATTAACCTACAAACCTGTACGTCTTTGGAATGTGGGAGGAAACCGAAGATCTCGGAGAAAATCCACGCGGTCATGGGGAGAACGTACAAGACAGCGCCCATAGTCGGGATTGTACCCAGGTCTCTGGCGCTGCAAGCACTGTAAGGCAGCAACTCTACCACTGTGCCACTGTGCCGCCCTTAATTTTGATTTTCTTTTAGGCTGACATTTGGTTTTAAAAATTGATGAAGTGTTTAAATGCCCTTTTGTTTGTAAACAACAACAAAGGACATTTATTATCACATACACCAATTGGTGTAGTGAAATTTGACTTGCCATCGCAGCACACGAATAAAGATAAGACACAACATTAAAGAGTTTAACAATAAACATAAAAACATAAAAACATCCCCCCACAATGGTTCCCACTGTGGGGGAAGGCAGCAAAGTCCAGTCCCATCCCCTGTTCACCCATATTGTCAATGTGAAGAGTTGATTGAATACAATGGGAATAATGTTGTGAATAATATGACTTAATCTGTCAATTAGGGTCTGAGGGCAATGAAGTGATTTGTTGTAGAAAGACACAAAGTACTGGAGTAGCTCAGCGGGCCAGGCAGCATTTCTGGAGAACATGGAAAGATAATGTTTTGTGTCGTGGTTCTTCTTCAGACTGATTGCGGGGGGAGAGTGAAAGAGAGCTGGAAGAGAGAAGGGGCAGGGTAAAGCATGGATGGTAATAGCTGAACACAGGCGAGGGGGTTGTTTGATAGGCAGGTTGTTGGACAAAGGCCAGAGATGAAAAACAGGTGTGAACCAAACAAATTGCGGATTGTGAAGCTGGGAGAACGAATGCGTGGAGGGAAACGAGTGCAGTCATCCAAGGTGCAAGGGAGGGGAGTGAGGTGTGGGAGGAAAAATAGGGAGGGAGTTTTGTGGGAGAAAGGGGAGGGGGAAGAGGGGGTGTCGGTAGAAGTTACCTAAAATGGTGAATTCAATGTTCATGCCATTGGGTTGTAAACTACTCAAGCAGAGATGATTTGTTATATAATGTAAATTAGAATCATATTCATGGTGCAGAGACAATAACCAGAGGCAAACTTTACTAATATTGTTTTATTGCTTTGTACGTGCAACCTGTGTATCCTTGGTGATTGAAGCGTTTACAGTGAAAGGGCCGGGAGTGAATTGAGCCAGGAGAAGAAATTGTAATTCCAAAAATGTTTCAATTATATCTTTTTATGAGACTTGGTAAGCATTCATTATATTAATAGGATTATATATTCACCACAGTTAATTAAAAAACTTATTTATGATACGTTTTGTTACATAAAGAGCAGTTTACACTGCAACATTTATGCATGTGTTTGAATGAAGTGACAGTCATTTGGTCATGCAGCACAGACACAGACCCTACAGCCCACGGAGTCCACCCCGATTATCAAACAGCCATTTTACATGAATCCTACATTAATCTCATTTGTGATTCTCCCATCATTCCCATCAACTTCCACAAGATTGTCCTTAACAGCAAGCGGAAGAACAGTGAAGCCTAAATCTATATCTATACTCCCAAGCCTTTCCTGACGTCCACTGAGCGAGGGCTATATGTATATATGTATGTAGTTTGTTTGTTTATACTATTCTTATAACAAATGTAAAGCACTTTGGCCAACGAGAGTTGTTTTTTAAATGTGCTATATAAATAAATGTGACTTGACTTGACCTAAATGCTTAACACCTTAACACTCCGTCTGAAGATGGGTCTCAACCCGAAATGTCACATATTCCTTTTCTCCAGAGATGCTGTCTGACCCGCTGAGTTACTCCAGCTTTTTCCGTCTATTTTCGGTTTAAACTGACATCTGCAGTTCCTTCCGACATACCTTTATGGCTTTCCGCGCAAATCTTCAAAACTTTCTCTCTCTCTCTCTCTCTCTTTCTCTCTCTCTGCCTCTCTCTCTCTCTCTCTGTGTGTCTCTGTCTCTGTCTCTCTCTTCTCTCTCTCTCTCTCTCTCTCTCTCTCTCTCTCTCTCTCTCTCTCTCTCTCTCTCTCTCTCTCTCTCTCTCTCTCTCTCTCTCTCTCTCTCTCTCTCTCCTCCTTCTCTTTCTCACTTTCTTCTCTCATTCTCATTCACTCTCTCATTCTCTCTCTCTCTCTCTTTACTCGTTTTCTTTCTCACATTTTCTTCTCTCTCTCATTCTCATTCTCTCTCTCATTCTCTCTCATTCTCTCGCTCTCTCTCGCTTTCTCAATCTCTCTCACTCTCTTTCTTCTCTCGTCCTCTCCCTCTGTCACCCAAGAATACTGTACTGCTGTTAATCTTATTGTTTGCAGTAGTTCTCATTCAGACAGTGTTGTCATCAATTGTTGAAAAATAACATAAAATACACATTCCTTCCACAAAATAGATTCCAAATTCCTACATGGATTGCTACCGGTGCTTTTCTAACAGTGTTTCAGAGGCCCTCGATGATTCTGAATAACATTTGATGATGTTGGATGGCAAAATGTCACTTAGTTAGAGCCACCCTATGGACCAACCCATCTCCATTTTGCTATGTCTTGAAATCAGCCAATATTTTTAAAAAGCAGCTCAGAAAGGGGCCCCTTAATGAAACCATCAGAAAGAAAAGCACGAATGCTCAAAAACAGTAAAATAACTTTTTTAAATAACCAGGACAATTCGACTTATCATTGCAAAGCTTGATGCCACAATTTCAACCTTCCAGGAATCCTGCCCACATGCTGATACCACCAGCTAACTATAAAGCCCATCAACCCCCCACCCCAGCCCTGTGTTAGAGAGGAACTGAGAATTCACATTCATCAGAATACAGAACAAAGATAAATGCTACACAATAGAAGTAAAAGTTTAAAATGTCATGAATCTGAGAAGCAAATAAGCATTTAACTGTATGTATTATCTTTAAATCTACATTCTTAAATTCTCTTTCATTTAGTCCAAGACAGCTGGCAGCCGTTGGTAGCTCCATTAAAATCACAACATCAGTCCATGAGAAAGAATTGATGCCATAAAATGCCACTTCATTATTACAAGATCTGCATACAAATATTGTACACTAGCTATAGGATATAGAAACAGCAAAGGTGATGTATTTATTTACATGTATTTATTGTTTTGGGTCCTAAAACCTGTTGGTGCCAATCCAATCAATAGACAATAGACAATAGACAATAGGTGCAGGAGTAGGCCATTTGGCCCTTCGAGCCAGCACCGCCATTCAATGTGATCATGGCTGATTATCCCCAATCAGTACCCCTTTCCTGCCTCCTCCCCATATCCCTTGACTCTGCTATTTTTAAGAGCCCTATCTAACTCACCACTCTCTGTGAGAAAAAGTGTTTCCTCATCTCCGTTCTAAATGGCTCACTCCTTATTCTGAAACTGTGGCCCCTGGTTCTGGTCTCCCCCAACACCGGGAACATGTTTCCTGCCTCTAGTGTGTCCAAACCCTTAATAATCTTAGTGTTCAAGAAGGAACTGCTGATGCTGGAAAATCAAAGGTACACAAAAATGCTGGAGAAACTCAGCGGGTGCAGCAGCATCTATGGAGCGAAGGAAATAGGTAACGTTTCGGGCCGAAACCCTTCTTCAGACTGATAGGGGGTGGCGGGGAGAGGGAAGGAAAAGGGAGGAGGAGGGGCCCAAGGGTTGGGGGATGGGAGGAGACAGCCCGAGGGCTGAGGAAGGGGAGGAGACAGCAAGGGCTAACAAAATTGGGAGAATTCAATGTTCATGCCCGCAGGATGCAGACTCCCCAAGCGGAATATGAAGTGCTGTTCCTCCAATTTCCGGTGTTGCTCACTCTGGCAATGGAGGAGACCCAGGACAGAGAGGTCGGATTGGGAATGGGAGGGGGAGTTGAAGTGCTGAGCCACTGGGAGGTAGGTTCTTGCGGACCGAGCGGAGGTGTTCGGCGAAACGATCGCCCAACCTCTGCTTAGTCTCACCGATGTAGATCAGCTGACATCTAGAGCAGCGGATGCAGTAGATGAGGTTGGAGGAGATACAGGTGAACCTCTGTCGCACCAGGAACGACTGCTTGGGTCCTTGAATGGAGTCGAGGGGGGAACTTATATTCCGCTTGGGGAGTGTATCCTGCGGGCATGAACATTGAATTCTCCCAATTTTGTTAGTCCTTGCTGTTTCCTCCCCTTCCTCAGCCCTCGGGCTGTCTCCTCCCATCCCCCAGCCCTCGGGCTCCTCCTCCTCCTTTTTCCTTCCCTCTCCCCGCCACCCCCTATCAGTCTGAAGAAGGGTTTCGGCCCGAAACGTTACCTATTTCCTTCGCTCCATAGATGCTGCTGCACACGCTGAGTTTCTCCAGCATTTTTGTGTACCTTAATAATCTTATATGTTTCAATGACATTGCCTCTCATTCTTCTAAACTCCAGAGTGTACAAGCCCAGCTGCTCCATTCTCTCAGAATATGACAGTCCCGCCATCCCGGGAATTAACTTTGTAAACCTACGCTGTACTCCCTCAATAGCAAGAATGTCCTTCCTCAAATTAGGGGACCAAAACTGCACACAATACTCCAGGGTACACAAAAAAGCTGTAGAAACTCAGCGGATGCAGCAGCATCTATGGAGCGAAGGAAATAGGCAACGTTTCGGGCCGAAACCCTTCTTCAGAAGAAGCCGCTGAGTTTCTCCACAATACTCCAGGTGTGGTCTCATTAGGGCTCTGTACAACTGCAGAAGGACCTCTTTGCTCCTATATTCGATTAATCTTGTTATAAAGGCCTACATGCCATTCGCTTTCTTCACTGCCTGCTGTACCTGCATGCTTACTTTCATAGACTGATGTACAAGGACCCCCAGATCCTGTTGTACTTCTCCTTTTCCCAACTTGACGCCATTTAGATAATAATCTGCCTTCCTGTTTTTGCTACCAAAGTGGATAACCTCACATTTATCCGCATTAAACTTCATCTGCCATGCATCCGCCCACTCACCCAACCTGTCCAAGTCACCCTGCATTCTCATAGCATCCTCCTCACAGTTCACACTGCCACCCAGCTTTATGTCATCTGCAAATTTACTAATGTTACTTTGAATCCCTTCATCCAAATCATTGATGTATATTGTAAATAGCTGCGGTCCCAGCACCGAGCCTAGTCACCAAAGATTATAGAGCGGAGCAAGATACTCCACTCCGACGTAAATTAACGCACTGTGTAGTACGTAACGGAACGTCACGGCCGCCATTTGTCAATGCAAAACGCGACTTCCGTTAGGCCTCCCGCTGTGCACTCCACTCTATCATCTTTGGTATAATCAGTGTTGCAGGGAACAGTGTTTGATACAGCTCATCTATCACCTCACATATTTTAGTTAATTTTATTGTAAATGTTTTCCCCCTGTTCCCCCATTTCCCTCCCATCTTTCCCCCCCAGCCCCCTCCTTTGTGTAGTTTCCCTTGCATTATATTGTGCAGTTTCCCTTCTATTGCTTTAACACACACTGTGCACAAAATTAAATTTAACTTATATATATATTCATATGAATGTGTGTTTGTGTGTGCCTGTGTGTGTGGCAAGTTGGAGAGAAATACATTTCCATCTCATGAATCAGAAGCAACTTTGATTTAAGGCTTCACTATTACTCTCTATCTTATTTGTCAGATGATGTACATAAACCATAAAGGCAATTATATATATAATTATATACATATAAATATATGCATATATATAAATATATTATATATACACAAATATATTTGAAATTTGACCCAATATGTCAAATTTGACCCAATATTGACCCAATTTGTAATGTAAATTTGTAATGCAGCAATTTGACCCAATATATACACAAAGCAGCACACACAAATATGACATATTGGGTCAACGTTCAAATTCCTTGACAAGCACTTTATTGGGTTCATGACTGACATAGTACAACAACAAATGTCGAAAAGATAGCACATTGATGACAAGTTTCCAAAAATGGCATCAGAATACACAAAATCAGGTTGTCGCGTGGTGACCACCAGTGACCTGCTTGGCACAGTAAGTGCACGTATTTCTTATTCCTTTCTATGTGGATGAATACCACATGGAACAATAAAATTGCAAACACCGTTTCCACTTCATTCACTTGATCAGAATACTAGTAGAATACTGCATCCATCTGAGTGGACACCCCATGTGATCTAAACGGTACATTACCTTGTGGATCTGAGTGACATAGATGGCCGATGAGACAGTGTGTTGCCAAATTGAAGATTGGCTCAGTTTTAGTTTTAATGACCAATTCATGTAAATAAATGTGATATCGATGTATATATACACACACACAAACACATATATATTTTTCTAGTTTCTTTCTTGTGATTTCCTCGAATTTGTTTAGTAACCTTTTTCTTTCAACCTCTGTCTCTCTCTCTCTCTCGCTCTCTCTCTCCCCTCTCTCTCTCTCTCTCTCTCTCTCTCGCTCTCTCTCTCTCTCTCTATCTCTCTCTCTCTCTCTCTCTCTCTCTCTCTCTGTATATGTATATATATCTATCTATATTACTAAAAGTCTGTTCTTGACCGGTTTTGGCCATCTGTGCTGCGATTTCCGAGAGAACGCCGCCACCTACGGCCATCATTTTTGGCCACCTTGCTCAAAGCCCCCCTCCGCCGTATGTGTGCCGAGGAATTTTCCTGTCGATGAAAAATGACAGAGATATTAATTATTTTACAAAATTCCCCATTCTCTCTGCTGCCCCTGCTGGCGGCAGGGGGGAGGGACTATAAAACCAGGAAGTGGTGTGCCTCAATCAGTGTCTGCAAGCTGGAGGAAGGCAGAGGGTCACATTTCTCTGAGCTGTGAATAACACTGAACACATGTCTACTCAAATGTAAGTGTCCTTAGTGGTTCTAAAACGCTTGCAGAATGTGTCTATTGGTTCTAAAATGTTTGCAAAAAGTGTCTCTTTTGGTTCTACAATGCTTGCAGAATGTGTCTTTTTTGGTTCTAAAATGTTTTTTTAGGTTCTCCCCCCCTCTCCCCTCCACTCCTCTCCCCCCCTCTCCTTTCCCCCCTCTCCTCTCCCCCTCTCCTCTCCCCCCTCTCCTCTCTCCCCCTCTCCCCCTCTCCCCCTCTCTCTCTCCCCCTCTCCCCCCCTCTCCTCTCCCCTCTCTCTCCTCTCCCCCCTCCCCCCCCTCTCTCTCCCCTCCCCTCCCCCCCTCTCTCTCCCCTCTTTTCCTCCCCCCCTCCCCTCCCCCACCATTCCTCCCCTAAACCCCCCTCCCCTCCACACACCCCTACCCCCTTCCCTCCACCCTCCCTCCCCCTCCCTGCTCCCCACCTCTCCCCCTCCCCTCTCAGCATACCCTCTCTCTCCCCCTTTCCCCCCTCTCCCCCCTCCTCTCCTCCCCTCTCTCCCCCCCTCCCCCCTCTCTCCCCCTCTCTCCCCCCTGCCCCCTCTCCTCCCCTCTCCTACCCCCCTCCATCCCCTCCCTCCCTTATCTAAACCCCCTCCCCTCCACACCCCCTACCCTCTTCCCTCCACCCTCCCCCCTACCTCCCCCTCCCTGCTCCCCACCTCTCCCCCTCACCCCCCTCTCAGCACCCCCTCTCTCTCCCGCTCACTCTCACCCTCTCTCTCTCCTCCCCTCCTCCCCCACATTCCCCCCCTCACCCACCCTCCCTCTTCTCCTCCTCTCCACCCTCCTCTCCCTCTTGCCCCTCTCTCTGTGTCTCTGTCTCTCTCTCTGTCTCTGCCCCTTCTCTCTCTGCCCTCACTCTCTACCCACGCCCCCCCCCCCTCTAGGTGTGACTGCAAGTTGGGGGCTATGCGTCAGTAGATAGGGTGTTTATGGGGTAAAAGGAGCAAATTAATAATATTAATATAATATCAAGGGGGGTAATTAGCGTGAGTGCGGGGGGGGGGGGATAGTTAGTGTGTGTGATGCTGCATGCCGCCTCCCCAACCTACAACCGCACGTTGGGGGAACAGACCCAACGGGTCTGCACTTGGTCTAGAATATATATAAAATGCTATATATATATAAAATACTATATATAATATATATATATGTGTGTATGTATATACATATCTATACACACACACACACACACACACACACACATATATATATATATCTATATTACTAAAAGTCTGTTCTTGACCGGTTTTGGCCATCTGTGCTGCGATTTCCGAGAGAACGCCGCCACCCACGGCCATTATTTTTGGCCACCTTGCTCAGAGCCCCCCTCCGCCGCATGTGTGCTGAGGATTTTTCCCGTCGATGAAAAATGACAGAGATATTAATGTTTTTACAAAATTCCCCATTCACTCTGCTGCCCCCGCTGGCGGCAGGGGGAGGGACTATAAAACCAGGAAGTGGTGTGCCTCACAGTCTCTTTAAGATGGAGGAAGGCAGAGGGTCACGTTTCTCTGAGCTGTGAATAACACTGAACACATGTCTACTCAAATGTAAGTGCCCTTAGTGGTTCTAAAATGCTTGCAGAATGTGTCTATTGGTTCTAAAGCTTGCAAAAAAAGTGTCTATTGGTTCTAAAGCTTGCAAAAAAATGTCTATTAGTTCTAAAGCTTGCAAAAAATGTCTATTGGTTCTAAAGCTTGCAAAAAAGTGTCTATTGGTTCTAAAGCTTGCAAAAAATGTCTATTGGTTCTAAAGCTTGCAAAAAATGTCTATTGGTTCTAAAATGCTTGCAAAAAAATGTCTGTTGGTTCTAAAATGCTTGCAAAGAAATGTCTATTGGTTCTAAAGCTTGCAAAAAAAATGTATATTGGTTCTAAAATGGTTCATACTAGCGCTCCAGAAAGCCCCCCCCCCTCCACCCTCCCCCCTCCCCCACTGGTCAGCAATATTGGAAGTGGTGCAGAGGTGGAATATTGTGTTGGGGGACCAGCCCTCCCATGTGAAGCTGGGACCCAACGGGTCCCACTTAGTCTAGTATATATATTTATATATATATATATATATACATACACATATATACATACACACACATATATACATATATGAAATCCTAATATTGTGAATAAAATATTCATGAACACAATGTCGAAATATTTTTCCATTCTTTCATTCTATATTAGCGTAATACAATGTAGTGCCTACATACCTACATATTTAAATTCAGTCGATAAGTTGGTCAAATAACATGGGGACCTTCTTGCTTTTTTTTGAGACATGGATTTTTTAAATGTGAATGTCTCATAACGACACATTTGTGGGTCAGCAGTATATTGACCCACAAATGTCAGTACATAATTTACATCCTTTAATGCGCGATACATACAGGGGGTTGCAGGCTTTTGAAAGTGATGTCAAATTCAACATATTTCAGATGATGATAGCCCCATCCCTTGCTTACCCCAAAGGACAAAATTTCCAACTTATATACATTAATAAATAAATCGCCATTTGCACAAATTTGTGTGGGTAACGGGAGGTTCTCATTCTTTCTCTTGAGTAACCTGCGTTGGGAAAACAGACGTTTCAGCGTGTTCGGGATGTCAAATAGCGTTGGAACTGCATTCCAATTTAGCCTGTTATTGGTCTGCCTGTTGGAAAACTGGTCAAGTTCAGTGTTCAGAACAAAGACGGCAGGTGGTTGACAAGTACACCGGAGTTCGGTGGAGGAGACCTTGTCAACGAGTATTCTGGACCCGCTGTCGACATCTGGAATTACAGAAAATCTCATATAGGATTAACTAAGAAGAAAAAAAATGATTATAACTACATATCTGCATAATGGATGATATATCACTTAAGTGCAATTGTTTTCAGTTGTGGGGAGAGACCTGGATATTGAAGATGCATTTTGCCTCTAATATGTCAATTCAATGTAGAAGAGCTTTCTATCCTCTTTTGGACCTAAGACACTAGCAGGGCATCAACTCTCAGGCAGAGAGAGGGGAGGAAGAGAGAGAGAGGCAGATGGAGCAGAGAGAGAGAAAGGGAGAGAGAAAGGGAGAGAGAAAGGGAGAGGGAGGGAGGGAGGGGGAGAGAAGAGAGAGAGAGAGAGAGAGAGGATGGACGCGACGAGAGAGAGACTGAGAGACTGATAGAGAGAAGATGAGAGAGAGAGGGAGAAGAGAGAGAGGAGAGAGAGAGAGAAGAGAGATGAGATGAGAGAGGAGAGGAGAGAGAAGATTGAGAGCTTGAGAGAGAGAGAGAGAGAGAGAGAGAGAAAAAAAGGCAGATAGGGCGGACAGAGAGAGAGAAAGAAAGGCAGATAGGGCAGAGACAGAGAGAGAGGGAGAGAGAGAAAGGCAGATAGGGCAGATACGGAGACAGAGAGATACAGGAAGAGAGGGAGAGAGAGAGAGAGAAGGAGCTGAGAGAGATGGGGAAAGAGATGGCGGCGAGAGAGAGGCTGAGTGGCGCACCTTGCTCCGCTCTATAATCTTTGCTAGTCACTGCCTGCCATTCTGAAAGGGACCCGTTAATCCCTACTCTTTGTTTGCTGTCTGCCAACCACTTCTCTATCCATGTCAGCACTCTACCCCCAATACCATGTGCCCTAATTTTGCCCACTAATCTCCTATGTGGGACCTTATCAAATGCTTTCTGAAAGTCCAGGCACACTACATCCACTGGCTCTCCCTTGTCCATTTGCCGAGTTACATCTGCAAAAAATTCCAGAAGATTAGTCAAGCATGATTTCCCCTTTGTAAATCCATGCTGACTCGGACCGATCCTGTTACTGCTATCCTAATGTGCGGCTATATCATCTTTTATACTTTGACTCCAGCATCTTCCCCACCGACGTCAGGCTAACTGGTCTATAATTCCCCGTTTTCTCTCCCCCGCCTTTCCTAAAATGTGGGATAACATTAGCTACCCTCCAATCCACAGGAACTGATCCTGCGTCTATAGAACATTGGAAAATTATCACCAATGCATCCACGATTTCTAGAGCCACTTCCTTAAGTACCCTGGGATGCAGACCATCAGGCCCTGGGGATTTATCAGCCTTCAGTCCCATCAGTCTACCCAACACCATTTCCTGCCTAATGTGGATTTCCTTCAGTTCCTCCGTCACCCCAGATCCTCTGGCCACTACTATATCAGGAAGATTGTTTGTGTCCTCCTTAGTGAAGACAGATCCAAAGTACCTGTTCAACTCATCTGCCATTTCCTTGTTCCCCAAAATAAATTAACCTTTTTCGGTCTTCAGGGGTCCAACTTTGGTCTTAACTAATCTTTTCCTCTTCACATACCTAAAGAAGCTTTTACTGTCTTGCTTTATATTCTTGGCCAGCTTACCTTCGTACCTTATCTTTTCTCCCCGTATTGTCTTTTTGGTTATCTTCTGGTGTTCCTTAAACATTACCCAATCCTCTTGCTTCCCGCTCATCTTTGCTACGTTGTACTCCTTCGCTTTTATTTTTATACTGTCCCTGATGTCCCTTGTCAGCCATGGTCGTCCCTTTCTCCCCTTGGAATCTTTCTTTCTCCTAGGAATGAACTGATCCTGCACCTTCTGTATTATTCCTAGAAATACCTGCCATTTTTGTTCCACTGTCATCCCTGCCAGTGTATCTTTCCAGTCAACTTTGGCCAGCTCCTCCCTCATGGACCCATAGTCCCCTTTATTCAACTGCAACACTGACACCTCCGATCTATTCTTCTCCCTCTCCAATTGTAGATTAAACCTGACCATGTTATGGTCACTGCCTCCTAATGGCTCATTAACCTCGAGGTCCTTTATCAAATCGGGTTCATTACATAACATTAAATCCAGAATTGCCTTCTCCCTGGTAGGCTCCAATACAAGCTGTTCAAAGAATCCACCACGAAGGCACTCTACAAAGTACCTTTCTTGGGGTCCAGTACCAACCTGATTTTCCCAATCTACCTGCATTTTGAAATCTCCCATAACAACCACAGCATTACTTTTACTACATGCCAATTTTAACTCCTGATTCAACTTGCGCCCTATGTCCAGGCTACTGTTTGGGGGCCTGTAGATTAGTCCCATTCGGGTCTTTTTACCCTTACAATTCCTTAGTTCTATCCATACTGACTCCACATCTCCTGTTTCAATGTCACCCCTTGCAAAGGACTGAATTTCATTCCTCACCAACAGGGCAACCACACCCCCTCTGCCCACCTGTCTGTCTTTTCATTCGGAGGTATACCCTTGAATATTCAGTTCCCAGCCCTGGCCCGCTTGCAGCCATGTCTCAGTAATTCCCACAACATCATACTTGCCAGTTTCTAACTGAGCCTCGAGCTCGTCCACTTTATTCCTTATACTTCGCGCATTCATATACAGCACTTTGACCTCCGTATTCACTTCCCCCCCCTCGCAATTGGCCCTGACCTTACTCTGTTGTCCATTCTCAAGCTTTCCTTCCCATTAATTCGAGAATCTTTTGTAATTTCCCCTGTAGCCACTTCCCCTTCAAATCCATCTTTATACTCCCAATTTGTCAATCCCTCCCCCCCACTATTTAGTTTAAACCCACACGTGTAGCCCTAGCAAACCTGCCTGCCAGAATGTCGGTCCCCCTCCAGTTAAGGTGTAACCCGTCCCTTTTGTACAGGTCACCCCTACCCCAGATGAGATCCCAGTGGTCTATAAATCTAAATCCTTGCTCCCTGCACCAGCCCCTCAGCCACACATTCAGATCCCCCATCTCCCTGTCACAAAAGAGACAGTACACTGTAGAAAATCATGGCTCAAATTAAAAGACACACATTCATGCCAATATTTTACCTACAGTATATTATGCAATTAGCGTGCAATTGAAGAGTGGAAGGTGCAAAACACTGACAATCCTTTATTCACACCTTCATCATCAGCTATTACCTTTCAGAACCAAAAACGTGTTGAAGTGCTTGCAGTTATCAAACTAACAATCAAACCAAAGGGAATAAATGATGTCTGTTAATTAATGATATTTGATTTAAGTATGGCAGTTTCCTGTTTCTTATTTTCAAGCTCCATCTCATCAAGTTGTTACTTGTCTCAGCTGATCAGCTATTTAAAAAAGCAATGACGGAAACATGGGATATGATTCTAGTAAATGTTAATCATTTAAATCAGCACATTTTTGAAACCAAAGTTTATGAGGTTTGTGTCATTTTTCTACAACACTTAAAATCTATTTTTTTCTGCTGAGATTGGAACGTCAATAAATTCTTGATTAAATTTCTACCGAACCTACATTCTGATGCTGCTGAATTCAGTTAGGATCGCCATGGAAACTGGCCTTGAAATACAGCTTTTGTGTATTATATTATTGCTGTTAGCAACATTTAAATTTTCCATTAAGATCCTCGGTGCAAAGTTTTTGGTTGTACAATAAATTGAAAGCTGTTTGGAAGACTGCAATTTGAAAACTTTAACAAAAATAATCACCTCCAATATGTGAACTTACCAAAATTGGTGTCTAAAATGTTCCACAAACATTTGCAGCTTAATGCCCCTGTCCCACTTAGGAAACCTGAACAGAAACCTCTGGAGACTTTGCGCCCCGCCCAAGGTTCCCGTGCGGTTCCCGGAGGTTGCAGGTGGTTGCCGGAGGTTGCAGGTAGCGGAAGCAGGTAGGGAGACTGACAAAAACCTCCGGGAACCGCACGGAAACCTTGGGTGGGGCACAAAGTCTCCAGAGGTTTCCGTTCAGGTTTCCTAAGTGGGACAGGGGCTTTACTCACTGTAAAAGCTGAATATTGCTTTTCTTACAAATGTTCCTTTATTTTCCTAAAGAATTCTTCCAACAGGCTTCTATCCCAAGTCAAAGGACAGACTGCCATCCAAACTTGGATTGTTTTTTTCTGGAATGTCGGAGGCTGAGGGAAGACCTGATAGAATTGTACAAAATTATTAAAGGCATACGCAGAGTGGTCTGTCAGAATCTTTATCCCAGAGTGGGAATGTCAAATATTAGAGAGCATAGCTTTTAACTCAGTAGATGAGCAGGGCAAGTTTTCTACACAAAGTTTGGTAGATGTCTGGAATACACTGCCAGCGTTCCAATGGGAGCAGATACATGAGTGGCGTTTAAAAAACTTTTAGATAGGCACCTGGTGATAAGCAGAATGGAGGGATATGGTTCATATGCAGGCAGAGGAGATCAGTTTAACTTGATGCCGTTAGGCACAGACGTTGTGGATCAAAGGGCCTGTTCTGTCTGTGCTATTCTATATTCTGTGTATTCATTCATGACTGGATACAAAATATATTCCATTAGTTTAATGATGAGTAATTTTAGGATAATTATTCAATGAAATTGCAGAATTATAGCAAGTGTGCGTTAAGTGATGTGATACAGGTACATAGGAAAGAGGGTGGCACAGCAGTAGAGTTACTGCCTCACAGAGCCAGAGACTGTATCAGAGCCAGAGACTATGGGTGCTGTCTGTATGGAGTTTGTACGTTCTCCCCGTGACCTGCGTGGGTTTTCTCCAGGAGCTCCCGTTTCCTCCCACACTCCAAAGAAGAACAGGTAGCCAAAACAGGCTAATTGGCTTGGTAAGTTGTCCCTAGTGTGTGTAGGATAGTGTTAGTTTGCGGGAATCACTGGTCGGCGCTGACTCGGTGGGCCAAAGGGCCTGTTTCCGCGCTGTATCTCTAAACTACAAAAACTAAACTAAGATGTTTCTGACAGAGAAATTGCCTCAGACAATTCTCAGGAACGGAACCCTTATGTATTCCGTTGACTTTCTTTAATCTGAATTGTACCTTCCACCTTCATCCACCTTAAAAAGAAATTGATGTTCTAATCCCATATGAAAGAGTCTTGGGCCTGTCCCACTTTGGCCGTCAGTTACGCGACAGGCCGGTGGCGCGCAAAGATTTAGTGCAGGAAGAAGTCCACACTCCTCCACGCCACTCCACACTCCTCCACGCCACTCCACACTCCTCCACACCACTCCATGCGCCCGTCACGCGCTACCCACACGCTACCCACACGCTAGTAGGTCGCTTAAATGGCGCGCGAATGACAGCCAAGTGGGACAGGCCCTTTACTCGCTATACTGTAACTACATCTGAAAGCTCTGCTGGTTGTTTTCTGTTCTGACGCATTGTAACAGTGTGATTGTAAATTCTCTCCTCCCTATCACAAACTCAACAGCTTAATGACTTGAAGACCACATCTAAGAATTATTCAAAGGGAAGACATGGAAGATTATATACTTTATTCACATTAATAATAATGACATTTTACAGTTTGTAGTAGTTGGAAAGCACTGTTGTTTCATGAACCATTTTCTCATGAAAGCTGACAATTCACCTGAAAAATAAACAAAATTTTACGATTAATTGCAGGAATATATTTCATTATATTTTGGTATTACTGGTTAGGAAGCAATCATTTGTTGATTTTATTCTCTACTAGACCAAGTGCAGACCCGTTGGGTCTGTTCCCCCAACGTGTGGTTGCGGGGGATGGGGGGGGCTGGGGGGGGGGTGGCATGCGGCGTCACACACACTAACTACCCCCCTGCACAAACGCTTACTACCCCCCTTGATATTATATTAATATAATTAATTTGCTCCTTTAACTGCCCTATCCACTGACGCATAGCCCCAAACTCGCAGGCGCGTCTAGAGGTGGGGGGGGGGGGGGGGGGGGTAGAGAGTGAGGGCCATTTACAATGAAAAATAAAAATTCCAAAGTCTGGTCCAAAGGCTGGGAGTGTTGGAATGCCCAGAGAGGAATAGATAGGGTAAATGCACAGAGTCTCTCGCCCAGAGTAGGGGAATCGGGAACCAGAGGACATAGGTTTAAGGTGAGGGGAGGAAAGATTTAATAAGAATATGAGAAGTAACTTTTGTACACAAAGCTGTTTTTTAAACGAGCTGATGGAGGAGGTAGCTGAGGCAGGTACTATAACAACATTTAAGAAACATTTAGACAGGTACATGGATAAGATAGATTTAGAGGGATATGCCCAAATGCAGACAGGTGGGATTTGTATAGATGGTGCACGTTGGTCGGCGTGGGCAAGTTGGGCAAAAAGCCCTGTCTCCATCCCATATGAATCTATGACTTTATGTACAAGGTACATCTGAATGCCAACATTTTTCAATCTTTCACCATTTAAAATACCACGTTGTTCTAGTTTTTCTACCAAAGTAAAATATATCCCACTTTTCCGCATTATATTACATCTGCCATGTCCTTGCACATTTGATTAGACTGGCTATGTCACCCTGAAGTTTTTCTACATTCCCCTCATAGCTCACACTGACAACTTGCTTAATATCATCAGAAAACATCTGCAAGTGTGCAGAACCTTCTAATGAGCTTCTTTAACCTTTGTGAACAGGACAAGCAATTGTGTATCTTCTCAACAAGTCAGAAAAATAATTAAGAATTCTGAACAAGAGTCAGTTGGAATACTGAATTCTTACTCTAAAGCAGGCGTAGAAAATGAATAATGGGCAGCAAAATGCTGAATTAAGAGTGAAAGTGTGATAGATACATCTTCAAGATGCGCTGGGATGCATCATCAGTGATGTGACCTGGGGTCATCAGGTGTTTCGGGCCTCACAACATCAGACACCCTCGCCCAGGCCACCCAGCCGGGGTTGATCAAGCCCCGACTTGCGTCCAGCAGCAACCGCCCACGGATCAGCCCCTGCGGCTTCGCTTGCGGATTGAATGGCGCTCAGGTCCCTATAAAAACTTTCACCCCCTCACCTTAATCAGGGTTAAACGTGTTAAACTAGTCAAACTTCTACATTCAATACTCTGACTGATGAAGGCCAATATGCTTAAAGCCTTTTTGTCCACCCTATCTACCTGTGCAGCCAGCCGATCTGGTTGTGAAAAAATAGAAGAAATTAATTTAGAGGGAAATAGAAGGAAAAACAAAAAGTTACAGACTTCGTGGGTTTGCGTCAAGAGACTTTATTGCATGATATCATGGAGAAATGGCTGCAGAAAACTGCTCACCAGTTCTCTGACTTCACAGCAGAATTAGCTGACAGTAAACAACTTTTGCTTTTTGTGAGATATAACTACATGAAAAAATACTCTCTACTACATGTGTGCCAATTATTTAATTAGTCATAACATACTTTTCGCTTATGTTAATCTTATTCAACAACAGATGGTTAATACGTCAAACACAATACAAGGACATCTTGACATTATTCTATCTCACCTTTTAGGCGGCACACTCCACCATCCCCTCTCCGAGCCAATCATAAGTCTCCCATTTACAGTAACATTTCTATGCATCAAGCGGTAGGGGGCGCGAGTGATCTACTGTAACTTCTCACAGAAGAATAAACAAGCTTCGTTATCTCCCCTACTATTTCACCATCCACCCTTCAACACATTCCCAGACAAGAGGTAATACGTCTAACCTTTCTTTGCCGATTCCCACAAACGTCTTCTGCACGTAGTCAAGCGAGAGCTGCTAATTATCAGATCCAAAACATCCTTTCGTTACCTTGTTCAATTCCAATCAAAATTAAATAGGGAAGGATATTGATTTTTCTTCCACAATTCCTAAAAAGCATTAATTAAATCTTGAAGATTTATGGCTTGTTTAAATTAATTTTCACATCAATAGTAATCGGCAATTATAGTCTTATTTCCACTTACACTGGTTCTAGCTCAGCCATTGATTTTAGTACCCATCTATGAGGTATGGAAAAGAACTTACGGTGAGAGAATGTTAAGGGCCTGTCCTACTTGGGCGTTATTTGCACGTCATTTACGCGACATCATATAGTGTCACGACGCACGATGCAACATCATTTACGCGTCACGCACATGTCGTGACATGTGCATTACGCGTGCATGGCGCGTGGTGAGACGGGGTGGCGTAGGAAGTGACGCGTGGTCGTGCGCGGCGCCCCAGGATTTCGGGATTCTCAAAATCTTCTCGCGCCACTTGTGTGACGCACAAATGACGCCCAATTGGGAGAGGTCCTTTACCTTGTCTTTTTCAATGAAGCAGGCACCTTGGAGAGAAACCTGAATTCTGTATGTGTGCTTACAGCAAACAGCTCATTTTCAAGATAATGGTGAACCATTAATCTGACTGCAAAATTTGACAGTATTATTCCACCATAATTAATTATACCCAGAAAATTGTAGTTGATGGGATTTTTGACAGTTAATTTACAAGATATGGTACAAAATGTAGAATTAATCCATTTAGCTTTTTAATTGTAACTCAACGGGTCAGGCAGCATCTCTGGAGAACATGGATAGGTGATGTTTCAGGTCGGGTCCCTTCTATATTCTAGAGATGCTGCCAGTCCTACGGAGTTACTCCAGCACTTTATGTGATTTTTTTTGTAAACCAGCAACTGCACTGCCTTGTGTCCAGCTTTTTAAGCACTGATGAATGAGATGGTAATGACAATTAATATTGTTCTTTTATATAAAACCCATCACATAAGATCTATGATAAACAAAATTAGAATAAAAATGTAGTACCTTGATTAACAAATCGAGTGATTACAAGAAAATGCAATTATCTCTGCATAAATCTTAAGTACTCTGTTAAAACATTGCAGAGGTCACTAGAATGGATGATAGGTTTAGTTTTAATTTAGTTTAGTTTATTATTGTCCCGTGTGCCGAGATACAGTGAAATACTTCGTGTTTTGCATACAACCCGGTAAAATCATACAGCAGACCTCACCAAGGAAGTACACTAGAGTTGCCATGTGTCTGGCACCGATAAAGTTACCAAGGTTCACCAAACATTCCTATCTTCTGCCTGCCATCGCACGTCAAAGTCAAAGTCAAAGTCAATTTTATTCGTCACAGGCACCTGAAGGTGCAGTGAAATGAATTTGCCAGCTCTGATACACTTAAAAAGAACACACAATACACAATAAGATCTCACACAAACATCCACCACAGCATTCTTCACTGGTGAAAGGCAACAAAGTTCAGCCAGTCCTCCTCCTTTGTTCACCCGCGGTTGGGGCCATGAACCGTCCGTAGTCGCCGCTACGGACGGCCCGATGTACAGGCCCTCTCATCAGGATGATCCAAACTCCGACGTCGAAACGGTCAAACACATTCCGCAGCTTGGAGTGCCCGAATCGGCACTTTCCCACCGGAGAACGCGACTTCAGGATGTTATAGGCTGCGGTCCCGCGGTCCGGCGGGTCGGAGCCCTTCACCGGCGATCCCTGGCAAGTGATCCCAGACTCCAGATGGTAAGTCCACGCAATGGCCGCGGCTAGAAGCTACGTAGACAACAGCCCCATGATGCCAAAGTCACCAGGCCAGCGACCGGAGCACTCCTCTCTGGCGACCCCCAGCAAGGGTTCGCCCGCTCCGCGATGGAAAAGTCCATGCTTTGCCCGCTGCTGTAGCTCTTGTCCCGACTCCGGGAAAGGCTGTTCCAATCCAAGCTGTTAGTCCGCGAGGGAGGCGACATGGAAAAAGTCCTACAACCGAAAAGTCCTGTGACTGAAAGCAGTTCCCCCCCTTTCCCCCCCAATCACCCCCCCACACAAGACACATCATGAGACACCTAAACTAACATTAGACACACCAAAATAAAAACCCCAAAACGTATAAAACCATATGCCTTATAAAACCTCAGCATTACACCCCTGTTTGGGGGGGTGGGGGGGGGGGGGGGGGGGGGGGGCGAGGAGGAAGTGTAGTTTCAGAATAAAGGCCGCTAAATTAAGGTATTGATGAGGAGGACATGTTTCTCTTGGATCTTCCCCAGATAGCACTGGAGATGGAGTCATTAAATACATTCAGGGTGGAGATTGACAGATATTTGAACTACTAGAAGGTCAAGAGATATAGGAGTGTGTGGGGTACAAGGAGTAGAGAGCAACATTGAATCACCTATGATTTTATTGGATGGCCAAGCAGACTCCAGGGACCAACTGGTCTACTCGTGTTTCTGTTTCTTGAAGTGCTTTGTTTTAGATGGTGACTGAGTGAGTGAGTATGGGAAGAGTAGTTCAGTGTGGAGATGTGAGATCATAAACTTCACAAGTAAAAAAGACAAACTGGAGTTTTCCATAATGTCAAGAGAATCAGAGCTATGTCAGAGGGAAGGAACTAAGAGTCTTGTATACAACCATTGTATACAAGCATGCAAAAAGTATTCCAAAAAGTTAATGGAATATTAATCTTTGTCCCAGAGGACTGGACTGGAAGTAAAATAAATTAGCAAAGTGTTGCAGGAGCAGTGAGGAGGCCTTGTTATGTGCCACTGTATGCACACTGCACTGTGGTTTGGACAGAGCTTAATGGCTTTTAGTGGTAAACCATAATACTGTGGTGTATAAAGGCTAAACCTATTAGGATAGGTCCATAAACCTGATTTATATTCCCTAGAGTTTAGAAGCTCAAAGATGTTTCAATTACAGTCTTTAAAACAACAAAGGAATTTAAGAGCGCTGATTTGAAATTGTTTATTCAGAGTAAGGAAATCCAGAGCAATTCTTTTATTGCTCATGACAAAACAAAATTACTCTTCAACCTATCAAGTCGATACCGGTTATCCAAAGCAATATCATTTCCATTCGTAGACAAAAAATTAGCTCATTTCGTCTATTTAAAAATACACTTTTACCCTTCCTTATAAAACCATGTACCTGTTTCTAGTATTAGAGTCTTCGAGCTCCTTTATCTAGCTTGCTCTGTGTGTGATCATTTGGCATAACTATTGTATATGCATGGCCATTAGACTTATGTATTATTGTATTGCATAGTGTAACAAGGTCTTATATTGTATTATGTCACAATATCATGAAATAATATATCATGTAATAATGTTGATAGTATGTATTAACGTACGATGTATGATAGGTGGTATATGGTATTATGCATCAACATTATGCTGTAACACATAACTATTATTATTATTGGATATGTAAAGCCAATTAACAATTGTTATAAACTATAACAAGTGGGGATGGAGGGGTTTTGGGATTGGTGTGTGGGTAGGTGGGTCAATGAGAGCCTCTATGTATGTTATGTCTTGTGCTGTATGTTCTATGTTGGACCCCCTCGAAAACGAGATGACTGTCCATCTCAAGGGGTTATCCATGAATAAACTTGTTTCAAAATGGAGGAATGTTAGGTAAATATTGTTCAAATAAAAATCACCATTGCATTGCAAAACAGGCTTGAGGGGTTGATCTGTATTTAACGGTTTTGTCATGTTCCCATGGCCAAAATTGTAACTTCCTCAGTAGATAAAATACTTCGAAGTAATGTCAGTATTTGAGAAAGGAAGTCAACTAATTACAAGAAAGCCTTTAGCAACCAATCTGTTCCTGGGTTACCATATAAAAATCTTAATAATATATATATTTATAGATACAGCGTGGAAACAGGCCCTTCATAGAAAATAGGTGCAGGAGGAGGCCATTCGGCCCTTCGAGCCAGCACCGCCATTCATTGTGATCATGGCTGATCGTCCCCTATCAATAACCCGTGCCTGCCTTCTCCCCATATCCCTTGACTCCACTAGCCCCTAGAGCTCTATCTAACTCTCTCTTAAATCCATCCAGTGATTTGGCCTCCACTACCCTCTGTGGCAGGGAATTCCATAAATTCACAACTCTCTGGGTGAAAAAGTTTTTTCTCACCTCAGTCTTAAATGACCTCCCCTTTATTCAAAGACTGTGGCCCCTGGTTCTGGACTCGCCCAACATTGGGAACATTATAGAAACATAGAAAATATGTTTCTTCGGTGGACTTCGGCCCACCAAGTCCACACTGACCAGTGATCACCTGTACATAAGGTCTATCCTACAGACGAGGCACCATTTACAGAACCCATTTAACCTACAAACCTACACATCGATTGGGATGTGGGAGGAAACCAGAGCACCCGGAGAAAGCCCATGCGCTCACAGAGAAAATGCACAATCTCCGTACAGACAGCACCCCTTGTTCAGGATCAAACCCAGTTCTCTGGCATTGTCAGACATCGACTCTACCGTTGCGCCACTGTGCTACCCTTGCTGCACCACTGTGCCACCCTTCAAATGTACTGTAAGCTACTAGCAAAACGTAATATCAGAGAAATATAAGAGTTTGCTCTAAACTAACAGTTGGAATATGCTAGATTAGGTAACAGAAATATTTTGAAGTGTATGCTCACCTGGATAAGCCGGGAAGCACTGTGAGAGTCATGCTTTTTTACTTCTCCAGTGATTTAACACCATCCGGCCTGCACAGCTAACTTTCGAAGATGCGGGTGGATGTTCCATTGGTGTCCTGGATCATCAACTACCTGACTGGACGACCACAGGATGTCAGGCAACAGGGCTGTGTCTCGGGCATGGTGGTGAGCAACACAGGGGCCCCACAGGGGACGGTCCTCTCTCCATTCCTGTCTACACCACAGACTTCAGATACAACTCGGACTCCTGCCACCTGCAGAAGTTTTCGGATGACTCTTCAGTACCTGGAGTACCTTCAGCAAGACTGGTTCCACCAAGATGCTGTACAGAATGCCACAGGAGATCGTTTTTTCCTGTGGCTATCAAACTGTACAACTCCTCCCTCTTCTGTCGTGGGGTAGAGTAACTCCCCCCACCTTCCCAACCCCCAAATCTTTGCACCTCCACAATTCTTTCCACTTGTCACTTTAATTTCATGTTTCACGTATCTTGTTATGTTTTATGACTGTTGGCAGGCCAATTTTCCTCCAGAGGTAAATAAAATTATATCGTATATTCTATACTTTTCATAACATTTCAAAGTCAGTTGACTCTAACACAGACTATTGACTTTTAAACTATACTTTTGACTACAGAGATATCGCAAAGAGCCAGGCCCTTTTGCACACCGAGTCCACACAGACCAGTAACCCCATACACAAGCACTTTCCTGGAGTCAATGAAAGAGTGCTCACGTCGCAGCCCTGTTTCCACCAATCTTTCCACCACCACTGTTGGTCGGTGGGGGCGCTGCGAGATGGCTTCCCTGCCAGCAGTGTGTTAGTCAATTCTACTTTTTTTGTTATTTTTAGTATGTCCAAATGTTTGTTTTAATATCTCTCGGTGTGACTTGTGTGGGGGGTGGTGAGGGGGGGGGGGTGGTAAGGGGGGAACGGAGTTTCACAAGTGGGCGCAGCGTGAACTTTTTATCGCGGAGCGGGCGAGCCCTCGCCGGGGATCGCCAGAAGGGAGTGCTCCGATCACTGGCCCGCAGCAGCCTGAAGCCGCGGTCTGCGGAGATTCCAGCTGGCACAGCTTCCAGGGACCCCGGAGGAGAAGAGCTCCGACCTCCTACAACAGCTTGAAGCCGCAGTCTGCTGTGCTTCTAACCGCGGGCGCGGCGGGGACTTACTTACTTACCAACCGGAGCGGGTTCCCTCTCCGGGAATGCCTGGAAAAGAGCTCTGGCCTACGTCATCAAGTCGCAGTCTCAAGTAGGGAAGCACCGATTTGGGACTTACCTTGCCTGTACATCTGGCCGACCGCAGCAGCGACTGCGGAGTTTTATGGTCCTGACCATGGGGAAAAATGGAGAAGGACTGACTGAACTTTGTGCCTTCCTATAAAGCAGCAACTCTACCACTGTGCCATCTTCATTGCACCACTGTGCCACCCTTCAAATGGACTGTAATGTACCCTATTAGTTATTTTCGCGCCCAAGTATTTCACTTCATGCACATTCTCTATTGCTTTTGTGCAACATGTCTAGCTGTGTTGTAGATTCATCTGCTCCAACACAGTCTTTCACAGATGTCAAACCCAAGGAACATTTTAATTTCTACAACCCAAAGATTTTTAGGTCTAACTGCACGACTAATTTCTCCCAATCCAATTTCCCTGTTTAACTATTAAGAGAACAGAACTGTAAAATCCAAGGGTGCAAAATAATTATTTTTATTTAAATCATACCTTCTGCATCGATAAACAATCACATTTTTCCTTTGTGTATCCAGATTGTCATTTTATTTGCATTTCTATATCTATTCTAATTAAAATTCATCGAACTTTAAATTTGCATGCACTACCTGTGATTTGGCATTCAACATACCCGACAATTTGTCATGGATGATCTCCAACCTCTTTCTAATAAACATTGTGAAGATTAATATTATGACCTCACCCCCTGTCATGAGCACTATTTACACCAGCTCTATTTCACACTATATGCACTGATTCTAGCTGAAATGATTTACTATTTCAGCTGGAGAAGCTTTTAACCTGATATTCTTCTCATTACTCAAGCCCTGTCAGGACTTTCTCCAAAGTCTGTGTCTTCTAATTCTATTCTCCTACATACTTTACCTCCTGCCATTGACACACCTACACTACATAGAAAATAGAAACATAGAAAATAGGTGCAGGAGTAGGCCATTCAGCCCTTCGAGCCTTCACCGCCATTCAATATGATCATGGCTGATCATCCAACTCAGTATCCCATCCCTGCCTTCTCTCCATACCCCCTGATCCCGTTAGCCACAAGGGCCACATCTAACTCCCTCTTAAATATAGCCAATGAACTGGCCTCAACTACCTTCTGTGGCAGAGAATTCTACACTAGTTATGCCTTAGTCAGTGAAGTTGGACCCAAGTGAAATAATTTTATAAACATTCATCTCTATTTTCCTATTCTCTGAAAATATAGTTTGACCAGCGTAACATTCTGATCAACAAAAAAATAATATTTTACTTAATGTTTTCAATAACAACATCAAAGGACTTAAAGGCATTTCTTTTCAACGCTATATAAAAGCAAGTTGTTAATATTGTTATTGTATAGAAATTGTACATTGTTGTAAAGAAGGCATATAGTATGCTTTCTTCCATTAGTCGAGAATTGGGTATAAGGGTCAGGAAGTCATGATGTAGCTTTATAGGACCTTGGTCGGGGCACATTTGGAGAATTGTGTGTAATTTTGGTTGTCCTTTTATAGGACTGATGTGGTGGCTTTGGGAAGGGTGCAGAGGAGGCTTAACCAGAATGATGCTTGGATTAGGGGGGTTTTAGCTACAAGGAGAGGTTGAACAGACTGTGATTGTTTTCTCTGGAATTCTGGAGGTTGAGGTAAGACCTTATAGAACTATGTACAATTATGAGAGGCATACATAGACTTTTTCAGAATCTTTTTCTAGGATGGAAATATCAATCATTAGAGAGCATAGCTTTAAGGTGTGAATGGCAACGTTTACAGGAGGTGTGCAGGACAATTCTTTACACACGGACAATGGAAATGATGGAGGTGGATTTGATAGTAGCATTTAATACACTTTTGGATAGGCACATGGATATGCAAGGAACGGAGGGATATGGTTTATGGCACAGACATTGTGAGCGAAAGGGACTGTTTCTGTGCTGTACTATTGGCACAAATGGCAACCCAAATTTCACTACACCAGAAATGGTGTATGTGACAATAAATGTCCTTTGTCCTTTGTTCTATGTTCTACGTTTATTAATGCATGGAAAAAATATTGGATCAGTTTTGATTCCACATAGTTTCAGGCTATTCTGAATGCAGGTTGCTTAGTTTAATTTACTTTTTAGTTTAGTTAGTTTATTGTCACGTGAGCCGAGGTATAGTGAAAAGCTTTTTGTTGCGCGCTAACCAGTCAGCGGAAAGACTATGCATGATTGCAAAAAAGCCATCCACAGTGCACCTCCTCTCCTTATCCTGTCAGAATCCACATAGGAATAAATGAAGAGAATATTTAAAATTTGAATTTTTCAAAACAAAATAAAATACAAGGAACGATGTTTATTTTTGGCAGACATTGCAAAATAGTTTTTACAGATGATAGCAGTGTACATTTATACATAGTTTTATATTATGCATTAATAGAAAGCTCAGAGGACAGAATCACAAAAGTTTACATTGCAGAGGGAAACCACTTTGCCTATCATATCGCCAATGTGTCTTTCTTAGTGAGATATTAAACAGTATATTTGATTATTAACAGTTTTAATGGCATATTCTCAATTTCCAACTGGACATGATTCTGTGGACACCAAGCTGTATACATTTAATAAAAAGATCATCTGGAGGTCTTTACCTATAATACGTATTGTCCGCGATACAACTAACTCACCTTTGCCCCCCATTCTGATAATTTACACTGTAAAATCCGTATCCCATGAACTACAGTGTAAAATCAGTCAGAACTCTCAGTTTGAACCAAAGGCAATGTTACACTTGCATATATTTGTTTCTAATGTAGGAATTATGAATAGATACATTTTGAATGGTTAAAAAATGTGTGCGAATTGTCCAAATAACTGAAAGCAGTTTTGGCATACAAAATTACTTAAAACTGAATGCTACTAACTTTGCCTTCTCTGCCCCACCTTATCAGAAATTAAGACACACCTTCAGTCAATGTGTTGTACATCTATCATCTTTAATTTGATTTCTGCAAATTCAGCTTTGAGGCATGTTGCTATTAAGGATGTTTGTGTCCACTGTTTGGTCCTTTTAGGTATGCAAGGCGTGTTCCAGATCCATTCTCTGTAATGCACTTAATCTCATAAACTGGTCTCACGAAGGAACATAGTCCCAATATTGTATGATTTTCTCCTTGTGCAAGCGGGCATGCTTATCACTGTTAATGCATTCAGAGAAACATTAGCCTCTAGAAAATGACATATTCCATGAATTTCTTTTGGGAAGTTTTCTGGAAGGTCACTTTGTGAGCGTGGAATAAACTTGAAGTTCTCATCTCCCTTCAATATCCTATATTCAAGAAAGAGAGCAAAGAGTTAAATGAAACAATACAGAGGTTCAGTATTTTCCCTATTTGGCAATCATTGTGCTACAAACATTTGAAAAGCACTGATGAACCAATATTAGGAGGATTCGGGGTGGGGGGGGGAGTGGATGTTGCAGAGTGGTGCAGCTAGTAGAGCCACTGCCTCACAGCTCCAGAGACCCGGGTTCGATCCTAACCACGGGCGCTGTCTGTGTGGAGTCTGCATGTTCTCCCTGTAACCACGTGTATACCTTTGATTGCTCCTGTTTCCTCCCACATCCCAAAGACATGCAGGTTTGTAGATTAATTGTCGTCTGTAAATTGCCCCCAGTATTTCAGGAGTGCATGCAAACGTGGGATAACATAGAGCTAGTTTTGAACGGGTGATCGATAGTCCGCTCGGACTCAGTGGGCGGAAGGGCCTGTTTCCATGCTGGATCACGAAACTAAACTAAACATTTAATGCTGTGTGTAATTATAGCAAGTTAAATCGAACCTTAAGTGTACAGCTCTGATCGTCACACTGTAGAAAGGATGTGAATGCATTAGAGAGCGTGCAGAGGAGATTCACCAAGGTGTGGCCTGGTTTGGAACATTACCGTTACAAGGAGAGACAGAGAACGGTGAACTGCAGGTTTAATTTGAAAGGCAATAATGTGTATAATCTGGGCTTGTGATCCTAGTGGCGGCGCTGTGATACGGCTGCGGCTCGCCTGCAGTCTGTCTGTTTTTACTTTTTTGTGTTGTTTTTTTTGTCTAGTTTAGTAATTTTTTTGGTTATTAGGTGGTGTTATGTGTGTGGGGGGGTGAAACAGGGCTTTCTGTCTCTCCCTTCGGGGGAATGTGACTTTTTTGTCGTATCCCCCTTCTCTTCCCCCGTCTGCGCTAAGGCCTAATGGCGGAGCTGGCGGCCTCCAACCTGCGACCGACCTCGAGGGTCCGGAGGTAGAGCCAGCCAGGACTCACCAACGCGAGGCTGGCCGTCTTCGAGCTGTGGCGACGTCCGGGTAGCGGCACGACTCGGCGCTCCGGTGAGGGCGGACGGCGCAGGGCTGAGACACTCCCGTGCGGGCGGCACGGCTACCGGCTGGAAGGCGCTCCCGTGGGGGCAGCCCGGTGCGGGGCTGAGACGCTGCCGTGTGGGTGGCCTGGCTACCGGCTGGAAGGCGCTCCGGTGAGGGCGGACCGGCTCCCGGCTGGAAGGCGCTCCTGTGGGGTCAGCCCGGTGCGGGGCTGAGACGCTGCCGTGTGGGCAGCCCGATGCGGGGCGGAGACGGTGCTCCGGCGGCTGAGGCGGCGGAGACCTGGATCCGGGGCTCGGCCGCGGGCCAGTGGATGACAATGTCGGGAGCTCTCAGGTCACAGGATGGTGCCTGTTTTCCGGAGCACCCGTTGCAACAGCTGCGTCCGCTGGACTGGAGGGCGGCAGCTTCGACCACCCCCGGGCCGCGGAGCTTGAACCGCGGGATTGACTTACCATCGCCCGGTGGGGTATCGCCTCGGCGCAGAGGGAGAAGAGGAGGGAAGAGACAGTAACTCTAAGACTTTTGCCTCCATCACAGTGAGGAGGTGCTTGGTGAACTGACTGTGGTGGATGTTAATTTGTGTTTATTGTGTGTTGTTATTGTTACATGTATGGCTGCAGGCAACAGCATTTCGTTCAGACCGAAAGGTCTGAATGACAAATAAAGAATTCAATACAAAAATTCAATTCAATGAGATCCTCAGAACAGTGTAAATGGCCGAGCACAGAGGTCGGAAAAGACTGGTGGATGAGAGTGACAGGTTAGATCATAAGGTCATAAGGGATAGGAGTAGAATTAGGCCATTCAGCCCATCAAGTCTACTCAGCCATTCAATCACGGCTGATCTATCTCTCCCTCCTAACCCCATTCTCCTGCCTTCTCCCAATAACGTCTGACACCAGTACATGTGGGAGGAAACTGGAGCAACCGAAGGTTATTGGAAAGCCAATCATCACACTGTAGGAGCATTCTGAATGGAGATGTTCCACTGAATAGTCACCTAATCTCCCACTGTAACAACGGCCACACTGTAAGCAGTAAATACTGTGTACTAAAGTAAAAGAAGGATTTGTAAATCACTGCTATGATAATCAAAAAAAAAGTGCAGATGCTGGAAATCTGAAACAAAAACAATATGAGGAAACCCTCAAGTTAGACACAAAACGCTGCAGTAACTCAGCAATTGGGTAGCTCATAGATTGACAATCTCATAGCTTCATGATCATCATTACTGATACTAGCTTTTTATTCCAAATTAATTTAATTATTTGATTTACCCATTTGATGTTTTGAGTTTCAAATTCATGACAGTGAACGAATGGTCAGGACTTCTGCTTATTGATCCACAAGCACTTTATTTACAGCACTTTGAGAATATAACTGCGCAGTTGCACAGGAAGGTGCCTTAGTGACAGGAATGTATTTTGATGGAGATGAAAGAATGAAAAGAAAGAGTCCTTGGGAACAGTCTCTTCACAATGCTGAAAGAAGGGGGGGGGGGTTGCGACAACATCAACATTAAATTGAAAGAAGCAAAATGTGCCGAGTCAGAGGCATGAGAGGATCGTAAAAGTTGGTAGTGATTATTGATGTATGCCAAAGGAATGGGAAGGGAGTGGAAGGGGTGGTGTAGGAGGAGGTGATGAAAGGTTGAGACCATTGTGAGTTTGAAAACAAGGATTAGAATTTGTGCAGTATAAAACAAAAAATGAAAGTACAGGTCCACCACCGATAAACTGACATGCAAGAAGAGTTGTACACAAAGTGCTGGGGTAACTCAACTGGTCAGATGGCATCTCTGGAGAACATGGATAAGTGACGTTTCGGGTCGAGACCGTTCATCAGATTGATAAACTCCTTCAGACTGTTCTCAGGGACAATAACTAGTCTCCTGAGATGTTGCCTGACCCATTGAATTACTCCAGCACTTTTTGTCCTTTTGTGTAAACCAGCATCCGCAGTTCCTTGTTTCCGCTGTTTGGCAAGCAAAGTTGTTGATTTTACAGAGGTGGACATGGGCATTATTGCTGATGGAATCTCAGTTCTTTGTCAAACATGCTAAGTTTCTGAGTCATTTAGCTCAGCTTTTCACTCTATCCTGTAATAGGAATGGTATAGAGGGAACTGGATTTCTGGAAAGGATCGTAGACAATAATAGTCTTTTCTACTTTTAGCTTCCGGAAATTTCTGCTCATCAAGTAAAAACATGGTGAAAATGGAAGAGAGACCATTACAGATGATACTTTGGCAATGATTCAATAACTACGCTGGAGCTATGGATAAGAGGTAGTTAAGGACAGCAGGGTGCCCCCCTCTGTGATTCAGGCTCTGCTTTGTTCAGTACCTTCCCAGACCTCTAGTTTCCCCCTCCCAGACTCTCAGTCTGATGAAGGGTCTCAACCCAAAACATCATCTATTCCTTTTCTTCAGAGATGCTGCATGACCTGCTGAGTTACTCCAGCATTTTGTGTCTATCTTCAGTGTAAACCAGCATCTGTGGTTCCTTCTTACAAAGGGTGGTTAGATGTGTATATTGCTGAAGTCCGGTTAAAAGTAGTGAGGAGTGATAGTTACAGGAAGCAACGACCCTTTTTTGGTGCTAAAGAAATAAATTATTCCAGATGGAAACAGGCAATAAAATATTTTGCTATTTTTCCATGTGTCGGTGAATGATAATAATTTTACCAATGCTTATGCATCAGTGCGAGGAACAGCACGTTAAGAAACATTCTGTCTGAGTGTTTTGCCTCATAAATTCAGATGAGGTCACAAGGATAAGCACAAGGATAGATGATAAGCAACTGATCAGAATTCAGAACACCATCCTGTACCATCTACAGGATGTATTGCAGCAACTCCCAAGACTCCTTAGACAGCATCTTCCAAATTCATGAGGTCAACCAGCGGGAAGGACAAGGGCAGCAAAAGCATGGGAACACCACGGCCTTGGAAGTTGCCCCACCATGACTTGGAATATGTCAAATTACCCTTCCTGAGGTCATCTTTTGCCAGCCCTGTTTTGTTCTGGCCTTCTATATCTTTCGATTTGAACAAATCCAAGAATGAAAAAATCCAAGAATGAATAAATTCATGAACGAATAAATAAAGCATTCAAATTCATGATCTCAAGAGGGGTCACGCCCTCTTCTCCCCTCTCCCATTCGGCAAGAGGTACAGAAATGTGAAAGCGCATACCTCCAGATTCAGGGGCAGTTTCTTCACAGCTGAAGAAACTGAACCATCCTATCACCAACTAGAAAGCGTTCCTGACCTAACATCTACCACATTGGAGACTATCTTTAGTCAGACTGAGAATAAAAGGACCTACCTTTACGAAGTGGATGAGGAGGAATTTCTTTAGCCAGAAGGTGATGAATCTGTGGAATTCATTGACATAGATGGCTATGAAGGCTAAGTCATTGGGTATTTTCAGGGTGGAGATTGCCAGATTCTTGATTGGGAAGGGTGTCAAAGGTTATTGGGAGAAGGCAGGCGAATGGGGTTGAGAGGGAAAGATAGATTAGCCATGATTGAATGGTGGAGTAGACTCAATGGGCTGAATGGCCTGATTCTGTTCCTATGACATTATGAACTTATGAACATTGGGGATTTACACATGTGATTTATAATTCTTCAAGTTGGATGTTGAATATTCTTTCAGGATTTATTTTGATCTCTTTATTTGTATCAAATGAAAGACACACAAGGTTGGACTGAAAAATTAGAAATGGAAGGTAGTTTCAAAGGTGGCTATTGTAAGAATTGTAAAGGTGGCTGCTGATTTAATAAACACTTTAGTTTAGAGTTTCGATATACAGCATGGAAACATGCCCTTTGGCCCACTTAGTCCATGCCAACCATCGATCACCCGTTCACATGCGTTTTATCCCACTTTTTCGCCCCCTACACACTAAGGTCAATTTACAGTGGCCACTTTAACCTACAAACCTTCATGTCTTTGGGATGTGGGAGGAATCTGGAGCACCCAGAGGAAATTTGCAGGGTCACGGAGAACGTACAAACTCCGCACAGACAGCAGTTGAGGTCAGGATCGAAGCCGGGTCTCTGGCACTGTGAGCAGCAGCTCTACCAGCTGTGCCACTGCGCCACAGAGCAGTCTCTCAATCTTTTTGTGTTTAACCTTTGTGAGTTAAAGTCAGCGGCTGAACAGGGACTTGAACCATGGCCACAGAGATTAAAAGTCTGATGCTTTACCGACTGAGCTAATCTTTCTATGTGGTTTATTTTGGCATCTCAACAGTGTTTTCATACTCTTGAACAGCAATCTAATGTGGGCAGCAGGGCACCTCTGGCATGGGATAACTGTACATGTTGCTCACCAAAGTGCCCATCTCAAATCTCCAGAAATTCAATTTCAATACCATCAATTGACAAAGATAAAAAGCAATGTCAAAAAAGGCAGCAATGATTAAAATAACCCAGACGTAGCAGAGATGCCGCTTGATTTGCTGAAAATTGATTTGCAAATGTCAAAGTAATTAGATGCACTGCCTTTTGCTATTCGTAGGGAGGTAGATGTGAGCAGGAAGCAATTAGTCCTGTGATGCTCGAAGAGACTTGTCGTTAGAAGTGTGTTATAAAATATTCAAAATGGATTAACAAAAGTAGTTAGTTGATTTTTGCAGTCCTATGATGTGGGTTACCAGAGGCTGATTTCATTAATGATGTGTTGTAATCTGCATCGGGTATTTAACGGTAGAAGCTTCTATTAGACAAGCAATCGTTGCCTGGAAAATTCAATTAGAATTCAAAGCAGATAGGGTTGGATATCTACCAGATCTTATCTTAGCATTTATTGGCACTCAATGCAAATCAGCTTGGATTGTCCACTGTTTTTTTGCAGTGGACAACGACCAGAGTCACCATCTGCTGTGCTTTTTTGAGGATTAAGATTACTTGCAAAGTAGCTGACAAAGTTTTTTAGGTTCATTACGGTCAAATACCATTTGCCAAAATCTTGCCAAACAAAATAATTTAACTATAAGAAAAAGATAACAAGACTTTCAGAGATGATCACAAGAGTGACAGAGACACAAAGTGCTGGAGTAACTCAGCGGGTCAGGCAGCATCTCTGGAGAACATGGATAGGTGACGTTTTGGGTCGGGACCCTTGTTGTTTCACTACAATATTGCGTTTTAGAGTTTGTGTGTGCAATTAGACAATAGACAATGGACAATAGGTGCAGGAGTAGGCCCTTCGGCCCTTCAAGCCAGCACCACCATTCAATGTGATCATGGCTGATCATCCCCAATCAGTACCCCGTTCCTGCCTTCTCCCCATATCCCCTGACTCCGCTATTTTTAAGAGCCCTATCTAGCTCTCTCTTGAAAGCATCCAGAGAACCCGCCTCCACTGCCCTCTGAGGCAGAGATTTCCACAGACTCACCACTCTCTGTGAGAAAAAATGTTTCCTCGTCTCCGTTCTAAATGGCTTACTCCTTATTCTTAAACTGTGGCCCCTGTTTCTGGACTCCCCTAACATCAGGAACATGTATCCTGCCTCTAGTATGTCCAAGCCCTTAACAATCTTATATGTTTCAATGAGATTTCCTCTCATCCTTCTAAACTCCAGAGTGTACAAGGCCAGCTGCTCCATTCTCTCAGCATATGACAGTCCCACCATCCCGGGAATTAACCTTGTAAACCTACGCAGCACTTCCTCAATAGCAAGAATGTCCTTCCTCAAATTAGGGGACCAAAACTGCACACAATACTCCAGGTGTGGTCTCACTAGGGCTCTGTACAACTGCAGAAGGACCTCTTTGCTCCTATATTCAATTCCTCTTGTTATAAAGGCCAACATGTCATTCGCTTTCTTCACTGCCTGCTGTACCTGCATGCTTACTTTCATTGACTGATGTACAAGGAGCCCCAGATCCCGTTGTACATCCCCTTTTCCCAAAGATGGTAATCTTCCCTCCTGTTTTTGTTACCAAAGTGGATAACCTCACATTTATCCGCATTAAACTTCATCTGCCATGCATCTGCCCATTCCCGCAACCTGTCCAAGTCACCCTGCATTCTCATAGCATCCTCCTCACAGTTCACACTGCCACCCAGCTTTGTGTCATCTGCAAATTTGCTAATGTTACTTTGAATCCCTTCATCCAAATCATTACGGTCATTCATCAGAGCTTCCTGTAGACTAGAACATTAAATTATTGGAATCCACGAGAAAATGGAACATAGGATTGGGTAATACTTTACCGTAATCCTGCCCGGAGTAGCACAGAAAATGAGGAGAGTGATGTTTAGTTTAGTTTAGTTTATTGTCATGTGTACCGAGGTACATGAAAAAGCATTTTGTTGTAAGCTATCCAGTCAGTGAAAAGACAATAATGATTACAATTGAGCTGTCCACAGTGTACAGACACAGGATGAAGTGAATAACGTTTAGTGTAAGATAAAGTCCAGTAGAGATAGTTGAAGGGTCAGCAATGAGGTAAATGGTGGTTCAGGGCCACTCTGTGGTTCTCTAGATATGTTGTGAGATTTCCACGGCTGCATTACCTAGTCCAGTATTACACTCCACCGCCCACCACAGCCACTGGCAGAAGTCAGACCACCTCTCAAGACTCTACAAGCCTAATAATGTGCCTGGGGAAAGTGACAGGAAATCCTGAACAGAGAAGTTGAGTTAAAATAAAAAAAACATCTGGTAAGACACCAAAGATGAAAACTCTCGAGCTTTCAAGTGAAAAGGAGGAAAAGTGAAAAACAAAACTCTTAAGATTAAATGATCTTAGAAAGACTAGAAAATCTTCACATCTAGAATCATTTCATTTGTATTGTTTACTCATGATACAGAGAAACAGTCATTTTATTCTTACTACCAGCTGACAATCATTAATTAGTGGTTAGTATGTTTCCAGATCTAGTTTCATATCATGGGATCTATGTTTGGAAAGACTTATAAAAGAGCCTGACATTGTCTATGATCCCATATATGTTTAGGTCGAGCTGCGTTTTGTACTTACTGGTATGTTGTGGGACTGACATTAATGCGGCATGGTTGACTTCCTGATTCAAACTTGCTGGCCAGGGTCACGTTGTTTCCAAACAAGCAATAACGAGGCATTTTTACACCAACGACTCCTGCTAGTACTGAGCCAGAATGAATCCCAATCCGTAACTGTAAAAAAAAAAGCGTAGTTTTTTCTTACATCAGAGACAATTTGGGCTCATAGATTGTAATAGAGTCATAGTCATACAACATGGAAACAGGCCCTTCACTCAAACTTGCCCACACTGGTCAACATGTCCCATCTACACTAGTCCCACCTGCCTGCGTTTAGCCCATATCCCTCTAAACGTGTCCTATCCATGTACCTGTCTAAATGTTTCTTGAACGTTGCAAAAGTACCTGCCTGAACGACCTCCTCTGGCAGCTCATTCCATACACCCACCACCCTATGTGTGAAAATTCCTAGAGTGTCACAAGACAGTTTTCTTGCTAATGCATCAGCTAATTCCACAGTCTTCAGCAGTTGAAAGGCAAATACAAGTTAAAAGATTATTATGTATAAACTGCAGAAGGAAGAAGAACTCTGAAGAAGCGTCTTGACTCACCTATCCATGTTTACCAAACATTTTGCCTGATCTGCTGAATTATTCCAGCACTTTGAGTAGAGTCAAGGAACTGCAGATGCAGTTTTAGAAAAAAAGACACAGTGCTGGAGTAACTCAGCAGATCCAGCAGCATTATGGCTTTTTTAACAGATGGTATATTTGAACAGGCGTACTTGTGCCAACAGATTTTGTGCTTCCTTGCAAAATCAGAGAATAAGTTTATTGGCCAAGTATGTACACATACAAGGAATTTGCCTTGGTGCTCCGCTCGCAAGTAACAACACGACAAACAGTAACAATTAAGAATGACACGTAAAACACTAAACATTAATAATTAAAAAATTTAGTATAAACATGTGAATGAAATAAAATACTACAGCAAACGGAGGCTACAGACTTTTGGTTATTGAGTAGAGGTACTGCTCGTGGGGGGAAAAAGCTGCTTTTATGTCTGGCTGTGGCAGCTTTGACAGTCCGTAGTTACCTTCTAGAGGGAGGTGCTTCAAAGAGTTTGTGGCCAGGGTGAGAGGGGTCAGAGATGATCTTACTCGCCTGCTTCCTGGCCCTTGCAGTGTACTTGTCAATGGGGGGAAGGTTGCAGCCAACAACCTTCTCAGCTGATCGGACGATTCGCTGCGGCCTCCGGATGTGGTGCTTGGTGGCTGAGCCAAACCAGACCATGATGGAGAAGGTGAGGACAGACTCTACGATGGCCGTATAGAATTGGACTGTGGCAGATTGTGCTTCCTCAGTTGCCACAGGAGGTTTGAAGAAGGGTTTTGACCTGAAATGTTGCCTATTTCCTTCGCTCCATAGATCATAGAATCATAGAATCATAGAAAGTAGGTGCGAGAGTAGACCACCAGGTCCGTCGAGCCCGCACCGCCATTCACTCATGGCTGAACACTAAACAGACACACATACCCACAAACAGTATACACAAGACACAGAACACAAGACACTACCCTCCCCTTTACACCGCTATCACCCCTCTCCACCCCAAGAACCGCGTGATCTCCTGGGGGAGGCAAAAAACCGGATAAAAACCCAGGTCCAATTCGGGAAAAAAATCCGGGAAATTCCTCTCCGACCCCAATCCAGGCGATCGACACTTGTCCAGGAGATCACTCAGGTCTACTATACTAACCATACCTAGGTCCATATCCCTGCCCTCTCCCCGTAGCCCCTTATCCCCTTGGCAGCTAAAAAACCATCTATTTTTGACTTAAATATATTTAACGTTTCTGCTTCCACTGCTCCCTGGGGCAGTGAATTCCACAAACTAACCACCCTCTGGGTGAAGAAGTTCTTCCTCATCTCAGTTTTAAAAGAGCCCCCCCTCACTCTGCAACTATGTCCCCTAGTTCTAGCCTCCCCGATCATTGGGAACATCCTCGGTGCATCCACCCGATCAAGGCCCCTTACGATCTTATACGTTTCAATGAGATCGCCTCTCATTCTTCTAAACTCCAAAGAGTAGAGTCCCAGCTTACTTAACCTTTCCTCATATGTCAATCCCCTCATTGCAGGAATTAATCTTGTAAACCTTCGCTGCACTGCCTCCAGGGCTAGTACATCCTTTCTTAAGTATGGACCCCAGAACTGTACACAGTATTCCAAATGTGGTCTCACTAATACCGTGTACAGCTGCAGCAAGACCTCCGTGTTTTTATACTCAATCCCCTTAGCAATAAAGGCCAAAACTCCATTGGCCTTCCTGATTGCTTGCTGCACCTGCATACTGACTTTTAGTGATTCATGTACTAATACCCCTAGATCCCTTTGCGTTGCATTACAACGCAGCTCCTCCTCATTTAGAAAATAACTTGCCCTATCATTTTTTCCCCCGCTGAGTTTCTCCAGCATTTTTGTTTACCACAGGAGGTACATCCTTTGGTGGGCCTTTTTGACTGTGGAGTCGATAGTGGCCCCCCATTTCATGTCCTTGGAGATGATGGTTCCAAGGAACTTAAAAGACTCCATAGATGTGACTGTGGTGTTGTTGATGGTGAGTTGGGAGAGGGGCGGGGGAGCTCTCCAAAAGTCTACTTTCAATTCCACTGTCTTAAGAGCATTGAGCTCTAGGTTGTTGCGATGGCACCAGGACGCCAGCTGTGCCACTTCCTGTCTGTAGGCAGAATCCTCCCCATCCTGGATCAGTCCAATCAGGGTTGTGTCGTCCGCCAACTTGAGAAACTTCACAGAGGTGTCTGTGGAGGTGCAGTCGTTGGTGTAGAGAGAGTAAAAGAGAGGAGAGAGTACGCAGCCTTGCGGTGCTCCTATGCTGAGGGTCTGCGGGTCCGAGATGTGCTTTCCCAGCCTCACATGCTGCTTCCTGTCTGTCAGGAAGTTGGTGATCCACTGACAGAGGGGTTGAGGCACAGTGATCGTGGAGAGTTTGGAGTGTAGTAGCTCTGGCACAAGGGTGTTGAATGCAGAGCTAAAATCCACAAACAAAATCCTTGCATAGGTCCCCTGGCGGTCTAGGTGCTGGAGGATGAAGTGCAGGCCTAGGTTGACTGCGTCATCCACTGATCTATTGGTCCGGTATGCAAACTGCAGAGGGTCCAGCAGGGGGTTTGTGATATTTTTCAGCTGGGCCAGCACAAGTTCATCATGCCTCCAGAGGCAACTTATGTAGGTGCCCTGGCTGAATGGACAGACTGTTTGCACCACCAGTACCTAAGTACTGACCCTTAAGGGCCTGTCCCACTTACGTGTCCTTGGCACGCAAATTACGCGACCTTGTCGTCACGTTGAGTCGCACGGGTGGCCGCGCAGGGCCGGTCCCACTGAGAAGCGCGGAGGGGTATGTAGTTGTGCGCAACATTGCGCGGGGCTCCGAAATTTTTGTAGCGAACGAAATCTTCGCGCGCCAACGGCCTGTCGCGTAAATGACGGCCAAAGTGGGACAGGCCCAAGACCCTGGTGCGACACAACGTCTAACCTGCAACAGCAGCAGAAGCAGGCAAACGATCGCCGAGCTCGACCTGGGGCTCACGACCATTGCAGTCCAAATCCGCCCCCACTTCTACTCCCACAGCGGGTCCAAGAAAATTGAAGCAATGGGTGACGTTTCGGGTCAAGACCCTTTCAGACTGAAGAAGAGTCTCGACACGAAACGTCACCCATTCCTTCTCTCCATTGAAGCTGCCGGTCCCGCTGAGTTACTCCTGCGTTTTGTGTCCATCTTCAAATGATGTCACACGCTCCAGACGGCTGTGCGGGCGCATGGAATCGCGCGCGACCTTCGCTGGACCGTCGCGCCTCAACGCAACCACGATGTCGCGTAATTAGCGTGCCAAGGACATGTAAGTGGGACAGGGGCTTTAGATACAGTAAGTCTGGGTGTGAGAAACATCAAAACATAGAAAAATAGGTGCAGGAGTAGGCCATTCGGTCAATATGATATAACCATATAACCATATAACAATTACAGCACGGAAACAGGCCATCTCGGCCCTACAAGTCTGTGCCGAACAACTTTTTTCCCTTAGTCCCACCTGCCTGCACTCATACCATAACCCTCCATTCCCTTCTCATCCATATGCCTATCCAATTTATTTTTAAATGATACCAACGAACCTGCCGCCACCACTTCCACTGGAAGCTCATTCCACACCGCTACCACTCTCTGAGTAAAGAAGTTCCCCACATGTTACCCCTAAACTTCTGTCCCTTAATTCTGAAGTCATGTCCTCTTGTTTGAATCTTCCCTATTCTCAAAGGGAAAAGCTTGATCACATCAACTCTGTCTATCCCTCTCATCATTTTAAAGACCTCTATCAAGTCCCCCCTTAACCGTCTGTGCTCCAGAGAATAAAGACCTAACTTATTCAACCTATCTCTGTAACTTAGTTGTTGAAACCCAGGCAACATTCTAGTAAATCTCCTCTGTACTCTCTCTATTTTGTTGACATCCTTCCTATAATTGGGCGACCAAAATTGTACACCATACTCCAGATTTGGTCTCACCAATGCCTTGTACAAATTTAACATTACATCCCAGCTTCTATACTCAATGCTCTGATTTATAAAGGCTAGCATACCAAAAGCTTTCTTTACCACCCTATCTATATGAGATTGCACCTTCAAGGAACTATGCACGGTTATTCCCAGATCCCTCTGTTCAACTGTATTCTTCAATTCCCTACCATTTATCATGTACGTCCTATTTTGATTTGTCCTGCCAAATGATCATGGCTGATCTTCTAAAATCAGTACCCCGTTCCTGCTTTTTCCCCATATCCCTTGATTCCTTTAGCCCAAAGAGCTAAATCTAACTCTCCCTTGAAAACAAGATAGAACAGGAGGGGAATGGGTTCATGAGCTGTAACAAGCTCAAGATAGTGCTGTGGAGCCATCTTGCTTTCCTTCCATGACTTCTGTATTGCTCTTGTTTCCACAATCTACAATAATCTGTATGTTTGTCACAAACCCTTTGACCAAAGATAAACTCACAGTATGTACCACATAATGGCAACCACACTGACACAAACATGACCTTCTAGGCTGAATGCAGCCTTGGGACAGTAGTGTGAAAATTGCCAATCTAATTGAATGATTTTTCTAAATGAAATTATTTCAAACTGGTGTGTTTATTGCATGTGAATCCCTTTTAAAATTCTGGTTCCGTGTGGTGCTATGTGATGAATAAAACTGATTGTATTGTGTATTGTATTGTGCTAGAAAAAAACAAAATTTGTCAGTCATTCACATTTTATTTTTGCCAGATCAAAGCTGCTGCAGCAAAAGTAAATTGAAGCAGAGCTAGTGTTAACATACAGGCACATACATACAAGATGACATATAATCCAATTTAAGACAGTGACCTTGATAAAATGGATCATAATTGAAAGAAACGGTCACATTTGCTGCAATGTGCCACAATTTGAAAAACATTCCCAATAGCAGCAATTGATGATGAACTTACTTCTCCACTAAAAGTCCAGTGAAATGCAGATAATATTAGTCAGCCTGAGCAACCTTTATGTTATCTTAATGGTAATGGTAATTATGGTAACTTAAGATTGACACAAAGTGCTGGAGTAACTCAGTAGGTCATACAGCACCTCTGGAGAAAAGAAATAGATGACGTTTCAGATCAGAATTCTTCTTCAGACTGAAAGTAGAGGTGGATAGTTTGATCCCGAACCTTAGCATTGGTAGCACAGCTCCCGATACATATATTATTAAAACAAAAAGACACAGTGTGCTGGAGTAACTAAGAGGATCAGGCAACATCTCTGGAAAACACGACAGATGATGTTTCAGGTCTGGATCCATCTTCAGACTGCATTGCCTACGCCTGCAAAAGTCTGAAGAAGGGTCCCGACCCGATCTATGTCACCTATCCATGTTCTCCAGAGATACTGCCTGACCCACTGTGTTACTCCAGCACTTTGCGGCTTTTTTTTGGTGTTATATTGAGATTCTCTTGCGACCTTCAGCAGTTTTAGGTGTAAAGTTGTAAAGAGTGCTCCCCTTCTGCTCGTATTCCTTTTGTTATCCAGTCTTCTGGGCCTACTTTGTAGACTCTTGGGCCTGTCCCACTTTGGCCGTCAGTTACGCGGCAGGCCGGTGGCGCGCAAAGATTTTGTGCTGGACGAAGTCCACACTCCTCCATGCCACTCCACACTCCTCCACACCACTCCATGCGCCCGTCCCACGCTACCCACGCGCTACCCACACGCTACCCACACGCTAGCAGGTCGTGTAAATGGCGTGCGAATGATGGCCAAGTGGGACAGGCTCTTCTCTTCAGACATCGTGTAGTGTTTCTACTCATTTAGAGAGCATGAACCACACAGTACCAAAATGCTTCTAGGTAGGGAGTAGTTATCGATACAGGAATTAAACCTGGAGTATTTGTAATATTTTTTTATAAACCAGCATCTGCAGTACCTTGTTTCTACATATATTATTCAATCTGTTTTCTGTCTAGGTAGCAGACTTCTGCAAGCGCTAAGAATCTACAAACCCGTAACCTAGCTGCTGAACAAGAATTTAACTGCATTAACACTGTGAATAAGTCAGATGCTTTAATTTGGTCAACCACGAAGAAAACAGCATTCACAGCATAGGCTCCCATAATTAAATGGTGTTATCAGAAGAGCGTACCATTACCGAGGATATATCTGTGAATTGCGAACAACATTCAAATAAATGACAACTGCATGTTCATTACGATTATAAACTTAGATTAGAATCATAGAGTCACACAGCACGGAAATAGGCCTTTAGGGCCAACTTGTCCACGCCAACCAACCTGCTCCATCTACATTAGTCCCACCGGCTTGCGTTTGGCCCATAATCCCTTTAAACCTATTTTTTACAGGTACCTGTCTAAATGCTTCTTAAACTTTGCAATAGTACATGCCTCAACTACCTCCTCTGGCAGCTTGTTCCATACTCGCACCATCCATTGTGTAAAAATTTACACCTCAGAGAAGGTGTAAATCGTTGCCCCTTCACCTTAAACCTATGTCCTCTGGTTCTCGATTTCCCTACACTGGGCCAAAGACTCAATGTGTTTACCCTATCTATTCCTCTCATGATTTTGAACACCTCTATACGATCACCCTTCATTCTCCTGCACTCCAAGGAATAAAGTCCTAGCTTGTTCAACCTCTCCCAATAAGAATCCTGGCAACACCCACGTAAATCTTCTCTGCACCCTTTCCAGCTTGACAACGTCTTTCCTATAAACTGAAACACAATACTCTAAATGCGGCCTCATCAATGTGCCGGAAACAATACTGTGAATGATAAAGGCCAATGTGCCAAAAGCAAATTCACCTCTATAATTTTTGGAAAGGTACAAATTATATTTAAAATATAGCTTGTATTTTAACTTTTCAAACACTATCTTTATCAGATTGGCACTGCAGTAGAGTTGCTGCCTTACAGCTATTGCCAGCCTTGTATCATTTTAGGTTTTTAGTGAGAATTAGATTAAGTGGGACCCGTTGGGTCCCAGTCACATGGGAGGCCTGGTCCCCCAACACAACCCATTCCCCAAATCATTATTCCACCACTCACTCGTTCCCCCCAACGCAAACCATTCCACCAACGCAATATTCCACCACTCACCCATAGCCCCTAACTGCGCAGGCACGGCTCATTTCCCCTCATCCCCAAGCACTCCCTCCCCTCTTCTTCATGTGTGGGGGGGTGGAGTGAGGGGGTGAGGGGTGTGTGGCGGGGGGGGGGGGATGTGGGGTGGAACGGGAGGAAGGTTGTGGGGTGGGAGGGGAGGAGGGGTGTGGGGTGGGATCAGAGGAGGGGTGTGTGTGGATCGGGAGGTGTAGGATCGGGAGATGGTGGTGTGGGGGGAGGGGTGTGTGGGGGGATGAGTGCCGGGGTTGTGGGGGCGGGTGGGTTGTGGGGGCTGGGGGGGGGGGGTGGGGGGCTCTTGCCGGGAGGGGGGGTGGGGACGAGGGGGTGGTGGGGGTGAGGGGGGTGTGTGGGCGGGGGTGAGTTTTGGGGGGAGAGGGATGTAGGGGGGGAGTTGTGGGGGGAGAGCGGTGTGTGGGCAGGGGGTGTGAGGGGGTAGTGAGCTTGGAGAAAAGACGGGGGAAGAGCCATGGGTGAGAGGGGGGTATCATGGGGGAGGGGGTAGGAGGGGCGAGCGAGGGGGACCAGAGGGGTAGTGGCTGGAATTGGTGGTGCGATGGGGACTCACAGCGGGCGCTGGTTGCTGTTCGTTCACTTCCGCTGGGATCAGAATCTCCGCTTTCTGTTTGGAGACATCGGCGACATCTCTGACTCCAGGCTGGGCTGGGTCTCCGATGCTGGGCTGGATCTCCGATGCTGGGCTGGGTCGGGTCTCCGATGCTTGGCTGGGGCGGGTCTCTGACACTTGGCTGTGTCTCCCACTGCTGGGTCTCCGGGGCTTGGCTGCTTGGGGCTGGGCTGCTTCGGGTCCCTCCGAAAATTGTGTCCGGTTGGAAACCTCCGCCGGCCATTCTCAGCTCCAGTAAAGACGCGATGGCGCAGGAAGGGGTGGACCGTCCCGATGAGTGACGGGGAAGAGACAAATACTCGCGGCGTTGAACGGCAGGAGTAGAGATCGATCTGCGCAAGCGCGGTTTTTAAGATTTATTAAACCTTTGCGATAGCTTGGTGCAATCGCAGCATAGGAGAATGGTGAGTGAACTGGTGAAAATTGTAGCCCTATCGCAAACCGTTTTTGCGCAAATAGAAAGACAGCACAAACTGGAAGATGAAAAGATCAGAGTTTTAGTTTTGTATAGATTAGGAGACATAGCTCCAGGCATATTAGCCACCATTATTACAACAATCATTATGTTATCGTGTTACTTTTACAAAGCTGTGTGTTCTATTGAGTAAAGTATATTTTGTTGAGACTTTATACTTTATAAATACAGCGCGGAAACAGGCCCTTTAGCCCACCGAAGCCGCGCCAACCAGCAATCGCCCCGTACACTAGCATTGTCCTACTCACTGGGGACAATTTAAAATTTACAGATGACAATTAACCCACAAACCCATACGTCTCAGCAGTATGGGTGAAAACCGGAGAAAGGATCGAACCCAGAATATCTGGCGCTGTAAAATAGTAAGATTAAACGAGAACTTACCAGTTTGAAGTTTGATCTTTATTTTATGAGGAGTAACGTTGAGGGAATACGTGAAGAACCCCGCCAGGACGCATGCGTGTCATTCTTCAAAGCAGCGGTGTGAAATCACAGATAACTGTAATGACTAAACATAGTAAGATTAGAGAAGAGATACCAGTTCAGGATATGATCAAGGGTGGGAGCGGAGGGCACGTATTCCCTCAACGTTACTCCTCATAAAATAAAGATCAAACTTCAAACTGGTAAGTTCTCGTTTAATCTTACTATTTTACTTCGGAGTCACGTGAGTGACTACGTGAAGATTTTAAAGCTCTGTGATTTCATGCCGTGGAACGAGTCCATGCATCACATCTGCCTTGATTTTGGGGAGAATAGAGTTAACATCATTAGACATCAATACGATATTGAAACCCAACGGTAAAAATATTAACACCAATTATTGCCCCTATTTATGGGGTAAATTATATTACAGAACTTAAATTTGTTTCTGCAAGTGTTCCAGGTTCAATGACTGGATTGTTATAAAGTCGTTGGAAAGTTTCCTCCGTTGACCATCCTGCTGTCTTGAGGATTTGGTCCATAGGAACGTCCAACTTCATAGCTGCCGATGTAGCTGCAGCCCTGGTGGAGTGAGATTTAAAAATGCTAGTGTCTACTCCAGCCTTTATTAGGACCTGTTTTAGCCATCTAGAGATGGTCTGGACTGTCACTGTTTTGAGTGGCTGTTTGTAGCTGATTAAAGTGACATTTCTTTCCCTCTGATGATCTTAGTATACTCCATATATAATAGTAAGTGTGTTACAATACAGAGACGACCATCTGTCGGGTAGGCCCTGAAGTCTGTTTTTAGGCCTGCTGACCCCTGTCTGTTCTGTTTGACTATTTCATTGATGTGAAAAGTTAAATTTCCAGATGAAATAATCATGTTGTCCAACCTTTGTTTCTGTAGTGACTGGACCCTTTGTGCCGTAACCAAGGCCATCAGCATGACTGTTTTCATAGTCAGTTTCTGTAGGGACAGAGCTGTAGCTGGAGACCAGTTTCTTAACATGGTCAGTACAATGCTCACATCCCATATTTGGGAGTACCTGGTTCTTGGGGAATTAATATTAAAATGCCCCTCATGAGTTTGGTTACCAGGGTGTGTCCCAACAGAATGCCGCTCTGTTCCTTGCGCCAGGTATGTTGACAGAGCACTTCTGGCGCAGTTGATGGCACTATGACTGAGCCTCTCTTCGTAATGGAGGCTTGCCAGGAATTCCAGAACAGACGGGATGTTCATAGATCTGTGGGTGATGTTTATTTTTGTGACAGTACTTCCCATTTCTTGATGACACCAAGTACTGATTTTTTGGTGGACTGTCTGTGGCCCGCTGAAATAATATCCACTGTTCGGTCCGTCAGTCCCAGGTGTAGTAGAGGTGCTTTCAACTCTATAAATTAATAGGTTTATATAATTATGACATGGGTAACTCCCCTTGTTGCGGGAAGAACCAGTAAATTAGGTTTATGATGGATGGTGATGCATGGTTCTAAAACCATGTCGATATCACCGGGACCGATGGTTGAGTAGGCCAATCCGGTACTATCAAAATACCAGACGCGGAGTCTTCTGTTGATTCCTAAATACCCGAATGATGAGGCAGAAGGAGGGAATGCATAAATAATCCCCCAATGCAGCGAAAATGCATCTGTAGCCACTGCCCCAGGTTCTGGTTCCCAAGAACCTAATTTAATAACTGGTGAGAGCATGGATGTGAATAGGTCGTTATCTGGTGTTCCATACCGTGCTGTAATTCCAGCAATACATATTTTATCCAACATCCATACAGTGTTTTCATAGACTTAGCGTGACCTGTTGTCTGACACTAAATTCCGTTTACCTAGTAAGTTGGTAGCTGATATCCTAATATCTTTCTGGATACACTATTGCCAAATTGTGTTGGCCAGATAGTCACATGATGTCGATATGTTTCCACCCATATGGTTGACATATGCTACCACGGTGGTGTAGTCAATTAGTAGTCTAACATACTGGTGATATAACCCAGAACAATAGGACTTAAAGCCATGAAATGCACTCAACTTCCCCAGGTATTTATGCCCAGCGTATGTAATGATGCCTCCTGTGCATTCCATCTCCCCCACAGCTGGAGATGGAATTGGTAGCATCCCATCCAAGTGCCCATCAATATGTAGTTCCATAGACGGGTAGCTGTTAATGTTTGGATAGGAACAATGCCTAATGTTATGTTTCCACCATTTTTAGTACCATTGTGGCCTCTGTTGGTAGCTTCTTTGGTCTGTCAGAATGACCCTCTTTTTGAGTGCACGCATGTTTGCGCTCAGTAATTTGATAATGTAAAGGTCCGATTTATGTGGCTGGAACACAGCCACTATAATGCCAATTATTCTACTACCAGTCTGATGGATGGTTTAGTTTACTGCAAGCCTCCATTAAGGCTGTAACCTTTTCTTACAGCAAAGTCACTGACATGTGAGCTGAGTTAAGAGTGAAACCGCAGATGATCCATTGTGTTAAATACATCTGTGGTCACCTCTAATGGGTACTGTATAGTAAGCATTTTTTTTAATACGATGCTTGCCATGTAGTAACCTTGATCAATACCTTTGCAGTAACAAAGGTTCCCATCTAGTAATGAATATAAAGTACGAAAGTATTCAAATTAGTCAAATCTATGATGACGTGGCAAACACCATCTATTTTATGATAAAGATTTTTGGACACGAATTCCTGTGATTCGTGTTGGATGTCCTCCATTACTCCTTTTTTATTTGGGCACTGTAGTTCAGTATGCGCTTTTGATTATTTCTTTGCCTGTAAGCATGAACATTCAGTTCGGTACATGCTGAACTGGAGGATTATGTTTTGAATAATTCTATGGTATAACCCTATACTTCTTCCTCCATGGTTACTATTAGTAGATTTGTTACTTTTTCGGCATCCTCCGTGGACGTTGAGGTGCCGGTGTCTGGATCTGTAGTTGGGTCTGTGTTGAGGGTTAGCGCATTCCCCAGGAAGTAGTTTTTAGACGTTGCTTTAATGAGCCCCAGGGTTTCCCTCTATGTCAAGGTCTTTACCTGTTTAGATAAGTTGCCTCCAAATTTTAATATTGGTGGTATGGAGGTTCCAGGTTTGCATAGGCCTGCAAATTAGGGTCTAAAGCCGTTTGGATGGTACTTCTTCCTAATGCTGTTTACTCGTATTGGTAGTTAGCAAAATAAGGCCAGTGCATCCTGGTGATCTAGTGTCATGTCTTTTTTGTTTATTGTGCGGGCGAAACCCGTAATACCCGCTGTTAGGACTTTTGGAACTTTCTTTCGTTTCAAGTCCCTGCCCTGCCATGTTTTCAAATACACTGGTTGATACTGGGAACATTCAGTGTTTTGCAGTTCCCTGATGGTAAGTGTCTTCCAATAGGTTTTCTGCACACTAGGAACCTGCACCCCTGTTCAGGTTCAGCCCAGAATTGACCCCCTATACTCCCCTCTTTTGAGGGAGAACACTGTGCAGCCCTACAAGAGGTACTGCTGTGGGGCTTACTACCTGCCCACTGTGGCTAGCCTTCATCTCCCGGTGCCTGTCACTTTGGGGTATTTCCTCCAGCAGCCATTCCAACTGGCTCTTATGCTCTCGGGCATAGGCCACTCCCGGCTGCTGTTGATCCATCCTGCAGCCGCTCCAACCGGCCCCCATGCGCACGGGCACTGGTCGCATCGCGGCTAGCTTTGTTCCCCACTCCCAGCCGCTCCAACCGGCTCCTGTGCGCACGGGCACTGGCCGCTCGCGGCTGCTCCTAAAGCCGCTCCAACCGACCCCCATGAGCACGGGCACTGGCCGCTCGCGGCTATTCAGAGTCGGACTCCTCGGAGTCAACGACCCTGTTAGTTGCTTACCTCTCCCGACCGGCCGGGGCCGGCGCGGGAGCGAAGTCGGGAGCGAAGTCGGGCACAGCTGTTCCCATTACGGGAGATTAGCGTGCCTTTGGCTGCTGCTGCCGGCTGCCCGCAACTCCGCGGTTCTCCTCCGCCAGCTTTCCCGCAGCCTTCGTGGATCCGGTCCATGTCTCCACCTAAAAGGTAAGTGGAAGGAACGCAGAGTCTTCTTACCTGCTGTTCCCGACTTTCAAATTCTGGAACGCAGAGTTGCCTTACCTGCTGTTCCCGGCTTTCAAATTCTGGAACGCAGAGTCGCCTTACCTGCTGTTCCCGGCTTTCAAATTTTGCCGCTAAGGGAACGTCGTTCCCCCTGCTGTGACTCGTTGCAATGCGTGTAGCGATATGACACGCATGCGTCCTGGCGGGGTTCTTCACGTAGTCACTCACGTGACTCCGAAGTAAAACAGCGATTCTACCACTGTGCCACTGTGTCACAGTTACAGTTAACTCTAATTAATAAGTTCCTTCGTCTTCGTAACCTTCAGAAACTTCCAAAATAATATTTAACACCAAAGAGCAACTGGCGGCACAGTGGCGAATCGGTAGAGTTGCTGCTTCACAGGGCTGTAGATCCGGGTTCAATCATGGCAATGGTGCTGTCTGTGTCGAGTTTCAAATTCTCCCTGTGACCGTGTGGGATTTCTCCGGGAACTCTGGTTTCCTCCCACACTCCAAAGACGTGCAAGTTTGTAGATCGAATGGCTTCTGTAAATTGTAAATTGTCCCTAGTGTGTAGGGTAATATGAGTGTATGCGTGAGAAAGTGGGGTAACATTGGAACTAATGTGCCCAGAATAGGTGATCGATGGTCGGCACAGATTCGGTGGACCGGAAGGCCTGTTTTCATGCTGTATCTCTAAACTAAACCAACACAGTAATAACAGGCGAAAACAGGCATGCAAGGGGAGGTCTTCAAATTTCAATGGTGAGCATATGACATTTCGGGTATTGCAGGTCTGATTAAGCACCAGCAGGTCTAATGCTTAGAAATCCTTAGTAGATTCAAATTTAATAAGGTAGACATTTGTGTTTGGTCATGCTGCAAAGTACTGCAGCTGCCTTACATAGCTCAGTCCAATATTTAGGTGTCCCGAAAACTGAAGACAAATAGATTTTTATATAACTAGCCAGAGATTTCAACTGGATTGTTCTAATGGATTTGCACCGCACATTCGTTGAGTGTCAATGATTGTTTGTGATCGTTTATCTGCACAAAACCCTTTCTCATAAAGAACTGTTGAGTTGCAGTTCTCCCAAAACACTGCAGCACCACTGTTACCTTGGCAACATTTCCAATATTAGCCAGGAAAGCTGAAATAGTTTGTAGTTCCAATTATTTTAACCTCTGTGGATAGAAACACATTATTTTTCTACTTGAAAGAGCAAAACCGAGTCCTTGTAAACGGAGACGTGGATAATACTGAACAAGTGGGATAAAAGGAGCTGGCTAATTCAAGTACATTAGAAAGGTTAGCATATGGTATTTTATCTGTACTGAGTACCCTCACGGATGTATCAATCAGATGGTCTTCCCATCACTTCAGATGGAGAGAGTCCCCATTCAAAGGGGCGAGTAGGGCTGAAGCCACAGGCAGGGGATATTGGAACCAGCGATCGGGTAAATGACCAGGAGGAGTTGGAGGTTAAAGGGAGATCCCAGGGCTTTGTTGGGTTGATTACATTGTCATGAAGTAGATTGTTCGGTGCGGGATAATTAGAGGGCTGTTGGGCCTCCAAATGGAGAATCGGGACCTTAACACATCAAAGGGTAAGTGGGGGGTTTTTGTAGGTGAAGGTGGTCAGAGACCTTTAGGGAATATGGCACTTGAATTAATGGACGAGAATGAGTTGATTGGAGGATATTGGGGGAAATTGAGATTAGAAATTGGGAGTGGCAAAATAGGCCAAAAGACCAAATGCTAAGTAAATAACATCATATTAGGGTCCCAATTCCAGACCGGTGTTACTGGAGGAGGTAGTTGAGGCAGGTACTATTGTAACATTAAAAAAAACATTTGGACAGGTACATGGATAGGACAGGTTTAGAGGGATATGGGCCAAACACAGGTGGATGGGACTAGTGTGGATGCGGCATGTTTTTTAAAGTGAGGGGGGGAAAGATTTAGTGTGAACCTGAAGGTTACTTTTTTTACGTAGAGGGTGATGGTTGGAATGAGCTGCTGGGGGCGTAGTTGAAGCAGATACTATTGTAAAGTTTAAGAGACATTTGGACAGGTGCATGGATAGGATAGGTTTCGAGGGTTATGGGCCAAGCAGTGGGCAGGTGTGACTAATGTAGCTGGGGCATGTTGGTCGACGTGGGAAAGTTGGGCTGAAGGGCATGTTTCCACGCTGTATGATTCTATGACTCTAGTGGTGCAGGTGTGACACGCAACATGAAATAGGTAGTTAAAATCCCAGAGTGGCACAAAACAAATCAGAAATAGACATTACTGCATTTCACTCCACTTGTACCTACATTTTCAATCATGATATGCTGAGGGAACTGTGTCATGAAGTCTCATTTCTAAGCAGCAGCATATTCATTTTAATAAAGCTCTCTTAAATAATTCATACAACAATAGTCATTGTGTTCATTTGGCAGAAAATTAATTACTTGTAGTGGCATATATGAATTCAAGACATTTTTTTCAACCTTGAATCAATGTAGATAGAAACACTCAAAATATGGCCGTCAATTAGCACCAGAAAAATGTAGATTATGAAGGAAGCTCATTGTGCTCAGACCAATGAAAGGAAAAGGCATGGAGGCACAGGGGGAGAGTTGCTGCCTTACAGCACCAGAGACCTGGGTTCAAACCTGACTACGTGTGCTGTCTGAATGAAGTTTGCACGTGTGACAGCATGGGCTTTCTCCCACATTCCAAAAAAGTGCGGGTTTGTACATTAATTGGCTTCTGTAAATTGTCCCTAGTGTGTAGGATGGAACTAGTGTGCAGGTGATCATTGCTTGGCATGGACTCAGTGGGTTGCAGGGCCTGTTTCCATGCTGTATCTCTAAACTAAACTAAAATTGATAACCACAATTGGTCAAGACCCTTCAAACAAGTCCTCACTCATTTTTCTAAATGTTTAGATGCTACAAACCCACCTATTCTAGGTAACAGCCATCTCTGAACACCTTCCATCATTTAAAATCCATTCTTAAATATGTAGATCTATACTGTACAGAGCAGCGCACACTTGATGTCACCAATGCCTTGTGTAACTGTTTGCCTAACCTCCCTTGTTCTGCATTCAACTTGCTTGGCAACATGGACTCAGTGGGCAAAAGGACTCGTTTTTGAGCTGTATCTCTCTGTGACTCTAATATAAGTCGTAACGTCAGTAGCTTTTTTGGAAATAAAAATTATCATTAGTACACCTTACGATGGCAATGACTTTTGGACAGCGTTGAGAAAATTGTGACAATTAGTCTAAATCACTGCAGAATTAAGTCAGCAAAAATATTTTATCCCACACCTGCTAAATGCTCTCTTTCATTAATTCAGCTCATTGCAAGGTTATTAAAATTAATGCACGTTATATTTATTTGGAAAGAAATACAAGCAGATAATGATTTACTCATTGCAGTCAGCTGCTTCATTCCAAAGTGGGTAAACACATTTGCTGGACCTTAATTACCAGTTTAGTAAAAAACTGAATCGCAGGCAACATCTTCCTCTTCTCTAATGAGGCAATATTCATTAGGAGTTACTACAGCTAAAAATTAGCACATTATTTAGGGACTCAGCAAAAAGGCTATTTTCTTTATTCTTGAGAGATGCTTTATGAAGGTAGAAGTGAATATCGCCAATTCATGTAAAAACTACTTTTTACCTTAATCATTTTATATTTTCAAAACCAGTGTGTGATGTTCACCCATGTATTAGCTATTTGTCATTTCTATTTTCATATCATGATGACTCAGATTCAAAAGCTGTCTGCTTATCTGAAGATTCTCTTTAAGACTGTAAAACTTCAATGTGACACTATGAAGGATCAAAGGCGTCCATTTCTGCAGTACATTATTACGGCACAACTCAGGTAATTCAGGGTTGATTCATTTTGAATTCCCAATCCAGCCAACATTCCAGACCCTACCAGTCTCACTAGAAAGGTGAAAATACGTTATGACCTTGCAATCGTATAAGAGTTTAGGGTAGCACAGTGGCACAGGAGAGGAGCTGCTGCCACACAGAATCAGAGACCCAAGTTCAATCCTGACCTCGGAACCACACACAGTTACAGGGTGCTGTCTGGGCAGAGTTTGTATATTCTCCCTTTGACCGCGTGGGTTTCTTCTGGGTGCTCCGGTTTCCTCCCACATCCTCACACAAAGATGAGAATATGTAGAATTGGGGATACTTTAGGACTAAGGTTTAAGTATTCTGAGCTAAGTTTCAATTTCTTTATTTTGACATCATTTAGTTAAGTTTAATGTGTGATGTTTACGTGATGTTTAATGCTCTTGTAATTGGCTAAGATGTATTATGCTGTGTATGATTGTTATTGGGTAGAAAGATTGTCCCCACCTATATAACCATGTGATGCTGTAGTTATTGGCCTAGAATCACCATCCTTTGTATGTGTGTTTCTCCGTGATCCACTGGGAGAGCTTTCCAGGGCAGTACAGAGAAACCTAGTGGTGAAATAAAGGATGATTTAGAGTATTCTAGTCGGTGTTTTAACTGAACGGACTACGGGATATAAATACCGGAATTATCAGACCCTACCAGGGCAGCACCACGTCGGGATGAGTGAGGCGGGGCCAGATGCGGCACTCCAACCCAACAGACCCCTCGACCCGAGTAGCAGGCAAATATAGGACAAGGGCGGTCCCGTATGGGACAAACCAATTTAGCCCAATATACAGGATGTCCCGGCTAATACGGGATAGTTGGCAACCCTAGTCTCGACCCGAAACGTCACCCATACCTTCTCTCCAGTGATGCTGCCTGTCCCGCTGAATTACTCCAGCTTTTTGTGTCTATCAAGATCATGATATTCGTTGAAGTCTGTATATTTTGTGGCTGTGCATTGACTCGTCTGGTAACTTTGCCTACTGTTGAGTTTGACATTTAGTTTAATTCGGACATAAAGCAGTACAGCACAAGACCAGGTCCTTCAACCCATCATGTTGTGCTGACCATGCCAGCCTCATTAATCCCATGTTTCTGCACATGGTCTGCACCCTGCTGTTCCCTGCCTCTTCATGTGTCTGCCCAAATGGCTCTGAAATGTTGCTGTCGTACATGCTTCTGCCACCTCCCCAAGTCACATATAAAAACCATCGATTCAATGGATGTCCATGTAATCTGTGTATCTATTTCATCCCAAATGTAACTCCCCATAAAATCAAAATCATCCAGTTACTCCAGCAATATTCTGTGCCTCATATAAATAGAAACAACAATTTGCATTTATATTCGCCACCTTTAATCTTGCAAAGACGTCAAGAGCACTTCAAAGGTTTATTAACAAAGTCTGTCGTTGAGTCATGCAAGCCAATAACAAGATGATTTAGTGTTAGGTCAATTGTATTATGCAAAGATTTTGAAATGTTTGCTTGGGTGAAGGAGGCAAAAATAGTGGAAGCAGAGGCAGTGGCTGAAGAAATTCAAACCACCCATCCCTGGACCCAATCTTGCTTGCAGACCCCACTTCCAGATCTGATTTTGCCTGCAGTGCCCTCCCTCCTTTTTTTTCCCCACATCCCCAGACCTGGCTTGAACATGAACGCAGTGCCACAAAAAGTTAAATGACCACTCACTTATGGTAAAGGTAGATTAAATCCCATCATCTCTGGTGATACCTTCTGCAGCACAGCCTCACTCCCTGTCCCAAGCAATCCCACCATCACTCACTTCCATTACCAGCACCTGACAGGCAATTTACAGCAGCCAATTACCCTACAAACCCGCACGTGTTAGGAGAGAACTGGAGCACCCTGAAGAAACCAATATAGTGACAGAAAAAATGTGCAAACTCCACACAGAGAGCAGCTGAGGTCAGAATCGGACCCAGGCCTCTGGCGCTGTGAGGCAGCAGCTCTACCAGCTGTGCCACTGTGTTTAGGTATGTTGCAAAGCCTACCTGAAGCGTCGCTGAAAATCTGTCGCTGCGGGTGTGCGCGATTTTGGCGCCGTTTAGAGGGGGGCGGGTTTAAAACGCGATTTTCTCTAGGCTGTTCAAATCGAAGATGTTCAGCCTATTTAATTATTAACGGGAAATCGCTGAAAGACCCCGTCGCAAAAGCTATTATTAGTTTTAAAGGCCTCGTATAATAGTTATAGTAGTTTAAAAATCAATCTCTAAACCCGCGACCACCAGCAACCGCAGGGTCTCATAAAGCAAATAATAGAAGGTAGGCTGTATATTTTTACATTAAAAAGGGCTTCTAAAGATCCCTTTATACAAAGTTTAATATTGCGAGTAGCTCATTTTGGGCCCATTATATCCCGCAGTATTTTTCTCGGCATTTGAGGGCACAAATCTACCGCAATGTGAACGTTCTAAACCAGCGCGTTCACAGGAACCCACTGGAAAGCTGATTTAAATGGGCATTTATTTACAGCAATTGAACACTAAATTCCTTCCATTTGGTCTATAAATTAATGTAAATGAGATTTAAAAATCAAGTTTTATTGTGAATTATTTGTGAATATTATTTGGACATTTAGGCTATTTAAAAATGTTAATCATTTATTAAGAAATGGATAGATGTTTAGATCTAGTAATTGAAGTCTGAAATTAGCTACAATTAGGTAACTAACTAATTATATGCTTTAATTTCAGGTCATCCAAGTAAGATTATTTTATATTTGTTTCAGAATGCTTCAATCTATGATAACTGAAAATTTCATTCAGTTCTCTTAATTTTTAAGAAAGTTATGGGCTTTTGACTGTTCACGATCACAGCTTTTTTGTTATGTCCATAGAAAATCAATAGGGAACAAGATGCTAATTTCCCAGTATGAAACTGGCTATAACGTTTTAAATACTTGAGATATGAAAGTGAATTAGGTGTCAAATTAAACATTTTTATGCTTTATCTGATGGGATAAATTGCAGACTTGATTTTTAAAATCTCAAAATTTTGTAACATTGCTACTGTGTTGAGTCAGAATTACCTCTATGTCTGCACTCAGAGTGTTCCCATTAATTGCATTCCTCACTTAACTCCCAAACCCTGTATTCTCTTACATGCCCATCAACCTGTTCCTAATATTCCTACCACCCACCTCCAATAGAGGCAATTTACAGTAACTAATCAACATAAACCCGAGAAGCCTCCAGAGGAGAACCACACAATCTGGGCGGTATAGTGCCACATAGCTGGTAGAGCCACTGCCTTTCAGTGCCAGAGACCCGAGTTTGAGCCTGACCTCGGGTGCTGCCTGTGCGGAGTTTGCATGTTTTCCCTGTGCGTTTCCTCCGGGTGCTCCAGTTTCCTCCCACGTCCCAAAGACATGCGGGTTAATTGGCCCTCTGTAAATTGCCCCTAGTGTGTAGTGGATGAAAGGGAGTGGATGAAAGAATGGGATAACATAGAAGTAGTGTGAATGGGTGATCGATGATCGGCATGGACTTGGTGGGCTGAAAGGCCTGTTTCCATGCTCCAAAGATGTACAGGCTTGTAGGTTAATTGGCTTTGGTGAACATTGTCCCCTGTGTGTTGGATAGTTGCTAGTGTACGGGGATCATTGGTCGGCACGAGTTGGTGGGCTGAAGGGCCTGTTTCCATACTGTATCTCTAAACTAAACTAAACTGAACAATAACCTCTGCACCACTAAGATTGACTGTAGGCAATTGCAAAGAAACATGGATGTTGTCTATAGAGCGCAGAAACTTGAAGGTTAACATTTAAAGCTGTGCGGCTTTACTTTGCTGCTGCCCTTTATTATGAGACCAATTGGATCAGCGGCAGTCCTCGATGGAAATGATGGTCCAATGCCCCATACTAATGACTGGTTATGGACAGATCTCCGTGGCTGACCAAAATTATCCAACTACATAAAAATTAGCACATAGACCCAATAACTACAGATGCTGGAATCTTGAACAAATCACAATGTTGGAGGAAATCAGCAGGTCAGGACAGACGGTGTTTTGGGTTGAATCCCTCTCCAGAGTCTGAAGAAGTGTCCTAATCCGAAATGTCATCCGTCCACACCCTATCCACAGCCCCTTTGGCCTGCTGAGTCCATCCACAGATGCTGCCTGACCCACTGAATAGCATAAAAATGAACTTTGTTCATGATCACCATTGTCACAGGCAAACTCGAATGGGCAAATGATTCGGCCCACAACTTTTTAACAACTCAGATTAGCTTACCTTTTAGAAGCAGAAGCACTTTGAACCTATTATTAAAAATCATTTTTTCCGATAAAATATAATTAAGCTGATATGCATCTGTTATGATACTGCCTTATCTACTAAGGATCTACAGCATTTTTTCCACCGTTTATTACAGATGAGCAGAGCAGTGGTCTTTCTTCCAACTTTCAGGCATTTTGCTGCAGAATCTGCTGCAGTTTATTGGACTTCATCTTGCACTAAATGTTGCACATAGAAACATAGAAAATAGGTGCAGGAGGAGGCCATTCGGCCCTTCGAGCCAGCACCGCCATTCATTCGAATCCCGCTTGGAGTGCATACTGTCGTTGTGTCCTTGGGCAAGACACTTCACCCACCTTTGCCTGTGTGTGAATGTGTGTGAGTGATTGGTGGTGGTCGGAGGGGCCGTAGGCGCAGATTGGCAGCCACGCTTCCGTCAGTCTGCCCCAGGGCAGCTGTGGCTACAGAAGTAGCTTACCACCACCGAGTGTGACTGAGGAGTGAATGAATAATGCGATGTAAAGCGCCTTGAGTATTAGAAAGGCGCTCTATAAATCCCATCCATTATTATTATTATTGTGATCATGGCTGATCGTCCCCTATCAATAACCTGTGCCTGCCTTCTCCCCATATCCCTTGACTCCACTAGCCCCTAGAGCTCTATCTAACTCTCTCTTAAATCCATCCAGTGATTTGGCCTCCACTGCCCTATGTGGCAGGGAATTCCATAAATTCACAACTCACTGGGTGAAAAAGTTTTTTCTCACTTTTTATCACCATTTATCTGCACCATTTATCTTACATTAAATCTTGCACCCTTTATCCTTCATCTGGGCACTATGCACAGCTTGATTGTATTCATATGTAGTCTCTTCTTTGACTGGATAGCACGCAACAGAAGGTTTTCACTGCACCTCGGTACACGTGACAATAATAATAACTAAACTAAACTAAACTAGCATAAATTCAGTCAGGTGCCAGCATATATATGTGGTGGGACCAATGACTGAGCCTGACTTCAACAATGGCAAATCTCAGCCTCACCAATAGAATCAAGACGATAGGAAGTAAAATGATACATCGTTCCAACATGGAGGGTGGAAGAAGATGATATACTGTATGTGATATGTACCTCCATGCTCTATCTGCACTAACAGCAAGAAAACTCATAGTATCCAGTCACATGGTGGATCTAGATAGATGGATCTAGTTACAAATATAGACTCACAGTGCTGAAGCAACTCAGCAGGTCAGGCAGCATCCCCAGATGAATAGGTGACGTTTCGGGTTGGGACCCTTCATCAAACTGATTATAGGGGGGTTGGGGTGGGTAGAAAGTTGGAAGAGAGGAGGGGCTAGACAAAGCACGACAGGTAATGGAGGAACACAGGCGAGAGGGGGAATTTAATAGGCAGATGGTTGGACAAAGGCCAGAAATCAAAAAAAGGAGCAAGCAAAAGGATTGAAGAGGTGCAAATTGTGAAGCCAGAGTAAGGAAGTGTGGGGGAGGATAAATAGATACAAATCCTGGTGGAATACCAGGGGGGGGGGGGGGGGGGGGGGGGGAGAGGAGAAGAAAGGAGGGTGTGGATTAGAAAGGGGAGGGGAAGCTGGGTTGTTAGAGGTTACCTAAAATTGGAGAATTCAATGTATGGATTACATATTAGGTTATTAATGTAGCTCCTTTCCACCTCAAAAAAAATATCCCAAAAGATTTCAGCAAGAGTATATTGTATTTGGAAGATACACACAAAGTGCTGGAGTATCTCAGCGGATCAGGCAGCATCTCTGGAGAAAAAGGATGGGTGAAGTTTCGGGTCGGAACCCTTCCTAAGACTAGGCTTCGGAAATCAGCAAAGAGAGCTGTATGCTGAAAAAAATGCTTTCTGAAGAAAGGTTCCGACCCAAAATGTCACCCATCCTTTTTCTCCAGAGATGCTGCCTGACCCACCAAGTTACTTCAGCACTTTGTATCTTCCTCGGTATAAACAAGCATTTGCAGTTCCTTCTTACATATATTGTATTTGGCGTTCTCATGAGAAAAATAATACGTCACCAGGCACATTCAATATCTTCCATCAAGCATATTGTTGGATATTCTCTATTAATTGACCTTGAATATTTTGGCTCAGTATGGGTGCTGGAAATTCCACCGTGGAACCTCATTAATCACTTCAGAGTGCAGTCAACATCACAAATTTAGAACAAATGTGACATGCAATTACTTTCACTTCTGCAGGCTATTCTTCAGTTTGATGTTATTTGGTGGCAGACAGTTTAATTAGAACTTTTCCAAAACCACACAGCATTCACCAACAGGAACAAAATTGCCCACTGTTGCATCTCTTCCGTCAGGAACCTGTGTGTCATTCATCACATACATCTCGAAAGGCACGATCAAAACGGCAACAGCAATAAACAGTCCACTTACAGTTCCATTGGCAAAATGAGGGAAAATAACAAGGTCAACACAGTTTACAGGGAATGAAAATTGAATCAGTTTCCCCGATCTCATTGCCCATTCCAGCTGTGTTGTGTACACTGGGGAACATTGAATGGTGTTGAATCATGTATTAATTATTGCAAGCAATGGTTAGTGTAAAAGGAAACCATTCATCCCCATCATTAAGAAAAATCGTTTCTGTAGCTTCCATTACTAAATAACATCGATCTTAAAGTAATAGGAAACAAAATGTAAAAATTAAGCTCACTAGTGGGGAAAAATAGAAAATGCTGGAGTTTTCAAGCACCTTCATTGTCTGCACATCAAAAAGGAACAATAAAAGCAAATATAAAAACACTCCAAATGCTGGAAGTCCAAATAAAAACTGGAAAATGTGAGAAATATTGGGCAGCTCAGAATCTAAATTGTGTTAAAAAGGCCATTGATCTGGAATGTTAACTCTTTCTCATATTTGACCTGCTGTGTATTTGCAGCACTTGTTTTTTAATAATATACTAGACCAGGTGGGACCCGTTGGATCCCGTCCCCTCAATATGCGGTTGCGGGGGCGAGTGGCGGCCTGTGGCATCACACACACACACTAACCACCCCACACACACGCATACTAATCCCCCCTCCCTTGATATTATATTAATATTATTAATTTGCTCCTTTTCCCCCATCCCCCACCCTATCCACTCACGCATAACCCCCAACTTGCGCAGCAGAGGGAGAGGGAGAGGTTAGAGAGGGGAGGGGTAGAGCGGGAGAGGATGAGGGGGTTAGAGAGGGAGGGGAGGGGGAGGGGGTAGAAATTGAGGGGTGGGGGGGGCGCGGCTTCACTAGGAAGGCTGGTCCCCTAATGCAATACTCTACCAATCACGCATAGGTCCCAATCAAAGATCGTTGCTCTAGTATCTTTGGTCCCAATACTCATCACTCCCGAGAGAGGGAGGGAGGGGTAAAGAGGGAGGGGGGCAGAGAGGGATGGGTGCAGAGAGGGAAGGGGGACAGAGAGGGAGGAGGGGACAGAGAGGGAGGAGGAGGGCAGAGAGGGAGGTGGGGGGCAGAGTAGGAGGAGGGGGCAGAGTGGGAGGAGGGGGACAGAGTGAGAGGAGGGGGACAGACTGGGGAAGAGAGGGAGGGGGTAGAGCAGGAGGGGGCTAGAGGGGGAGTGGGTAGAACAGGAGGGGTAGAGAGGGAGGGGGTAGAGAGGGATGAGGAAGGGGTAGAGAGGGATGGGAAGGGGGTAGAGAGGTAGGGGTGTAGAGAGGGAGGGGGATGGATAGGTAGGGGGGTAGATGGGAAAAGGGGGTAGAGAGGTAGGACAGCTTGTTCTATTTGATCTTATTTGATTGTGCACGCAAGGTTGATTGCATTTGTGGAAACATGTGAAGGTTGCAATCTCCCACCCCTGTCCCATTGTGATGTCATATGTAAATGAGATCCATTGTGATTGGATCTGTGACATCATCAACGGAAAGTGTTGCAAGACTCCCACTGAAAAGCAGTTAATTTTTTGAAATAAACGATTCAAACTTAAAAAACTTTGGAAATATAGGTTGGAATGCGACGGGAAGACATTTATCCCATCGAGGGAAAAAATGTGAGTAGCATGTGTGAAAATGGGACGGCTGTGGCCAAGCATTTTGGAAGAAGATACAAATTCAGGAGATTAAAAGAAAGCCTACACTACCCTGCGTACACACAGAAATTTCGAATGTTGAGAACAAAGGGAAGGGTTTTAGTATAATACTAGACCAAGGGGACCCGTTGGATCCCGTCCCCTCAATGCGCGGTTGCGGAGGAGGGCAGCCTGCGGTGTCACACACACTAACCACCCCCAATAACCACCCCCCACACACACACACTAACCACCCCACACACACACACACTAACCCCCCTGATATATTAATATTAAACATTTGCTCCTTATACCCCATCCCCCGCCTTATCCACTCACGCATAGCCTCCACCTGCATAGCCTCCACCTCCACCTGCACAGAGGGAGAGGGAGGGGGTAGAGAGAGAGGGCAGAGAGAGAGAGGGCATAGAGAGAGAGAGCGCAGAGAGAGAGAGCGCAGAGAGAGAGAGAGGGCAGAGAGAGAGAGAGGGCAGAGAGAGATAGAGGGCAGAGAGAGAGAGAGAGGGCAGATAGAGAGGGCAGAGAGGTGGATACAGATGAGTGGTACAGTGGTGCAGACAGTAGAGCAGCTGCCTTGCAGCGCCAGAGATCCAGGTTCGATCCTGACCTCGGGTACTGTACGGGTGGAGTTTGCACATTCTCCCTTTGACCACGTGGGCTTCTACCAGGTGCTCCGGTTTGCTCCCACATCCCAAAAACATGTAGGATTGTAGGTTAATTGGCCTCTGTAAATTGCCATAAATGTGTATGGAGTATGCACAGTGGGATAACGTGGAACTAGTGTGAATAAGTGATCGATAGTCACCTTGGACCGGTAGACCGAAGGGCCTGTTTCTATGCTGTATCTCTAAACCAATAATTGAGGGCAGCAGAGTAACGCAGCGGTAGAGTTGCTGCCGTACATCGCCAAAGACCAGATAGGTGGGACTAGTATAGATGGGACATCTTGATCGGCATGGGCAAGTTGAACCAAAGGGCCTGTTTCCTTGGTGTATGACTCTATGACTAAGTACTTTCCAGAATTATATTTCTGATTATTGCAAGTTATTAAATACATAAGAAATCTTTTTAAATGACTTTCATTAATATTTCATGATGTCAATATTTCCCCATGCACAATGTAACTAGTGAAACACTGTAGTAAGTTAGAGCAAGAGTGGGTCATGTGGCGTATGGCGCTCCCGCCTCCATTTCCTGTCATCCTGATCAAACCTCCATATTCACTTTATTTTCTATCCTATCTTCAGATCTATTGATTCCCCTAAAAATCTCATTTACAGTCCTCTGAGGTTGAGAATTCTGAATGTTCACTGTGTCCCAAGCGAAGTACCTTCTTATCTCAGTTCTCGTTGTTTGACTCTTTATCAATCCCAATCAATCAATCAATCAATCAACCTTTATTGTCATCTTGCAAGCAACAGTTGTACAGTGCAAAATGAAAAGACGTTTCCCAGGGAATACCGGAGCATCGCACATGAAATTTAAAACATTTCACACATAATAACACTAAAAACAATCCAGTCCCTGATGGAACAGTATAAATAGTTAAAAGCAGGTAAAACAACAACGTTAAAATACAGTAAAACCAATCATAAAAATGTCCGGGGCAGCTGATTTGAGTGGCCAGTGCCAGTTATTAAAGTGGCCAGTGCCAGTTATTAAAGTGTCCGTGCCAAGCCGCAGAATCAGGTGACTGTGAGTACAGAGTGACTGTTTAGCAGCCTCACAGCCTGTGGCAGGAAGCTGTTTAGCTGTTTATCCTGAAGCAATGACCTGGACCATGTTAACTATTCAGATGGTTTTACATGTGTTGATGATGCTTGTCAATTTTCTAAACTCCACTTCATATAGACCAGTTCTCTCATCGCAGAATCAATCTAGTGAACAACTTTTGTGCTCCCTCCAAAGCAAATGTGTCCTGCCTCAAAGGGACACCAAAGGCAGACATTGAAGTCCAGATATGGCCTGTCCAAAGCCATCTGACATGGAATGGAATGTCACTCTTCCCCTCTGTTATCAGTCTTCTGAACAATCCTTCCATCAGCTGGAGTACTATCCGATTCACCTCTACCCCCTTGCGGATGTTGTCTATGGAAACTGGTGCGCTACATTGAGAACTATGTTTGGCACTCTGAATCTTCCCCTTTGCACTACCTCGGCCTTTGCTTTTGGCACTTTGGCCTTCGTCAGTCAGAGTATTGAGTATAGTAGTTAGGAAGTCATGTTGCAGTTATATAAAATGTTGGTGTGGCCACATTTAGAGTATCATGTTCAGTTTTGGGCACTATGTTATAGGAAAGATGTTGTCAAGCTGGAAAGGGTGCAGAGAAGATTTAAAAGGATGGTACACAAAAATGCTGGAGAAACTCAGCAGGTGCAACAGCATCTATGGAGCGAAGGAAATAGGCGACGTTTCGGGCCGAAACATTGCCTATTTCCTTCGCTCCATAGATGCTGTTGCACCCGCTGAGTTTCTCCAGCATTTTTGTGTACCTTCGATTTTCCAGCATCTGCAGTTCCTTCTTGAAGATTTAAAAGGATGTTGCCAGGACTCAAGGGCCTGAGATACAGGAAGAGATTGAGCAGGCTATACCTTGAAGTGCACGAGGATGAGGGGTGATCTTACAGAGGTGTACAATATCATGAGAAGAATAGATTGGGTAAACGCAGAGTCTCTTGCCCAGAGTAGGAGAATCAAGAACCAGAGGATATGGGTTTAAAGTGAGGAGGGATCATTTTAATCTGAACCTGAGGGGTGACGTGGTGTTATTCTACTTTAAATAGTTTTCTTCTGATCTTTCCATGACATTCCCAACATAACTCACTCACTGTAAACAAATGCAGCTATTATCTGTCACCATCTGATTGATACTCTAAAGTTTATCTTGTAGCTGGGTTTCCAGTACAAATATATGCCGATATGACACAGATTACCTGCCATGATTTGTCTTGCCCTCCTCTCTTCCAGCGTTCATCCCCCCCATCCTGGCTACAATCAGTCTGAAGAATGGTCCCAAACCAAAACGTCACCATGTTCTCGAGAGATATTGTCTGACCTGCTGAGTTACTCCAGCACTTTGTTTCTTTACTTGTAAACCAGCATTTGCAGTTCCTTGTTTCTGTTGATGTCGCTTCTTCCCTGAGTTACCCTACAGGGTTACCAGTTGTCCAATTGTAACCATTCAACCATTTTCTCCATATTGACCTTTTACTGATATTTCTTCTCTTCAAAAAGAAACCATTCCATTTCAATCCAAATATTACCCTTTTACTTCAGCTTTGATGCATTTTCTGATTTTTTTTTAACTTGTCATTTCTCCAAACTTGACGGCAGTGTGAAATCTCCTGAGTGCAGTAAGGTCAATATAAAAGGTGAAAAACCAGCTTTGTAAAGATTCCAAGAAAATTTTGTTTTAATCTCACAGTGGGGCAAACAGCAACTCATTCTACTGAAGCACTAGCCGTATGTTTCTCATCTCTTGTTGCTGGAAAATTGAGATTAATAACAATAGATATCTCTTGTGCAGAATTCTACCTTTGCAGAACTCTGATATATCACGACCTTTGACATTAAACTTATTTTATTGACCATTGGAAACATTTCTAAAAGAGTCACACCTTCTGCATTTTTCACTTGATATAGTTCCAAGTATATAACTCCCTGAAAATGGCAACACAAGTAGATATTGTGGTAAAGAAGGCATATGATATTCTTGCCTTTATTGGTCGGGACAATGAGTATAAGAGTCAGGACGTCATGATGCAGCTTTATATGACATTGGTTAGGCTGCATTTGAGGTATTGTATGCAATTCTGGTCACCTCATTACAGGAAGGGTGTGGAGATTTTGGAAAGGGTGCAGAGGAGGTTTACTGGAATGATGCCTGGATTAGGGGGTATTAGCTACAAAGAGAGTTTGGACAGACTTCGATTGTTCTCTCTGAAATGCCAGAGGTTGAGGGGAGACCTAATGGAGGTATATTCAATTATGAGGGGCATATATAGGATAGACAGTCAGATCTTATTTCCAAGGATGGAAATATCAACTACTGGAAGATATAGCTTTAAGGTGAGAGGGCAGTTTAAAAGGAGATGCGCGAAGAACGTTTTTTTTACACAGAGGATGGTGAGTTCTTGGAACATGCGGCTGCGGGTGGTGGTGGAGACGGATGTCATAGTAGTGTTTAAGAGATTTTTGGATAGGCGTATAGTTATGCAGGATATGGAGGGATATGGATTATGTGCAGGCAGATAACAGTTGTTCTTGCCATCATGTTCGGCACAGTCATTGTAGGCCAAAGGGCTGTGCTGTGCTGTTCTATGTTTCTATGTTCGATGTTATATATACTTCTGTTAAATGGCAGGCAACTCTGTGCCACAAATATTATGTACATCTTATCAGCTTATATCTGAGTGTTACAGCATGAAAACAGGCCCTTCGGCCCACCGGGTTTATACCGACCTGTTCACACTAGCTATTCCACTACATATGAGGAGCAACTTACAGAGGCCAGTTAACCTACAAACTTGCACATCTTTGGGATATGGGAGGTGACCGGACACAGGGAGAACATGCAAACTCCACAGAGACAGCACCCGAGGTGAGGATTGGCGTTTTGAGGCAGCAGTTGTTGCGCTGAGCCACTGGGTTGTTATTGCTGCTTACAGAGAGTTGAGGAGTTGTGAATGAACTGAACATTGTGGCATCACTTCCAATGATCCCCATTATTGACACAATGCGAGGGTAATGATGAAGATGATCAGTGTCCTGGACACTGCCTTAAAGAACTGCAAAGATGCGTTGGAGTTGGGATGATCGATTTTCAAAAACCATAACCTTCATTTCTTGTGGAAAGTATGAGTTCAATTATTGGAATATTTTTTTCTTTGGGTGTTCCCTTATTTAGTTTTACCAAGTAGCATTGATGCCTACGTTAAATGCCGCTTTGATGTCCAGGACAATCTCTCTCACCCCGCCCTAAGATTAACTTCTTTTAACGCAAATTGTGCCAAGGGTACCTTATTCTTATAACCACCTTATTTTATTCAGTGTTCCCTTAAAAACTATTAAATACTTTCATAGAATGGAGAAAAAGCTATAGTGTATAGACCCTTTTAGTTTAGTTTAGAGATACAGCGTAGAAACAGTCCCTTCAGCCCACCAAATCTGCGCCGACCAATGATCACCCATACACCAGTTCTATCCAACACACAAGGGACAAATCATAGAAGCCAATTAACCTACAAACCTGCACTTCTTTGGAATGTAGGAAAAAACCGGAGCACCTGGAGAAAACCTATGGGAGAATGTACAAACTGGGAGAATGTACAAACCCCACACCGCCATTGGTTCAATGGTGCTGTATTTGTCACAAATGCTACTACAGAGTAAAATTCTTTAGCATATATTACACATGCTGGCGTTGCCATTTCTTGCGCCATTATACAAAGTCCAGCCGGCGCGCACACCCGATATACTGGAGCAGTTCCCACGAACCGACAGCAACAGGATCAAACCCAGGTCTCTGGAGCTGTAGGGCAGCAATTCAACTGCTGCACCACTGTGCCACCCCTAAAAATAGTTCTCATAGAAATGTTAAACAAAGCACAGATATACCACCAATGTTGATTGAGCTCAGTTATTTATGCCATTTCTCAAATAAGTCTGTGAACCACTTTGAGCCAAAATAATTAACAGTTCATCTCAGGGAGTTTAGGAATTATCTCCAGAACCATTACTCACCTGAATGGGCTTTCCATTGGGTGTCTGTACTTCCTCCGACAGTTCTATCATCTTTAATGCCATCAGGGCGATGAGTTTAGCATGATTGCTGCTTTTTCTATGTAATCCTCCAGCCACACAATATGCATCACCTATTGTTTCAACCTGCCGAAATTCAAATAGGAAAAGGCAATGAGATGTTGCTATGTTTACCCAGTGCTTTTTCTGACATGATCCTCTGCACATCTCATTCAACCAAGACCAATCTCCCGGTCTGAAGTAAATGATAGAATTACAAATGTGCCAGACCATCAAGTCGTCAAGTCAGATTTATTCGTCACATACACATACGAGATGTGCAGTGAAATGAAAAGTGGCAATGCTTGTGGATTGTGCAAAAAAACTACAAAACAGAATGGACCAGAATCACATATTCACATATTACATATTTGTGGGAGGAAAAAATAAAGTAAAAACGTCAATTTTAAAAAGACATCACAGAACAGTAGATTGGTACAGTAAAGTTAGTCCCTGGTGAGATAGGAGTTTACAGTCCTAATGGCCTCTGGGAAGAAACTCCTTCTCATCCTCTCTGTTTTCACAGCATGGCAATGGAGGCGTTTGCCTGACCGTAGCAGCTGGAACAGTCCGTTGCTGGGGAGGAAGGGGTCTCCCATAATCTTGTTGGCTCTGGAGTTGCACCTTCTGATGTATAGTTCCTGCAGGGGGGGCGAGTATAGTTCCCATAGTGCGTTCGAATGCACTACTCTCTGCAGAGCCTTCTTGCCTGGGCAGAGCAATTCCCAAACCAGATTATGATGTTTCCGGACAAGATGCTTTCCACAGCCGCTGAGTAGACGCACTGGAGGATCCTCAGAGACATTCTGAATTTCCTCAATTGCCTGAGGTGGTAAAGGCGCTGCCTTGCCTTACTCATGAGTGCTGCAGCGTGTGATGTCCATGTCAGATCTTCTGAGATGTGGACTCCCAGGCATTTACCCTAGCTCACCCTATCCACAGTATCCCCATTTATCTTAAATGGTGTGTACGTCCTCGGATGATGTGCCCTCCTAAAGTCCACGATTAGCTCCTTAGTTTTTTTGATATTCAAGAGGCTGTTGTCCTGACACCAGAGTGCCAGATCAGCCACCTCCTCCCAGTAGGCCTTACTCATCGTTATCGGAGATCAGGCCCACCACCACAGTGTCATCAGCAAACTTGATTATGGAGTTGGAGCTGAACCTAGCCGCACAGTCATGTGTGTACAGGGAGTACAGACAAGTCATCGTCTGATATATTGTGCTGGAAATCAATTCTGCTGTTGCCTCCAGCATCACATGGGTAGCATTTTTGCACATGAAATTATAGAATCATAAAATCATTTCAGCTGGAAAGGATGACATTTAGCACATCCTGTCTATGGCATAGGAAACCAGTCAGTCTAGTACCTCCGATCATTCCCAATTTCCCATCATGTTATTCTCCCAAGCTACTATTAAATTCCCTGTTGCCATCACTCCTTCAGGCAGTGAATTCTTGATCATGACGACTTGCAGTATGAGTACCTTTATTCCCCTTAAAGAAGGGTCTCAACCCACAACGTCGCCTATCCATGTTCTTCAGAGATGCTGCTGAGTTACTTCAGCACTTAGTGTATTAACCAGCATCCGCAATTCTTTGTTTCTGAAGCACGAAAATGGTTTTCCTCACATCACTTCTGATCTTTTGCCAGTCAGCTTAGATTGTGACAATTGGTCCTCGATAGGACACAAAGTGCAAGAGTAATCTATCCATGTTCTCCGGAGATGCTGCCTGATCCATTGAGTTATTCCAGCACTTTGTGTCCCTTGTGTAAACCAGCATGGGCAGTTCCTTGTTTCTACATTAGATTCTCGACCCTTTCCTCAGTATAAGTTGTTACCTTTATTCACCTTATCTCAACCTCTGATGTATTTAAACATTCCTTTCCAATCGCATAGCCTTTTTTTCTTTCTCCTCCCCCCCCCCCCTCCCTCCTCTCTCTCTCTACCTCTCCCTCTCTCTCTCTCTTTCCCTCTCCCTCTCTACCTCAATTTTCTCTACACCCACACCAATCCCCTGACTGTATTGTGCTGCCAAAATTGTCAGTGGAACAGGACATACCTGGGGATGTGGGGGAGTGTGAGATGTCAGGTGAAAGTTTCAATTCCATGGGCTGGTACACAACTATTCTGTGGTACAGTTTACCAGTTTTTAGCATGCGTTTAAATTTTTTTGTTCACAACATTGAGGCTTAATGAATTGGGCATCTTATTCCAGGGACAAGTTAATTTAACTGTTCTCTATTGTTTTTTGTTTTACTATTGTCCCTATTGGAGGCTGATAGAATTGAATAGTTTGCTAGGTTATTTTTGATAGACAGACACAAAATGCTGGAGAGATCCAGAGATGCTGCCTGTCCCGCTGAGTTACTCCAGCACATTGTGTGTATCTTTGGTGTAAACCAGCATCTGCTGTTCCTTCAAGGTTTATTTTTTCGGCCCACTACAACCTTCCATAATCCATTCACACTAGTTCTAGTCTGAAGAAGGGTTTCGGCCCGAAACGTCGCCTATTTCCTTCGCTCCATAGATGCTGCTGCACCCGCTGAGTTTCTCCAGCATTTTTGTGTACCTTCGATCTTCCAGCATCTGCAGTTCCTTCTTGAACACACTAGTTCTATGTTATCTCCCTTCCGTATCCACTCCCTACAGACCTGGGGCAATTTACAGATGCCAATTAACCTCCAAAATTCACACGTCTTTGGGATGTGGGAAGAAACCGGAGCACCCGGAAGGAACCCACGCAATCACAACGAGAACGTACAAACTGAGGTCAGTATTGAGCGTATGGGGTGATTATGGGAGACCCCTTCCTCCCCAGCAACGGACTGTTCCAGCTGTTACGGTCAGGCAAACGCCTCCATTGCCATGCTGTGAAAACGGAGAGGATGAGAAGGAGCCTGTATCTCTAAAGACTAAACCTCTTTTAAACTATGCCCCTCTCACCTTAAAGCTGTGCTCTCTAGTATTTGATTGTTCCAACCCGGGAAAAAGATTCTGCCCGATCTATGCCTTTAGTTTCACAACAATGACATTGTCCTATACAATTACCTTGTACACATCCAGGATTCCACATTGGTAGTCAAATCTGGTGTATAGTTCGTTCAGCATACTGATCACTTGCATCGGGGTGCATTGTTCACAAATAGCTGTGAAGCCAACAATGTCCGAGAAAAGCATGGTGACGTCGTCAAACTTTCTTGCCTGCACGGATTTTGCTTGCCATAGCTGTTGAGCAATGTCACCTGGGAAAATCGAATACAGCAAGTCCACCGTCTTCTTTTTCTCTTCTTCTAAGGCTTGATGTGCATTTTCAAGAGTTGCTTTCAACTTGTCCATGCATTTCTTCAGGCCATCCTGGGCTTTAGCTTGCTCACCCAGCAAGATAACATCTCGGGTAGCATCATGGATGGGTATGTCCGAGAGATGCAAGCCTCGTCCCATTAACTCCTCTAGTTTGTCAACACATGGTGAGCCCAGGAACAGGATAGAGTTTGATTCAGGCACATAAATCATTTGTCCCTTTATCTCCATCACCTATGAAGAACAAGAAAGGCTTTTGTCAACTGTTCCCACCATAATCCAAACATCATTACAAATTACTTAAACATGAAATCAACAATAAAAGGAGAAAAATTGGCACAACGTCAAGGAATCTTGATTGGGATATTGTCCTTAGATTATGTTGAGGGCCAGCACAGAATAATGTAGACATTCGTGCATGAAAGAGAAATAGATAAGGATAGATGCACAGAGTCTATTTCCCAGTGTAGGGGAATCAGGAACCAGAGGTTACAGGTTTAAGCTGAGAGGGAAACAATTCAATGGGAACCGGAGGGGGCCACCTTTTCATACAGAGGGTGGTGGGTATATGAAATAAGCTGCTAAAGAAGGTAATTGAGGTAGGCTCTACCAACATTTAAGAGACATTTTGACAGGTACATGGATAGGAAATGGTTAGGTGAATCTGGGCCAAACGTGGCAGGTGGGCAGTGTGGCTGGGGCATCTTTGTCGGCATGACCAAATAGGATCAAAGGGCCTGATTCCTTGCTCTCTGACTATGATATAGTTTTTTTTTAGCCCTATCTGCCACTTCCTTTATCCCCCATTTACTTACTTAGCTTCCTGTGATCTTTCAGCTCAATTATTCTGTAATATTGCATTCTGATACTTTCTGGCTAAAGATATTTTGCCTGAATTCTTGTGTTTATCAGTAATTATATTTATGGCATCTGTTTTTGGATTTATAGATGTAGTGAGTCCATAGAGCAACATAACATGGTAAAAGGCCCTTCGGCCCAACAGATCCATGTTGACCAATTTGCACAGATGGGTAATCTGAGAGTTGGTGCAGACCTTAAGGACTTCATAAATTGGTGGACTGGTGATGAGTCTGCACATTCACGAATGAACTCGTGACTCTCAATCTAAATGTTCCTAATTCAGTGATAGTCCCTCTAATTTACCAATAGTCTCTCTAATTCAGTGATACTCAGAACATTGTCATTGAGATGCAACTTAATGCTCTTCCGCTATTCCACAGTTCGCATAGCTGCACCCCTTCGTTATCGCCTCTTCCCCAGCCAACAATAGGCCATTATGGGCTCCATTCGTCCTTGACCATCTAATGCTGGCCCTGATTCATTCTGGCCTTTTCCTGCATCCAGTTCCACCCTCCCAGCCCCCCCCCCAACCTGGACTGGCAGTCTGAAGAAGGGTTCCGATCCAAAACGTCTCCCATTCTTTATCTGCAGAGATGCTGCCTGACCAGTTGGGTTAGCCCAACACTTTGTGTCTATCATTTGCAGCTCTTCGAGTTCTCTGTATCAGAACAACATTTCCTTTCCGAACAGAGTAAAATAAATCATACATTTCCCGTTGAAATCTGTTAACACCGGGACACTCGTTAAAAATCAATTTGAATTAATTTAAGAGCCCAATCCTCTCATGGATGTTCGTACCCCTGGTGTTGCTGCGCAACCCAGCAGAGCAACAAAGATAGTAGAATTATGAGGATGAAAACAAATCTTCATCTTTAGAGAGGAATGGGATTTTTATTCTTTGTGCCCAGTGGTAGAGATAAACACTTCTCTGCAATCATTAAAATTAATGCGATTTAAAAAAAATCAAAGACTAAAGGCAAAATCAGCTTACTCTCCAACACACATAACAGTCTCTTTGAATTGCTGATCAACCATAGCACTCAACGTCACAGAACTTGCATGTGGGGAGGAGTCTTACATTAACGGAGACCAGGTGATAAAATACATGCAATAAATAAAGACACAAAGTGCTGGAGTAACTCAATGCGTCAGGCAGCATCTCTGGAAAACATGGATAGGTGATATTTCGGGTCAGGATCCTTCTTCAGACCTGAAACAGCACCAATCCATGTTCTCCAGAGATAGACACACAGTGCTGGAGTAACTCAGCGAGCCAGGCAGCATCTCTGGAGAAAAAGGATGGATGTTCTGAGGATCACCCATCTAAGGACTGGAGATGCTGCCTGACATGCTGTGTTACTCCAGCACTTTGTGTCTTCTTTTGCAAACCAGCATTTGCAGTTCCTTGTATCTCGTTTTTACATGCAATAAATACGTTGGCTAAACTTAGTTTTTTTTAACACTTAAGATTTATTTGGTTGCATTTTCAGAGGATTTGGGTTTAATTATAATTATGTTATTCAGATCACTGTATGCGCTTGCTTGGCAGAATGGTGCGGTGAAGAAAGAGCAGTATTAACATCACATAACTGTACTGCTGCTCACTTTCATCTGAAGAACCTGAAAGACAATAATTGAATGTAGCTGTGAAGCCCAAGCTGATTCTCAGACCCATGTAATAGAGTCATAGAGCCAAACAGCACGGAAACAGGCTCTTCGATCCACTTGCCCATGCTGACCCAGATGCCCCATCTATACTAGTGTCACCTGCCTGTGTTTGACCCATATCCCTCTAAACCTTTTCTATCCCTGTTCCTGTCTAAATGTCTTTTCCAGCCAAACATGATCCATTATAAGCTCCACCCTGAGGTCATCTGTTGCCGGCCCTGATTTGTTCTGGCCATTTCTCATCTCCAACTCCTGCCCCCCAGCCCCACTCCCTCCCCCCCCCCCCCCCCCCTCCCCCACCCCCCCCTCCCTTCCCCCCCCCCCTCCCTTCCCCCCCCCCCCCCCCGCCTATGACAATGTTCCCAGTAGCTTCATTTATAGAAAGCACCACCGTGCAAAACTGCAATACTGTCATTACAGGTTGTTTAGTTTAGTTTAGAGATACAGCGGGGAATCAGGCCCTTCGGCCCATCGAGTCGGTGCCGACCAACGATCCCCATACACTAGTTCAATCCTACACACCAGGGACAATTTACAGAAGCCAATTACCCTACAAACCTGCACGCCCATGGAATGTGGGAGGAAAGCAGAGCACCCGGAGAAAACTCACACGGTCATAGGGAGAAGGTGTAAACTCCGTGCAGACAGCACCCTAGTCAGGGTAGAACCCAGGTCTCTGGCACTCTAATGCGGCAACTCTACGGTGCACCACTGTGTCGCCGTCTTGGAAAAGAGTCCCTGATCCTGCCCCCTAAATCTCACACACTGACCACCAGGGGCACCAGATGGCTGCCCTGCCGGCAGTCTGTTCGTTTTTTCACCCTCTTTGTTATTTTTTAGTTTGTTAAAAGTTTTTGCTTTAATGTTCTTCGGCTTGTTTTATGTGTAGGGAGCAGGGAGGGGATTGGGGGAAACTTTTTGTTCAGGTTCTTACCTTCCCGGAGATGTGATCAATTTTTGGATTACATTATCCGGGCTCTGCGGCCTACCATCGCTGGAGCTGGAGGCCCCCTCGGACTGTCGTGAGCCCCACCGCGGAGCGTGGACTTAACATCGGAGCTGATCCCTTGTCTGGGATCGCTCCCACCATGACCACCGCGGAATCAACACCAAGGGCTCGCAGTCTCGAGTGAGGCCCCGACGCGAGGTTCGATCGTCCAGGGTGGGGGAGCTGACGATTCCCCCGAAGCGGGAGCTTGATTGCCTCGACGCGGAGGGCCTGAACGCCTCCGGCTACGGGAGTTAAGAACATCCCATCAACGGGGGCTTGAGGCCCATGACCGAGGAAGAACTAAGGGAAGGACTTGAACTTTATTTCGCCTTCCATCACAGTGAGGAATGTGTAGGAGTCACTGTGGTGGATGTTCATGTTAAAATGTGTTTTTGAATGATCTGTTACTTTTAATTGTATAACTGACCTGGCCAATGAAATTCCTCGTATGTTGCAAAACATACTTGGCGAATAAAGTGTGATTCTGATTCTGATTCTGATAATGCGGCTTTTAAGCTTCAAGTCTCACACACTAATCGGCCATAATGTGGCTTTTAAGCTTCAAATTCAAAAGCTTCAAATGGTGCCTTTTTGAAATTCAGTAAAAATATTTGTAAAACCAGTTATGTAAGTGAATGAAAACATTTATTTTATTCTGAGATAAAAGAGGTGCTCATGACAGTACAGTGTACCAGCACCTCTAAACATTAAAGCATTATTTTATCTTCCAGCCACAAGACACATATCTTTATCAATTGTGCATATTGGCACCTTATTGTCGACCAAAACAGCACTGCATCAAAGGATGCCAAGGATGCAGTCTTTCAATTTAGCAAGCAACAATTCAAAAAGTTTTTGTGTTATATTGTACATTTCCCCAAATACAAATCGGTTCCCTTTTCATGTTCTGCACACTCTGTTAATGTTTGATTACACCAGTATCTGAGTAAGGTCCAATTTTAAATTGTCTTCTTGATCTCAGTGGTACCCTGAAGTAATCTACCCCAATACTCATTAACAAATTCCAAAGAAAATGATCCTAATCTAACATTAATTTCATTTTCAGTAGATTTGATATGAATGCAAATATAATCTTTATTTTATACAGAGGTTTTGAAGGTGAGATAAAGAGCATAATGTAATTTATTCTGATTCCATGTTAATAAGAAGCATGCTCATTGCCAGGGGTGGTGGTGGAGGCAGATACAATGTTGGCATTTGAGAAGCTTTTGGATGGGCACATGGACATGCAGGGAATGAAGGGATAAGGACAAAGGAGATTAGTTTAATTTGGCATCATGTTCAGCACGAACATCCTGTGCAGTGTTCTTCAATGTTCTTTGTACTCATGCAGTATACCACTCCTCTCTAACTTACTTATTTTGCCTAGATATGTTCCATCTACTCTTTACATGGCCGCAGCATAGCCACCAGCATATCAAGACCAGTCGCACACCGGTCACTCTCTCTTCTACCCTCTCCCAACAGGCAAACGTTACAGAAGTGTGAAAACGCATACCTCCAGATTCACGGACAGTTTCTTACCAGCTGTTATCTGGCAACTGAACTGTCCTCTCACTAGCTAGAGTGCAGTCTTGACCTCCCAGCTACCTCACTGGAGAGCTTTGAACTATCTCTTGCATTAAATGTTGTACCCTTTATCCTTTATCTGTGCTGTGGATGGCTTGACTGTATATCATGTATATATCATCTGACTGAATAGTACACAACAAAAGGTTTTTCACTGTACTTCAGTACACATGACAATATAAAACTAAATCAAACTAAATATGCATGGACTAGGTAGAGTTGTGATCTCATTTGACTTCTGCTGAACAGATGAACATAGAAGGAGTAGACCACTCTATCCCTCGAGACTGGGATTCAACATGATCATGGCTAAATTGTCACTGGCCCTGTCTCCACTTCTGTGCTGTGCCTTGAAGCCCCAATTTTTTTTAAATGTAGTTACTTGCTCCATAAATCCTCCAACGATCTAGTCTCCAAAATTCTCTATGGCAAAGAATTCCAGAGACTCGCCATTATTGAGAAGTTCCTATGCACCTATGTTTTAAATGGCACCCTCACCCAATCTAGGTCCCCTGATTCGAGATTCTCCCATAAGTGAAAACATCTCAGCATTTACACCTCAGGAACATATTGGTCTGAAATACGACAGGTGGTGCAGCAGTAGAATTGCTGCCTTACAGCACCAGAGACCCGGGTTCGATCCTGACCATGGGGTGCTCTTTCTATGGACTTAGTACATTCTCCCTGTGAAGGGGTGAGTTTTCTCCAGTTGCTCCAGTTCCCTCCCACACTACAAAGACGGAAAAGTTTGTAGGATAATTGGCTTTGGTAAGTTGTAAAATTATCCCTAGTGTGTAGGATAGTGTTAGTGTACGGGTTGATCGATGTTCGGACTCAGTGGGCCAAAGGCCCTGTTTCTGCACTGTATCTCTAAAGTCTAAAGAATAAGGTCACCTCTCATTCTGTCTATGAACTAGAGACAAATGACATCCGCAGTGAGAAATCTATGCTTGAGTTTTGGTGCCAGGACATGTTCTGTATGAGCCCACTGCCCGTTTCAAAGAGTTCCACTCAGTCCCCCATAGCTGAGCTTACACCGCATGCTGTCATGTTAGGAGCAAAGAGGTCCTTCTGTAGTTGTATAGGGCCCTAGTGAGACCACACTTGGAGTATTGTGTGCAGTTTTGGTCCCCTAATTTAAGGAAGGACATTCTTGCTATTGAGGGAGTGCAGTGTAGGTTCACAAGGTTAATTCCCGGGATGGCAGGACTGTCATATGCTGAGAGAATAGAGCGGCTGGGTTTGTATACTCTGGAATTTAGAAGGATGAGAGGGTATCTTATTGAATCATATAAGATTATTAAGGGTTTGGACATGCTAGAGGCAGGAAACATGTTCCCGATGTTGGGGGAGTCCAGAACCAGGCGCCACAGTTTAAGAATAAGGGGTAAGCCATTTAGAACGGAGATGAGGAAGCACTTTTTCTCACAGAGAATTGTGAGTCTGTGGAATTGTCTGCCTCAGAGGGCGGTGGAGGCCAGTTCTCTGGATACTTTCAAGAGAGAGCTAGATAGGGCTCTTGAAAATAACAGAGTCAGGGGATATAGGGAAAAGGCAGGAATGGGGTACTGATTGTGGATGATCAGCCATGATCACATTGAATGGCGGTGCTGGCTCGAAGGGCCGAATGGCCTACGCCTGCACCTATTGCCTATTGTCTATTGATCACCTTTGTCATTAACACTTCTTTACTTTAGACTTTACTATAGAGATACAGTATGGAAACAGGCCCCTCGGCTCACAGAGCAACACCAACCAGCGATCACTCCGTACACCAGCTCTATCCCACTGGGAGGAAACCGGAGCACCCAGAGAAAACCCATGCGATCACAGGGAGAACATACAAACTCCATACAGACAGCACCTAAGATCAGAATTGAACCCGGGTTGCAGGTGCTGTGTCAGTGGAAAGAGAAATGAGAGATATAGCTAGTGATATGGAGAGATAGAGAAAAAATGAATGAAAGATATGCAAAAAAGTAACGATGATCAAGGAAATGGTCCACTACAAAGGACAAAGGACAAAGGACATTTATTATCACACTAACTACACTAATACCCTACACTAATTTCATTTTATTATCCTCGGATTACAATTAACTTCCCCAGACACTAATGCTCCCCTGCGAGAGAAAATTCATATTGGCCGATCAAACTACCAAACTGCATATCTTTGGGAGAACTTGGAGGAAACAGGAGCAGTTACTGGGGTAACATGCAAACTCTGCACATAGATCAATGGAGGTTAGGACTGAACACTGGGTCACTGGAGGTGTGAAGCAATAGATCAACTATTTGCACCACCGTGCCATTACTCTTTCTTCTAAATTATGTATATATACATTATCAAAGGCCTTAGTGTATTTATTATCCTGAGGAAAGTTTCAAAAAAGTTGCATCTTCAAAATCTCCAAAGAAATCTCCAAATATATAATCTTGCATCCCATTCGATTATCCAGGCAGCTTTTTCACTGAGAAGGTGGTGGGTATATGAAATGAGCTGCCAGAGGAGGTAGTTGAGGTAGGTATCTTAACAGCATTTAAAAGACACTTGGGCAGGTACATGGATGGGGAAGATCTAGAAATGCAGGCAAATTGAACTAGCTTTGAAGGGGCACCTTGCTTGGCATGGACAAATTGGGCTGAGTGTCCTGGTTCTGTTTTTTTATGATTCTACGAGTCTATCCACTTTGGATCAGTCGTCCATTTCACAGACATTTCTGTGTAGCAGCTTTAAAACCATCTTATTGTTCAGAACATCCAACTATCTAATTCAATTTTTACTGATAACCCTCTCTCACATTCTTAGCTAATTATCCATTCAGCTTTATTTTAATCAATACAACCTTGACTTGCAATTTAGGAAGCAATTGCTCCTCTAAGAGGATTGTGGCCTTTAATAGAACAGGACTCGTTAATAAACAGTTCACACAGACTTTTTAATTTCCTGTTAAGACATTGCACAAATTATAGTAATTAATTCTGCTGCAGTACTAAGTTGCTTATCCTTGTTTTCCTGCAACACATACTCAATCAGCAAAACAAAGGAAAGTAGTATCAAGAAGAGGGCATAACATTAATCTGACAGGAGCAAAATTTAAAGGAGACTAAGTTGGACCCGTTGGGTTCCTGTCACACAGGAGGCCTGGTCCCCCAACGCAACCTGTTCCCCAACGCAATATTCCACCATTCACCCATAGCCCCAACTGCGCAGGTGCGGCTCATTTCCCCTCAAACCCCAGCACTACCTCCCCCTCCTCTTCATCCCCCCTCTTCTTCCCCTCTGCTCCCCAATCCCTCCCTCACCTCTCCCTCCTTCTCCTTTCCCCTACCCTCAGTCACTCACTCCCTCCCTCCATAACTCCCCTCCCCTCCCTACCCCCATCCTATCCCTCTATCCTCCACCTCCCCCACTCCTCACCTCCCCCTACCCCCCCCCCACTATCCCTCCTGCCCTCCCCCACTGCCCTTCTCTCCCTCTATTCCACACTCCCTACTTCCCCACTCCTCCCCCTCTATTCCCCCTCCTCGCCCACTCCCTCCTCACCTCCCCCACTTCCTCCCCCTCTTCCTCGCTACCCCTCCTCTCCGTCAATCCCCCCACTCTCCCTCCTCACCTCCCCAGGATCTCGAGACTGCCAGCTTGAGTTGGGGCTGTCGGGGGGGGGGAAGCATCCTGCAGCCAGGTGAGGGGGACGACTTGGGGCGGGGGCTGTCAGGGGGGGGGGGAGGCGAGCGTCCTGCAGCCAGAGAGGGGGACAGCTTGAGTCAGGGGCTGTTGGGGGGTTTTGGGGGGTGAGCGTCCTGCAGCCGGGGGATGGGGACGACTTGAGGCGGGGGCTTTCGGGGGGGAGTGACCGTCCTGCAGCCGGGGAGGGGGACGGCTTGAGTCAGGGGCTGTCGGGGGCTGTTCGTCCTGCAGCCGGGGGAGGTGGATGGCTCAAGTCGGGGAACCCCAACCCAGGGCCCGGGGTGGCAGAAATTAAAATAGAAGGAAACTTACCCGTGGAGACTTCGCTTCGCCGTTGTGATGAGGGGGGGAAAAGATGGTATTCTTCGAAAATTATATTCTGGAAAGGCCGTTGGGTGCCCTTTGCGACGCTAGTAAAGACGCGCACGGGAACTCTCCCCGACTGCGCATGCATGGTTTTTAGGGTTTTCAAACCTTAATAACTTTTAAAATAAACCATCGATTTGAACAAAACTTTTCACTTACAGCACAGGACAATGGTGAGTAAGGTGGGGCAAAAATCATGGCGCTATCGTAAACCATTTTTGCAAAATAGAAAAACAACGCTAACCTGCAGATAACAAGATGAGAGTTTTAGTTATATACTAGACTAAGTGGGACCCATTGGGTACCATGTTCACACCGGAGGGCTGGTCCCCCAACGCAATATTCCACCTCTCCACCAATTTCAATATTGGTGGCCAGTGGGGGGGGGGGGGGACATTCTGGAGCGCTAGTATGGGTGTTGTGGGCTGAAGGGACTGGTTTCCAGAGGGCTAGTATGGACATTGTGGGCAAATGGATTCTTGGGGTGGCAGCAGTCACGTCTGTTGTGCTGGCAGCTCACTCACTCTCAGCTGGTGGGCTGGCAGTTGAAATTCCACTTCAAGCAGGGTGCAAGGCCACCAAATTCAAGTGCAGTTTCATGCCATTTCAAGCAGGGTGCAAGGCCACCAAATTCAAGTGCAGTTCCATGCCATTTCACGCAGGGTGCAAGGCCTCACAGTTCAGTAGACATTCAGTGTGTTCAGTTGATTCACAGTTCCGACAGAGTCGTGGCCTCTCCCTCCCCCATCTTGCAGAGACTGAGCCACACCCACACGTCCGGGTTTTATAATCCCTCCCCCTCCCACCGGAAGGGGCGTGGCCTTCATGGCGTGATCGACAGGAGAGTTTTTTAAACACTAATAAAATATTTATTTTCATTGATGGGAAGAATCCTCTGCACCTGATGAGCGGAGGTGGACTGAGTAAGATGGCCAAAAATCACAGCCGTAAGTGGTAGCGTTTTATCTAAAATCAATATACAGTGCAAACAGGAAGTTGTCAAGTTTAGACTTTTAATCATTTGCCATTTCAAACAAACCACCACCAAACATTTGCTGTGCTTTATTTCAAACCAACCACCACCAACCGTTTGCTGTGCTTTATTTCAAACCAACCACCACCAACCATTTGCTGTGCTTTATTTCAAACCAACCACATTTTCGTTTTCAAACCACATTAAGGGCACTCAAGGTCAGTAAAACCACACTCACAGTTTAGTCTACATGTGTTCCATGTTATTCACAGCTCAGACTGAGAGACGTGACCCTCTCGCTCCCCCATCTTGCAGAGACTGACTGAGGTACTCAACACTTCCGTATTTTATAGTCCCTCTGGAAGGGGCATGACTTTCAGGAGAGAGAATCTCAACATTTTTTAAACACTAATCGATGGGAAACATCCTCTTGTCCTGCTCAGCAGAGGGGGACTGAGTAAGATGGACAAAAATCACAGCCGTAAGTGGCAGCGATTTTTCTAAAATCAATATACAGAACAACAGGAAGTGGCCAAGATCAGACTTTTAGTAATATAGATACTAGACCAAGTGCAGACCTGTTGGGTCTGCTCTCCCAACGCACCCTTTCCCTACCCGTAGCCCCCATGGGAGGCGTGGTCCTCCAACTCAAGCCGTTCCCGAACGTAAGATTCCAGCACTCCCCTGCCTCCCTGAGCAGTGGGCTTTAAAACAAATTCCAATTGCACTTCCCCTGCGTGTTGCAATAGCAATTTGCCCTCCCCCTCCTGTGAGGTGAAAAGTTCAGAGTGTTCCTGTCGTCACTGCTAGCTGAGCCATTGTGACGTCATCAGTTGAAGCTGGTCGTTTTGAAATTCAAAGTATTTTGGTTTTGTTTTTACTTTAATCAGTAATGTCGAGAAATAAAGCATAAAATGGTTAGTGAAAGTGATCTCTGCCTAGAGGGAAAAAATGTGAATCAGAATATGTAAAGACCTTGTGAAAGTTGGCATTTTTAAAGCTTTAATCGTGAATAAAGTGTCAAATACAGGATGAAAGCTTCAGTGAGGCTGATCACTGCTGTTCGAGCCATTGTGACGTCATCAGTGAAAGCTGGTCATATTAAAATTAAAATCTTTTGATGTTTTTATACTTCTTACTTTTAGTCAGTAATAAGTCGAGAAATAAAGCATAAAATGTTCAGTGAGGGTGATCCCGGCCTCGAGGGGAAATATGTCAATCGGAATATGTAAAAATGGAATAATTACCGCGTAGTGTTTTTACGAAGATGTAAAGACAACCACATATACACACACATATACACACACATATACACACAAGTACAAGATCAGATGTTGAGTCTGCTCCCCCAACCCACCCGTTCTCTACCCGTAGCCCCCACGAGAGGCGTGGTCCTCCAACTCAAGTCGTTCCCGAACGTAAGATTCCAGCACTCCCCTTGCCTCCCTCAGCAGTGCTCTTTAAAAATAATCCCATTGCACTTGCCCTGCGTGTTGCAATAGCAATTTGCCCTCCCTCTGCTGGTCGAGCCATTGTGACATCATCAGTTGAAGCTGGTGGTTTTAATTACAAAGTCTTTTGCCTTTTTTAGACTTTTAATTAGTAATGAGTCGATAATAAGTCGAGAAATAAAGCATAAAATGTTCAGATAAGGTCATTCCGGCATCGAGGGGAAATATGTCAACGGAATATGAAAAAATGTTATCGGCACCGCGTAGTACTTTGCATTTGTTTTCAAGGAGAAGGACATGAAGGACAGTAAGATTAGTGTGGAGAATACTAGTATGCAAGGTCAGTTTGAGATTATGAAGGAGGAGGTTTGGTGTTCTTGAAGAGCTTTAAGGTGGATAAATCCCCAGGACCTGATAGGATCTATTCTAGGTTATTAAGAGAGGCAAGAGCGGAGACTGCAGGAGCCTTGACAAAGATTTTCATCTTTTCCAGCTACAGGAGAGGTTCCGGAGGACTGGAGAATAACTAATTTTGTTGCTTTATTTAAGAAGGGAAGTAGAGAGAATCTGGGGAGACTCGCGTCAGTGGTAGGGGAGCTATTGGAGAGGATTCTTTGGGATAGGATTTACTCCTATTTGGAAAAGAATGGGTTAATTAGGAACAGTAAGCATGGCTTTGTGCATGGCAGGTTGTGTCTTATTAACTTGATCAAGTTTTTTGAGCAAGTGATCAATGAAGTGATCAACGTTTCCCATCAATGGTACTATTTCATTGGTTGCCATTATTAATAACCAGTTTATTTTCCCAAGTTTTCTTTTTAGCTTCTCAAAATCCAATTTATCCACCTGCCTTACTCAATAATGAATTTAAAATGTATATTATGGTCATGATAATTTGAATATTCCCCTATCTTTATACTTTATTTTCTCCATTTTCTCCAGATTTAATAACCTTTGATTTTATATCACTTCATTGAGAGGTCCCTTCCTTTCCCTGCAAATTCCTCCAGCCCTAAGACTTTGCAGGTATCTGCAAACTCTGAGCCAATGCCATTGCCAGGACTACGGGCCTTTATGGCCAAGCTAAGAATTTAAATTTATTTTACAATCGGACTTGAAGGGTACGCGATGGTGCCTAAAACATGACGACTCTTGCATAAGGGCCCAATGTGGTCCACTATCTTACACTCACATACTTAGTATGATTGTGCCTAATGTATAGCTGCAATTTCGTTGAACTGTATGCAAAAAAATAATTTCACTGTACTTAGAAACACATGATAATAAAGTACCATTGAACCATTGATTTATTTCTGACATATTCCTCAGTTTTGAATTGATTGATTCCAGCATTAGTCAAGGTGTAATAGCTAATAAGCCCTCAAGCTCCAGAATTAGCTCCTTAAACCTTCCTATCCATCTACTTACAACTTTTAAATTGCAGGAGTGTGAAAAAACGTAAAGAAAATATCTGGAAATGTTTGGACATGAAACCATATTGATGAAAGAATATAAGAAAATGTCCAGAAATGGATTTGGACATGAGACATTGAAAATGAAAGCATAAAAACATAGAAAATAGGTGCAGGAGTAGGCCATTCGGCCCTTCAAGCCTGCACCGCCATTCAATATGATCATGGCTGATCATCCAACTCAGTATCCTGTACCTGCCTTCTCTCCATACCCCCTGATACATTTAGCCACAAGGGCCACATCTAACTCTAAAACATCTAACTCTAACATCTAAAACACTGGGGTAAGTCAGAAAAGCATGAAAGCATAAAAGTAAATAAAATACTATAAAAACATAGAGGATGATTAGCTATTTTTAATTTAATTTAAAGGTACAATGCACAAACGGGCCTTTCATCCCACCAGGTCCACGCCGACCAGCGATCCGCGTACACCAACACTATCCAGCACACTAGGGACAATTTATCATTTTTAGCAAAGCCAATTAATCTACACATTTGTATGTTTTCGGAATGTGGGAGGAAGTGGAAGCACCCGGAGAAAACCCATGCGGTCACAGAGAAAACATACAAACTCTGTGCAGACAGCACCCGTTGTCAGGATCGAAACCGGAATTCGGGTGCTGTATGGCGACAACTCTACCACTGTCCCACCCTCAAATTTGATATTGCTAAAAAAAGACACAGAGTGTCAGGATCGAGTTGTGTATCAGGGTCCCTGGCATCGTAAGGCAGCAACTATACCGCTGCGTCACCATGCCTCCTCTTTTGTGTGTAATCTCACTGCAGGAAGGATCTGAAAATCATTGAAAAGACAGTGGAAAGTATCACTACAATTACAGTGTAAAAGGTATTAGCAGTTATGAAGAAAGTTTTCTGAACAAATAAGTTTGAAACAGGAGGAATGGATTTTCTAAAGTTTTGAAAGATCTTCGGGAGATGTATAGAACGTGGTTATTTTCACTTATTGGTCTGTAGGAAGAAGGGGATATGGTCTGGATCACCTCACAGCAGTTAAGTTGGTTAAGAAGGCTTTCGGCACATTATAACCATATAACAACAACCATATAACAATTACAGCACGGAAACAGGCCATCTCGGCCCTTCTAGTCCGTGCCGAACACTTACACTCACCTAGTCCCAACTACCTACACTCAGGCCATAACTCTCCATTCCTTTTCCATCCATATACCTATCCAATTTATTTTTAAATGATAAAATCGAACCTGCCTCCACCACTTCCACTGGAAGCTCATTCCACACAGTTACCACTCTCTGAGTAAAGAAGTTCCCCCTCATGTTACCCCTAAACTTTTGTCCCTTAATTCTCAAATCATGTCCTCTTGTTTGAATCTCTCCTACTCTCAATGGAAAAAGCTTATCCACGTCAACTCTGTCTATCCCTCTCATAATTTTAAAGACCTCTATCGTCCCCCCTTAAGCTTCTGCACTCCAAAGAATAAAGGCCTAACTTGTACAACCTTTCTCTGTAACTTAATGCTGAAACCCAGGCAACATTCTAGTAAATCTCCTCTGTACTCTCTCTATTTTGTTGACATCGTTCCTATAATTTGGTGACCAAAATTGTAAACCATACTCCAGAATTGGCCTCACCAATGCCTTGTACAATGCCTTTAACATTACATCTCAACTTCTAGACTCAATGCTCTGATTTATAAAGGTCAGCACACCAAAAGCTTTCTTTACCACCCTACCTGCATGAGATTCCACCTTCTGGGAACTATGCACAGTTATTCCTAGATCCCTCTGTTCAACTGTATTCCTCAATTCGCTACCATTTACCATGTATGTCCTATTTTGATTTGTCCTGCCAAGATGTAGCACCTCACACTTATCAGCATTAAACTCCATCTGCCATCTTTCAGCCCACTCTTCCAAATGGCCTAAATCTCTCTGTAGACTTTGAAAATCTACTTCATTATCCACAACACCACCTATCTTAATATCATCTGCATACTTACTAATCCAATTTACCACACCATCATCCAGATCATTGATGTATATGACAAACAACAGTGGACCCAACACAGATCCCTGAGGCACCCCACTAGTCACTGGCCTCCAACCTGACAAACAGTTATCCACCATTACTCTCTGGTATCTCCCATTCAGCCACTGTTGAATCCATCTTGCTACTCCACTATAAATACCCAACAATTGAACCTTCTTAACCAACCTTCCATGTGGAACCTTGTCAAAGGCCTTACTGAAGTCCATATAGACAACATCCACCACTTTACCCTCATCAATTTCCCTAGTAACCTCTTCAAAAAATTCAAGAAGATGAGTCAAACATGACCATCCAGGCACAAATCTATGTTGACTGTTCCTAATCAGACCCTGTTTATCCAGATGATTATATATATTGTCTCTAAGTATCCTTTCCATTAATTTGCCCACCACTGACGTCAAACTAACAGGTCTATAATTGCTAGGTTTACTCTTAGAACCCTTTTTAAACAATGGAACAACATGCGCGGTACGCCAATCCTCCGGCACCATTCCCGTTTCTAGTGACATTTGAAATATTTCTGTCATAGCCCATGCTATTTCTACACTAACTTACCTCAATGTCCTTGGGAATATCCTGTCAGGACCTGGAGACTTATCCACTTTTATATTTTTCAAAAGTGTCATTACTTCCTCTTCTTTGATCCTCATAGTTTCCATAGCTACTCTACTCGTTTCCCTTACCTCACATAGTTCAATATCCTTCTCCTTGGTAAATACCGACAAAAATAAATTGTTCAATACCTTCCCCATCTCTTTTGGCTCTGCAGATAACTGTCCAGTCTGACTCTCTAATGGACCTATTTTATCCCTCGTTATCATTTTGCTATTAATATAGCTGTAGAAACCCTTTGGATTTCCTTTCACCTTACTTGCCAAAGCAACCTCTTATCTTCTTTTAGCATTTCTAATTTCTTTCTTAAGATTCTTTTTACATTCTTTATACTCCTCAAGCACCTCCTTTCATGCTGCCTATAATTATTGTAGATCTCTCTCTTTTTCTGAACCAAGTATCCAATTTCCCTTGAAAACCATGGCTCCTTCCAATTATTACTCTTTCCTTTCTACCGAATAGGGCAATAAAGATTTTGTACTCTTAAAATGTCACCTTTAAATGTCTTCCATTTCTCTTCTACATCCTTCCCATAAAACAAAATGTCCTAATTCACTCCTTTTAAATCCTTTTGCATCTCCTCAAAGTTAGCCTTTCTCCAATCAAAAATCTCAACCCTTGGTTCAGTTCTGACCTTCTCCATAGTTATATTGAAACAAAAGGTATTGTGATCACAGGACCCGAAGTGCTCCCCAACACATACCTCCATCACCTGACCTGTCTTATTTCCTAACAGGAGGTCCAGCACTGCCCCTTCTCTAGTAGGTACCTCTATGTATTGGTCTTCATCAGTCAGAGTATTGAGTACAGAAGTCGGGAGGTCATGTTACAGGTGTTAAAGACTTTGGTGAAATACATTTAGAGTATTGTGCTCAGTTGTGGTCACCATGTGAAAGGAAACATGTTGTCAAGCTGGAGAGAGTGCAGAGAAGATTTACGATGATGTTGCCAGGCTCTGGAAAGATTTAAAAGGAAACTGAGGGGTAACTTTTTTACACAAAGGGTGGTGGGTGTATGGAACAAGGAGGCAGTTGAGGTAGGTACTATCACAATGTTTAAGAAACATTTTGACAGGTACATGGATAGGATAGGTTTAGAAGGATATGGGAAAAACACAGGCAGGTGGGACTAATGTGGATAGGGCACGTTGGTCAACATGGGCAAGTTGAGCAAATTTCTATGCTGTCAGACTCTATGACATCAAAGAATGAAGGATGACATTAGAACTCAGACACACAGAGATAGAAGCACAGACACGTAACACATAAACATTAGGATATATTCCTTCACTGCACAGCAGTGACTCAAGACCTATAGCATTGTTAAAAAATGATTTGGACAAAGCTTTGAAAAAGAAGCTGAAAGAAAAAAAGTAAATAAACTTTTGGATGGGGGCACTAGACAAACAGTACAGTCTGAAGAAGGGTTTCGACTCAAAACGTCACTTATTGATTTTCTCCAGAGAAGTTGCCTGACTCGCTGAATTTCTCCAGCATTTTGTGCCTACCTTCGGCATAAACCAACATCTACAGTTCCTTCCTACTGTTACGATGAGCGGAATAACCTCTTGTTGTTGTTGTGCTGTCTTGCAAATGATTCTGAAAGCGTGCATGTAAATTTGCTCAGATTCTCAAACGCTGCAAAATTTGAAATACATCAAAATGCACACTAATTATATGCTGAATGCTTTGAATTGCTCCCACTCTGAGCAAATTATGAATTGGTAATCACCTCTTGTGCACAAATGTAACTGAGCACTTGCCCCTGGGAAAAGGCATAATTTCACTGATACCTGCGTTCTCATCCACCTCACCCAGCACTATCATTATGTTTTGTTCACAAATGACATTTTCTGGTGAGAGCTTTTAATTACACTGTTTATGGATCAATATTTGCATACTTAAATTCAAAGTTAAAATCCTTCAGGGTTGTTTAATTTAACTGGCATTTGACACTGATAAACTTAACCCTGACAATGCTACACATAGGTCAATAATACAAACAGAAAATGCTGGGGAAAACACAGGAGCATCTGTGGAAAGGGAAACAGTGAATGTTTCAGAGAAATGGAGGCACATGGGACAGCTGATGCCTGTGTACAAAAAACGTGCCGGAGTAACTCAGCCGGTCAGACAACATCTATGGAGATTTTGGATAGGCAACGTTTCAGGTCGGGACTCTTCTTCAGTGATAGTCTGAAGAAGGGTCCTGACCCAAAACATCATATTTAAACTTTAGAGATAAGAGAGCGGAAGCAGGCCCTTCGGCCCACTGTGTCTGTGCCCACGATCATCCTGTACAGTAGCACTGTCCTACACACTAGGGACAATTCTTTACCAGCCAATTAACCTACAAACCTCTAGTAGAGAAGATTCACCAGGCTCTTTGAGGAAAAATTTATATGCAACTAAGATTTAAACCATCCCACCCTTATCTTGTAACTCTGTCCCATCATTTGAGATTTTTCCCATTTGTGGAAACTTCTCAACCTTATCAGACCCATGACATGATGAAATTGAGAGTTTGCAATCTCTACCCGCTTCCAAATAGGGTCCAAAAGCAAAAGCAGCAATTTCTCCAAAGCTTCCTTCATGATCACTCTTTCAGTCACACCCTCCTGTCACCAAGCACTGATCAAATTCAAGGTGAATAATCTATTGATTGCAACTGGCTCCTAGAACATCAGGGTAACTCTACCCTCTCCCTGAATTGAGTCTAAAGTCTAACTCAATTCCAAGCCAAAATTCCTCAAGCAGCTAACATATGCTGCAGTTATCATTACTGTGAACTACAATGTTGCATGTCACATATGTTGCTCCTGCAACACATTATATGGCCAGCTATCTCTGGTTGCTTCAATTAGTTTGAATGTAATTGTTTAATAATCTACTCGTTAGTTGTAACGTAATTGTTTAATAATTACTCTTTAGTTGTACTAATATCTCCCACTTTAAGTCTCTTGCCTATTAAGAAGAGAATCGTAAGAAAGGCATGCCTACTTTGAAGACCACTGCAAAATCTCCTCAAGGTATGCTTACTTTGAAGAACTTCTCCTCAAATACTTTGTGAGTATTAACCAGCATCTGCAGTTCCTTGCTCCTACATTTTGATTGCTCCACCACAGCATCTCTTCAAGGCATTCTTACTTTGAGGAAGTTCTCCTCTAAATGAGTCAGAAGAAGGGTCTCGACCCAAAATGTCACCTATACACCGTGGAGCTGGATTCCGTGCTGCAGGCTATTTACTTCCTGGCTCAGGGAGATCACATAACGGGGGGAGAGAGAGAGAGAGAGAGCAAGAGAGAGCCCGGGACGGAGAAGCCAGCCTTTCGTTCGTTCAACCACCACCTCCACTGGTTGCGCCTGTGCCGAAGGACACCGTGGCTGGCTGGCAGGCGGGCTGGCATCGCTGTCTGTGGGTGCTTCCAGTCGGCTGAACTGACGGTGCGCGCTGGTGTTCTGCCGCTCCGCTGCTCCGCTGTTCTGGCTAGCTCAGGAGCGAGACAGAGTTCGGCCAAAAAGTTGTTGCAGCCGCAGGAACCGAAGTCCAGAAGTTCCTGTCGGCTGTACGAAAGGAACACAAGATTGCTCCGTGTGAGCAGACTTGAAGCAGGTAGGTGAATTGTCGCTGGTTCGCAGATTCTCGGGAGACACGGGGCGTCGCGATGTGCTAGGTCCTGTTTTCACGCTGTGTCTTTAAACTAAACTAAACACCATCTAACTATTCAAAAATATTTCCACACAAGAGATTTCCATACCACAAAGTTTTGCAGGCTCAGGTTTCCAGCAGTTTTTGGCTTGTTTTAGATATCCAGAATATAAATAATTGTAATTAAAGATGTTCACCTTCAAATTACATACATTTCAAACCCCTCGCAAGATGATTTATAAATTCTCATTTTCAAAATTTCCATTGTTGTCGGACCAAATTAACAGGTTGCAGCTGCTGGAAGGAGAACTGTGCTCGCAACTAAATGGTAATTATAATCCAATTTTAATCATACCTCAGCTGCCATCCTACTGCAATGAAAGTAAGTGAATAGAAAGATTTATCAAGATGCCCCATTAATATTATATGTTCTGCACTTTTATTCTTAAGCTGAGAAAAATTGCACTGAAGACTACATTGGAGAACCTCAGGTAAATTGTAACATAAAGCCTCTGTATTAGTCTTATTTCAATAATAACATCAGACAGTAATGTCCACAAGTCAACTGGTAAACAGAGACGATCACACAATTTTTGGGACGTAGGATAAATCAGAACCTCCCAAAGGTTACAGGGCGAACATGCAAACTCCACACAGACAGCACCCGAGGTCAGGATTGAACCCAGGTCTCTGGCAGCGTGACGCTACTAGCCGTGTCACTGTGCTACCCTGGATTAAAATTCTTTAGACTTTAGGCTTTAGAGATACAGTGTGTAAACAGGCCCTTCGGTCCACTTCGCCCCCCCCCCCCCATACTCAAGCACTATCCTACCTACTAAGAACAATTTACAATTTTTACCGAAGCCAATTAACCTATAACCCTGTACGTCTTTGAAGTGTGGGAAGAAATCAGAGCACCCTGAGAAAACCCAAGTGGTCACAGGGAGAGCGTGCAAACTCTGTACAGGAATGTAGTACAAATGTAGTCAGGAACCTCCCCGGGTGCCTGGCTCTGTAAGGTAGTAACTCTACCGCTGCGCCATTGTGCTGCCCTTTCCTTTGACACTTTTATGCCGAACTGACCAGATCAGCTATATCATCCTCCATTCTAAAAGATTTTCTCCTTCCCATCAATGATATTCCCAACTTCTGTATCATCTGTAAATTCATTTCACATCCCCAACAATTAAGTCTAAATCGTTAGCATATGAAGCAAATGGAAAGGTGCTCCTTCTGAGCCACATGGAAACCCTATTGGAAACAGCCTCCCAGCCACAAAAATAACAATCCGTCACCATCATCTTTTGCTTTAATTGCCCTTATATCTAATGCATTCAATAGAACATAGAACAGTACAGCACAGGAATGGGCCTTTCATCCCCCAGTATTTCTGCTGAATATGATGCCGTTAAACTGATCTCATCTGCCTGTAAATGATCCATATCACCCCATTCCCTAAATATCCAAGTGCCTATCGAAAAGCCTCTTAAGTGCTACTATTGTATCTGCCTCCACCACCAACCCTGGCAATGCATTCCAGGCCCCCACTGTAGACTAGTGCATGTTCCTTTAACACAGTGACCTCACCACTACTAACCACTCCCCATATCACCAGTATAATTGTAACCTCCCCACCTCCAGATCGCTCTCTAGCTCCGGTGACAGACCACGGACAGCTAGGACAGGAATGTGTATGAATAGTAATGTGTGTGATTAGTAATAAAACAGTAGTGAAGACTTAGTGTGTTTCCAAGTATCTTTACATGGTGTCATAGTAGTACCTTGCGCCTCCTGTTTGTCGGGTTTTATTTACTTTTCGCCCAGTTCCCTACCCTTCATTGTTTCTCCACCGTGTCTTTACCATGGCCAACTCTTGTCGCAAGCCTGATATGTTAGTTTTCGACTCCGACATTGCCCATCGGTGGGCTGTCTTCCGACGCGACTTTGAGCACTACATTGCGATTGCCCATCCTGATGCCACCCCCGCGATACAGTCACACCTGCTCCTCAACTTGGCTGGCCCGGAAGCCCTGGAGCGATCGGAGTCGTTTGAATACGGTGCTGGTGAGGATGCTCAGGACCCGGTATGTCTTTTGGCTAAATTCAACGGTCTGTGCGACATTCCCACCAACTGCAGTCTAGAGCGGTTTAAATTTTTCAGTCGGTGTCAGGCACCCGGTGAGCACATTGACACCTACATTGCCGCGCTACGGCATCTAGCACGGCGTTGCCGCCTGGGCGCGCTGACCCCCGATCATATGACCCGGGATGTCTTGGTGTTTGGTCTACAGGACGAGAAACTGCGGGCTGAACTTCTAAGGAAGCCAGATCTGACTTTGAACGAGGCTCTGCACGCCTCTCGCATGGCGGCGGCTGTCGCCTCCGTGCAGCCTGCAGCTCAGAACGTTAATGTTGCCATTGTTTCTGGACGCTGGCGGGTAGATGGCCCGCAGTGCCAGCGTGGTTCCCCCGCCCCCTCGGGTGGCAGCCCGTGTCGTTGCCCCAACTGCAACTTTGCATCACATCAGTTTAATGTTTGCCCCGCGCTGGGGAAGACTTGTAATTTCTGCAAAAAGCTAAATAATTTCTCTGCCGCTTGCCGCTCCCGTGGGAAACCTGTTCCTGCTCCCAGGAGAATGCTAAACAATCTTGGGGAGGCTGATAGCGCGCTCGGTTCACGGTACCAGTCGGACGAACTCCCTGATTCTGATACCAGTTCTTCCCATGATGATTCAAGCATTTTTTCACTGTTGTGTGCACCTGCGCTGATACTGTGAATGGGTTGACCTTCCCAGCAAAGGTCGACACGGGGGCGGTGGCCAATGTTATGTCAGTGAGCCTCTTCAAACAGATAAGGTCTGGGGAGAAGGTCACTCCCAGCAACTCCCGTCTACATGCCTACGGGGGAGGCGTGCTCGTACCAGTCGGGAAGGCAACTCTTATCTGCAAGGTTTTGAAGGCCGCTCGGCCCCTCACTTTTTATCTGCTGGACACTGAGAACATCACGCTGTTGGGCGCCCGTGCGTGCCAGGACCTCGGTTTGGTCTCCTTTCACCGCGATATCCACCAGGTGCGGACCCTCCTGGACCCCCTGTGTGAGTACCCTGATCGTTTCGACGACGAGCTGGGCAGGCTGCCCTGCAGTTACAAGATCGTTGTCGACCCGGGTGTCGAGCCTGTGGTCCGCCCTCCACACCGCGTCTCCTTTGCCATGAAGGACAAGATGGAGTCGACTCTGCGCCACATGGTGGCCGTGGGCATCCTCAAGGAGGTGAGTGATCCCACCCGGTGGGTCTCCACCATGGTTGTTGCTGCAAAGAAGGATAAGAGTGAGTTTCGCATTTGTATAAACCCCAAGGACCTGAACCTTGCCATTAAGCGCCCGCACTACCCCATGCGGCCGGTGGAGGACATCGCTGCACAGATTGGCCCGGCCACTGTCTTCTCAGTCCTCGATGTCAAAAGCTCTTTCTGGCAGATACCGCTGGATGAACGTTCCTCATACCTGACCACCTTCAGCACACCCTTCGGCAGGTTCCGTTTCCTTCGCATGCCATTCGGGATAAATTCTGCCAGCGAAGTCTTCCAGCGCACCATGGAACAGCTGTTTGCCGGTCTGCCGTGTGCTATCATAGTCGATGACATCCTGGTCTACGGGAAGGACGTCGCTGAGCACGGCCTCCACCTCCGCCAAGTCCTGGACAGGGCTCGTGAGATCAACCTTAAGCTCAACCCTAAGAAGTGCCGTTTCCGCGTCCCAGAGGTCACGTACGTGGGCCACGTCTTCACTGCTGAGGGGCTGAAGCCCGACCTGCAGAAGACGGCTGCGGTCTCTGGGATGTCTGCACCCGCCGACGTGCCCAGCCTGCAGCGCTTTCTGGGCATGGTGAACTACCTGGGGAAGTTCATTCCCTACCTCAGCGAGCTGAGTGCACCCCTGCGGGAGCTGATCAAAAAGGATACTGCCTGGGCTTGGTTCCCGAAGCACCAGAATGCGTTTGACATCCTGAAGTCCAGACTGGTTAGTGCCCCCACTCTCAAGTTCTTCGACTTGCAGTGACCAATTGTCCTCACCTGCGATGCCTCGAAGTTCGGTCTTGGTGCCGCCTGCCTGCAGCTTTACGATGGCCTGCAGCTGCCTGTCTCCTACGCTTCTCGCACCATGACCCCCGCTGAGCAGCGTTATGCTCAGATCGAGAAAGATCTCCTCGCCGTGGTGTTTGCCTGCTCGAAGTTTAAGGATTACATCCTGGGCAACACCTTCACTGTCGAAACCGATCACCAGCCGCTGGTCACGATCCTGAATAAACCGATCCACGTCGCCTCATCCCACTTGCAGCGAATGATGCTGCAGCTCCAGCGGTTCACGTTTCGGGTCGTGTACCGCAAGGGCAAGGACATGTTCGTGGCCGACACGCTGTCCCGCGCACCGCTGACGTCCACTGCCCGACACCCGTACGAACGAATCGTCTGACCTGATGGTGTTAAACATTAATATTGTGCCTTCACAGCAGATGCAGTCCCTGGTCCAGCACACTGCCAAAGATCCTGCCCTGCAACAGCTTGCCGACATCATCCGGCGTGGTTGGCCTGACCGTCCCTCATCCTTGCCGGCCGGTGCCGTGCCCTACTTCCTGGTCCGGGATGAGCTTGTGCTGCACGACGGAGTGGTGGTGAAGGGCCACAAGGTTGTGGTGCCTGCTGCGCAGCGGGACCACTACTTTCAAGCCGCCCACAGCGGCCATCCCGGGGCCGAGGCCACTCTGTCCCAGGCCCAGAGCCAGTTCTATTGGCCCGGCATAGCCCCGGACATCCGGGAGAGGGTCTCCGCCCGCTCCACCTGCAATAGCCTCTCTCCCCATCAGCAACGGCAGCCGCTTCTGCAACAGCCTGCCCCCGATCTGCCATGGATGGCGGTCGCCACTGACATCTTCGAGTGGCGTGGCAAGCACTTCCTGGTCCTTGTGGACTCCTACTCCAGCTGGTTCGAGGTGGACCAGCTGCCCTCCCTCACATCTGCTGCTGTCATTGGCAAGCTGCGCCGCCACTTCGCAACCTTTGGCTCCCCTGCGAGTTTGCAGTCGGACAACGGTGGCCAGTTTTCCAGTGTGGAGTTCCGTGATTTCGCTGCCACCTGGAACTTTCGTCACTTCACCAGCAGCCCCGAGTACCCGCAGAGCAACGGCCTTGCTGAGCACGCCGTCCGCAGTGCCAAGGAGCTGCTGGAGCACTGCAGACTTTCCCGGTCGGACTTTTACCTGGCCCTCCTCAACCTCCGCAACATCTCCCGTGACCCTGCCCTGTGTTCGCCTGCTCAGCGGCTCATGTCCCGCACCACGCGCCCTCCGATTCCTGTGTCCCAACGGTCCCTGGTGCCTTCTGTCCTCCGCCCTGATGCCGTCCAGGAGCGCATTGCCCAAAAGCAAGATATACAAAAACGCTCCCACGACAAGTCCTGCCGCCCCCTTCCACGTCTGTTCTCTGGTCAGGTCGTCCGGATGCAGTCCCCCTCCGGCCACTACCCTCTGGCGGTTGTCGTCGGCTCTGCCGGCTCACCGCGGTCTTACCTCGTCGACCACGAGGGTACCATCTACCGCCGGTCCCGCCAGCATTTGCAGCTGGTCAATGAGCCCGCTCCGCCTCCTGCTGCCCCTTTCGCCCCCCCGATTTCTTCCTCTCTGCCTGCCGCTCCTCGCATTCCCCGAACTCTGCCCTCTCAGCTCTATGTGCCCCGCTCCCCTGCTGCCAGCCCGCCCTCGCCTGTTCGCGTGCCCGGCCCTGTGCCAGCTTCCCCTCCCCGGTCTCCGCACCATCCCTCTCCTGCCCGTTCTCCGGCTCGTTCGCCCGCTCCTGCTCCTGCTCCTGCTCCTGCTGTTCCTGTGGAGAAGGGGGAGGGCGGGTTGCGTACCCGCTCCGGGCGGTTGGTCAAGCCGCCTGTACGTTACGGGGAATTTGTTTAACTGTTGCCTGACTGTGTTTGTGTTTAACTGCTTGTAGCGTATGAGTCGTGGTCGCCCTGTCACTGCTGTACTGCTTTGTTTCCAAGGGGAAGGATGTAGACTAGTGCATGTTCCTTTAACACAGTGACCTCACCACTACTAACCACTCCCCATATCACCAGTATAATTGTAACCTCCCCACCTCCAGATCGCTCTCTAGCTCCGGTGACAGACCACGGACAGCTAGGGCAGGAATGTGTATGAATAGTAATGTGTGTGATTAGTAATAAAACAGTAGTGAAGACTTAGTGTGTTTCCACTCGTCTTTACACCCACTACTCTCAGTGTCAAAAGCTTGCAACGCGCATCTCCATGAAACTTTCCCAACCTCTCACTTTATAGCTATGCCCTCTAGTACAGGGTATTTTCACCTTGGGGGGGAAAGATAAGAGCTATTGATTTTATAAGTTGGGACATCATGATATAGTCATAGAAGTTGTGGATGAGATCACACTTGGAATAATGTGCGCAGTTCTGGTCGGCCAGCTCTAGGAAGGATGTCATTAAGTTGGAAAGGATGCTGAAGAGATTCACCAGGACGTTAGCAAGATTTGTGGCTTAAGTAAAAAGGGAGAGACTGGATAGGCTGTGACTTTTTCCTGTGTAGGAGGCTGAGGAATGCATTTAAAGGGGATCGAGAGAAAGTTTATTTTTCAACAAAGAGTGGTTTATATTTGGAACGCACTGCCAGAGGAGATGATGGAATTGGATAAAATTACTATGTTTAAGAGGGACACTTATCTTTTGATCCATTACATGACCATTGCTCATTCTCAGATATTCCTTTGTTCTTTTTGTAATTATGACGCATTTGTTGCATTTTCTTTGATTTTTATCTGGCAGCAGTTTATTCTGCTTGCTTTCTTATTTCACTTTTAATTTCAACACTACACTTGCTAAATGCTTCTAGCCTTTCAATGGTATTACGTTCTTGATATCTGACACTCACTGCCTTGTTTTGCCAGGTTTACATTACACCACAAATGTAGCCGGGACAGAAAATGTATCAACTCCAATGAATAGAACAGAATTTATAAACACTAAGAGAACATCAAGACCAAGCTCTTTTCACTTGCTGATTCTCTCCAAGTGCTTCTAAATACAATCAGGGTAAATTTGCATGTGTCTTTAATTGTTTAGCTACACATTTTGACAATCAGTTTAACTGAAAGAACAGCATGGAAATAACTTTAAAGGACACAAAGTGCTGGAGTAACTCAGCGGGTCAGGCAGCAACTCTGGAGAACATGGATACGTAACGTTTCAGGTCAGGACTCAATAAAGGCTAAGTCAATGGATATTTTTAAGAGATTCTTGATTAACATAGAAACATAGAAAAAAGGTGCAGGAAAAGGCCATTCAGCCCTTCGAGCCAGCGCTGCTATTCAATATGATCATAGCTGATCATCCAAAATCAGTACCCCATTCCTGCTTTCTCCCCATATCCCTTGATTCTGTCAGCACTAAACGCTACATCTAACTCTATATGAATATATCCAGTGAATTGGCCTCCCCTGCCTTCTCTGGCAGAGAATTCCACAGATTCCCAACTCTCTGGGAATTTTCCTCATCTCAGTCCTAAATGGTCTACCCCTTATTCTTAAACTGTGACCGCTGGTTCTGGATTCCCCTAAGATTGGGAACATATTTCCTGCATTAGTATGGTGTCAGGGATTATGGGAAGAAGGCAGGAGAATTGGGTTGTGAGAGAAATATAGATCAGCCATGATGGAATGGCAGAGTAGACTTGATGGACAGATGACACCTGACAACTTTTCGAAAGTAAATTTACCCCCACCCTGCTTTGTTCAGTAATTTGAGTTCACACTTCTACCATAATAAAGCAACCAACAAAGGGGACATTTTAAAATACTGAATCCAGAATCAACAAATTTACCCCCTGGGTAGGCAAAATTCACCCCCTGGGGGTAAATTTACCTCAGGTTGGGAACTCTTGCCATATGAACATGAACACAATCGGTCGAAATGTCACCTATTATCCATGTTCTCCAGAGAAGCTGCCTGACCTGTTGAGTTACTCCAGTACTTTGCATGCTTTTGTGTAAACTAGCATCTGTAATTCCTTGATTCTACATGGAAATCACTTTTGGGGAATAGTTAGATAACCATGGTATAATTTAAAGCAGCCAAAACACATACTAACCTGCCCATCTTAGACATAAGGGCAGTGATTTGGGCTCAGTCACCTATTAAGCTGATACAATTGGAAAATAATGTTTGAACAAAGATTTGCAATTGCATGTTGTTATTTTAGTTTAGTTGAGTTTAGTTTAGTGACACAGCGTGGAAACAGGCCCTTCGGCCCTCCAAGTCCGCACCGACCAGCAGCCACCCATGCACTAGTTCTATTCTACACACTAGGGACTATTTACAGAAGCCAATTAACCTACAAACCTGCAAGAAATTGGAAAGTGCGATGGAACAGGAGCACCCGGTGAGAACCATATGGTCACAGGAAGAACACGCCAACTCTGTACAGACAGCACCCAAAGTCAGGATTGAACCCAGGTCTCTGGCACTGTGAAGCAGCGACTCTGATGGATGGGATTTATATAGCTCTAAGGCTGCGCTGCCCTTGTCTTTCTAGTCCTTTGTCCAGGGAATTAAACTTACAATTTCACAGATTTTGGAAGAACAGACAAAACCCATCCTTAATTTTATACGATGAATGCCAGTCCATGTCCCCTCCTTACCCCTCTTGTTGTTGGGAGCAGCGATAGAGCCCCTACTTGCCACACTCCAATCTTTCTTCCAAACAATATTATCATTACAAGGTCAACATTGAGAAGACATTTATTCACGCTAGATTTGCCGTTGCCATGTGCGAGTTTAGACTGAGTGACAATTCATTATACATTCATGGCTATTGAATTTTTGTACACAAAAGGAGTCAAGTGAAATGAAGATAGAGTGAGAAAGCTGAAAAAAGAAAGAATTTGTGATGAAATTGAATGGTGAGGTTGGACTCCTTATACCCTTCTCTGACTTCAATTCCTTGCTTCCTTCATTCACTATGGAGGCTTTGCTGAGAGGTTTTACCTACCTTAGTCTATATTCCCATATGTGCACCATGCCATTAGAGTCACTGTTGTACAGGTCCACCACTGATTTTCCAGCACCCTTGGTTCCAGAGCCTTGCCTTTTTACCCATTTTGCCAGACCAACAGATGTTGCGGCCTCCGACAATACCAGAATGGTCCATCAGGGCCAACAGGGGGCTGAGATAGCCTGCAAAGTCAGCCTCGGAAGTTGGCAACAGGAATGGATCGGCTGTCTCTGACCATGCCAGAGTTCCAGAGCCCGGCCACAGGGGGTCAATTTTACAGAAGCCAATTAAGCTACAAATCTGTACGCCTTTGGAATGTGGGAGAAAATCGGAGCACCCAGAGAAAATGCACACGGTGACAGGTAGAACGTACAAACTCCATGCAGACAGCTCCCGTAGTCATGATCGAACCTGGGTCTCTGGCTCTGTGGGGCAACTATACCGCTGCACCAGTGTGCGCCTAAGATGAAGGAAGGTTGAATTGTAACTTTCCAGCCCTATGACCAGGATTGGTGGTGGACAGTTAAATCACAAATGGACAAACTATGCTTCAGAAATATTCCCATCCTCAGTGATGGTGTGAAGGCTTGAGGCAAGACTGAAACATTGACAACATGTTCTGAAAAGATTGTCCATCTTAGCTTCCTCCTGATATCCCCACCATCACAGAAGACAGTGTTCTGTCAATTAAAAACCCTCCAATCCCACTTCCCCTCTTTTTGTTTAATGACTTTTTGCATGACCCTAATGGAAAGCCTTCTTAAAAATCCAAATACACTACATCCATTTGTTGTCCCTTGTATATTCACTCATTGCAACCTCAAAACACTTTTCATAGATTTGTCCTTTCAGAAATCCATGGTAACTATGCCTAATTCTATTCTTATTTCCTAGATGCTCCGGTAGCACTTGCTTAGCTAACAAATCTCCCATTTACTTATTTTATTTTCTTTGCCCGTTTTCTTTGTAAGCATGTTTCTGTTATGGTTACACACAGTCAGAAGAACGGTCCCGAACTGAAACATCGCTTGTCCATTCCCTCCACAGATGCTGCCTGATCCCGTGTTTAATTTAGTTTAGTTTAGTTTAGCTCCCTAGTGGCGGCGCGGCTCTGGCTGCAGCAGCTCTCCGGCAGTCCTATTTGTTTTGTGTTTTTTGTGTTGTTTATTTTCGTTGTGGTTAGTCTAGTTTTGGTTTTTAGTTTCTGTTTGGGGGGGGGGGGGTTGAAACGGGGCTTGCTGTCTCTCCCTGCGGGGGAATGCGACTTTTTGTCGTATTCCCCTTCTCTGCCTCCATCTGCGCTGAGGCCTAATGGCGGAGCTGGCGACCTCGAGGCTCAGGAGGCAGAGCCCGCCAGGACTCGCCCTGAGCTCGCTCTCGTGAGGGCGGCCCGGCTCGGGGCTGGAACAGGGCTTCCGTGAGGGGCTGTGACGATCCCGTGAGGACGGCCGGCCCGAGGAAGGAACGGTGCTCCCGTCGGAGTGGCCGAGCTCGGGGAGGTACGGCGCTCCTAGCCCGAGGGAGGAGCGGCGCCCAGTCGGGGCGGCCCAGCCCGAGGGAGGAGCGGCGCCCAGTCGGGGCGGCCCAGCCCGAGGGAGGAGCGGCGCCCGGTCGGGGCGGCCCAGCCCGAGGGAGGAGCGGAGCCCGGTCGGGGCGGCCCAGCCCGAGGGAGGAGCGGCGCCCAGTCGGGGCGGCCCAGCCCGAGGGAGGAACGGCGCCCGGTCGGGGCGGCCCAGCCCGAGGGAGGAGCGGCGCCCGGTCGGGGCGGCCCAGCCCGAGGGAGGAGCGGCGCCCAGTCGGGGCGGCCTGGCGCGAGGCTGAGGACGGTGGCAGTACTCACGTGAGGGCGATCCGGCTCGGGGCTGGAACGGTTCTCCGGTGGCTTGGACGGTGTTCTGGCGGTGGTGGCCTGAGTCTGGGGTTCGGCCGCGGGCCAGCGGCTGCATCAGCAGGACTGGTGGGCGGCAGCTTCGACCACCCCGGGCCGCGGTGTTTGAGCCGCGGGACAGGTTTTAACATCGCCCGGGGGGTATCGCCTCAGCGCAGAGGGAGAAGAGGAGGGAAGAGACTGCAGACCTAAGACTTTTGCCTCCATCACAGTGAGGAGATGTTGGGTGGACTCACTGAGGTGGATGTTAATATGTGTTTATTGTTGTTTTTTATTGTATTGTATTGTATGTATGACTGCTTCAATTTCGTTCAGACTTCGGTCTGAATGACATTAAAGGTTATCTTATCTTATCTTATCTTATCTTATCTTTAGAGACACAACGTGGAAACAGGCACTGCTAACCATACACGCATACACCACCCATACACTTGTTTTATCCTACACACTAGGGAGAATTTACAGAAGCCAATTAACCCACAAGCCTGCATGTTTTTAAAATGTGGGAGGAAACCGGAGCAACTGAAAAAAACCCTTGCGGTGACAGAGAGAATGTACAAACCTGTTGACTACGGGTGCTCACTACAGACAGCACCCGTAGTCAGGATGCAACTTGGGTCTCTGGCGCTGTGAGGCAGCTACTCTACCACTGCGCAGCTGTCTCTCCAACAGTTTTGCTCTTTGTTATGGTTATTAGAACAGAAAAATTATTTCCATTTATACTATGTTTATTTATCTTGCTATAAATCTGTTTTCATTGAAATCAAGACCCCTCCATTTAGTTAGAAAATCATTCTTTCCTGCGTTTCCTGCGTGGTCCGAGAGGTATAAAAGTCTCTTGGAACAAGACGGCCCAGTAACCTTCCCGCTCACTGATGTACCACTGTGTCCAAATCCCAGATTCCAACTTTAGTTTTTAGTTTAGTTTAGTTTAACTAAACAGTCACTCCACCTGATTCTGCTGCTTTGCACTGACTATTTAATAACTCTGGCACTGGCCACTCAAATCAGCTGCCCTGGACATTTTAATGACTGTTTTTACTGTATTTTAATGTTGCTGTTTTACCTGCTTATAATTATTTATACTGTTTCATCAGGGACTGGATTGTTTTTACTGTTATTATGTGTGAAATGTTTAAGTTTTATGTGCGATGCTCCGGTATTCCCTGGGAAACGTCTTCTCATTTTGCATTGTACAATTGATGCTTTGCAAGATGACAATAAAGGTTGATTGATTGATTGTACACAAAATTGCTGGGGAAACTCAGCGGGTGCAGCAGCATCTATGGAGCGAAGGAAATAGGCGACGTTTCGGGCCGAAACCCTTCTTCAGACTGATGGGGGGTGGGGGTTGATTGATTGATTGATTGATTGATTGATTGATTGATTGATTGATTAGAGATACAGCATGGAAACAAGCCCTTCAGCAATCTCTCAACATTGTACACACTGGGGATACTGCAGCAGAGCTATGGATGTCCATGGGCAGAGATCCATTAACGGGGAGCACAGTGACAATGCAGTAGAGTTGCTACCTCACAGCGCCAGACACAGAGATTTGATCCTGACTACTGGTGCTGCCTGTACTGAGTTTGTATGTTCTCCCTGTGACCACATGGGGTTTCTCCAGTTTCCTCACACATTCCATAGACATGCGCGTTTGTAGCTTAATTGGCTTCTGTAAATTGTCCCTACTGTGTAGGATGGAACTAATGTATGGTTGATTGTTGGTCGGTATGGACTCAGTAGGCCGAAGGGCATGTTTCCACGCTGTATCTCAAAAGTCTAAAGATCCTTCGACAAACTGCAAGAACACGGCATACAAGGTGGCTTTCCTCAGCAACAGCACCATGCTCCACAAGCAAAAAGCACTTTGAGTTTCTTCTCAAGATTAATAAAGGGTTTAACCAAAAATGTTGGCTTGTTTCTCTGCCATTGAAGATTGCTGCTCCAGATCCTACAGGAATTATATGGGTCATCGTCACCCTCAGTACATCCAAGAAAGTGTCAAAACAGAAACATAATAAAGTGGAGGCAGACAATAATCACGACACACTTTGAATTCTATTCAACAGTTTGGCTACAAAGCTGTGAGTCAGAAGGAATTTGTTTGACAAAGGAGTGTGTGTGTGTGTTTTAATGGATTTCTAGTTTTCTCAAAGCTGCAGGGGGAGAAAATTGAAGGTAATCAGAAGCTATCCAGCATTGCTCAGCACACCTGCATTTAGTCATTAAGGTTTTTCTATCTGGATGAAGTAAGATGGACTGAATGTTTTTTCTCTGCAATAATTCACATAGATAAGCAGCAACTTTGATACAGTTTACCTGGCAGCAAGCAGCCTTGGCACACCTGCCGAGTACGTGTGGAGGAGCCTTACTTTATAATGTACCATCTTCTCAAGACAATGGTGCCGTATTGCACCGGTACTGTTGACAGGACTGAATTTAGCTGCCATCTGGAGTCATAGAGTCATACAGCGTGGAACCCGTCCCAACCTGCCTGTGCTGACCAACATGCCCCATCTACACTAGTCCCCGACTGCATTTGCCCCATATCCCTATCCCTAACCTATCCTACCCACTTGTCCAAATGTTTGTTAAATGGTGCGATAGCACCTGCCTCAACTACTTCTTCTGGCAGCTTGTTCCATATACCCACCACCCTTTGTGTGAAAAAAGCTGCCCCTCAGGTTCCTATGAAATCTTTCCCCCTGACAGAAATCATGCCCTGTAACCTTCTGGGCAAATTCATGAGAGAAACCTTCAAACTGGGCAAATTTCCTCACATCAACCTTCATCATAACCATGCTTGACAGGGATCCATATCCTGCTACTAAATCACTTGCCTGTAGGTGCCTTACCTCCATTCACATTGTTTTTTTGTCCTTTCACTCTCACTTCAGCTTTCTTCTCTCTCTCCTTTCAAAATTCCCTCTCAAAAACACAACATTTTTACTCTACTACCATTTTCCACCATTTGCCACTGAATGGCCTGATTTGTTTAACCTTAAACTACATGCACTGATGTTCTCAAGAAGACTATTTGTCTCACTCCTTTGCAGGTTCAACGTAAATTCCAATAATTTGGCAGCCTCAGGACCTTAGTGGTGGAAGACTGGTAGATTTTTCAGTCTATGGACTGCTGTTAATACCAAAGATCATAGAACGGAGCAAGATAGTCCACTCAGTGAAAAAGCCGTGGCAGGTCATGGGTAATCTTCAGCGCCATTTCCGTAACCGGTTTCCATCTCCGCTCTATGATCTTTAGTCATGGCGTCCACATCTACAAGCGTAGCGTACTGCTCTGCTATAAATTGCTCGAATCGCCAATGTAGGCGATCCGACCTGTCTTTCTTCAGGTTCCCCATTAAACTCACTCAGTAGCTCGGGTGGCTGCGAGCAGCCTCCGGGACCGGACAGCGGAACTGCAACTAGACCAGGGGCTCGCAGGCGACCTGGGAACCAACGATGATCTTTGCTGGGATCTGCAGCTAGTCCTGGAGAGTCCTGGGTCCTATACAAAAAAGGTTGCCAACCCCTGGACTAAACCAAACCCTTGATCCTGTCCCGCTAGCCTTTGTGGTAATTGATATTTGATTCACAATATTAGGATTTCATAGAGGGAGAGAGAGAGAGAGAGAGAGAGAGAGAGAGAGAGAGAGAGAGAGAGAGGTTGAATGAATGAAAGAAAGGAAGAAAAAGGTTGCTCAACAAATAATTAGAGATCACAAGAAGAAACATGAGAAATATATATGTGTGTGTGTTATATATTTATGTACATATATGTCACATTTATATATGTGTGTATCACATGTGTATATATATTGAATATATATGTGTATATATATTGAATATATATGTGTTTATATATATAAATATAATTTATATATAATTTCCTTTATGGCATATACATCATGAGAAATAAGATAACAAGAAAAAGAGCAATACAAGGGAATGTGCAGAAAAAGAGGGGGTGGGGAGGAAGGATGGGAGGGAAATGGGCAGAAACAGATGGAGGAAAACATTTTAAAATAAAATGAACAAAATTATGAATTTGGTAGATGAACTATATCACACACATACTGTTCCCCCACAATGCTGATTACACTGCGAGAGGCATAATGGAAGTCGGGTCGGGTTTCCTAAAATGGCAGATGTTCCGCTCCGTTGCGTACTACACGTCAATCCATTGGATTTTGCAGGAGTGGATCATCTTGCTCCGCTCTATGATCTGTGGTTAATACTCCGACACCATTTCAACTCATCCTTTTTTAGATATTACACAGTAGTATAACAAATTTCCCAGTGTATAGATAGACCGAAAAATGCTGGAGTAACTTAATGGGTCAGGCAGCATCTCTGGAGAAAATGGGCAGTGACAATTTGGGTTGTGACCCTTTTTAAGACTGATTGTAGTCGGGAGAGTGGGGGGGGGGGGGGGGGGGGGGGAGGGGAGGGGGAGCTCTCCTAAAGTCTACTCTCAATTCCACTGTCTTAAGAGCATTGAGCTCCAGGTTGTTGCGATGGCACCAGCTGTGTCACTTCCTGTCTGTAGGAAGATTCCTCCCCATCCTGGATCAGTCCAATCAGGGTGGTGTCGTCTGCAAACTTGAGAAGCTTGACAGAGGAGTCAGTGGAGGTGCAGAGAGAGTAAAGGAGAGGAGAGAGTACGCAGCCTTGCGGTGCTCGTACGCTGAGGGTCTGCAGATCCAAGATGTGCTTTCCCAGCCTCACATGCTGCTTCCTGTCTGTCAGGAAGTTGGTGATCCACTGACAGAGGGGTTCAGACAAAGTCAACTTTGAGAGTTTGGAGCGTAGTAGCTCTGGCACAATGGTTTTGAATGCAGAGCTAAAATGAACAAACAATATCCTTGCATTGGTCCCCTGGCTGGAGGATGAAGTGCAGGCCAACGTTAATTGCGTCATCCACTGATCTATTAGAAACATAGAAAATTGGTGCAGGAGGAGGCCATTCAGCCCTTCGAGCCAGCACCGCCATTCATTGTGATCATGGCTGATCGTCCCCTATCAATAACCCGTGCCTGCCTTCTCCCCATATCCCTTGACTCCACTAGCCCCTAGAGCTCTATCTAACTCTTTCTTAAATCCATCCAGTGACTTGGACTCCACTGCCCTCTGTGGCAGAGAATTCCATAAATTCACGACTCTCTGGGTGAAAAAGTTTTTTCTCACCTCAGTCTTAAATGACCTCCCCTTTATTCTAAGACTGTGGCCCCTGATTCTGGACTCGCCCAACATCGGGAACATTTTTCCTGCATCTAGCTTGTCCAGTCCTTTTATAATTTATATGTTTCTATAAGATCCCCCTCATCCTTCTAAACTCCAGTGAATACAAGCCTAGTCTTTTCAATCTTTCCTCATATGACAGTCCCGCCATCCCAGGGATCAATCTCGTGAACCTACGCTGCACTGCCTCAATCACAAGGATGTCCTTCCTCAAATTAGGAGACCAAAACTGTACACAATACTCCAGATGTGGTTTCACCAGAGCCCTATACAACTGCAGAAGAACCTCTTTACTCCTATACTGAAATCCTCTTGTTATGAAGGCCAACACTCCATCAGTTTTCTTCACTGCCTGCTGTACCTGTAAGCCAACTTTCAGCGACGCCCAGGTCTCGCTTCACCTCCCCTTTACCTATACTAACCCCATTGAGATATTGGCCTGGTATGCAAACTGCAGAGGGTCCAGCAGAGGGTTTGTGATATTTTTCAGCTTGGCCAGCACGTCTTTCAAGGGTCTTCATGACTACAGAGGTCAGTGCGACAGGCCTGTAGTCATTAAGGGACAATAGTGGAGACTTTGAAGCAGGAAGGGACAGTGCAGGTTTGCAGGAACTGGTTGAAAATGTCTGTGTAGCCAGTCGTTGGGCATAGAGCTTGAGGGTAGAGGGGGAAACATTGTCCGGTCCTGGAGATTTCCGGCTTTTCAGTCTTCCGAATACCCTCTCCACCTCTTCAATTTCTATTGTTGGTGATGGAGAAGTGGCCAAACTGATGTTGGGCAGCAAGGAGGGGGTGGGTAGTGGAAGAGGGCCCAGTCTTTGCAGACTGGAGTCAGGCTGTAAGTGGGTGTTAAGTGGTGATTGGAGGGGGCTGGAGTCAGTAAGCTTGTAAGCTTCCCAAGTGGAATATGAGGTGCTGTTCCTCCAGTTTGCGTCTAACCTCACTCTGGCTATGGAGAAGGTCCAGTGTACCATGTTGGGTTAAAAGGAGTGGAGGTAAATAAGACTGCAAGGCCTGTGAGTTTAAAGAAACAAGGAAAACAGAACCAAACCATTTGCTGAAATACCGCATTTTCAAAAAAATCTGATAATTAATTTTACTGTATATGACATTAATGTTTATGAGTCAGCGACCCACAATAATTGATAAAGACCGCTCATTGTTCTGCCAATTTACAACATATACACATTATAGAAATGTTTTCTGAAGGAGTGTGTCGACCCAAAACGTGACCCATTCCTTCTCTCCAGAGATGCTGCCTGTCCCTCTGGGTTACTCCAGCATTTTGTGTCTACCTTCAATTTAAACCAGAATCTGCAGTTCTTTCCTACACATAGAAATGTTTTCATTGGGATCACTGAATCAGCAACATGTTGAAATGCATGAACAAAAGGAAGGACGCAGGGATCCTTTAATGCTCCTGGAAATTCATACCTATCGCCTCAATGAGGGCGTTCGTCTGTGTAATTACAACTATGTATTTACATGATACAGACAGACAGGGGGCGCCGTCCTGTACGGGTATGGCTGCCCAGCCTGCAGATGTCCGTTTTTTTCATCTCTTTTTTTAATTTTTAGTTAGTTGAGTTTTTGTTTTCGGAGTTCTATGTGGGGGGTGGGGGGGGAAGGGGGAAACTGCTTTACAGGATCCCTACCTGGGTGGAGAGGCGGCTTTTCTCCAGGCTGCACCGTCGACCAGTCCTCGCGGCCTACCAGTGGGCCTGGAGCGGCGTTTTCCTGAAGGCTCCGCCCAGAACCTCGGCTTCGGTGGCAGCGCAGCGCTGGAGCGCTATCGCGGAGCGGAGCGGGCGGTGCCTTGCCCGGGTCCGGAATGCTGAGACCGCAGGTGAAGATCGCGGAGCTGCGGGCGACGGCGCTGACTTTAACATCGGGAGCCTGGGATCTTTCACCGAGATCGCCAGTGAGGTAGCTCCGTCCAGCGCGGCCTGTTGGCTTCGGAAGTCATGGTCTCCGATAAGGAGGCTGCCGTTCCAGGTGTCCCAAGCCGCTGAGAGGATTCTCCCGACGGCGGAGTAACATCAGCCCCGTAGCGGCGACTGTGGAGGCCTCAATAGGCCCGACTATGGGTGGACATGGGGAGGGGGACTGGACTGTGCCTTCCCTCACAGTGGGAACCATTGTGGGGGGATGTTTTTATGTTTATTGTTAAATTCTTTAGTTGTGTCTTATCTTTATCTGTGTGCTGCATGACAAGTCAATTTTTACTACAACAATTGGTGTATGTGATAATAAATGTCCTTTGTATCCTTTGTTTGTACACATGAGTAAAACTCCAGATAGTTTAAAAAATGGAACACTACATCATATAAGTGTGAAGAGTGTAAAAGCTGAAGATATGGATAACATAACCTGATACAGACACCTTCTTTACTTTAGAGTTTCTGAGATACAGCGTGGAAACCGGCCCTTCGGTCCATCAAGTCAACGCCGACCACAATCACTCCGTACACTAACTCTATCCTACACACTCAGGACAATTTACAGTTTACAGAAGGCAATCAGCCTGCAAACTTGCATATCTGCGGGAGGAAACAAGGGCAGTCACGGTGGCGCAGCGGTAGAGTTGCTGCCTTACAGCGAATGCAGTGCCGGAGACCCAGGTCCGATCCCGACTACGGGTGCTGTCTGTACGGAGGTTGTATGTTCTCCCCGTAACCTGCGTGGGTTTTCTCTGAGATCTTCGGTTTCCTCCCACACTCCAAAGTAGGTTAATCGGTTTGGTAAAAGTGTTAATGTGCAGGAATCGCTGGTCGGCGCGGACCCAGTCAGCCGAAAGGCCTGTTTCCGCACTGTATGTCTAAACTAAACTGAAATGAAACCAGAGCACCCAGAGAGAACCCACACAGTCACAGGGAGATCATACAAAGTCTGTACAGACAGCACCCCTTGTCAAGGTTGGACCTGGGTCTCTGGCACTGTAAGGCAGCAACTCTACCACTGTGCCACTGTGCCTTCTGCCCAGATAAAGGCTCGATGGCAAATAATTTCAGTAACTAATTCTCCACAGCAAGGGATGTAAGGGAACAAAGCTGGTGTCCTTCCAAAAACTCTATTTTGAAAGAAAAATAAACTAGCTGAAGAGATAATACGACTCTGTTGTAGCTCTGTAATGAGCTGCATAATTAATGAGTTTAAAAGACTGAGACTGCCAAGAGATTAATCTTGAAAGCTAGGCTATGTTCCAACTGTTGGTCCAGCCAAAACCTGTGCTTATGTGAAGGATAGACATAAAAAGCTGAAGCATCTCTGGAGAAAAAGAATAGGTGACGTTTCGGGTCAGGACCTTTCTTCAGACTGAGAGCCAGGGGAAAGGGAGATGGTGATGAAGAGAGAAATAGGACAAATAAGCTGGGGAACAGGAGTTCGCCGGCTCATTTGTTCTCTATGATTCCTGCAACATCTTCTCTCGCTGCACCCCCTCAGTGATTCCTCCTGCTCTTTGGCTCATTTGTTCTATAGCTCTCTACATCACCATCTATATCTCTCATTTCCCTTTACCCTGACTCTCAGTCTGAAGAAGGATCTCGACCCGAAATGTCTTCCAGAGATACTGCCTGACTCACTGAGTTACTCCAGCATTTTTGTATCTATCTTCGATTTCAACCAGCATCTGCAGTTCCATCCTACACACCTATGTGAAAGATATTACTTCAGAATTGCCAGCTTGTTTATCATTTCCAAATTCAATCACTGTTCGCAATTGGCATTCTTGATTGAAAAACAAGGGCATGCACTTACTTTGTCGTGATGTTCGAATCCAGTACCTTCTGGCTTGGCACGAATGACAAATGGTGTGGCCAGCTTTGATAGAATCCATTGGAAAGTACAGCAAATCTTTGGGGAAGCTATCTCGAAGCAGTCCTGAAACCTCAGAATCGTATGAGTGTCATATTTCAGTTGTTTCCTGAGCCCTTCTCCAAGCTGAAGGATCAACATACTTGGGTCAAACATGAAATGAAATGGGAAAGCTCTGCTGAAAGTGTTGATGCTTATCCTTAGATCGGACGGGGAATGCGTTAGTCCCTGTGGAAGCAAGTTCACATTTGTTGCTTCATTATATACTTTGATAATGAAGGTGAGGCAATTGCTCCGGTTTATGCCAGCTGAGGTCAGTTTCTCATCAATATTGTGCACCTGCTCTACGTCTACTTCCATCTGATAAATCTTCTGCGCCGCTGCTTTTATCAATCCGGGCATTGCAAATCCAACTATTTTCTGTGGATAAAAGTAATGAAGTTTCAAAGTACCATTGGGTAGTTCCTTGCATAGGAAAGAAGGGGATTCAAACTCATCCTGTTTACTTCTAGATGTTCTTGCGTGCTCCAGCAAAGCATCAAAACCCCCAAAGAATTCCTGCAATGTGCTGCCGACTGCCCGTAGGACTCGTTCATTCTCTTCAAAACAGATGCAGAACAGCTCTTCACCAAATTTTGCTTGCAATTCTTCAAACTTCAAACCTGAAAAGAACAAAGAGTTAAATATTATTTTTCTTTTGGCTTTAGGCTTTGAGAGATACAGTGTGCAAACAGGCCCGTCGGCCCACCGAGTCCGCGCAGATCAGCGATCACCCCATACACTAGCACTATCCGACACACTAGGAACAATTTACAATTTTACCCACGCAGACGAAAGAAGAATAGCACAAGAATGTAGGCAAGGAAGGAAATTACAGCATTATTTTCGGAGAGCAAGTGTGGAGGTACACTCTATTTCTACGATTGTTATTTTTTAAGTTTATACTCAGTAAAAGTCTCCAAAGTACACCTGTTTGAATGTTTCTACTTCTCCAATCAATATCCCATTGAGCTCCTCCAATGGGAGTAGAGATTAAACTATTTGTGCCTCCATATTTCCTCCATCCAAAATCCTTTTGTATAATTGTGACCAAAGACAGAAATCTTGGTTCAATCATTTGGATCTGAATTCAATGACAAGTCCATAATAGGAGAGGCCATTCATCCACTGCAGCAACCAACATCCTGTTTAAAACAGAATATGTTGGATATATTCAGCAGGTCAGGCAGCATCTGTGGAGAGAGAATAAATTAACATTTCAGGTGTCCTTCAAGTGAAAGGACAACCTTCCAATGAAAGATCACCAGCCTGAATCGGTAGGCCACAAAATGCTTGAGTAAATGCTCAGTGGATCAGGCAGCATCCCTGGAGAAGATGGATAGGTGGCATTTCCTGTCAGGACTCTTCTCTGTCTGATGACGGGTCCCAACCCAAAACGTCACCTATCCGTGTTCTCGAAGGATGCTGCCTGACCTGCTGAGTTACTCCAGCATTTTGTGTTCTTTCTTGGTAAACGAGCATCTGCAGTTTCTTGTTCTACAACTTGAAGCGGTAACTGTTTCTCGCTCCATGGACGTCAGCAGATCTGCTGAGTATTTCCAGGGTTTCCTGCTTTATCTCAGAGTTGCAGAATCTGCAGAATTTTCCATTTGATTCTGCAACTATTTGCTTTCTGTGCAAATAAGCCTTGTGTATATTTGTCTCTCCTCTCTTGGAATGCCCTCTACAGAATTTGCCATTAGGAGTTAAAACATTGTAATAGGTGACATAATTATGTTTCTTCCAGACCATCAGAGTTCATTTTGAACAAGATATCTAAAAACTGCAGAATGATAAGTTAAATAAACAACTAAATGAAAGAACAATTACAGACAGATAGATATAAATAACATATCTTCGGGACAAGTGGCCAGCATAAATATATCAAAATTGTCTTGGATGTTATGGAATTTATTTTTAGATTTAGTTCACCCTGTCTTAGCACTGCCAGCCCACAGTTAACAAAATACATTGATTATTTGACCATGGGGCCAAAAATACTGCACAAAGAGGAAATAAAATTTGTTCTGTAGACTGCCTTTAATCCAACCACACCTTGAGGTGATGTCACCAATACATGCATGCACACACTCACAATCTCACACAAACAGAATGGCGAGGCTTAATAAAGCACTGGTCAGACCGCATTTAGAGTATTATGACCAGTTTTGAGCCCCGACTCTGAGGAGGGATGTGCTGGTGTTGGAGAGGATATTTACAAAAATGGTACCGAGGGTACTGTGTTTTTTTAGAGATACAGCGTTGAAACAGGCCCTTCAGACCACAGTCCCTGCCGAACAGCGATCACCCCATCCCCTAGGGCTATCCTACACACTTGGAACAATTTACAGTTTTTTTAATGAAACCAATTAGCCTACGTCTTTGGGGTGTGCGAAGAAATTGGAGCACCTGGGGAAACCCTATGTGGTCACAGGGAGAACAAACAATCTTCATACAGACAGCACCCATAGTCAGGATGGAACCCGGGTCTCTTACACTGAAAGGCAGCAATTCTACCGCTGCGCCACTGTGTCACCCTGAGTTGCGGAGGCCAAGCTATTGGGTATTTTTAAGGATTGACAGATTCTTGATTAGCAAGGTTGTCAACAATTATGGGGAGAAGGCAGGAGCATGGGGTTGAGAGGGAAAGATAGATCAACCATGATTGAATGGTGGAGTAGACTCGATGGGCTGAATGACCTAATTTTGCTCCTATCACTAATGAACATGAACAATCATGCATATGAACTCACTTACATGTGAATACGTATAGACGCAGAATATGTTTGTAAATGCGTACAAGAACGGTTGATATTTCAGTGCTGGAGACAGTTCAGAAACAGATTTCATGTGCTTTCGATTTTTAATTTCTCTCCAGAGAAAATAGATTCTCTATGGTTGTGCTACAATTTCCTTTGAAAATTTTATGACGTCAAACAGATCAGCTTTTAGTCTTCGGCACTGAATGCAACACAGGTTTAGCTGAGTTCATATAAAGAGAGTGCAAGAGTGAAAAGATAAATTTATGGAAAGCAATTCTCAGAGCAATCTGTGGGGTTTTGCTCTTTCCATTATTGAAATCACAATAAACCCATAAAGAGCAATGAACCAAGATTGACCAGAACATATTAAACATGACAATGTGTTTCCATAATGGGCAAAAGGGATTTCAATATTGGTATTGATTGTGGAGGAACTGGGAAACTAAGATGTGCAGCAATTTAATTTAAAATTTAAAATTCTGAAGAATTTTAATAGATCGAATAGAGAAAATGTTTATCATGCGTTTTCTTTGAATGCAGAATAAGGGTTATTAACTTAAACTTACCATTAAAGAGTGAACAAGATGTTATGATAATATTTTTATATTGAAAATGCTGCTGGAATATGGAGATCCTTCTGCAGAATGTAGTCATATCAGAAATTATTCCATATTTTTAAAACATAGAGAAAAAAAATTGTTAACGAAGACACAGAAATATGAGAGAAAAGGATATTTGCATGCGTAATGACTCAAGCACAGTGACAATGGTTCACTCCATTATAGGAATGATGTGGTGGCTTTGGAGAGGGTGCAGAAGAGGTTTACCAGAATGCTGCCTAGATTAGATAGTATTATAAATAAGGGGAGATGGGACAAACTTGGATAATTTTCTCTGAAATATTGGAGGTTGAGAGGAAACCTGATAGAAGTATAAAATGTTATTAGTGGCATACTGTAGATAGGGTATACAATCAGAATCTAATTCTTAGGCTGGATATGTCAAGGACTAGAGGGTATGGCCTTAAGGTGGGAGGGGCAAAGTATATAGGAGATGTGTGGGCCAATTTGTTTTACACAGAGTGGTGGATGCCTGTAACGCGTTACTATGGATGGTAGTTGAGGCAGATACGATAATGCCATTTAAGAGGCACATGGATATGAGGTGTAACATTAGATGTAACATTCTATATTTTATGTAATAATTTCAACGTCAAAAGCCCCATTCCAGAGACATGAGCTCAGGCTTACAATGCAGTACAGATGCAGTGCTGCCTTCTCAGAGCTGATGTCTTTTAGATCAGATGTCAAACTGAAGCTCATATGTCTTCCCTGTCCAATATGTGTAAAGATTCCATGGCATAATTACAAAGAAAATCAAGGGAATTTTTCACCGGTGCTCAAGCCAATATTTATCTTTGAGGCAGTATTACCAAAATAGATTATCCAATTATTTAGTGATGCTTGTCACTAAATAATGAGATAATCTATTTTAGTAATACTGATTCACATCGGCTGCTATGTTCCCCATATTACAATTGCCACCACACTTCAAACGTATTGCTTTGCTGGACAATATCTGGGGATATGAAATGGTGCTATAAAATGCAAAGTCCTGCTTTGTTGGATCAGCCATGACTTTGCACGTTTGAGTGACAATTTGGCCTACTCCTGTAGAAACAAGGAACTGCAGATGCTGGTTTACAAAAAAAGACACAATGTGCTGGAGTAATTCAATGGGTCAGGCATCATCCCTGGAGAACATGGATAGGTGGCGTCATGTTCTCCAGGGATGCTCGTACGTTCATAAGTCATAGAAGCAAAATTAGGCCATTCGGCTAATCGAGTCTACTTCGCCATTCAATCGTGGCTGATCTAACTTTCCCTCTCAACCCCATTCTCCTGCTTTCTCCCCATAACTTTTGAAATCCTTACTAATCAAGAATCTGTCAATCTCTATTAAAAAAATACCCAATGATTTGCCCTCCACAGCCATCTGTGGCAATGAATTCACCACCCTCTGACCAATTAAATTCTTCCTCATCTCCTTTCTAAATGTACAGTGCATTCAAAAAGTATTCAGACCCCTTTACCTTTTCCACATTTTGTTACGTTACAGTCTTATTCTAAAATGGATTAAAAAAAATTTTTTATCATCAATCTACACACAATACCCCATAATAAAAAAGCGAAAGCAGGTGTTTAGAAATTTTTGCAAAGTAATTAAAAAGAAATAACTGAAATATCACATTTACATAAGTATTCAGACCCTTTACTCAGTACTTTGTTGAGGCACCTTTGGCAGCGATTACAGCCTCAAATCTTCTTGGGTATGACGCTACAAGCTTGGCACACCTGTATTTGGGTAATTTCTCCCACTCTTCTCTGCAGATCCTCTCAAGCTCTGTCAGGATGGGGAGCGTCGATGCACAACTATTTTCAGGTCCCTCCAGAGATGTTCGATCGGGTTCAAGTCCGGGCTCTGTCTGGGCTACTCAAGGACATTCACAGACTCCTGTGTTGACTTTCGCTGTGTGCTTAGGGTCGTTGTCCTGTTGGAAAGTGAACCTCTGCCCCAGTCTCAGGTCCAGAACGATCTGGAGTAGGTTTTCACCAAGGATCTCTCTGTACTTTGCTCCGCTCATCTTTCCCTTGATCGTGACTGGTCTCCTTGTTCCTGCCGCTGAAAAACATCCCCACAGCATGATGCTGCCACCACCATGCTTCACCGTAGGTATAGTATTGGCCAGGTGATGAGCAGTGCCTGGTTTCCTCCAGACGTGACACTTGGAATTCAGGCCAAAGAGTTCAATCTTGGTTCCATCAGACCAGAGAATCTTGTTTGCCTTTTGGCAAACTCCAAGCGGGCTGTCATGTGCCTTTTACTGAGGAGTGGCTTCCGTCTGGCCACTCTACCATAAAGGCCTGATTGGTGGAGTGCTACAGATATAGTTGGCCTTCTGGAAGGTTCTCCCATCTACACAGAGGAACTCTGACAGAATGACCATGGGGTTCTTGGTTACCTCCCTGACCAAGGCCCTTCTCCCCCGATTGCTCAGTTTAGACGGGCGGCCAGCTCTATGAAGAGTCCTGGTGGTTCCAAGTTCTTCCATTTAAGAATGACGGAGGCCCCTGTGCTCTTCGGGACCTGCAATGCTGCAGAAATTCTTTTATACCCTTCCCCAGATATGTGTCTCGACACAATCCTGTCTCAGAGGTCTACGGAAAATTCCTTCGTCTTCATGGCTTGGTTTTTGCTCTGACCTGCACTGTCAACTGTGGGACCTTATAGACAGGTGTGTGCCTTTCCAAATCATGTCCAAACAATTTATTTTACCACTGGTGGGCTCCAATCAAGTTGAGGAAACATCTCAAGGATAATCAATGGAAACAGGATGAACCTAAGCTCAATTTTGAGTGTCATAGCAAAGGGTCTGAATACTTATGTAAATGTGATATTTCAGTTATTTATTTTTAATTACGCTGCAAAAATTTCTAAACACCTGTTTTCACTTCTTCATTCTGGGGTATTGTGTGTAGATTGATGATTTAAAAAAATGAATCTAATCCATTTTAAAATAAGGGTGTAACATAACAAAATGTGGAAAAAGTGAACGGGTCTGAATACTTTCTGAATGCACTGTACGTCCTTTTATTCTGAGGCTGTGCCCTCTGGTCCTAGACCTTCCCACTAGTAGATGCTGCCTGACCCGCTGAGTTATTCCAGCACTTTGTGTATTTTTTGGCCTACTCCTGTACTTGTTTCTTATAGTCTCTAAATTTTTATATTCGGGAGTTCATTTGCTTTTGTAGAGATTTACTGCAAAACACAGACATCTCCCTAGATACTTAAACCCAATGACACTATTATATATTTCATTTCTCTTTTAAACATACATTTATTAAATCCCTTTACTGTTTCTGTGTGTTTCTGTCATTATTAAGGTAAGTTTTTGCTCATTTTTGAGGTTTCCCCATTTGATTTACTTCTTATTCTAAGGTCACTTTGAGGTCTCACAAGTTTAGTCTGATCATAAAAGGCTTTCCCTATATCCCTTTTTGCGGCGTTTTTTATAATAGAGCGATTGTTTCTCTTTCTTTCTTTCTTTCTTTTCTAGGGTCTATTTCTTAACTTTCTTCTCTAACTCTCTTCCTAATGGGCTTTCTTTTCCCAACACTTTCCTGCACTTTCACAATTCTTTCTCACTTTCCTTACTTCTTTTATTTCTATCTTTTTTAAAGCTCAAAAAATGAAGGGGTACAACAAATGTAATAAGATATATGTGATGTGTATTACTGTAACTTATTGTACTTCTAATAAAAATATTTTATTTTTTTTCAGTGCATTTGCCAGCTTCCCTTAAAGGCCTGTCCCACTTGGGAGACCTCCACCGCGACCTCTGGCGACCTTAAGCGACTAAACAAAATCAAGGTTGCGGTGACCTACAACCTCCTACTAACTTCCTCGACTATGTGTACGACCTCCTACGACTTTGTTGAAGACCTCCCTTGACTATGAAGAAGACCTCCTTCGACTATGTTGAAGACTGGCTTCGACCATATACATTTTACTCGAGGATGGTCTCTGGCAAATTGGTCCGTGAATGAGCACGACCCCCTTCCGTCTCAGAGGACCACACCGAAAACCAACAACGACCAACAATGACGAGTGTCTACAGCTCAAATGATCACCTGATAAAATGATGTCATGTCTGCATTTTTTCTCACTAAAAAATGCCTCCCAGGTTTTTTTTTAACTCATTCTGAACCATGCAAGCAAGGAAAGAACTAGTTTGGAGGATGTTAGTAAAAATACAACTACTGCTGTTTGCAGTAGCCCTTTTGCTTCAGCAGCCTTTTAAGAAACGCAGAAGGGGAAGAGCAAAGGTGAAGAGGAAGCACAAGAAGAGGTATCAATGGGTGAATGGAGATGATGTGATGGACTGTCCCAGTACACCAGATGACTGGAAGAGAGTGGCGCTGGGCTTTGACAAAAGATGGAACTTTAAGCGCATGTGGGGCAGTGGATGGCAAGCATGCCATTCTTGTTCCTGTCCCTGTACCCCTCATTTTCCTTTTCGTACAGGATGGCATTCTGCTGGAACCATTCCTCAAAGTCCCCCTCCTGCTGCCTGGTGAAGGTGAGGGGCATAACCTTCCTCCAGCCCTCCCTCATCACCAACATTACAATTCGTCAGTATAAAAATTCTCATCCTATCACTGATGCTCACAATTTCACACTGCTTCACTTAAAAAAACAGGGAAAAACACATAATTGTTAAACAGGTAACGCAATTGAAAGGGAGTATATTCAGATCTACAATGAGATTCTTTAGGAATCTAGTCCTTTGATCCTGTCTCAATGGGGCATCTGCCTCTGATGCTGTGTCAGACACAAGAGAAAGGGCTGCTTTGCTGCCTTCAAATGAGGCAGTGAAGGATGGGGTGGTGGTGAGGACATATACTACCACCCTGGTCCGCTCCTCCTCCAGGGGTCTCTCATGCAGGGCTACCTCCTCCTGCACTAACACCTCATGTGGTATCACATCCTAGGGTTGTGCATTCTCCCTGCGCTGCTGCCTTTTTGGTGCCATCTCTAAAACACGTCTCCTCTCCAAAACAACTCTCCAGCTATGAATGAACATGCCCTGGAGTGACAGAGATCACGTGCTGCTGTTTAAATTACCTTTTTTTCCTACTGGCCTTTTGTTCACCTTCGACCACCTTCGGCTACCTACGACTAGCATCACGACCTACTACGACCGGCTTCGACTAGACCTACGACTAGCATCACAACCTACTACGACCGGTTTCGACTAGGCCTACGGCTAAAAAAATATTGATTGTTTCCACAGCGACCTATTTTTAGTCGCGGTCAATTTTTAACATCTTGAAAAATACGCCGAGACCTCGCTGAAGCCTCGACTACGCGGAGGCAACTCTCGGGCATGAAGGAGAGTGACAAAGACCTCCTACGACCTCCTAGCGACCGTGCCGCGACTATGGGTTGCGGGCAAACTCGCCAGAGGTCGTGGTGGAGGTCTCCCAAGTGGGACAGGCCCTTTAATAGTGAACATGCACTAATCTGAGTCATATTCTGGGGAATAAGATGTTTAACTGTATCAAGGATCAACAAGAAACAAATTACACACTGAATGAGTAACCTCTTCAGGGTCCATCCTATAAAATGGTGATTCAAATCAACATTAACCACATTAGAAGAATATTCCTCAATGGTTTGTATTGAGGGTGGCACAGTGGCACAGTGACGCAGCCGTAGAGTTGCTGCCTTACAGCGCCAGAGACCCTGGTTCGATCCTGACTACGGGTGATGTCTGTACGGAGTTGTACGTTCTTCCTGTGACCGTGAGTGTTTTCTCCAGGTGCTTCGGTTTCCTCCCACACTCAAAAGACTTGTAGGTTAATAGGTTAATTGGCTTCGATAGAGATTGTAACCTGTTCCTAGTGTGTAAGATAGTGCTAGTGTACGGTGATCACTAGTCGGCGTGGACTCAATTGGCTGAAAGGCCTGTTTCCGCACTGTATCTCTAAACTAAACTAAACTAAGATCAAAATAGTTTCTACTGGAAATCAAACCATGGCCTCGGCCAGCAAGGTGGACAGAATCAAAATGACATTCAAGCAACTTCTGACTAACAAAATTATTTTGCAAGAGAAAACAACACTCTTGAGGGACATAGAATATAAAAAAACAATTCTACCAAGGACATTTGCTGAACACTGCAGTATTCCTGAGACATCTTCCAGCTCCTCACTGACAGAATGATCTGTGTCCTGGTATCTGTTTGATGGCCGCAGGTCTCTTTCTAATTCTCTGCAATTGAAGCAAAATAACAGTTTATAACTCTTGGTGGAACAGACATGCATACAGACAGGAGAACATCCTTAGTATCACAAGACTGCCTTTCACTATCGTATGGTGCTGACATTAAAGATTAATTTGTGACAAGGTTTCTCACATCTTGTTTTAAATTACATGGTAAGAATGCTAATCCTGCAAAAAACGCAATGTGTAGCTACGCATAAAATCAGGAAAGACATGTTTGACACCTGAAGGTGCTGTTCAGTGACCTGTTACACTGAGATCTTGCACATTCATCTGAGCAAAATCCATTAGGCATCAGAAAATATCTGCCAGAGCAACTTGGCCAGAAAGCTAGATTATCAAATTCAAGCTTTTGTAAGCTTCAAGCTCTTACCTTGCAATACTAAACCATTCGTCAGTGGACATAAGATTATTCGTGATGAACCAGCAGCCACCAGCGATTGTTAATATCTGCTTTGAGCACCATTAATATTTCAAAATCTACAGTCACGCATCAACATAGCAGGTCCCTTCTTTGCTATGGAAGAACACAGTTTCTAAAGGACTGATTTTACTGTTCAAGATAGTACCGGGTGAAGAATTTTAAAATGACCAGAGAACTACCTGAGCTCACCAGCTTCATGTCATCGGGACTATGCAGTGTGATTCAACAGATTTCAGGCTCCCAGCTGATTTACAAGGCACAGTGAGGGCCTTCCCTACCACTGGGAGATATCTCCAACACTGAATTTCACTGTCATTTCACCCAAGCCGGAGGAGAAGGGTATGGAGGGAGCCTGAAAAGAGTAAGAGAGAGGCTGTATGTTGGGAGGCTGAGGTACCAATAGCCATCTGAGAATGTCCATTCCAACAGATTCCAAAGAGAAAAACTGTAAGTTCGAGCAGTTCTAGCAGCAATTGTTGGCAAGCCTGCAAAAGATTTGATTTATTGTTCCAAGGTGAGTTGTAGGTAAGTCAATTAATTTTATTTTAATCTGTGTCAACACATAGAACACCATACAACTTATAAAATCTAACACTGTGATTCACATTTCTACAAGGAACGGCAGATGCTGGTTCACAGAAAAATGCATAATGTGCTTGAATTACACATAGTTCTTGAGTACCTCAGCGGACCAGGCAGCATCCCTAGAGAACATGGATAGATGATGTTTCAGGTCAGGACCCTTCTTCAGGAAGATTACTCCCGATGTTGGGGAAGTCCAGGACAAGGGGTCACAGCTTAAGGATAAGGGGGAAATCCGTTAAAACCGAGATGAGAAGAACTTTTTTCACACAGAGAGTGGTGAATCTCTGGAACTCTCTGCCACAGAGGGTAGTCGAGGCCAGTTCATTGGCTATATTTAAGAGGGAGTTAGATGTGGCCCTTGTGGCTAAGGGGATCAGAGGGTATGGAGAGAAGGCAGGTACGGGATACTGAGTTGGATGATCAGCCATGATCATATTGAATGGCGGTGCAGGCTCGAAGGGCCGAATGGCCTACTCCTGCACCTAATTTCTATGTTTCTATGTTTCTATGTTTCAGACTCAATGTGGTGGAGTAATGCCCCTGTCCCACTTAGGAAACCTGAATGGAAACCTCTGGAGACTTTGCGCCCCACCTAAGGTTTCCGTGTGGTTCCCGGAGGTTCTCGGAGGTTTTTGTCAGTCTCCCTACTTGCTTCCACTACCTGCAACCTCCGGCAACCATCTGTAACCTCCGGGAACCGCACGGAAACCTTTGGTGGGGCGGCAAGTCTCCAGAGGTTTCCGTTCAAGTTTCCCAAGTGGGACAGGGGCATAACTCAACAGGTCAGGCAACATACAAAAAAAGGACATAAAATGTTGGACAAACTCAGCAGATACAAAATAAAATGTGCTAGAGTAAAATAAAAAAAGCTGCCTGACCCATTAAGTTACTCCAGCACGTTATGTCTTTTACTGTGATATACATTTTCAGTTTATACTGTACTATGCATGGTTGCCTCCTCTCTGACCTCCTCTCTGACCCAAGCTCTCTTGAAGCACGGTTTCCAAATCGGGAGCCTGGAATTAGCCCCACGGTCTAAAATAGGTTCCTTTTTAGGAATTATTTAATGACATATTCCTGTACGTTCTGAACCCTTTCTTCCTTGTGCTTGCTCATCTTGTTCCAACCAGCCTGAACTGGAGATGATGGGCAGAAGACCTCTACACAGTTGTGTTGTATAGATCCACAGCAGGATGTGCCAGACACCAGACAGCTCTGACCCTACCTTCAATTCTCAGCATTAAACTCTGGTTATTTTCTTTGTCATAATTTTGGCATTAATTGCCAGAGCGCACATATTTTACTAAGTAAAGTTTTATTTTTAATATTAAAGTAGTTTTATATTTAAACAGATTTTTCCATCCATTTAATCTTGTCTCAGTTTAGTGGGAGTCAGATTTTCCCATCTGTTTGGGCATGTTTTAACTCATGCACAAAAAATGCGATTAGACAGTGCAAACTAAAATATTTTTCACAATAATATTACCTTCACACTGAGCAAACGATGTGCACATACAAAATTTCCTCCAACCCATTATTATTGCAAGTAATTCACATGAACACTCCCAGAATTTGTAGTTTAGTTTAGAGATATAGTGGATACAGAGATACAGCATGGAAACAGGCTCTTCGGTCCACCTGGTCCACAATTTACATAGGCCAATTACCCTACAAATGTGCACATCTTTGGGATGTGAGAGGAAACCCGAGCACCCAGAGGAACTGATGCGGTCAGAGGGAGAACATGCAAACTCCACACAGACAGCACCCGAATCAGATTGAACCTGAATCTGTAAATAAACTCGATATCCCTGCTGCATTACTTCCAAATTCATTGATATTTTTGGTCACACAAAAATTGACTAAACTCATTAAAAAAAACAACTGATATAGAATTTGTGGCCATCTGTGGGACTTCCAAACTCCTACAACTCTTTACATGTAACAGCCCTCCTGTGCTACCAGTCCTACTCAAAAACACTGAATACTCTCTCTGCATCCACTTCATTGGTTTCCCACAACTTCCATCTAATCACCACTTCTATATTACAAAAAATACATTCATTATTTCTGTAATTTCTCCTTAAATGTAATCGTTAGAGCCTCGATAAGTCTGTGATGGAGTCTTCAAATCCCAAAATATCCTTTATTAAGTGGTGGAGCGTGAGAGCTAAGCCCAGTGATACTTCACTGAGGAGAGTACAGAGAGAGGGAGAGAAGGATCATAGCTAGGAGAATTGCGTGTCCATGAGTCTTTCAGGACCAATCCATCTCTTCCTGAATCCAGAGGCCAATACTTTCGAAGGCCACGGTTGACAGTATTCTGCCACCTTCAACAGCCGTAGTTACATACGAGTGCCGATGGAATTATGGTACTGCCATGCTGAATTTATTGGCCTCTGGATCATTTCAAGCCAAGGATGGTGATTTATGTCATGTTTTGCAACCTACTGCTGCCCAAGATTACGCAGAAGAAATCCACTCAAGGAAAAGAATATTCATGTCTATCTCCTTGATGAAAGAACATCGGGAAGTGTAGAAGCATTTGCACAGATTGTATGCTTCATTAGTACAATGATAAAGCCACGTACAAGTATGCCCTCATCTTGGTGCTGACTTCCTTGTTCAAAACCAACAGCCTTCAACAAACTCCAATGGTTCACGATGGTATTGCGATTGCAACTTTGTCAGTATCTTTCAGTTAGAACATAAAAATGAACAGTGCAGGAACAGGCCATTGTCGTACAATGTCTGTGCCAAATATAATACAAAGAAAAACTAACTTCATCTGCCTACATATGATCCATACCCCTCCATTTCCCATATATCCATCTGCCATGTAACTGCAACTTAAACGCCACTATCATATCTGCCTTCAACACTAACCCCAGCAGCATGTTCCAGGCACCCACCAGCTTGTGTGTAAAATGGATGGATAACATTTCGGGTTCCTAACCCAAAACATCACCCATCCTTTTTCTCTAGAGGTGCTGCCTGACCCACTGAATAACTCCAACACTTTTTGTCTATCTTCCCTCTAGTCCAGTATTTGACGTTATTATTATGTTTTGACAGGACAAACACATTTTTTATAGTTTCAAAGAGCTCAGATGAAAGACTGCCCTTTTCAGTCTTAAACACCACCTGGTCTGGATGATTACAAAATGCCATAATGCAAAAGAAAACTATTCGATCATGTACTCAACAAGTCATTTTGTTATAGTTCTTGTTACCAATTATTGCTGTGCACACACCCATCTTGGAAAGGCAGTCCAAACCCAGATTGCTTTGCCCCCTAGGCCTCAAAATATTTTTTTTCTACCAAAAACTATCTCCGTTAATTGGAAATGCGACCATTTCCCCTTGACATACAACTCTATTACCGTTGCCTAATTTCCATAAGAAAAAAGGCATAGTGCTGGAGTAACTCTGCGAGTCATGCAGCATCTCTGGAGAACATGGATAGGTGACGTTTCAGGTCGGAACTCTTCTTCAGACTTTGAAGAAGGATCCCAACCCAAAACATCACGTATCCATGTTCTCCAGGGAAGCTGCCTGACCCACTGAGTTACTCCAGCACTTTGTGTCTTATTTTGTAAACCAGCATCTGCAGTTCCTCGTGTGCCCAAAAGAAATACCTTCATTACTAGACCTCAACTAGCCATTTAATTACCAAAGCTCCAAGAGCACATCAGAGAGGGGATATGCCGCATAAGGAGACTCCACAAGTTAATTCACAAAACACTTCCACCATCTGCAAGGTACAACAGGAATAAAGACCATGGATGTTTTCCTATGCACCATTTTAGCAATCCCTTCAAAAAGGTAATTGATGTTCATGAGGAATGACTTAAGCTTTACAAGTGAATTCCGAAGAATTCAGCAGAAATGTTTTATGGAATGACTGATTATCTTCAAAAAAGAAGAATTGAGCAATTACCTGCTGAAGAATGTGAGGCAAACTGGTGTCTGGATTCCCCTGCTCACTTTCATAAAAAGTGGCGCAACAGAAGCAATTTTCCAATCTAAAGAAATGGATCCTAAATCAAGTTACCCTCACAAGATTATAGGCAGGAATCTGCAATAATCTCATTGCCTTCTTTTAAAACCTGCAATAGAACACTGATCTGGGGATTTGTCATTCTTTAATATCAATAACAAATGCTGGGGGTTTTCCTGAGAGGATATTGAGTCAGATGACCTTACAGTCTCTGGAGTTTAGAGATGATCTCATTGAAATATAGAAAATGATGAGATAGTTTAATAAAACTTTTTTTTAAAAACCTTAATGATCATCTTGTCCAAGTTGTTTTCTTCATCATTTCTATTTTGCCAACATTAATTTTGATGAGTCTCAATGGATGATTCAAGGTTTTCCGGGGAATACCTGTCATGCTATGCTCTTCTTTCATTGGAAATAATGTTTCAAGATAATAGTTCTCACTCTTTTCTTCTTTTCACTTACAAGATAACAGGCTTCAAAGGATCTGTGAGGCTATTGTTTTGTTTGCTCTGTTTTCTTTCCATCATCCCTGTTAGTATTTCTTAATAATTGTTTGGTTTCTCAACATTTACGCCCATCTGCATCTTTCCCATCAGTTGCCAGGGTCTGATTTGGTTTTACCCTCTTTTGAATGCTTCTTCTTTTTTGTTTTATGTAAAACCTTACCTCATCCATCATTGTGTAGGAAGGAACTGCAGGTGCTGGTTTACATCAAAGATAGACGCAAAATGCTGGTCATTCATTGGGTCAGGCCGTGTTTCTGGAGAAAAGGAATAGGTGACGTTTTGGGTCAAGACCCTTCTTTAGACTGAAGAAGAAGTCAGACCTTCTTCAGTCTGAAGAAGGGTCTCTACACGAAACATCACCTATTCCTTTTCTCCAGAGATGCTGCCTGACCTGCTGAGCCACTCCAGCATTTTGTGTCTATCCTCATCCATCATTGTGTGTTTTTAGGTGTGGTCTTCAGTTTGTTCAGAGTATTAAGACTTTAAACTAGAACGGTTGGGGGGAGGGACTCAAATATAGAAAGCTAGTAGACAGTGTGTGAGGCAGGAGGCAGAGAAGGGAAGCACTCAGACCCAATATGTAGGGGAGAAAGAAGAAAAAGATAATAAACAGAGAATAAAAGGCGGTGGGTTTCTTAAATGTATATATTTTAATGCTAGGAGCATTGTAAGAAAGGTGGACGAGCTTAGAGCCTGGATTGACACCTGGAAGTATGATGTTGTGGCGATTAGTGACACATGGTTGCAGGATGGCTGTGATTGGAAACTAAATATTCCAGGATTTCGTTGCTTCAGGTATAATAGAATTGGAGGGGCAAGAGGTGGAGGTGTTGCATTGCTTGTCAGCGAAGATATTACAGCAGTGCTTTGGCAGGAGAGATTAGAGGGCTCGTCTAGGGAGGCTATTTGGGTGGAACTGAGAAATGAGAAAGGTGTAGCAACACTTATAGGGGTATATTATAGACCGCCTAATGGGGAGCGAGAATTGGAAGAGCAAATATGTAAGGAGATAGCAGATATTAGTAGTAAGCACAAGGTAGTGATTGTGGGAGATTTCAATTTTCCACACATAGACTGGGAAACACATTTTGTAAAAGGGCTGGATGGTTTGGAGTTTGTAAAATGTGTGCAGGATAGTTTTTTGCAGCAATACATAGAGGTACCTACTAGAGAAGGGGCAGTGCTGGACCTCCTGTTAGGAAATGAGACAGGTCAGGTGGCGGAGGTATGTGTTGGGGAGCACTTCGGGCCCAGTGATCACAATACCATTAGTTTCAATATAATTATGGAGAAGGTCAGAACTGGACCAAGAGTTGAGATTTTTGATTGGAGAAAGGCTAACTTTGAGGAGATGCGAAAGGATTTAAAAGGAGTGAATTGGGACATTTTGTTTTATGGGAAGGATGTAGAAGAGAAATGGAGGACATTTAAAGGTGAAATTTTAAGAGTACAGCATCTTTATGTCCCTGTTCTGTTGAAAGGAAAGAGTAATAATTGGAAAGATCCATGGTTTTCAAGGGAAATTGGACATTTGGTTCGGAAAAAGAGAGAGATCTACAATAATCATAGGCAGCATGGAGTAAATGAGGTGCTTGAGGAGTAAAAAGAATGTAAAAAGAATCTTAAGAAAGAAATAGAAAAGCTAAAAGATATGAGGTTGCTTTGGCAAGTAAGGTGAAAGTAAATCCAAGGGTTTCTACAGCTATATTAATAGCAAGAGGATAATGAGGGATAAAATTGGTTCATTAGAGTGTCAGAGTGGACAGCTATCTGCAGAGCCAAAAGAGATGGGGGAGATATTGAACAATTTCTTTTTGTCGGTATTCACCAAGGAGAAGGATATTGAATTATGTGAGGTAAGGGAAACAAGTAGCTATGGAAACTATGAGGATCAAAGACGAGGAAGTACTGACACTTTTGAAAAATATAAAAGTGGATAAGTCTCCAGGTCCTGACAGGATATTCCATAGGACATTGAGGGAAGTTAGTGTAGAAATAGCAGGGGCTATGACAGAAATATTTCAAATGTCATTAGAAACGGGAATGGTGCCGGAGGATTGGCGTACTGCGCATGTTGTTCCATTGTTTAAAAAGATTGCTAAGAGTAAACCTAGCAATTATAGACCTGTTAGTTTGACGTCAGTGGTGGGCAAATTAATGGAAAAGATACTTAGAGATAATATATATAATCAACTGGATAAACAGGGTCTGATTAGGAACAGTCAACATGGATTTGTGCCTGGAAGGTATTGTTTGACTAATCTTCTTGAATTTTTTGAAGAGGTCACTAGGGAAATTGATGAGGGTAAAGCAGTGGATGTTGTCTATATGGACTTCAGTAAGGCCTTTGACAAGGTTCCACATGGAAGGTTGGTTAAGAAGGTTCAATTGTTGGGTATTAATAGTGCAGTAACCAGATGGATTCAACAATGGCTGAAGGGGAGATACCAGAGAGTAATGGTGGATCACTGTTTGTCAGGTTAGAGGCCGGTGACTAGTGGGGTGCCTCAGGGATCTGTGTTGGGTCCACTGTTGTTTGTCATATACAGCAATGATCTAAATGATGGTGTGGTAAATTGGATTAGTAAGTACGCAGATGATACTAAGATAGGTGGTGTTGTGGATAATGAAGTAGATTTTCAAAGTCTACAGAGAGATTTAGGCCATTTGGACGAGTGGCTGAAAGATGGCAGATGGAGTTTAATGCTGATAAGTGTGAGGTGCTACATCTTGGCAGGACAAATCAAAATAAGACATACATGGTAAATGGTAGCGAATTGAGGAATGCAGTTGAACAGAGGGATCTAGGAATAATTGTGCATAGTTCCCTGAAGGTTGGAATCTCATGTAGATAGGGTGGTAAAGAAAGCTTTTGGTGTGCTGGCCTTTATAAATCAGAGCATTGAGTATAGAAGTTGGGATGTAATGTTAAAATTGTACAAGGCATTGGTGAGGCTAATTCTGGAGTATGGTGTACAATTTTGGTCGTCAAATTATAGGAAAGATGTCAACAAAATAGAGAGAGTACAGAGGAGATTTACTAGAATGTTGCCTGGGTTTCAGCACCTAAGTTACAGAGAAAGGTTGAACAAGTTAGGTCTTTATTCTTTGGAGCGCAGAAGGTTAAGGGGGGACTTGATATAGGTCTTTAAAATTATTAGAGGGATGGACAGAGTTGACGTGGATAAGCTTTTTCCATTGCGAGTAGGGAAGATTCAAATGATCAGAGGCCATGATTTGAGAATTAAGGGACAAAAGTTTAGGGGTAACATAAGGGGAAACTTATTTACTCAGAGAGTGGTAGCTGTGTGGAATGTGCTTCCAGTGGAAGTGGTGGTGGCAAGTTCAATTTTATCATTTAAAAATAATTTGGATAGGTATATGGACGGGAAAGGAATGCAGGGTTATGGTCTGAGTGCAGGTAGATGGGACTAGGTTTGGGTAAGTGTTCGGCGCAGACTAGAAGGGCCGAGATGGCCTGTTTCCGCGCTGTAATTGTTATATGGTTATATTAAATAAAAGATTTCACCAAAAAAATAAGTTAAAAAAAATGTGCAAGAAGTGAGATATATTTGGGATAACTAATGCAAATTTTGAACACTTAAATATCCCCATTACACATTGAGTAGTTTGCCAGTAAGATCTCCATCCTCAGAAAGCAGTTTCTATATCGGGCGGCACGGTGGCGCAGTGGTAGAGTTGCTGCCTTACAGCGCCATAGACCCCGGTTCGATCCTGACTACGGATGCTGTCTGTACGGAATTTGTACGTTCTCCTCGTGACCGCGTGGGTTTTCTCCAAGATCTTCCGTTTCCTCCTACATTCCAAAGTCGGAGACGTTTGGAGGTTAATTGGCTTGGTTAAGATGTAAAAAAAAAGTGTGTGTCGGGTCGTGTTAATGTCCCTGGTCGGTGTGGACTCGGTGGGCCGAAGTCCTGTTTCCGCGCTGTGTCTCTAAACTAAACGATAGTAACAAAATATTTAATTTTTACCATCTCCTTTTCGAGCTACTGTGTAACCTCTACGTGAGCTTGGCAATTTAGTGCCACTTTATCCATGCCCACAGGGACGTGGATTGAGATTGTCACAGCTGCATTGCACACATAATCCAATCATTAGCAGATGAAAATTCACCTTTTCAGATTGGATTGAATTTGAACCCAGGTCCCAATACGAGTGCCCCAAAATGCAGCCTTCTCATCGGCTACTTGTTTTCCGAACTGCTAATGCACATGCTTATGGAGCAGTTCATTCTTCATATGGTAACTAAAGCTCATAAAGAAGTTATGATCAATCTATTCAATGCTGTTTTATTTTCACACGTGCAAATGCAGAGTGAAACATAGAAACATAGAAAATAGGTGCAGGAGTAGGCCATTCGGCTCTTCGAGCCTGCACCGTCATTCAATATGATCATGGCTGATCATCCAACTCAGTATCCTGTACCTGCCTTCTCTCCATACCCCCTGATCCCTTTAGCCACAAGGGCCACATCTAACTCCCTCTTAAATATAGCCAATGAACTGGCCTCAACTACATTCTGTGGCAGAGAATTCCAGAGATTCACCACTCTCTGTGTAAAGGCAGGGCTGCCAACTCTCACGCTTTGAGCATGAGACTCACGCCCTCAAGCAAACTCTCACGCCCTCACGCTCATCAGAAATTTCTCACGCTCAATGGTGAGAAATTTTGTGATCAACGAAAATGTCAAAACTCGGATAAACTGCATGGTCCGCGGGTGTTGGAGAGCCGGGGCTGTGAGAGGGATGGGAGCAGAACCAGCGGCGGGAACAGATGCGGGGAGCCGGGACTTGCGAGTGTTTGCGGCGCTGCGGAACCGTCAGAAGCGCGCTGCAGCTCTGGCCATGGGGCACTCCGGACAGTGCGAGTGTCCCGGGCCGCGGAACCGTCAGAAGCGCCGCTGCTGCTGCCGCGAGTCTCTGTGCCGAAGGGACAGACTCTCAAAGGGAGGTGGAGAGAGAGAGACGGGAAGGAGACAGGGCGACAGTGGGGGCAGAGAGAAGGGGGTGAGAGGTGAGAGAGAGAGGAGAGACGGAGGGGGCGTGAATGGACAGAGAGAAGAGGGAGAGGGGGGAGAGAGAGGTAGGGGAGAGAGAGGGGGGAGAGTGAGATGGGAGAGGGGGGGAAGAGAGAGAGGGAAGAGAGAGAGGGGTGAGAGGGAAGAAAGAGGGAAGAGAGAGGGGGTGGAGAGGGAGGAGAGGGTAGGAGAGAATGGGAGAGAGAGGGGGAAGAGAGAGGGGTGGTAAAAGAGAGAGGGAGAGAGGGGGAAAGAGAGAGAGAGGGGGGGGCAAAGGGAAAGAGGAGATAGAGACAGAGGAGAAAGAGAGAGGGGAGAGAGAGCCAGGGGGAGAGTGAGAAATGGGGGAGAGAGAGATGAGAGAGAGGGGGGCAAGAGAGAGAGGTGAGAGGAGAGACAGAGAGAGGGGAGAGTGTGTAGAGAGGGAGAGAGAGGGAGAGATAGAGAGGGAGGGAGAAAGAGAGAGAGGGGGGGAGAGAGGGGGGAAGAGAGGGTGAGAGAGAGAAGAGGGGGAGAGAGGGAAGAAAGAGAGGGGGAGAGAGAGGGGGGGGGAGAGTTAGGGGAAAGAGAGGGGAGAGAGAGTTAGGGGAAAGAGAGGGGAGAGAGAGTTAGGGGAAAGAGAAGGGAGAGGGGGGAGCGGGGAGAGAGAGGAGAGAGGGGGAAGTGAGAGGGGGAGAGAGAGGGGAGAGAGAGGGGAAGAGAGGAGAGAGAGAGGGGGGGAGAGAGAGAGGGGGGGATAGAGAGTTAGGGGAAAGAGAGGGGAGAGAGAGTTAGGGGAAAGAGAGGGGAGAGGGGGGGAGAGAGGGGAGAGAGGGGACGAGAGAGGGGGAAAGTGAGGTGGGAGAGAGGGGGAAGAGAGAGAGAGGGAGAGAGAGAGGGGGGAGAGAGAGGGGGAGAGAGAGGGGGCGAGAGAGAGAGCGGGAGAGAGGAGAGAGGGAAGAGGAGAGAGTGAGAGGGGTGAGACAGGGGAGAGAGGAGAGAGAGAGGGGTAGGGGAGAGAGAGGGGGAGGAGAGAGGGGGAGAGAGAGGGGGGTTGAGAGAAGAGAGCGGAAGAGAGAGGGGGGGAGAGAGAGGGATGAGAGTGAGGTGGGAGGGAGAGAGAGAGGGGAGAGAAAGAGAGGTGGAGAGAGAGGGGAGAGAGAGAGGAGAGAGAGGGGGTGAGAGAGAGAGGGGGGAGAGGGAGAGGGGGATAGAGAGGCAGTGCTGCCAACTCCCATTCATTGAGCGTGAGAATCACGCATTTCACCAAATTCTCACTGATCACAAATTTCTCTCGCTCTGTCGTGAGAAATTCTGTGATCAACGAAAATTTCAAAACTCATATCAACTGCATGGGCTGCGGGTGTTGGAAGTGGAAGCAGCGGCGGGGACAGATGCGGACGGGGAGCGGGGCTGGAGAGTGTTTTTCGGGCTGGCGAGTCGCTCACTGCAGCTCCGGCCATGGAGCAGCCTCAGTGCAAGAGTCCCGGGCCGTCGGAGGTGTCGAAGCGTTGCGCCGCTGCCGTGAGTCTCTGTGCCGAATTCGCCCAGGTGACCGGCATGGATCAGGCTGCGGCTCGGTGCATCCTGGAGGACAACCAGTGGCTGCTGGAAGTAAATACCAAGCACTGGGTAGATACGGTGGAAGATAGTGGACTTCAAATGGGGGTGGTTGGTGAAAGCATCCTGCTTGCCTGCTAGATTTTCACTTACTGTAACTGCAGGAAAAATGTTCCTGATGTTGGGGGCGCTCAGAACCATGGGTCACAGTTTAAGAATAAAGGGGGGGCCAGTTAGGACTGAGATGAGAACAAACTTTCTTCACGCAGAGAGTTGTGAATCTGTGGAATTCTCTGCCACAGAAGGCAGTGCAGGCCAATTCACTGGATGTTTTCAAGAGAGAGTTACATTTTGTTCTTGGGGCTAACGGCATCAAGGGATATGGGGAAAAAACAGGAAAGAGGTACTGATTTTAGATGAATAGCCATGATCATATTGAATGGCAGTGCTGGCCCGAAGGGCCGATGGCCTATTCCTGCATCTATTTTCTATGTTTCTATGCTTGAGTACATGGCAATAAAACTCGATCACTTGATTTTGAAGCATTCATGCATGGTGGAGGTATAATGTAGTCATAGAGTGATACAGTGTGAAAACAGGCCCTTCGGTGCAACTTTCCCACACCCGCCAACACGTCCCAGCTATGCCAGCTGCTTTTGGTCCATACCTCCAAACCTGTCCTATTCATGTATCAGTCTAACTTTTTCTTAAATGTTGGGATGGTTCCTGCCTCAACTACCTCCTCTGGCAGCTTGTTCCTTACACCCATCACCCTTTGTGTGGATAAAGTTACCCCTTAAAAAGTTACCTCTTAAAAATACTTCATACAAAAAACATTGAAATCATACTTCTACAGTGCACTAAAACATGATTTTAATACATCAAATTTCAAAACGTTCCTACCCTGGGAGGGGGGACACCCTTCTTCCGCACCCTTTCCCCACTCGGTTGCTCCACTCCCTCACCGGGTACCCCCAAGGCCAGTGATCAGTGATCGCACAGCCTCCCTCCTTTCAAAAACGCTCCAATCCAATTTAAAGCATATATATTGCATTCAAGTGTAAGTTAAAAGACGCTATACTCCCTCGGGCTTGGTCTCTCGCAATTTCTCACTCCCAACTCTCACCCAATGTTGGCAGCCCTGGTAAAGGGGAAATCATCTCTTATAAAAAGTGCAGTAGAATATTCCCATAAAAGATCGACACAAAATGCTGGAGTAAGTCAGCGGGTCAGGCAGTATCTCTGGTGAAAAGGAATTAGCAAAGTGTACAGAAATAGTCCACTGGAAAGAGGCACCATGTTTTGGGGCCATTTTCAAAGTCCAGTCTGCACTCTGGTTGTTATGAGCGCTGTCCATTCCAGGCAAGCCATGGGCTGCTGCAGGCATCCAGCCATCGCCTTCCATGTGGATCATCCAGCGAACCAACATCCCGCTCCTCGCCTGTCCGTCTTTGTGCCGCGGGAGTGCATCCCGCAGCCGACCTTGAAGGCACCGTAGGACAGACCCCGGTTCCCTCTCATACTTCCTCTTCTCCCGCCTTGTCCGCCGTCATTGTTGACTCCATCCTCTGGTTTTCGGGGAAAAGCAGGGCCTGTCCTGTAGCTTCCCCCCTTAACGTCTGTGGCCCACCGGCGAAGACAAGCAGGGGCCGGCTTGGCGGCTTCCCGCCAACAGGCCACAACACAGCCCACTGGGAGCTTCTGCCGCATGGCTCACTGGCACCTTCTGTTTATGTACATATTGTTTAATCAATATATGCATGCTGATTATAAAGTGGTGCTGTAAATATTTTTTTTCATTCTAAAGTGTTATCTGCTGTACTCACACTTGTTTTACCAATCACAGTGGCACCTTAATGACATGAATATTAGCATGTGAGCAGCTAATGCTCGTTGGAAATGTTCAGGGAAGGTTGAATGAGCAAAGCTGATTTGACATCACCAAGTCATTTTGATGCTCATATTCCAGATATTCCTCTTTTAAGCTTCCTCAATTGAGCATAAATTCTGCAGCAGGCCAGAAACCATCAACAGCTGACACCTATTTAACAACTTACAGGTTGGTAGCTGGTTATTTCTTCACTAGCTGTTGTTATAGAGTTATACAGCATGAATCAGGCCCTTCAGCCCAACTCGTCCATGCCAACCAAGATGCTTCATCTAAGCTAGTTTGCCCGCAATCGGTCAATATTCCTCTAAACCTTTCCCTATCTTTGTATTGTCCAGGTGTCTTTTAAATGTTGTTGTTATATCTGCCTCAGTTACTTCTCTGGCAGCTCATTCCATAAACCCAACATACTCTGAGTAAAAAGGTTCCCCCTCAGTTCCTATTAAATGTTTCCCTCTTTCACCTTAATCCTATGTCCTCTGATTTTGATTACCCAGCTCTGGGTAAAAGAGTATGTGCATACATTCTATCTTTTCCCTTTGTGTGCCACTTTGTAGAATGGGCCCCAGCTATGCCTGCCTCTTTGTAGAATGGGTCCCAGCTATGCCTGCCTCTTTGTAGAATGGGTCCCAGCTATGCCTGCCTCATTGTAGAATGGGTCCCAGCTATGCCTGCCTCTTTGTAGAATGGGTCCCAGCTATGCCTGCCTCTTGTGTGGGTCCACATGCGTTGGATGGGTCCAAGCTATGCCTGCCTCTTTGAATGGGTCCCGCTATGTGCCTATGTAGAAGACCAGCATGACTGCTCTTGTATGGGTCCATATGCTGCCTCTTGCAATCCAAATCCAAGGCGTAGCTATGGGCACTCGCATGGGCTCCAGCTATTCCTGCATCTTTGTAGGGTACGTCGAACAATCACTGTTCCAGGCATACACTGGCTCTATCCCTGAACTCTAGCTCCGCTACATTGACGACTGCATCGGTGCTACCTCCTGCACCCATGCAGAACTCACTGACTTCATCAACTTCACGACTAATTTCCATCCTGCACTCAAATTCACTTGGAACTTCTCCGATATCTCCCTACTGTCTCTGAACTCACTGTCTCCAGCACAGGAGACAGTGACTATTGACTGACATCTATTCCAAACTCACTGACTCCCATAGCTATCTAAACTACACTTCTTCCCACCCTGCTTCCTGTAAAGACTCTATCCCCTACTCCAGTTCTTCCGTCTCCACCACATCAGCGACCAGGACGAGGTTTTCCGTACCAGGTCATCGGAGATGTCCTCATTCTTTAGTGAACGGGGGTTCCCCTCTTCCATTATAGATGAGGCTCTCACCAGGGTCTCCTCGATATCCTGCATCTCCGCTCCTGCTTCCCCTCCCCCCATTCGTAACTAGTCCTCACCTTCCACCCCATCAGCCGCCGCATACAGCATATAATCCTCCAACACTTTCATCACCTCCAACGGGATCCCACCACTGGCCACATCTTCCCATCTCCATCCCTTTCTGCTTTCCGCAGAGACCGTTCCTTCCGCAACTCCCTGGTCAACCTGTCCCTTCCCACCCAAACCACCCCCTCCCCAGATACTTTCCCCTGCAACCACAGGAGATGCAACACCTGTCCCGTTACTTCCTCCCTCAACTCCATCCAAGGACCCAAACAGTCTTTTCAGATGAGGCAGAGGATAACTTGCACCTCCTCCAACCTTATCTACTGTATCTAACTGTTCCAGGTGTCAATGCCTGTATGTCGGCGAGACCAAGTGCAGGCTCAGCGATCGTTTCACCGAACACCTCCGCTCAGTCCGCCTTAACCTACCTGATCTCCTGGTTGATCAGCACTTTAACTCCCCCTCCCATTCCAAATCTAACCTTTCTGAGCTGGGCCTCCTCCATCATCAGAGTGAGGCCTAACGCAAATTGGAGGAACAGCACCACATATTTTGCTTGGGTAGCTTAGAACCCAGCGGTATGAACATTGACTTCTCTAACTTCAAATAGCCCTTGCCTTCCCTCTCTTGAACAGGTATTTTGGATCCGTCTTCCCTAAGGAAGACACAGAGAATCGCCCTGATGTACCAAGAGGATCTAGGGTGACGGAGGAACTGAAGTAAATTCACATTAGGCTGGAAATGGTGTTGCCTTGAATGATGGGATGAAGGTTGATAAATCCCCAGGGCCTGATGGTCTGCATCCCAGGGTACTAAACGAAGTGGCTCCAGAAATCGTGGACACATTTTCAAATGCTCTATAGATTCAGGATCACTTCCTGTGGATTGAAGGGTAGCTAATGTTATCCCACTTTTTAAGTAAGGCGGGAGAGAGAAAACAGGGAATTATAGACCAGTTAGCCTGACATCGGTGGTGGGGAAGATGCTGGAGTCAATCATAAAAAATGAAATAGCAGCACACTTGGATAGCAGTAGGAGGATCGGTCCGAGTCCGCATGGATTTACGAAGGGGAAACCATGCTTCACTAAACTTCTGGAATTTTTTGGGGATTTAACTAGGAAAATGGACAAGGGAGAGCCAGTGGATATAGTGTACCTGGACATTCAGAAAGCATTTGATAAGGTCCCACATAAGAGATTAGTGGGCAAAATTAGAGCACATGGTATTGGGGGTAGAGTGCTGACATGATAGAAAATTTGTTGGCAGACAGGAAACACAGAGTATGGATTAACGGGTCCCTTTCCGAATGGCAGGCAGTGACTAGTGGGGTACCGCAAGGCTTGGTGCTGGGACCACAGCTATTTACAATATACATTAATGATTTACATGAAGGAATTAAAAGTAACATTAGCAAATTTGCAGATGACACAAAGCTGGGTGGCAGTGTGAACTGTGAGGAGGATGCTATGAGGACGCAGGGTGACTTGGACAGATTGGGTGAGTGGGCAGATGCATGGAAGATGCAGTTTAATGCGGATGAATGAGAGGTTATCCACTTTGGTAGCAAAAACAGGAAGTCAGATTAGTATCTGAATGGTGTCAAGTTGGGAAAAGGGGAAGTACAACAAGATCTGGGGGTCCTTGTTCATCAGTCACTGAAAATAAGCATGCAGGTACAGCAGGCAGTGAAGAAAGCTAATGGCATGTTGGCCTTCATAACAAGAGGAGTTGAGTATAGGAGCAAAGAGCTCCTTCTGCAGTTGTACAGGGCCTTTGTGAGACTCCACCTGGAGTATTGTGTGCAGTTTTGGTCTCCAAATCTGAGGAAGGACATTCTTGCTATTGAGGGAGTGCAGCATAGATTAACGAGGTTAATTCCCGGGATGACGGAACTGTCATATGTTGATAGAAAGGAACGGCTGGGCTTGTATACTCTGGAGTTTAGAAGGGGGTGGAAGATTGCAACCTTCACATGGTCCGCCTTGTTTTGACTAATGCAATTAACTCGACGTGCACAAACAGAAGATCAAATAGAACAAGTTGTCCTACAACTTAGGCTGTGCACGCCACACGAAAGAAGAAGAAGAAGAGTTTAGAAGGATGAGAGGTGATCTTATTGAAACATATGATTATTAAGGGTCTGGGCGTGTTGTCCGCAGAAAACATGTTCCCGATGTTGGGGGAGTCCAGAACCAGAGTTTAAGAATAAGGGGTAAGCCATTTGGAATGGAGATGCGGAAAAACCTTTTCACACAAAGTGTTGTGAATCTGTGGAATTCTCTGCCTCAGAAGGCAGTGGAGGCCAATTCTCTGGATGCTTTCAAGAGAGAGTTGGAGAGAGTTCTTAAAGATAGCAGAGTCAGGGGATATGGGGAAAAGGCAGGAACGGGGTACTGATTGTGGATGATCAGCCATGATCACAGTGAATGGCGGTGCAGGCTCGAAGGGCCGAATGACCTACTCCTGCACCTATAATAATAATAATAATAATACATTTTATTTATGGGCGCCTTTCAAGAGTCTCAAGGACACCTTACAAACATTTAGCAGATAGAGGAAAAACACGTAAGGGGAATGAAATAAATAGTAGAGACATGACTAGTACACAAATTAAAGACATAATTCAATTCAAAACACAATATGAGGCAATTCATGCACAGATGAAAAGGGAGGGGGACGTGGGGCTAAGGATAGGCAGAGGTGAAGAGATGGGTCTTGAGGCGGGACTGGAAGATGGTGAGGGACACGGAATTGCGGATCAGTTGGGGGAGGGAGTTCCAGAGACTGGGAGCTGCCCTGGAGAAGGCTCTGTCCCCAAAACTGTGGAGGTTGGACTTGTGGATGGAGAGGAGACCGGCTGATGTGGATCTGAGGGACCGTAAGGGTTGGTAGGGGGAGAGGAGGTCAGTGAGATATGGGGGGGCCAAATGGACCTATTGTCTATTGTCTCTCCATCCCCTCTCCCTTCCCAGTTCTCCCACCAGTCTTACTCTCTCCGACTACATATCTATCTGTCCCGCCCACTCCCGACATCAGTCTGAAGGGTCTCGACCCGAAACGTCACCCGTTCCTTCTCTCCAGAGATGCTGCCTGTTCCGCTGAGTTGCTCCAGCATTTTGTCTACCTTCGATTTAAACCAGCATCTGCAGTTATTTCCTACACACACTATCTATTCCCTTCATGACTTTATACACCTCTATAAGATCACCTCTTAGCCTCCTGCGCTCAAAGTAAAGTCCTAGCCTGGCCAACCTCTCCCTATAGCTCAGACCCTTGGGTCCTGACAACATCCTCATAATGTACATTCTTTCCCATTTAATAACATCCTTCCTCTGCTGGTTGTGCAGGTCCGTTAGCTGGCATTTGAAGAGTCATTTATTGACCATCAACCACAGATATCTGTGTTTGAGGTCAATGAATGGATGTGGCAATGCACACAGATCTTCAGAGTTTTAAGCCTGACATCAGCCACCACGGTCATCTCCTCACACTGCCTTCTGAGTAGTCTTCTAGATAAATAACACCAGTGTTCTTCTTCTTCTCTGCAAAGACCTGCATGTAAACATCACACTCTCAGAGCTAGCTTTCTCCCATATGGTTCCATTTTACAATGCATCCCAGCACAGCAGTAGAGTTGCTGCTTTGCAGCACCAGAGATCTGGGTTCGATCCTGACTACCGGTGCAGTCTGTACTGCAATTGTACGTTGTCCCCGTAACTGCGTGGGTTTTCCCCGGGTACTACGGGTTCCTCCCACATTCCAAAGACGTGCAGGTTTGTAGGTTAATTGGCTTCTGCAAATTGTCCCTAATGTGTAGGATAGAACTAGGGTATGGGTGATCATTAGTCGGCACGAAGACGGTGGGCCGAAGTGCCTGTTTCCACCCTATCTCTAAACTAAACTAGACTAAACTATCCATCCTCATGAGCACTACAAACCCTCCCATGAACATGACAAACTCTGTTTTTAACTTCACACCCCAGACCCTGCACACCCCATCGCCTATTTCAGTAAATATTCCACCACAGAAAAAAAGTATAAGAATGTGTTGACAATGAAAGCAGCATCTCAATTATATGCACTTGTGTCCCACCACCTAACACCCTTAATTAATGCTGAGATGCATTTCTTTCCTTCTGGACGATTAATTTATTTGTTTTCCTCCACAAAGAGCCAAGTGGTTATTTCACAGGAAAGTCTGACGATATACTTACTAAACACCCACATATATTTGCACACACATATCAACTGGGGTCAATAGACAATGATTGGAAGATGAATATCCTCCTGATTTCAGGACCGTCTACTTACCCAACTAACAACAGCTGGCTTGCCACAAGTCATCATTTTGAAGATTCCATTTTAATTATTATATAAAGAGAGATTTATGTAAACATTGTCATATAATTTATTTGAATGTCAATTACTATAGAATGAATTTTCGCTGGCATGGTTGCTAAATTGTGATGTACATATATTGTAAGGGAATGAATGGGTTGCAAGGCTGAAGGAGGTTACAAAGCTTGTGAGAACTCAGGTCATGACAGAAGTTGAAAAGAGTGTTTTTAAATCAAGATGTGGTAAAATATTGTGAAATATAAATATTTGTCTTTATTTTATAACATACAAAACAAGTTACAATAATAATTGCTAATTCAATCTGAAAAAATGAATGCGTTCCATAATAATTTAGTGATATAGAAGTAAAAATGGATGATTCAAATAACTGTTAATTCAGTAAAATATATCAGAAAGATTCAAATGTATCTGAATATGAAAAGATTTAAGAAATATAACCCAGGACATGATGCTACTGTTTTTTGGTCCCCATTTCACACAGACAGGCAACTCTCTATTCTTTAATTTGATTCTAAGATGAAGATATCTTCCTGGCCATACCCACACTCCCGTTTCAGACATGACATGTGCGAACACCATGCACTCCAAATTATGGTTAATCTTTAAATAAATAATAATGTCAATCTGTAAAGAAAAAGAAACTGCAGATGCTGATTCATACCAAAGATAGACACAAATTGTTGGAATAACTCAGCGGGTCAGGAGGCATCTCTGTAGAAAATGGATAGGTGACGTTTTGGGTCAGGATCCTTTTTCAGACTGAAGTATGAAGAAGGGTCCCAACCCACAACACAAATGGACACCAAGTGATGGAGTAACTCAGCGGATCATACAATATCTCTGGAGAACATGAATAGGTGATGATTCAGTTCAGGCCCTTTATTTATGTTAGTTTCTCATTTCTCCAATCTATTCACCACAGTGCACAGTAGGGATGGTTTGAATTAAAGCACATTATACTTGTTCTTCCTACTCCTGAAGGATCCTATTATTCAAATACCACTGAGGTACAACATCCAGCTAGGGTTGAGGAGACCTTGGACAATGCTGCATCTTCTGACACCAGTGAGCAAGTTGTTTCCACGTTCTATGATTCTATGTGTACTATTTGTGTCTCCACCCTCTGTTCTTACTCATTTGTGATCAATGAGTCACCATGTAGAAATGAAACCATCGCACTTACCAAACCCACCAAGGTTTAACTATCTCTTCTGGTAGATGGTATACAAGAGTTATGTGGCTGTGTGCCCCGAGTGTGAATGTTTACTTCCTCCAAGGAGAAAGAGTCTCTGTCAGCCTTCAGTTTCACCCCTTGATAGATGGTATAGGGCTGTCGAATTGAAAACACAAGTTAGAATTATTGAGGTAAGAAGAATGATGGTTTATCATATGCAAGTGATCAGCTTTCACTTACAACAGACATCCAGTCGAGAGGCAGCACGGTGGTGCAGCGGTAGTTGCCACCTCACAACGCCAGATTCCCGGTTTGATCCTGGCTACAGGTGCTGTCTGTACGGAGTTTGTATATTCTCACTGTGACTGCTTGGGTTTCGACTTATGTAAATTCTGACTTACCTGGTGATTCACAGAACATAGATAGCCCTTATGTAAGGCAGGGAGTGCCTGTATGTACTGCAACATATCACAAGAGTCAAATGTGTTTTAATGCCATATGACCTGAAACAGAATTTGTCAGTGGATGCTGTTGGATGCACCAGTGTGGTATTTCTAGCGACTATGCAGTCAGATATACTGGCTATCTACATGGTCGTCTCTTCAGCAGACATCGCCTACTGACAACTAGAAGGATGATTTCAGTTCTGTCTCTTCTGGGTGTCCTGATGTAGTTCCTCCTGCAAGAAGGAGAAAAAAAATGAGTGAGCGCGAGTAAAGGAATATGTTGAATGGATGGATAGGTGAAGAACATTTATTAGTGGTAACTATGAAGGAAAAGCATGATGTTACAAATGACAAGGTTAAATTTCAGTGGTGGCAAGGCAAATGGGGATGATAGCAGTTATATAGACAGGGTGTGCTGGAGTAGACAAAGGGCAGAGTGAGAGGGGTGAATTACTATGCACGTAAGTAAGCGCCACTGTGCCCACCTTTCCTGAATTGTCATTAAAGTCCATGAGGCACTGAATCCTGGGGTGGGGATCATTCGCCTGTTGCTGACTCCTGCAAGGGCATTCTTCCTTCCATCTGCAGAGAACTTAATCTCACCAGCATGACATCCAGCGAGTCATCAATATATTTGGGGTCATCTGTCAATCGGAGGTAGCTTTGGGCAGTCCACTGATGTTTGCAAATGCGCCCGTAATTATCCAAGCTGAGAATCGACTTGTATGCCTCATTATGCATCCTCTGTCCATTTAATTGAGAAAATAGATTGCCGGGGCTGCACAGTGGTGCGACCTAGAGTAGCTGCCTTAAAGCGCCAGAGACCTGGTTTGATCCTGACTACGGGTGATGTCTGTACAAAGTTTGTACGTTCTCTCAGTGACCATGTTGGTTTTCTCCGGGTGCTCCGGTTTCCAGCCACGCTCCAAAGACATACAGCTTGATGAGCTAATGGGACTGATTCCACACAGTCTCTAAAACCAAAACTAACAACATTTCTTTCAATATTTTTTCATTAGCTGTTACATCAATGTGCTCATTTACTAAAACCAACTAACACTTACACACTGGCTTTAGGATAAAATAGCTTCATGGTCCCTCACAGTGATACTCAATATATTTCTGAAAATTCTCATGATGAGCTGCAAGAAACTTTAACTAGATCAGACCATAAAGGGCCTGTCCCACGAGCATGCGACTCCATGCGGCAAGCGCGAACCTAACGTGGTCGCTTGAACCGTACGGCTCGCGGGGCCGGTCCCACTTCGATCGCCGGAGCCATATGGAGTTGTGCGGAGCTGGTCCCGATATCGCGCGGGGCTCCGAAAAACTGACTGTGTTGAAAAATTCCGCGCGGCAATGGCCTGCCGGCCCGCAGCCACCTCGACGCCATACGTCACGCGCGAACTTCCCGCGGACTTCGCTCGAACTTCATGCCTCTCACTCGACCTCCGCGCGACCCCAGCTTCTGGTTTGGTCGTGCTTGCCGCATGCAGTCGCATGCTCGTGGGACAGGCCCTTTTAGGTCGCGCTTGCCGCAAGGAGTCGCATGCTCGTGGGAAAGGCCCTTAAGGAAGTGAGGTTGGAAGCATAGAATGATGTGGTTATTGAGAGTTGTTTGGGCTTGGTGACATTTATTTTCGCTTGGCATTTGATCGACATAGCGAACCGATCAGAAGATTCCATGGAATCCATAGGAAAGTGGCAAATTGGATTAAAGACTGGTTCAGTGGAAGAAAACAGTAATTGTCAACAGATGTTTAATGCCTCCATGGCTGAATGCACTGGGGCTTTGCAAAGCTCAGAACTCAGATCCCCGATTCGGAATGAAATTTTGAGGCCTTGATTAAAAGTCTAACAAGCCCAAAACTGTCAGAATGGCTGACTGTGAGGAAGAAAGTATAAGCTGCATTAATTTACTTGTGGACTTGTTAGGTGAGCACAAAAGTGGCAAATAGAATTCAATTGGAAGTGTGAGGTGCAAGTCCACCGCCAATTTTCTGGTTTCAGACCCTTTCTGGATTATCCGTTTTGCCAGACCAACAGAGTCGTCGATCGGTACTGGAACAGTCCGCCTAGGCAGCATAGAAGCTAAAATATCGACCCGCAGATTGGCCTCGGAGGTCGGCTATGGGAAATTCAACTCGATGATTGGCTGCAGAGGTTTGTTATAGGAACAGATCTGACTGCTTCAGCAGGGTTGGAATTCCAGAACCCCGGCTGCAGGGGGCAAATTCTACCTGCCGATCGGCGAGAAAATCCTGATGAGGTCACTCAGTCTAGGTCTCTACTATCTACCTGGCATGTAGGGCAACAACAAAGGTCCTCCACTCAGTAGTGTTGATTCCTTCAGTTGCTGTTTCCATAACATATTTGTTTTACGAGACAGGGTTGTTAGCCCTGTGCTCAACCTCCAACCTGGAGGACCAGTGGATCACTCTTCGTCTCGCCTCTACCCTTCGACCTGTCCAGCATGGGAGACCCTAACAGGAGACGAATCTCCCACTGGTATAGTTCTAGGGGTCACTGAGACACACGAGCTCCCCGACCACGACAAGGTTGCAATCCAACAGGGAGTCAGTCTAGGTGGGGGGGGGGGACTTAAATGGGGGATTTCAAGTGCTCTCTCGTAATTTTGTCTGGATTAAAGGAGGTGCCGGACCACCAGTTGCCGGAAAAAAGGTGGTGAACCTGTATTATATTTGGGAAGAGCAAACAAGGCAAGGGTATACATGATAAATGGAGATTACTACAAGTATAAAGAATAAAGAATATAACTTGCAATGCATGTCAATGGATCCCTGAAGGCAACAGGACAGGAGCAGAAGATAGATGTATGCGACTAGGGAAATACTGTAGTGCTAGAATCGTATATAACAATAGAAGTGTCACAGTAGACTCTTGTGTGTTATTTTGGTCACCACAGGAAAAATGCTTAGCACTCAAAAGGTGCAGTGGAATCTATTAAGTTGTTGCCAGGGCTAAAGGATTATAACAAGGAGAAGATTTTGGCTTGAATAGGATTATTTTCTTTGGAACGAAGGAGACAGAGAAATTTATGAGAAACCTAGATAGGGTGAACAGGATTAACATATGTTCCTTGGCAGAGAAATCAATGATTAAGGAGTGTAGGTTTTAAGTTAATTGGTAGAAGAATCAGAGAGAAGTTGAAGAAAACTTCCCAAACATGGAGAGTAATGAGGTTCTAGCACTAAGCGCCCCCAAAAAGAAGAGATGGAAATCATTAACCCATTTATAAAATATGTTGATGAACACTTGAAGATTTGTGACCTGCAAGATTACAGACCAAGGGCTAGAAAGGGTGAGTAACCTGAATGCTTTTTTGATGGCATGAATATATTTATGAATTTGTGCTGCTAGGTTTTTCTTATGATTGATTCCATAATAATGATCATGCATGCACTGATGTTCTGGAAGATAATGAGGTTAAGATGCAGCTCGATAAGTTGTTGGTTAGGCCTTATTTGGAGTATTACGTGCCTCATTGGTCACCCCATTACAGGAAAGATGTTTATCGGAATGCCTGAAGTTGAGGATTTTAACAATTAAAGTTGGATAGACTTGGGTACACAAAATTGCTGGAGGAACTCAGCGGGTGCAGCAGCATCTATGGAGCGAAGGAAATAGGCGACGTTTCGGGCCGAAACCCTTCTTCAGACTTGGATTGTTTTCTCTGGAACGTCAGAAGTTCAGGGAAGACTTTATAGTATATAAAATAATGAGAGGCATAGATACAGTAGACATTCAGAACCTTTTTCCCCCAGGGTGGAAATGTCCAACACTAGAGGCCATAGCTATAAGGTGAGATGGGCAAAGTTTAGTGGACATGTGTGAGGTAATTTTATTTTTACACAGATTGTGGTGGGGGCCTGCAACGCACTGCCAGGGGTGGTGGTGGAGGCAGATATTATAATGCTGTTTAAGAGGCTTTTGGACAGGCACATGGAAGTGCAGGGAATAGAGGGATATGGATCATGTATAGGCAGATGAGATCAGTTTAACTTGGTAATATGTTTGGCACAAACATTGCGAGCTGAAGGGCCCATTCCTGCGCTGTGCTGTTCATATCCTTATAACTATAAAACTCTGATCTTGGATGTGTATTTAATTATTTGTTTGTGTATGATCACATCTTCTCGAAAAAACGACGTGGTAACGGTAACATTTTTACATAAAGAGATTTAACCCGTGGAGTCCAAAATTGCCTTATCTGAAAAATTCATGCATTATTTCTCGTTATTAAACAAAATGTTCAAAAATCTGAAATAACTTAGAAAATAAATGAGATAGTCTCGCTGATGACATCACAATGGCTCTGCTCCGCGCCGCCTGCTGTGCTCTGTTCAACGCGCTGCGAGTGACGTTCCCCGACTCGTAGTCCTTTGGTCGCTGCCCGTCCGCCCAGCCCGCTCAGCGTCCGCCCCGCTCTCCGAGTTCAAGTCTGCCCCCTCCATACTCTCTGCCCCCTCCTCCTCTCCCTCCCCTCTCCTCCTCCTCCCCCCCTCCTTTCTCCACCCCCCTCCCTCCCCCCTCTTTCCCCCACCACCCTCTTCCCTCTCTCCCCCCTCTTTCCCCCCCACCTCTCCCCCTCCCTCTCTCTCTGTCTCTGCCTCTCTCTCTGCTCCTCTCTTTCTGTCCCTGCCCCTCTCTCTCTCTCTCTCTCTCTCTCCCTCTCTCTGTCTGCCCCCTCTCTCTCTCTCTCTCTCTCTCTCTCTGTCTGCCCCCTCTCTCTCTGTGTCTGCCCCTCTCTGTGTGTCTCTGCCACTCTCTCTCTGTCTGCCCCCTCTCTGCCCTCTCTCTCTACCCCCCCCCCCTCCCTCTCCCTCTCTAGACGCGCCTGCGAGTTGGGGGCTATGCGTGAGTGGATAGGGCGGGAATGAGGTAAAAGGAGCAAATTAATAATATTAATATAATATCAAGGGGGGTGGTTAGTGTGTGTGTGGGGGGGGGGGAGGGTGGTAGTGTGTGTGTGGGGGATGGTTAGTGTGTGTGGGGGGGGGGTGGTTAGTGTGTATGTGACGCCGCAGGCCCCCCCCACAAACGGAGGGTTTAGGGGACGGGACCCAACGGGTCCCACTTGGTCTAGTAACTATTAAAAGTCTGATCTCGAATGTGTATTTGTGTATTATCACATCTTCTCGAAAAAATGACGCGGTAACAGTAAAATTGTTACATATTCTGATAGAGATTTATCGTGTGGAGTCCACAATTGCCTTATCTGAAAAATTCATCTGTTATTTCTTGAGTTATTAATCAAAATATTCAAAAATCTTAAATAACTTAGAAAATAAAACCGGCTGGCTTTGGCTGATGACGTGATGATGTCACAATGGGTCTCACACTGTGTTCCACGCGCTGCGAGTGATGTCATCTGGCCGCCCGCTGCCCGGAGTCCGCCCGCTTCCCGGAGGCCGCCCGCTTCGCTCCCCTCCTCTCCCCGCCCCTCCTCCTTTCCCCTCATCCTCCTCTTCCCCCCTCCTCCTCCTCCTCCTCTCTCCCCCCCTCTCTCCCCGCTCTGTCTCTGCCCCTCTCTCTGTGTCTCTGCCCCTCCCTCTCTCTGTCTCTGCCCCTCTCTCTCTCTCTGTATCTGCCCCCTCTCTACCCCCCCCCCCCATCCCTTTCCAGGCACACCTGCGAGTTGGGAACTATGCGTGAGTGGAAAGGGCGGGAATGGAGTAAAAGGAGCGAATGAAAAATATTAATATAATACCAAGGGGGGTTGGTTAGTGTGTGTGTCTTGGGGGGGGGGGGTTGGTTAGTGTGTGTGTGTGTGTGTGTGTGTGTGTGTGTGTGTGTGTGTGTGTGTGTGTGTGTGTGTGTGTGTGTGTGTGTGTGTGCGATGCCGCAGGCTGCCCCCCACACCGCAACTGCACGTTGAGGGGACGGGACCCAACGGGTCCCCCTTGGTCTAGTGTTCTATAAGATGATACCAGGAATATTGGTAGAAGAGTTTGTACAAAGAGTAAAATATTACCTCAGCAACTGGAGGGCACTAAAAACAGAAAAGATGACATAGGGAACTGAGATTGAGTCTAAAATGAAGATGAGGAATCACTTTATGCACATTCTGAAGGAATAAAGGTGAGGGATTATTTCAGTGTAACACTCAGGTTGGGATATCGGAGATGGATGGGTAGTGGTTAATAATTATTTTAAAGGACCATTGGAGAAGAACAGGATAAAATGCTCTGAGAATAAATACCTGAGGAGGAGGAGGAAAGGAGAACAAAATAACATTTATGGCAAAGGTAACATGTGTAAAGTTTTCTAATATTTTGAGTCATAGTGTGGAAACAGGCCCTTCGGCCCAATTTTCCCACGATGACCAACATGCCCCATTTCTACTAATCCCACCTGTCTGCACTTGGTTCATATCCTATCCATGTACCTGTCTATTGTTTCTAAAAGGTTGCAATAGTATCTGCCTCAACTACCTCCTCCGGCAGCTTGTTCCATGTACCACCTTTTGTGTAAATAAGTTGCCCCTCGGTTTCCTATTAAATAGTAAGATTAAACGAGAACTTACCAGTTTGAAGTTTGATCGTTATTTTATGAGGAGTAACGTTGAGGGATTACGTGAAGAACCCCGCCAGGACGCATGCGTGTCATTCTTCAAAGCAGCGGTGTGAAATCACAGATAACTGTAATGACTAAACATAGTAAGATTAGAGAAGAGATACCAGTTAAGTATATGATCAAGGGTGGGAGCGGAGGGCACGTAATCCCTCAACGTTACTCCTCATAAAATAACGATCAAACTTCAAACTGGTAAGTTCTCGTTTAATCTTACTATTTTACTTCGGAGTCACGTGAGTGACTACGTGAAGATTTTAAAGCTCTGTGATTTCATGCCGTGGAAACGAGTCCATGCATCACATCTGCCTTGATGCCTGTAGGAGGAATTGTGTCAACATATTTTAGACATGAATCCGACATTGAAATCCATGAATTTATTAACACAAATTATAACCCCTATTTATGGGGTAATTAAATTACAGAACTTAAAATGTTTCTGCAAATGTTCCAGGTTTAATGACTGGTTTATGATAAAATAGTTGGAATGTTTTTTCCCCTGACCATCCTGCTGCCTTGAGGGTTTGGTCCATTGGTACATCCAACTGCATAGCTGCCGATGTAGCTGCAGCCCTGGTGGAATGAGATTTAAAATATTAGTATCCACCCCAGCCTGTGTTAGAACCTGTTTCAGCCATCTTGAGATGGTCTGGACCGACACTTTTTTGTGTGGTTGCTTATGGCTGACTAAAAGTGCCTTCTCATTGCCTCTGATGATTTTTGTTTTCTCCATATATAACGATAAATGTTTTACTATACAGAGACGATCATCTGTTAGGTAAGACCTAAATTCGATATTGAGACCCGCTGATCCCTGTCTGTTCTGTTTCACTAATTCATAAATATGAAACGTAACGTTTTTAGATGAAGAAGTCATGTTGTCCAGTCTTAATTTATGTAATGACTGTACCCTTTGTGCCGTGACCAATGCCATTAGCATGACTGTTTTTAATGTCAGTCTATGTAGGGACAGAGCTGTTGCTGGAGACCAATTCCTGAGCATCTTCAGGACAATACTCACATCCCATATTTGGGAGTACCTGGTTCTTGGGGGATTGGTATTAAAAATTCCCCTCATAAGTTTTGTTACCAGTGGGTGAGTTCCAACAGAGTGACGCTCTGTTCCTTGCCATAGATAAGTCGATAAGGCACTTCTGGCGCAGTTGATGGCACTATAACTGAGCCCCTCATCATAATGGAGGCCTGCCAGGTATTCCAGAACAGACGGGATGTTCATATCTCTGTAGTTGATGCTGTTTTTGTTACAATACATCTCCCACTTCCTGATATAGACCAGATACTGTTTTTTTTTTGTTTTTTTGGTGGACTGTCTTTGGGCCGCCGAAATCATGTTCACTGTTCGGTCCGTCAGTCCCAGCTGTAGTAGAGGTATTTTTAAACTCTACAAATTAATAAATTCAAATAGTTATGGCATGGGTGGCTAACCCTTGTTACGGGATGAACCAACAAGTCTGGTCTATTCGGGATGGTGATACATGGTTCTAATACCATGTTCATTATCACTGGGAACCATGGTTGAGTAGGCCAATCGGGTACTACCAAAATACCAGACGCAGAGTCCTGCTGTATTTTCCTTAATACCCGACTGATGAGGCAGAAAGGAATGCATAAATAAACAATTTCCCCCCCAATGCAGCGAAAATGCATCTGTCGCCGCTGCCCCAGGGTCTGGTTCCCATGAAACATAATTTGATAACTGGTGATTAAGCCTGGATGCGAATAGATCGATATCTGGTGTTCCATATCATGCTGTAATATCAGCAAATACTTTTTATTCAACATCCATTCGGTGTTTTCATTAAATTTGCGTGACCTGGTGGCTGCCACTAAATTTAGTTTACCTGGTAGGCAAGTAGCTGATATCCAAATATCTCTCTGGATACACCACTGCCAAATTGTATTAGCCAGATTGTCACATGATGTCGATTTGTTTCCACCCATGTGGTTGATATATGCTACCACGGTGGTATTGTCAATCTGTAGTCTAACATGCTGGTGATATGACCCAGTACAATATGACTTTAGGCCATAGAATGTACCCAACATTTCCAGGTAGTTTATGCCCAGTGTTAGTAATAATTATGCCTCCTGAGCAGTCCATCCACCTCCACAGCTGGAGATGGAATTGGTGGCACCCCAACCAAGTGCACTGGCATCAGTTTGTAGCACCATATAAGGGTTACTGACAATGACTGGATTGAAACAAAGCCAAATGTTATCTATCCACCATTTTGGTTCCATTATAGCTTTGATTGGTAGCTGCATTGGTCTGTCAAAATGACCAGCATTGATTTTGAGTGCTTGTATTTTTGCTCTCTGTAAATTTTGGTAATGTAAAGGTCCAAATTGTGTGGCTGGAAAAGCAGCCACCATTTTGTCAATTACTTTTGCTACCAATCTGATGGGCGGTTACTGATGTCAATGAGGTTATTGCAAGCCTCTATTAAGTCTATAGCCTTTCCCTTTGGCAAAGTCACCGACATGTGAACTGAGTCAGTTGTGAACCCCAAATAGTCCATAGTAGTGGAAGGCGTTAATTTAGATTTAACTGGATGGATAATAAACCCCAGTTTCAAATAACTGTTTTGTGGCTGTTACAGTTTGTTTGGCCAATTCCAAAGTTTTGCCCACAATAAGTATGTCATCTAGATATGCCATGACCATGTGTTTTTGTTTCCGTAGAAACGCTAGGGCTGGTTCCAAAATTTTTGTGAACAGCCTGGGGCTGATGATAAACCATTTGGTAGTGCTGTATACTGCCAGAGCTGTCCCATCCAGTTGAATTTTAAGTAACATCTGTGGTCACGTCGTATAGGCACTGAATAGTAAGCATCTTTTAAATCGATGCTGGCCATGAAGTAACCTTTGGAAATTAATTGTTTAGCAGTAACAAAGGTTTCCATTTTGAAATGAATATATTGTACAAATGTATTCAATTTGGTCAGATCTATGATGATGTGACAACCACCATCTTTTTGTTTTTGGTAAATATATTGGACACGAATTCTAATGGTTCGTGTTGGATTTTTTCCAATTACACCTCCTTTGCTCCATGCATTCAGAAAGGAGTGTATTCTCTCCCCCAACCTCCATGCTCCCTGTATTTTGTAGGGAACCAGACCCACCTACCTCCATAGTTACCAGTGGCAGGTTTACTTATTTTTGTAAGTTCTTCGCTGATGTTGATGCGCTGGTGTCTGGATTTGTGGTTTGGTTGACGTTGGAGGTCCGCATATTTTCCAGGAAGGCCGGCCTGGGCCATGGCCTAAAAAAGACTCATGTTTTGTGTGCCGGGCCTTCGAGCTTTCACCAGTCGATCTTGCTCTACTGGTGGGTGCGTAGGGGTGCTGTCTATGGCTGTAGTGGGTTTTCGATGGAGTCCCTTTTATTAGTCCCAGGGTTTTTGCTTCCTCATCGAGCTCCTTGACTTGCTTCGATAGGTTGCCTCCAAATAGTAGTATCGGTGTCTTGATGTGGTGTCCAGTACAGCCTGTTCTTGTAGCTGGTTTAGAGACATATAGTCTATACCGGCAGCTAGCTTTTGCTCCAGGTTTTGGCCAGTCTGGTCTGGCTGTATGACATTGGACACCATGTCCAGTAGGTGTTCTTGTTCCTGCACCCCCTGCACACTTGACTTTTCTTCTGCGAACCCCTCTTCCAGATCAGCCCAGAACTGACCTGCAGTGCTCCCCTCTGATGAGGTAGAAGCACTGTGCAGCCCTTCAAGAGGTACTGCTGTGGGTTTGCCATAGAGCCCACTGTGACCCGACTCCATCTCCCGGAGCCTGTCACGTTGGAGCAAATGCTCCACACACCGCTCCATCCGGCTCCAGCGCTCACGGTCGCTGGCCGCCCGCGGCTGCTCAAAGCCGGACTCCTCTGAGTCCACGACTTTGATGGTTTTTTGTCTTGCCTTACCGCCCGGCCGCGGAGTGGATCTGGCCGGTGCGGAGGCGACATCGGGCACAGCTGATCCCATTATAGGTGATTGAAGTGCCGCTGGCCGCTGCTAGCCCACCAGCTTTGTCGCAGCCCGTTGGTTTCTCCACCTGTAATCAGCATGGGAAAACACAAAAAGACCGCAGCTCTTACCTGCAGGTCCTGGGTTTAAATTGTCGCTACGGGGGAACGTCGTTCCACCCCGCCTCCTGTCGTTTTCGACTTGTCAAAAGTCGACGGCCCCATTCTGAATAGTCTCCCGCCCGGCCGTGGTGTTCTGGCCGGCGCGGGACCAAAAGTCGGCACAGCTGATCCCTTACGGGGCTTGTGCCTTCAGCTGCTGCTGGCTCCCGCAACTTCGCGGTCCTCCCCAGCCAGCTTCACTCGCAGCACTTGTTCCCCCCCTGTGTAAAAACTACGCGGGGACAAAAACTACCGCAGAGTAAATCACTTACCTGCAGGTCACGGTTTCAAACTTACCGCTGCGGGGGAACGCTCCACCCTTCCTGTCGTTTCGCAAGCGTGAAAGCGATATGACACGCATGCGTCCTGGCGGGGTTCTTCACGTAGTCACTCACGTGACTCCGAAGTAAACTCTTTCTCCCCTCACCGTAAACCTCTGGTTTTCAATTCCCCTATTCTAGGTAAAAGACTGTGCATTTACCCTATCTATTCCAAATTCAATCTGCATTGAATTTCTGAATCTAGGTTTCACATAAATGAGAAACATAATTGAACCAACCTTGGGCCCTGGTTACAATGCTTAACAATTCTGTCCACTTTGAAATAACTCCTTTAGTAAGTTGCCACTTTTTTTCCTACTGTCAACATCTTATTCTACCTTATTCTTGGATTCACTCTAAATAGCAAATCAATTGAGATATGCTTGTGGAGTACTCTGTTGAATGCATCTTGAAAGTTGTGGAGTTCATTCAACTGTTAAGCTTTCTACAATGCCCAAATGATCAGTGTTCAGCAAGCAGAATATTTCTATTTAAAATCCATGGCATCTGCTATTTACAGACAACTACTGTCCTCAAATTTGCTACCATTAATCAAGGCCTATTATACACAAAATTCAATAAGACATGAATAACAACATTTATAGTTATCCGATTCTATTTCATCCCTTTTGTGAAAACTGACTAATTGTTGGCATGTTTCCACTCATTTGTTACATCCACTGTGCTAATTCATTCTCTCTTAATCCCATTTCATAACAACTCTTATATTGCTATTCTGCATTTCATAGCAATTCTACATTTATTTGTTTCGACCTTCCTCCTTTATCCGGGCTTTCACCAAGTTCATTAACAGTCAAATAATTTGAAGGCCCAAATATCTTAAACTTGGAATAAGTAATCATTCAGATCAGGATTTGTAAATATATCTGCAAGCACCAATATTAATTCCCAGTCAGTCCGTACATACTTTTATTTGCTGGATTTTATAAGGTTGCACTTTCTTCCTGTAGTGTTTCTGTTTAATTCATCGATACAAGATTACACTTATAAATGCACCTCGTGTTTTTTATTCCAGATTTATAATTCCCCAATGTTTTATCATTTTTGGTGCTATTATATTACATTTGTGCAATTTAAATTCAGCTTTAAAAAAATGGTTAGCATTCTTTGCCTGTACCCATTGAGAGTTGTCACGTTCTACAAGACAGACAAAACAGTTGAATGACATTTGAACTTTCAAGTTAGTTGCACGAGAATTAATTTGACTAGGTCAGCCAATTCATTTTTGATCAACTAAAATATATCTAAAATAAATTGAGATATGTGCAAATTATTTATGAACAAAACTTAAGACTACTTATTCAGTACAATGGATTGAATACACACCAAGTTCAAATTCTAAACTTAGAAATATATTTCATTTAATTGTAAGACCTCATAAGCTACATTAGTATTGCCATGTTTTCATTGATTCTTACCTGATTTCATGCTGTTCAAAATAACGCAAGGTCCTCTGTAGAGCCCACTGTAATGTCTGTGGCTGCATTAAAAAGATATAAAAGTAATTGGTATCAAATGGCTATACCTTAAACAATGTAACTAAGGCAAATACTACATTCTTAATTACATTACTATTTTGAAGGGAGAATGGCCAATTAAAATAAATTTGTGTTAACAGACATAATGAAATGCATTGACAATCAAAGGATGTGGAATATGTGGATTTACAATACTTTCTTAATTATTGGATTCCAGAAGTACTTTCTTAATTATTGCTTCCAGAACTATTGTGTGACAAATTTTTTCCCGCTGTGTGCAGTCAGAGCCATTCACCACAGCAAATTCTTACCTGGTGTCTAAAGAGACTAGTTTTGGCCTACAATCCATTTCAGTGAGCCATCTCATGAGAGTGCCTACTGGTTGGAAGTTTTTCCTTTCATTCTTCAGGTCAATATTGTTTGTGCTGCAGATTGATAGAAGTGCAAGCTATAAACACTGTGTGCATTTGGGACCTTTGTGAAAGACTGGAACAACAACATATATCCTCAGCCAAGGAGATGGAAGGCTTTGCAAATGAAAATGAAACAAGGGGGGGGGGGGGAAATAGGTTGAATACGAGTTAAATTTAATACAGAGTGGAAAACAAGGAAAGAGAATGATTATAGTAAGTGATAGAAAAGAGACTGAAAAATATATTAATAGAATTTTACATTTCTTATATTCCAGCTACCACCATCTTATAAAGGTGTATAAAATCATGAGGGGAATTGATAGGATGAATATACAGAGTCTTATACCCAGAGTAGGGGAATCAAGAACCAGGGGATCTAGGTTTCAGGTGAGAGAGGAAAGATTTAATAGGAATCTGAGGAGGCATCTTTTTCTCTCAGAGGGTGATGCATGTGGAATGAGGTGCCAGAGGAGGTAGTTGAGGCAGATGCAATACCAACATTTAAAAGACACTTGAACAGGTTTGTGAATAGGGAAGGTTTAGAGGGATATGGGCCCCATGTTGGTAAATGGGATTGGCTCAGATGGGGCATCTTGATCAGCGTGGGCAAGTTGGGCCAAAGGGCCTGTTTCTGTGCTATATACAGTGCATTCAGAAAGTATTCAGACCCCTTCACTTTTTCCACATTTTGTTATGTTACAGCCTTATTCTAAAATGGATTAAATTCATTTTTTTTATCAGCAATCTACACACAATAGCCCACGATAAAAAAGCGAAAACAGGTGTTTAGAAATGTTTGCAAAATAATTAAAAATAAATAACTGAAATATCACATTTACATAAGTATTCAGACCCTTTACTCAGTACTTTATTGAGGCACCTTTGGCAGTGATTACAACCTCAAGTCTTCTTGGGTATCATGCTACAGGTTTGGCACACCTGTATTTAGATAATTTCCCCCATTCTTCTCTGCAGATCCTCTCAAGCTCTGTCAGGTTGGATGGGGAGTGTTGATGCACAGCTATTTTCAGGTCCAGAGATATTCGATCGTGTTCAAGTCCGGGCTCTGGCCTGGCCACTTACGGACATTCACAGACTTGTCACAAAGCCAATCCTGCGTTGTCTTGGACGTAAGCTTTAGGTCGTTGTCCTATTGGAAGGTGAACCTCTGCCTCAGTCTGAGGTCCTGAACACTCTGGAGCAGGTTTTCATCAAGGATCTCTCTGTACTTTGCTCCGTTCATCTTTCCCTCGATCCTGACTAGTCTCCCAGTTCCTGCCGCTGAAAAACATTCCCACAGCATGATGCTGCCACCATCATGCTTCACCGTAGGTATGGTATTGGCCAGGTGTTGAGCGGTGCCTGGTTTCCTCTAGACGTGACACTTGGCATTCAGGCCAAAGAGTTCAATCTTGGTTTCATCAGGCCAGGGAATCTTGTTTAGGTGCCTTTTGGCAAACTCCAAGTGGGCTGTCATGTGCCTTTAACTGAGGAATGGCTTCTGTCTGGCCACTCTACAATAAAGGCCTGATTGGTGGAGTGCTGCAAATATAGTTGTCCTTCTGGAAGTTTCTCCCATCTCCACAGAGGAACTCTGGAGCACTATCAGAGTGACCATCGGGTTCTTGGTCACCTCCCTGACCAAGGTCCTTCTCCCCCAATTGCTCAGTTTGCCAAGGGGCCAGCTCTATAAAGAGTCCTGGTGGTTTCAAAGTTCTATTTAAGAATGACGGAGGCCACTGTGCTCATCGGGACCTGCAATGCTCCAAAAAATGTTTTATACCCTTCCCCAGATCTGCGTCTCAACACAATCCTGTATCGGAGGTCTACGGACAATTCCTTCATCTTTATGGCTTGGTTTTTGCTCTGACATGCACTGTCAACTGTGGGACCTTATATAGACAGGTGTGTGCCTTACAATCAATTTAATTTACCACTTGTGGACTCCAATCAAGTTGTAGAAGCATCTCAAGGATAATCAATGGAAACAGGATGCACCGAAACTCAATTGTGAGAGTCACAGCAAAGGGTCTGAATACTTACGTAAATGTGATATTTCAGTTATTTCTTTTTAATTATTTTGCAAAAATTACTAAACACCTGTTTTCGCTTTTATATTATGAGGTGTTGTGTGTAGATTGATGATAAAAAAAATGAATATAATCCATTTTAGAATAAGGCTGTAATGTAATAAAATGTGGAAAATAATTCTTTCCACATATTCCTTTTTATTAGGCAGTCCTCTCTTAGACTGCCTAATAAAAAAGAATATGTGGAAAGAATATGGGAATGTATGGAAATCAAATTCTCTTCCAGGTTGCCAGTAAGAGAAAACAAATTATGTCTCATTCAGCAACTGCCTTACAATAATATCTTTTAAATCAGTGTCAAGAAGAATCCCGACCCAAAATGTCACGTATCCATGTGTTCCGGGGATGCTACCTGACCCACTGAGTTACTCCAGCACTTTGTGTCCTTCTTTGTAAACTAGCATCTGCAGTTCCTTTCTAATATTTTTTATAAGCTCATTTGATTTAAAAGCACTCTATTTTGAAAAACAATCTATTTTCAGAATATAAATTTATAAAATAATTTTTAAAGAACAGTATTTTCATGACTGATGGTAGAACAGTATAGATCATTCAGTAGTTTGTCAGAATTTGAAGCATGCTATCAGAACTTGCTTGGGAACTTGTTCCTATTTGCTTGGCAACGGAACCATCCTATCAACAACTAGAGAGCTGTCCCGAGTTATTATCTACCTCATTGGAGATCCTCAGACTACCTTTAATTATACTTTACTGAACTTTATCTTGCACTAAATGTTATTCTCTTTATCATGTATCTGTACACCATGGATGGCTCAATTGTAAGCATGTTTAGTCTTTCCGCTGACTGGTTAGCATGCAACAAAAGCTTTTCACTGTACCTCGGTACACGTGACAATAAACTGAACTAAACTACATGTCTCTGAATGATTGGCCATCTGTAGATGAATCAGATGAGTGAAGTACATCTGATTCAGATACAGTGACTGAGCAATGATACCAGGCAGCGGGCCACTCCAGCCTGATCTAATCTATGAATTAACAGTAATCAATTATCTCCTCAACGAAGATGGCTGAAAAACCATGGGTTTGTGCAAGCACAAGGAGGTTTTAATTGCTTAATAAATAAAGATTACTGCTTTGGCCTAAAAAATGAATTTTGTGGTCTCTTTCCCTCAAAATAATTTATTATAGTGAATTACTCAAAAAGTTAAATTAACACAAATCTCTTTATTTTTTAAACCGTTTTTCTCCTTTATCCCTCTCAACTAACCACATGTTCCGCAATAATTATTTTACTTCCATGTTTAATCTGGGAAAGTGCAAGGTCAAATGTGACTTTGGGAGGTCAAATGTGAGGAGAAGATATACTGTTAATGGAAAGCCCCTTATCAACATTGACGTACAGTGTGATTTTGGAGTCCAAATCCATTACATCCTGAAAGAAGAAACATGTGTAGATAGAGTGGTAATGAAGGCATATGGTATGCTTACATTTATCATCATTGCATTGAGTATAAGTGTCAGGAAGTCATGTTGCAGTTTTACCAAACTTTACAAGTTAGTAGTTGGCAAATCATACAACTTCATATCATTATTCTTCATTGTCCACCATTAACTGTAAAACTTATAATGATCAATAATCTAGTTTGAAGAATGTTCCTCAAAAGTGGCACATTGTGTAATGATCAATTGTTTCACTGTTCACAGTTTCATTTCAAATTAATAATATACTATCCTATGCATAAACAATGCTAGTCCCATATATTTTGCAGTACTTGCAGTGATAAAGCCCCAGATACACTATCAAATAAATTGTAGTGTTATAAATTAGTTATATGTACTACAAGAAAAAGCTTGGACCAAAACCTGAAAGCTGAGAATGCAGTCATGCAAACATTACAGCCCATTTCAAGTGTGAGAACAGACCACCTCAAAATTAAGCATTGTTTTCAATACCCCATGTTTGAATCTGATGGTAAATTGTGTTTTTTAATTTTAGAGCCACTGCTATCTCAAAAAAAAGTCTTGGCACATTTATATTTATTATATACATTTTGTGCATTTCAATTAAATAATATTTCAGGCCACAGATAATGAAAATAAATGTCAAGCTTCATTCATTGAGCTGGCAACATCATCTAAGCCTCTTAAATGATGTCATCACTTAAATGAGACCATATTTAAGCCAGTTTGTAGGCTGTTCCTTTTAGCTGAAGGGCCCAGATCTAAACAGCATAGTATCACAGTAAGATATTAGCCGCTTATGGCAGAAGCCGAGGGGAAATGTATTTTTATAATAGTCAACGCAAACTCCACACTAACAGCATCTGTAGTCAGGATCGGGCCCACGTCTCTGACATTATGAGCCAGCAACTGTACCGCTGTGCTTCTGTGCCACCTTTTCATGCAGAAAAAAGGATTTACCAGATAAAGGGATGGTTGCGAGTGTAGACTTGGGCCAAAATAGCTCAGGTGGTTGCCAGACTAAACTTTTATAGCGCTTTCCGATAGTCAGTCAGAATAGAATACGTTAAATCTTTACAAATTAATATTCTAATCCAGGACTAATGGTTAGCACTTAAAAAAATCAACATAACCATTCCAAAGAACTGGAAAGGTTTGATTAGTATTTTACAGCAAATATATATCGATTAATCAACATTACTAAAAGAATGAAGCTCCACTCCAGGCTACGCTCTCCAGGTTACACAGTCCCATCCAAAACTAAACGATAGAGATTAGAAAGCTTCCAGGTTTCATATGGAAAGAGACAAGGTGGATATCAAGTAATCAGAGAAGATGACTGATGTGCTCTGTGTACTTTATGAATAAAGAATCTTTTTGGGGAAGGTAAAAAGGTATTAATGTGGCAAAGGTTAGGCTTTCCTGAAATGAGAAGAAAAATATTAAAATCAAATTATTGTAAATAAATAAATTTCCAACGATTTATTAATTGGGGACAGTAAAAACATCCCAAATATATCAACAAAAATCATTATGTATTAAGATGCCACAAACAATTAATTATTTCATAGAGTCGTAGAGTCATACAGCATGGGAACAGGCCCTTCGGCCCAATTTGCCAAGACTGCCCCATCTACACTCGTCCCACCTGCCTACGTTTGGCCCATATACCTCTAAACCTATCCTATCCACATACCTGTCTAAATATTTCTTAAGTATTGCAATGATGCAATTTGACAAACAAAATTGAGGACATTCAGAAACAATTCAACAGCTTCTTGTACTTTGCCTTCAATGTAAATATTATTTAAATTGAAAAACTTCTGTTTCATTAACATCCTGTGGTAGAGAAAACTATCAAGCAAACTCAAATATACCCCTTTAATGATGCCATCCATTTGCAGGAAAGTAGTTCTTCAACACAATTTCTGTGCTCCATTTGAAAGGAAGTTCATAAAGATATGCAGATACATATTAATCAGAGAGAAACTAGCATGTTTGAAAATCGACAAACTATCCCCTCCTCTTTAACATCACCTTAAGGGCCTGCCCCACCAGCATGCGATAGCATGCGTCTAGTGCGACCAAACGTGGTCGCTTGAGGCGTACGGCCTCACGGGGCTGGTCCCACTTCGATCGGCGGAGGCGTATGGAGTTGTGCGGGGCTGGTCCCGACATCGCGCGGGGCTCCAAAAATCTTGCACTGTCCAAATTCCCGCGCGACAATGGCCTGTCGGCCCGCAGCCGCATTGAGGCCGTACGCAGCGTCTCGACGTCGTATGCAGCATCTTGACAGCGTACGCCTAGCGCGTGGCGTTGCCCGATGTCACCGCCCGGCGTGCCGTTGCGTGATGACGTCACCGCCCGACGCCGTGTGACGTCCAAATTCAGTCAGCCCGCCTCCCAGCTGATTGGTGAGTATGATGTCGGGACCAGCCCCGCACAACTCCATACGCCTCCGCGGTTGGAATTGGGGCCGGCCCCTTGAGGCCGTATGCCTCAAGCCACCACGTTTGGTCGCGCTAGACGCATGCAATCGCATGCTGGTGGGACAGGCCCTTTAGTCTCTGGGTTGTATGCCCCTGTGCTGGTGGCCACTACATATACGGCAGTGATTGTCACTATTAAAGTGCTGTGTGCCAATAACACTTATCGCATCCCAACCCCTCGCCCACTCCCTCCTTCCCCCCTACATAAATATAAGGGAATTCTGAGTATATAAGTATATTTGACCATTTGGTATTAAGGAAAAGATATACATTCTACAACGTGAAACACCCTAAATGTAATGTGTGGTTACTGTTATAAAGTAGGAATGGCAGCTGTCAATTTGCAGACAACAAGATAGAAATGAGGTAAGAAAAGAAAGACTTGCATTAAAATTGCAACAATCATGACCTCAAGGAGTCTCAATGGTTTACAGTCAAAGAGGAGTTTCTGCAGTGCAGTAATTTTTGTTATGTGTGAACTGCAGCATCCACATTTTACACCGCAAGATGCCAAAAACACTGATCAGATAAACAGGTGGATCAGTTATTTTAGTGAAATACAGTTAAATATGGCCAGAACACTGGTAGAGTGCAGAAACAAAGAACTGCAGATGCTAGTTAATACACAAAAGGACACAAGAGTGCTGGAGTAACTTAGCGGGTCAGGCGGCAGCTCTGGAGAACATGGATAGGTGATGTTTCAGGTCGGGATCCTTCTTCAGACTAGACGATTGCACCCATTCTTCAAAACAGACAAATCATCCGTTTGGAATCTCGCCTCAAGTACTGCATTTACAACAGTGCAGTACTGATTTAATGCACTGAAGCGCCAGCCTGAGTTATGTGTTCTGAGCTCTTGTTGACATCTTACAATTATTATCAAAGCTATCAGTGTGTAAGGATCTACATATGGTTGAGATGATCCATCTTCTGTCAGCTGCGCTCCTACACAGACAAACTCCCACACTCTGCTATTTCATGCAATATGACATCTCTTGATGAAACATCGGAATATGTTATCAGCTTTAGTATATTACAACAATTTTCAGAAAACATTTTAGTTGGATTAAAAATAAGTAATGACTATGCCTCTTCCTACAAGCCCACAAAGCGTACACTGCTCTAACATAATTCATACTCCTTCACAAAACACCTACAAACTTTTGACAAAAATTCAAGCACGGATTAAGATTGATGAAAGAGTCTTTTCAAGAAGCGCCATTGGGAGTGTGACATTCTCAGCCCATTAACCTTTGCACAGTCAAGATGTTGCTCAAAAAGGATTTTCCATGGGGACTGCATTGTCTTAATAAAATGCACCATTTCCCTATTAATTTCTCTCTGCCATGGCTCACGCTAGCATTCTTGCCTCCGAGTCAAAAGGGTGCAAGTTCAAGAACTGCACTAAAGCCTTGAGCACAAAATCTTGACTGGCACTTGAGTGCAGTGCTGGACAAGTGCTATATATGTTTAACAAGGCCAGTTGGAGGTGGCTTCTATTAGATGTGATGTTAAACCAAGATAGAGAAGAATTTTTCAGATTGCCATTAAATATTCCACAGAACTATTCTAAAGAACTGAAAAACATCAATCTGCATTTTCTGCCAACATTTATTGCTTAACCACCATCACTAAAATAAATGGACTTAACATGATAGCATAATTTTTCTGGTACATTTTCTTGTGCAATTTGGCTGCCTTGTTACATGCATAACAATGATAAATACACTTCAAAAGTACTGATGTAAATCAAAAATCTACAGCTGGTGGAAATCTGAAATGACTCAGAAAATTTTGGAAACACTCAACAGATCAAGCGGTAAGAAAAACAGGGTTAGTGTGTTAGGTCAAAAACCCTTCATCAGAAATGGGAAAGGGTGAAGAACAAAATTGCAGAGAAAATGGAGGTGGGATGGATAGGACTGGGAATATCTCTGATAGGATAAGGTGGGTGTTGTTGTGGTGATAGGTTGTAGAAGTCATCTAGTAGGTCGATGGGTTAATGGGATAATATGGGCAGTAAGAGAAATTTTAAAAAGAAGCAAAAGTCATGAGAATTGTTAAAGGGTGAAAATACAAAGGAATGCAAGAAGATGGGAAACACAGGTCTAAATATCATGTCTAGTAGGTCAGGCTGTGCTAATGTAAAGAGATAAACTGGTAATGAAACTGGTGAAAGACGATGTCTTAGATGTGAAGGCTCGAGGGGTGGAAGACAAAGACCAGGGAAACTCTACCCAGGAAAGGCAGAGGAGCAAGAAATATAACAGATCTGGTGAAGGGCTCAGTCAATGGTAGGTAAGCGCCATTGTTCAAGAAGGAGAGAAAAATATCTCTAGGGCATACCAGTGGAAATTTAGTTTAGTTTAGAGATACAGCATGAAAACAGGGTCCACGCCGAGTCCACAATGACCATTGATCACCCATTCACACTAGTTTTATGTTACCCTACTTTCTCAACCGCTTTAACCTACAAGTCTGCACATCTTTGGGAGGTGGGAAGACACCAGAGCACCTGGAGGAAATCCATGTGGTCACAGGGAGAACATTCAAACTCTGCACTGGCAGCACCCGAGTTCGGGAACCAACTCGGGTTTCTGGCGCTCTTGCCATTATAACAAATATGATGACGGTAGAAATGACTGGGAGACTAAAATGATATCCCTACTGGAGACAGGATTGGAGGAAGTACAGTGAAGATAGCTGTGGGAATTCTTCAGTGGCATGTGAAGATTATTTGTACCGAGAGTGATATCTATTCCAAATACGATGCAATTCAACGGCATTGCCTTAAATCACCAGTTACAGTCTAGTCTTACATTTACAAAAGAAGAACTTTAATCACCAATGGCCAAGATATCAAAACATTTAATTTACCAAAATATAAGAAATATAAACAAAAATGATGGCTCTCCCGTCGGCTTTTACTAATATTTAAATGCAAAATCTATGATTTAGATGAAGGGATTCAAAGTAGCATTAGCAAATTTGCAGATGACACAAAGCTGGGTGGCAGTGCGAACTGTGAGGAGGATGCTATGAGAAGGCAGGGTGACTTGGACAGGTTGGGTGAGTGGGCAGATGCATGGCAGATGTAGTTTAATGTGGATAAATGTGAGGTTACCCACTTTGGTAGCAAAAACAGGAAGGCAGATTATTATCTAAATGGTGTCAAGTTGGGAAAAGGGGAAGTACAACGAGATCTGGAAGTGGAAGTACAACTGGAAGTGGCGGCGCTGTGATACGGCTGAGGCTCGCCTGCAGTCTGTCTGTTTTTACTTTTTTGTGTTGTTTTTTTTGTCTAGTTTAGTAAATTTTTTGGTTATTAGGTGGTGTTATGTGTGTGGGGGGGTGAAACAGGGCTTTCTGTCTCTCCCTTCGGGGGAATGCGACTTTTTTGTCGTATCCCCCTTCTCTTCCCCCGTCTGCGCTGAGGCCTAATGGCGGAGCTGGCGGCCTCCAACCTGCGACCGACCTCGAGGGTCCGGAGGTAGAGCCAGCCAGGACTCACCAACGCGAGGCTGGCCGTCTTCGAGCTGTGGCGACGTCCGGGCAGCGGCACGACTCGGCGCTCCGGTGAGGGCGGACGGCGCGGGGCTGAGACACTCCCGTGCGGGCGGCACGGCTACCGGCTGGAAGGCGCTCCCGTGTGAGCGGCCTGGGTCCCAGCAGGAAGGCGCTTCCGTGGGGGCAGCCCGGTGCGGGGCTGAGACGCTGCCGTGTGGGTGGCCTGGCTACCGGCTGGAAGGCGCTCCGGTGAGGGCGGACCGGCTCCCGGCTGGAAGGCGCTCCCGTGGGGGCAGCCCGGTGCGGGGCTGAGACGCTGCCGTGTGGGCGGCCCGGTGCGGGGCGGAGACGGTGCTCCGGCGGCTGAGGCGGCGTTCTGGTGGCGGCGACCTGGATCCGGGTCTCGGCCGCAGGCCAGTGGATGACAATGTCGGGAGCTCCCAGGGCACAGTCGGGAGCCTGTTTTCCGGAGCTCCCGTTGCAACAGCTGCGTCCGCTGGAATGGAGGGCGGCAGCTTCGACCACCCCCGGGCCACGGAGCTTGAACCGCGGGACTGATACCATCGCCCGGTGGGGTATCGCCTCGGCGCAGAGGGAGAAGTGGAGGGAAGAGACAGTAACTCTAAGACTTTTGCCTCCATCACAGTGAGGAGGTGTTTGGTGAACTCACTGTGGTGGATGTTAATTTGTGTGTTGTTATTATTACATGTATGGCTGCAGGCAACAGCATTTCGTTCAGACCGAAAGGTTTGAATGACAATAAAGGAAATCTAATCTAATCTGGGGGTCCTTGTACATCAGTCAATGAAAGTAAGCATGCAGGTACAGCAGGCAGTGAAGAAAGCAAATGGCATATTGGCGTTAATCAATCACTCAATCAATCAGTTTTATTAGTCACTTGCACATAAAGTGCAAGTGAAATGAATTTGCCGGCAGCGGTATAATGAAAAAGAACACTCAAAAACACAATAAAAATTGAACACAAACATCCACCACAGCATTCATCACTGTGGTGGAAAGCACAAAAATTGTCCAGTCCTCCTCCATTTTCCCCCGTGGTCGGGATCTCAACCCTCCGCAGCCGCCGCTGTGAGCGTCCAGATGAGTAGACAAGGTAAAAAATCCAGGTAAGTCCATCATAACAAGAGGAGTTGAGTATAGGAGCAAAGAGGTCCTAGCAGTTGTACAGGGTCCCAGTGAGACCACACCTGGAGTATTGTGTGCAGTTTTGGTCTCCAAATTTGAGGAAGGACATTCTTGCTATTGAGGAAGTGCAGCGTAGGTTCACAAGGTTAATTCCCAGGATGGCGGGACTGTCATATGCTGAGAGAATGGAGCAGCTGGGCTTGTATACTCTGAAATTTAGAAGGATGAGAGGGTATCTTATTGAAACATATAAGATTGTTGAGGGTTTGGACACACTAGGGGCAGGAAACATTTTCCCGATGTTGGGGGAGTCCAGAACCAGGGGCCACAGTTTAAGAATAAGGGGTAAGCCATCTAGAACGGAGATGAGGAAACACTTTTTCCACACAGAGAGTTGTGAGTCTGTGGAATTCACTGCCTCAGAGGGCAGTGGAGGCCGGTTCTCTGGATACATTCAAGAGAGAGCTAGATAGGGTTCTTAAAGATAGCGGAGTTAGGGGATATGGGGAGAAGACAGGAGCAGGGTACTGATTGTGGATGATCAGCCATGATCACATTGAATGGCGGTGCTGGCTCGAAGGGCCAAATGGCATACTCCTGCATCTATTGTCTAGGATGCTACCTGATAACTCTGTAGTTTTAAAGCCTTATGAAGCCTGTCCCACTTAGGCGCCTTTTTTAGACAACTGCAGGAGATTATGCAGTCACCACATTTTCCCAGGTGGTTGCCGGGGAGTCGCCTTCATGGTCGTGTGAAGTTCCCGCATTCTGGGAACTAGTCGCGACCTCATTATGGTCGCCACGAATTTTTCAACATTAGCGGCGACTAGAATGAAGCCGCCATGGAGAATAGCGAGAATTCTCGTGACGTAGGTGGGTCGCCAGGAGGTCCTAGTGGGTTGCCAGGAGGTCAAAGGTTCTCGTAGGTTGTAGCCAGTACTGACCGGTGAATTTGATTGGCTCATTGGGAAGAAAAAAAAGTAAGCAGTAGTTTTCAGAAGCAAGGATAACCGACTGGTAATGTTATTGTCCACCGTGCTTCACAGCCGTATACCTCTAGCTTCTTAAAAGTTGTCTCCACTCCTTCTCCCCCCTCTCCTCCCCCCCCCTTCTTTTAAAGGACTTACCGTACACTGTGGTTTCGCTGTCTTAATTACAGCGCCAACCTTCCTGTTCATCGCGATATCACCTTGGCTTTGCACCGTGTGAATTTCACTCAGACATTGCTGCCCCCGCTCGCCCTGTCCCCCACCTGCATAACGGGCTAGTGAAGGAAGTCGCCTGAAAAATCGCCTAAGTGGGACTGGCCCATAACTCTGCTGTACTTGATGTGAACCTGGGTTGACACAGCAGCGCAATGGTAGAGTTGCTACCTTACAGCGCCCAAGACCCGGGTTCAATACTGACTACGAGTGCTGAGTTTGTACAGCTGCAATTTTCCAACACATTCATCCAAATGGGGAGTAGCACTTTGCATAAACATTTTTTACATTCTTAGGTAGACATAAAATGCTGGGATAACTCAGCGGGAGAGGTAGTATCTCTGGAGAGAAAGAATGGGTGACGTTTCGGGTCGAGACCCTTGTTCAGACTGGTTCTTACATTCTTAGGATTGCCTCATAACCAAAAGTTGAAACTAAAATTATGTATTTTAAATTCATGTAAAGTTAAACTCCATTTACAGTGACATAGTATTGTGGTGCAGTTGGTTATGTAAATATTCCTCAACTCTCCATTTACATTTTTCCTGTTTCTTTCAATATTGAGACAAAGTAACTATGAAATGAATCATGTTAGTCACCGAATCTGTAGAATATCTACACACAGAATACAGAAAGAGTAAAAAAAAAAACAGGTAATTCCAAACAAAATATAAATCAGAGTGAATATTAAAATCAATGACCTGGACTTTGCAGTGAAGCTTTCAACATGGATAGTTATAACCGGGTAAATCTCTCAGTCCTATTCAATCATACATGTGCATTTAAACATGGAAATCTGGAAACTGTTGGCAATTCAGCATTCCTTGCCAATAAACTTAGTATTAAATCACTGTAATAGAGTGAATCAGGGTCTACACCCAACATAGGTTCACACTATTGACAGATAGTTATGGTTCAGCTATAAACAAATCTTTAAAGTGGTATTTGCAAAAATTACAACTGAACAACCTGAAAATTAAGGTAGTTAGTTTATTATTGTCACGTGTACCAAGGTACAGTGACAATCTTTTGTTTACATGCTATCCACTCAAAGAAAAGACTATCTACAAATACAGCAAGCTATCCACGCGCACTGATAAAGAATAGAACATTTAGTGCGAAGATGTAACATTGAAGTCCGATAAAGTCCAATTAAAGAAAGTTCAAAGGTCTCCAATGAGGTAGATGGGAGGTCAGGACTACACTAACTTATGAGAGTATTTTTTTCATTTGCCTGACAACAGCTGGGACGAACTGGAGTGTAGACTAGGGCGTGTGTACAACTTTGCTTCCTGTAGTCAAAAACTATCTCCTTTGTCTTGCTGACATTGAGGGAGAGGTTGTAGTCTTGGCACCAAGTCACAATCTTCTCAATCATCTTTCCGTACTCCGTCTTGTCATTATTCGATAACCACTCACTACACTGGTGTTGTCTGCAAACTTGTAGATTAAGTTGGATTGGTATTTGGCAGTTGGGAGTGTACAAGGAGTATAAAAGGGGGCTGAGAATGCTTCCTTGCGGGGCACCAGTGTTGAGAATTATTGTGGAAGATGATTTGTCGTCTATCCTCACTGATTGTGGTCAGTGGATCAAGATGGCAAGGATCCAGTTGCAAAGGGGAGTGTTGACTCTAAATTCCACGAGTTTGGAAATGAGCTTGTTTGGGATAATTACAATTAAGCAGAGCTATAGTGGTGAATAAGAGTCTGATGTAGGTGTCCTTATCCAGGTGTTCCAGGGATGAATGTAGGCCCAGCGAGATGGCATCAGCCAAGAACCAGTTAAAACAGTAACAGTAGGACAAGGCTGCTTGGTAGGCTGTAGTTAATATGCTCCATAACTAGCGATTCAAAGCACTTCATGGTGGTGAATGTCAAGGCCACTGGACGGTAGTCATGAAGGCAGGAGATCTTGTTTTTCCTTGGCACCGGGATGATAGTGATTTTATTGAAGCAGGTGGGTACCTCAGAATGGAGTAGGGAGAGGTTAAAGATGGTTGTAAATACTCCTACTAATTGGTCTGCGTAGGTCCCAAGGATGTGGTCTGGGACTCCATCCGGGCCAGCTGCTTTTCATGGGGTCAGCATCAGGAAGGTCGATCTTACTTCTACAGTGAACGTGGGAACAGACACACTCGAGTCTGTCAGGGTGGATGTCGTAGCAAGCATAGAATGCATTAAGTTCATCAGGGAGGGACACACTATCGCCAGCAATGCTGCCTGACTTCGCTTTATAACCAGTTTTAGTAATCAAGCCTTGCCACAGCCGACAGGTGTTCAAGCTATGGTGGGATTTAACCTTGTCCCGGTATTGCCTTTTGGCATTCCTGATGGCTTTGCGAAGATCGAGGCAAGATGGTGATGAAGCCGAATTTTAGTTAAAATATAAGAAGATATTAAATTGGCTTCTGGGCTATCTTACAGCTTATATTTATTGTCAAATTAGGCTTGCCTCAGGTTGCGGTGTGTGAGATAATAAATCCTATAACATTGTCTCCCAAGTGACAAGCAGAGAGGAGAAGCTAGAGAGATCTCTTTGAAGTAAGATGCCGTAAACCAAATGGCCAATGTTATGGGGGAAGAGGTGACAGAGAAAGGAAGAGAGAAAACAGCTAGAGTCATCTCTTCAGAGTAAGATGGCATAAACCAAATGGCCAATGTTTATGAAGGACGAAGTGACGAGAGAGGAACCAGGGAAGTAGAAAGATAAAATGTCGTAAACCAAATGGCCAATGTTATTTTGTGCTATGTAAACAAAATGCCTTTAATGTGATGCATTCTGTGGAAACCTTTTCCTGTACCTCTGACCATGACTAATGTCTGTGGAATGTGCTAAGGGGACAAAAAAACCCTATTTAATGCAATGTAATTCTGTTGTTCAAAGAAGTGGACTGAGGACAGTCAAGTGTCTACATTGGTCACTTAGCTGGAATTCTCGCTCCCTTCCATCGGCCGATAATAAGTAAAGTTTTGAACTGGTCTACCAAACAGTTTGTGTGGTGTCTGTTTATTAAGAAGCGAACCTGGTTTAGTAGTTAAGAAAAGTAGCTTTTTCAATGGCTCTGGACCATCTGTGAAAAGGCCATCAAGTAGAGAGGCTTTTCAAATCAACTAGATTAAAGTGCACCCATTGAGAAACATGGACTGAAGGAAGGAAGAAATGCAAGTTATTTTTAAATTGTGAGCAATGTTCAGATTGAGGAGAGAGATGAAAGGGAAATGCAGAAACTGTTTACTGATCTATTTAAAAAAATAAACATACACACTTCACTGTTTTGCTTTTCCCTTTTATCTCTCCTCAATCTGAACATTGCTCACAATTTAAAAATAACGTATTACATCCTTCCTTCTTTCAATCTATGTTTCTCAATGAGTACACTTTAATCTGAAAAGCCTCCCTACTTGATGGCCTCTTCACAGATGGTACAGAGGTGGCACAGAGAGTGCCAAATTAAAACAGAAGTCGGAATTAGCAGTGATCTTCGTTGATGATCCTGCAAAATGTCCGAGGCAAATATACATACACAGGACAAATGCCTTCTCCCCATATCCCCTAACTCCGCTATTTTTAAGAGCCCTATCTAGCTCTCTTGAAAGCATCCAGAGAACCTGCCTCCACCGCCCTCTGAGGCAGAGAATTCCACAGACTTTTTTGAAAAAGAAGAATCTGCTGCCGACAGGATCGTCAGTGAAATCATACAGAAAATGTCCTTCCACGGCGATCTTGTGTTTATTGCTTCCAATTTTAAAACTTCCCACAAGCTAACACGTCCCTTGAGAAATGTGGCGAAACATTAGTGAATAATTTGCAGGTTTTCAACAAAGTAACTGACAATATTTGTCAGATGTAGGTAAAGACATACACGGAAAAATGTGAGAGAGTGATTTTAGCTAACAAAGATCTTGAAGAAATACAAAATATAGCTAAAGTTCTCAAAGGTAGTTGTAATACACAAGATATCAACATGAATATAGAGTCTGTAGCTTGTCTCGAGTATGCACCAGTGACCTCAGCTGGGGTAGAAAGAAGTTTTTCACAAGTGAAGCATACTCTGTCTGACAGATAGTTTAACACCAGATAATTTGGGGAAAAAAATGCTAATAAATTTGTGCAATCAGGCAACTTTGGTCATTTAAGTATACCTTTATATTATTATTTTTAACCATATTTTGGTGGTGGATATAAATGCCTTTTCATGCCTTTTTTTTTGTCAAAAATGCATTTTCGTGCCTTTAAAAAAAAAGTTATTATGCCTTTTTGCCTGACTATTTCAGAGTTTTTTAGTGCCTAAATATCCTGCCTCTAGTCATAAGATAAAAAGCACATATTATTGGAAAAATACATAGTCTAAAATATTGATATTCTTAACCATTGGTTTAATAGTACAGGGTAGTAGTTTCTTCCTTTAAATGCTCATAGTCTTATCACAAGAGAGGATAATTATTACCAGGTCTCAGGAGACTACAAACAGATCGATCCATATATCCAGTCACAATGTCAATCAGCAATGTCTCGCCAACTTTATATTTACACACTAAAGCTTGCATACTGAGAAACAGGCCCTTCAGCCCACCGAGTCCGTGCTGACCAACTATCCGCATACACTGCAAACGGGACAATTTACAATTTTACTGAAGCCAAATTAACCTACAAAACTGTACATCTTTGGAATGTGGGAGGAAACCTGTGCACCGGTAGAAAACCCACACAGTTACCGAGCGAACGTTCCAACTCTATACAGACATCACCAGTCAGGAACAAACCCAGCTCTCTGGCATGGTAAAGCAGCAACTCTACCGCTGCGCCACCGTGCCACCCATACTACAAAAGTACAACAAAATAATAAAGAATAGAAAAGGTTTTGAAATCCTTACACTTTGTGCACAGAGAAAATCCTCTCCTTTAAACTGCAATGGAAATTTTAATTCAAATTCTTATTTGGTAATGATTTCTTATTGTCACATTAACAATATACAATGCAAAACTTTGTTTTGCATTTTATCCAGTCAAGTCATGATTACATTAGGAAGTACAGAAGAGAAAATAAACAGAGCGCGTAATAGTGTAACAGCTACAAAAAGAGTACAGAGATAAAAATGCAAAGGCCACAATGAGGTAGATTGGAATATCAGGAAATATATCCCTATTAAATGAGTGATCCTTTCAAAAGTCTAATAACTGCAGGAAAGAAGTTCTACTTAAATTTGGCGGTGCATGCTTTCATGTTTTTGTATCGTGCCCGATGGGAGATGGGAGCAGAGAAAATGTTAGCGGTGTGAGTGGTCATTGATTATGTTGGCTGCTTTCTCAAAAATTAAACATGTTGGGTAACTCTTGCATATAGACCCCGTGCACTGTTTCTATGTATTATGTAGTAATTGTACTTAGGTATGGCAGTATTCATACTGATCAATATGCAAAAAAAAAATTTCACTGTACCTTGGTGCACGTGATAATAAAGGAAGCATTAAACCATTGGGCATCCTTGATTATTTTTGCTATTTTGGTTTGATAGCCATACAACTTTGTAAAGTATCCAGGAATCTTTTATCTACAACAGTGGTGCTATCTAAGCTCTAATTACTTTTGTAGTAAAAGTGTTCTTTTCATCATTTTAAACGAACAAAGAAATATACCAATTCTATTAGAAAACAAGGATCTGGGGGTCCTTGTTCATCAATCTCTGAAAGTAAGCATGCAGGTACAGCAGGCAGTGAAGAAAGCGAATGGCATGTTGGCCTTTATAACAAGAAGAGTCGAGTATAGGAGCAAACAGGTCCTTCTGCAGTTGTACAGGGCCCTAGTGAGACCACACCTGGAGTATTGTGTGCAGTTTTAGTCCCCTAGTTTGAGGAAGGACATTCTTGCTATTGAGGGAGTGCAGCGTAGGTTTACAAGGTTAATTCCCGGGATGGCGGGACTGTCATATGCTGAGAGAATGGAGCGGCTGGGCTTGTACACTCTGGAGTTTAGAAGAATGAGAGGGGATCTTATTGAAACATATAAGATTGTTAAGGGTTTGGACACGCTTGAGGCAGGAAACATGTTCCGATCTTGGGGGAGTCCAGAACCAGGGGCCACAGTTTAAGAATAAGGGGTAAGCCATTTAGTACGGAGACGAGGAAACACCTTTTCTCACAGAGAGTTGCGAGTCAGTGGAATTCTCTGCCTCAGAGGGCAGTGGAGGCCCGTTCTCTGGATACTTTCAAGAGAGAGCTAGATAGGGCTCTTAAAGATAGCGGAGTTAGGGGATATGGGGAGAAGGCAGGAATGGGGTACTGATTGGGGATGATCAGCCATGATCACATTGAATGACGGTGCTGGCTCGAAGTGCCGAATGGCCTACTTCTGCACCTATCGTCTATAAAAGCATCAGAACAAATATTAAAAATTAGTTAAACAATCATCACAAAGGTAAATAGCAATACAGTTCAACAGAGATGTCCAAATTACTCAAGAACACGGTAGAATCAATAATGATATCACGGAAGAATTTTGTCTCAAAGCCTTCAGTGTCGGGTTCATACAATGTGGATATAGCCTTTCAGCCCACCAAGACTGCACTGAACATCATGCACCAATTTACACTAATCCTCTATTATACTCCACACATTCCTATCAATCCCCACAGATTATACCTGTCACCCCCATACTTCGTGCACAGGTTGATTTATAATGACCAAGCAACCTGTACACATCTTTGAAATGTGGGGATAAAATAGAATACCCAGGGGAAACCTACTTGAACACCTGGAGAACATGCAAACTGCACACAGTCAGTATCAGAAGTCAGGGGAGGCAGCAGTTTCATTGGCCGAAGTATTGTGCTGACTGCTCAAATTAAAACCTGCCGGGTTTTTTTTCACTAGATCAAGAACATGTGAAATGTTTAATAATTGTGCCCTTAGTTCCATTTACGGTTGCTCAGAATTCTCATACATATCCTACATTTGATGAAATACACTCTGGAGGAGACACTGTATGGAGAAGATTTATTAGATTCTGGCATCAGCAATCTCCACGATTGCTAATTTTCTTCATAAATCAGCCCTTCACACATTTTTTAAAAGAACCACATTTTTCAGAAGCAATGCTGAAAAACAAAGAATTAATAGGGTTTCTCTTTGCTATCATGGGTTCATACTTTAGCACCATCAGTTCAAGGTAACCGGTGCGCAGACATTTTAGTAGAATATTCTCCAATAGATAATGGCTACTTCTGCTTTACTACAATGTTTAATAGTTTGTGCAGCAACTGCTCAACATCACCATTCAAGACAGATGACAAACTTAATGATGCTGCAACAAGGGAACATTTATGTAAAATATTAACTCACATTCTTTTATCATTAGGACTGGAACAGAAAACACAAAAGATGAAAAACACAAACATCAGTATTTCCCTTAATGATATCTCGGATACAGCTAGTAGAGATGACTACAGTAGTGTCATTATGTACTGAGTGTGTAAACAGAATGTGGTTTCAACCAAATGTTTGATGAGTGTGTATGGACTGTAAAATTCATACCTGCAGTTTTCATTAAATAGAAACTAAGGAAAATATCAACCAGCGAGCATTGCCATGGTACTAAATTAGGCAAAATAGATATTTGTGCACTAATATCAACCCAAATTTACTTTCCAGACTGCACAACCACTGATAATTTTTGTCAGTAGTAATAATAAAGTAATATAGTTACACTGGTCACGATCAAATCTTTATGAATTACTTTATTTTCATTAAAGTCCTTCAAATATGGGTAGCACATTGGTGCAGCCAGTAGAGTTGTTACCTTTGAGCGCCAGAGGCCTGGGTTCAATCCTGACAACAAGTGCTGTCTGTGTGGAGTTGGCGCGTTCTCCCCGTGCCTCAAATTCACTTGGACCATCTCCGACATCCCTACCGTTTCTATATCTCACCGTTTCCATCACAGGAAACAGACTATTAACCAACATCTACTACACACCCACTGACTCCCATAGCTATCTTGACTACACTTCTTCCCACCCTGCTTCCTGTAAAGACTCTATCCCCTATTCCCAATTCCTCCATCTTTGCCGCATCTGCGCCCAGGATGAGCGGTTCCATACCAGGGCATTGGAGATGTTATCATTCTTTAGGTAACGGGGGTTCCTCTCTTCCGTTATAGATGAGGCTCTCACTAGGGTCTCTCCGATATCTCGCAGCTCCACTCTTCCACCCCCTCCCCCCATTCGTAACAAGGACAGAGTCCTCCTTGTCCTCACCTTCCACCCCATCAGCCGTTGCATACAGCATTTAATCCTCCAACATTTTCACCACCTCCAACGGAATCCCACTACTGGCCACATCTTCCCATCTCCGCCCCTTTCTGCTTCCGACAGAGACCATGCCCTCCGAACCTCCATGGTCAACTCGGCCCTTCCCACCCAAACCCCAGGTACTTTCCCCTGCAACCGCAGGAGATGCAACACCTGTCCCTTTACCTCCCCCCTCGACACCATCCAAGGACCCAAACAGTCTTTCCAGGTGAGGCAGAGGTTCACCTGCACCTCCGCCAACCTCATCTACTGTATACGCAGTTCCAGGTGTCAACTTCTCTACTTCGGCCAGACCAAGCGCAGGCTCGGTGATCGTTTCACTGAACACCTCCGCTCAGTCCGTCTTAACCTAGCTGATCTCCCGGTGGCTCAGCACTTCAACTCCCCCTCCCATTCCCAATCTGACCTTTCTTTCCTCAGCCTCCTCCATTGTCAGAGGCCCAGCGCAAATTGGAGGAGCAGCACCTCATATTTTGCTTGGGTCGTTTACACCCCAGCGGTATGAACATTGACTTCTCTAACTTCAGATAGCCCTTGCTTTCCCTCTCCATCCCCTTCCCCGTTCTCCCACTAGTCTTCCTATCTCCGACTACATTCTATCTTTGTTCTGCCCCCTCCCCTGACATCTGAGGAAGGGTCTCGACCCGAAACGTCGCCCATTCCTTCTCTCCGGAGATGCTGCCCCACCCACTGAGTTACTCCAGCATTTTGTGTCTGCCTCCCTGTGACTGTGTGGGTTTCCTCCGGGTGCTTCGGTTTTCTCCCACATCCCAAAGACATGCAGGTTTGTAGATTAATTAGCCTCTGTAAATTGCCCCTAGTGAAGCAGTGGATGAGAATGTGGAATAACATAGAACTAGCATTAACTGGTGATCGATGGTCAGCATTGACTCCATGGGCCGAAGGGCCTGTACCTTTCAATCAACCAATCAAAAACCTGCTAGAAGAATATGCAAGTAAAGATCAGAATATTTTTCTGGGCCAATTTCCACTTTCAGAGCCCCTATTACACTCATCTCACTCCAGGACTGCTTTGAGTGCACGGACTGGGACATGTTCAGGACAGCAGCCACTCATAACGAAAACATCAATGTGGATGAGTATGCCATGTCAGTGTCGGGCTACATACAGAAGTGCATGGAGGACGTCACTGTCATCAGGAACATCACAACCCGGGCCAACCACAAACCTTGGATTACTGCAGAGGTGCGTGCCATGCTGAAAGCACGAAATGCGGCTTTTAAATCTGGTGATTTGGGAGCTCTGAGAACAGCGAGAGCCAACCTCAACCGCGAAATTAAGAAAGCAAAGCGCGCCCACGGACAGAAAATTCAGGGTTTCTTCCAGGATGATACCAACACCAGGAACATGTGGGAAGGCATCCGGGCCATAACAAACTACAAGGCCCCTCAGATGTCTTGTAAGGATGACACAGACTTTCTAAATGAACTAAATAATCATTTCGGCAGGTTTGAGGCACTGAACACCACTACAATGTGGAAATTAGAGCCTCAACCAGGAGAACAGACACTGTCTTTTGAAACTGCTGAAGTCCGCAAAATCCTGGAGGGTATTGACCAGCGAAAGGCAGCCGGACCGGATAACATACCGGGGCGTCTGCTTAGGGGATGTGCCGACCAGCTGGCTCTGGTTCTGACAGACATTTTTAACATCTCCCTGAACCAGGCCATTGTTCCATCATGTTTCAAGACAGCCACCATCATACCAGTTCCCAAAAAGTCTACAATAACCTGCCTGAATGATTACCGCCCCGTAGCACTCACACCAATAATAATGAAGTGCTTTGAGAGGCTTATTAAGCAGCACATGGTCTCTAAACTCCCCTCCAGTTTTGACCCGTTCCAGTTTGCTTATCGCCCGAACCGCTCCACAGAGGATGCTATTTCCTCTGTAGTCCACCTGAGCCTACAACACCTGGAGGAGAGGAACACCCACGTGCGGATGCTGTTTGTTGATTTCAGCTCAGCATTTAACACGATAATCCCCCAGCATCTGGTGAGCAAACTGGCACCCCTAGGTTTCAATACCATACTATGCAACTGGATCCTGGATTTCCTTTCTGAAGGACCCCAGTCTGTGCGGGTGGGGAAGAACACCTCCTCGGTCATCACACTGAGCACCGGATCCCCTCAGGGCTGTGTCCTGAGTCCGCTGCTCTTCACATTGATGACACATGACTGTGTCGCCAGGTCCACTACTAACCATATCATCAAATACGCGGATGACACAACAGTAGTGGGCCTCATCCGCAATAACGACGACCAGGCGTATAGAGAGGAGGTGGAACAGCTCGTGAGCTGGTGCAGCAGGAACAACCTTCTCCTAAATGTGAACAAAACCAAGGAGATTGTCGTTGATTTCAGAAGGAAAATTCAGCCCAGTCACACTCCACTTTGCATCAACAACTCAGCAGTGGAGCAGGTGAAAAAGATCAAGTTCCTGGGGGTGCATATAACGGACACCTTAAACTGGTCCACAAACATTACATCTCTGGCAAAACGGGCACAGCAGCGGCTGTACTTCCTCCGCAGGTTGAGAAGTTTACACCTCCACCCTCCCATCCTCGCCACTTTCTACAGAAGCACAATTGAGTCGGTCATGACCAGCTGCATCTCTACGTGGTGCGGCAGCTGTACAGCTGCGGACTGGAAGTGCCTTCAGAGAGTGGTGAGGACAGCGGAAAAAATCATTGGGACTTCTCTTCCTTCAATCATGGACATGGGGTACAAGCGCTGTCTGATTAGAGCTAAGGGCATTACCAGAGCCCCCACACACCCACAATTCGGACTGTTTATACTGCTTAACTCTGGGAGGAGGTACCGCAGCATGAAGAGCGGGACAACCAGGTTCTGCAACAGCTTCATCCCCCAGGCCATAAGATTACTGAACAATCAACAAAACCGAGGCTAGAACTTTTTAAATATCGACACTTTTTAAAAAACTTTTTATATATATTTATTTTACAGAACCATGCACATGAGGCATTTTTATGGACGCACCTAGCACTTTTACTTTTACTATTTACCTGATTGGAGAGTCAAATGCAACGAAATTTCGTTCAAGGTGCACTGTGTCTAGGTGTATATCTGAATGACAATAAAGTTTTCATTCATTCATTCATTCATTCATTCATTGAACAGGTAATATTGTTTTCATGCTAAATGACATATTCCCAAACAACCACTTAATTCTCTCTACATCATCATCTATATCTCGTTTCCCTAGTCCCTAACCAGACTGAAGAAGGGTCTCAAACTAAAACGTCACCCATTTCTTCTCTCCAGAGATGCTGCCTGTCCCACTGAGTTACTCCAGCTTTTTGTGTCTATCTTCCACTTAATTCAATGCTCTATCATGTGAATAGATTCCCTGGTGGATAAAGGAAAAGGTTCAAAGATGTGCTCAGAGCTACCTTAAAAAAAAACGGTAACGTTCTGACTGTGTCCTGCGAATCTTTGGCATATAAACTCTTATCCCGCATTGGGAGCATTCGGGATAGTATAGAGAACCTCTGGTCCTTGCACAGAGGGTCTGAATAAATAGTGAAAGGAGCACCTCACCTTACAATCTATCCACCCCCTGCCAAACGGGCATCGCTTGCCTCATTTTGAGATGTTTGCGGTTCCCACATTGGACTTATCAGTTGCCCATTAAACTGGAATGGGAGCAGTCACCAATGAACTGGAGGATGTTTTCTTTGAAATGTATAATTTCTTTCATTTGAGTTACTTCAATTCTATACTCTTTGATTTAGGTCCTGCACCTTCTAATTATGTTATCATTAACAGCCTGAAATGGCACCCACGCCTTTATAGTTTTTGCTTTAAATGTTCTTCTAGTGTTGACCAGGGATCAAGCAATGGAACGTTATGCTTTGATAAATCATGATGTATCATGTAAGATTTAGCACCAGTCATGACATTTTATGCTGCCTAGACTGTACTATCAAGAAAAATGAAGTTGCTACTGTGACACTTTGAATTGTTTATGTTCAGTATTTCAAAAGATATATTATACATTGATTCTGGAAGCCACCTTTTCATCTAAAACACTTGGTTTATATTAATTAATTTTGAATTAATAAATTTTACAGATGGAGGATCTGTATGGACGCTAGCAATTCTCAACTTTGTGTTTTGTACACAGAAACATAGAAAATAGGTGCAGGAGGAGGCCATTCGGCCCTTCGAGCCAGCCAGCCATTCATTGCCATCATGGCTGATCCACAACCAGCAACCCGTGCCTGCCTTCTCCCCATACCCCTTGATTCCGCTGGCCCCAAGAGCTCTATCTCACTCTTTTAAATTGATCCAGTGAATTGGCCTCTACTGCCTTTTGTGGCAGAACATTCCACAAATTCATAACTCTCTGGGTGAAAAAGTTTTTTCTCATCTCAGTTTTAAACTGACCAAAAGGTGCCAGCACAATAACCTGGCCCTCAACGCCAGCAAAACCAAGGAACTGATTGTGGACTTTGGAAGGGGAAGGTTGGGACCCACAGTCCCGTTTATATCAACGGGTCGATGGTGGAAAGGGTCAAGAGCTTCAAATTCCTGGGCGTGCATATCTCTGAAGATCTTTCCTGGTCCAATCATAAAGAAAGCACATCAGCGCCTCTACTTCCTGAGAAGATTACAGAGAGTTGGTATGTCAAGGAGGACTCTCCAACTTCTACAGGTGCACAGTAGAGAGCATGCTGACCGGTTGCATCGTGGCTTGGTTCGGAAACTTGAGCGCCCTGGAGCGGAAAAGACTACAAAAAGTAGTAAACACTGCCCAGTCCATCATCGGCTCTGACCTCCCGTCCATCGAGGGGATCTATCACAGTCGCTGCCTCAAAAGGCTGGCAGCATCATCAAGGACCCACAGCATCTGGGCCATACACTCATCTCCCCACTACCTTCAGGTAGAAGGTACAGGAGTCTGAAGACTGCAACGACCAGGTTCAGGAACAGCTACTTCCCCACAGCCATCAGGCTATTAAACTTTGCTCGGACAAACTCTGAACAATAATAGCCCATAATCTGTTTATTTGCACTTTATCAGTTTATTTATTCATGTGTGTATATATTTATACAATGGTATATGGACTCACTGATCTGTTCTGTATTTGTGCCTACTATGTTCTGGTGTGATAAAGCAAAGCAAGAATGTCATTGTCCTATCAGGGACACATGACAATAAACTCTCTTGATCATGAAATGGCATCCCATTTATTCTTAGACTGTGGCCCCTGGTTCTAGACTCCCCAAATATTGGGAACATTTTTCTTGCATCTAGCTTGTCCAGTCCTTTTATAAGTTTCTATAAGATCCCCCTCATCCTTCTAAATTCAAATGAATACAAGCCAAATCTTTCCAATCTTTCCTCATATGACAGACATGCCATCCCGGGGATTAACCTCGTAAACCTATGTTGCACTCCCTCAATAGCAAGGATGTCCTTCCTCAAATTAGGAGACCAAAACTGCACACAATACTACAGATGTGGTCTCACCTGGGCCATGTACATCTGCAGAAGGACGTTTTAATCCTATACTCAAATCCTCTTGTTATGAAGGCCAACATGCCATTAGCTTTCTTCACTGCCTGCTGTAACTACATGTTTACTTCCAGTGACTGGTGTACAAGAACACCCAGGTCACGTTGCACTTCTCTTTTTCCTAATTGGACACCATTGAGATAATAATCTGCCTCCTTGTTCTTGCCGCCAAAGTGAATAACCTCACATTTATCTACATTTTACTGCATCTGCCATGCATCTGCCCACTCACTCAACCTGTCCAAGTAACCCTGCAACCTCCTAGCATCCTCTTCACAGTTCACACTGCCACCCAGCTTTGTGTCATCTGCAAATTTGCGAGTGTTACTTTTAATTCCATCATCCAAATCATTAATATATATTGTAAATAGTTGCGGCCCCAGCACCGAGCCTTGCAGCATTCCACTCGCCACTGCCTGCCATTCTGAAAGGGATCCGTTTATTCCTACTCTTTGGTTCCTGTCAGCCAACCAATTCTCTATTCATGTCAATACTCTACCCCCAATACCATGTGCTCTAATTTTGCCCACTGATCTCCATGTGGGACCTTATCAAAGGCTTTCTAAAAGTTCAGATACACTACATCCACTGGCTCCCCTTCATCAATTTTACTTGTCACATGCTCAAAAAATTCCAAAAAAATTGTCAAGCAGGATTTCCCCTTCATAAATCCATGCTGACTTGGATCAATCCTTTTACTGCTACCCAAATGCACCATGAATACCTCTTTAATAATTGACTCCAGCATTTCTCCCACCACCGATGTCAGGCTTACTGGTCTATAATTCCCCCTTTTTCTCGCTCACTCCATTCTTGAAAAGTGGGATAATATTAGGTACCCTTAAATCCACAGGAACTGATCCTGAATCCATACAACATTGGAAAATGATCACCAATGCTTCAACGATTTCTAGAGCCACCTCCTTGAGTACCCTGTGATGCAGACCATCAGGCTCTGGGGATTTGTCAGCCTTCAGTCCCATCAGTCTACCCAATAATATTTCTCGCCTAATGCAAATTTCTTTCAGTTCCTCTGTCTCCCTAGATCCTCTGCCATCTAGTACATCTGCGAGATTATTTGTGTCTTCCTTAGTGAAGACAGAACCAAAGTACCTGTTCAACTCTTCTGCCATTTCCTTGTTCCCCATAATAATTTCACCTGTTTCTGCCTTCAAGGGATCCACATTTGTCTTTACTAACATTTTTCTCTTAACATACCTAAAGAAGCTTTTACTATCCTTTATATTATTGGCGAGCTTACCTTCATACTTCATCTTTTCCTCCCATATTGCCCTTTTTGTTACCTTCTGATGTCCTTTGAAGGTTTCCCAATCCTCTGGCTTCCCGCTTCTCTTTGCTATGTTATACACCTTTTCTTTTAGTTTTATACCATCCCTAACTTCCCTTGTCAGCCACAGTTGCCTCTTACTCCCCTTATAATCTTTCTTCCTCTTTGGAATGAAATGATCCTGCATCCTCTGGATTATGCCCAGAAATTCCTGCCATTGCTGTTCCACCATCAATCTGCTAGAATGCTTTTTCAGTTGACCTTGGCCAGCTCCTCTCTCATGCCTTCATAGTCCCCTTTGTTCAACTGCAACACTGACACTGCTGATTTAACCTTCTCCCTCTCAAATTGCAGATTAAAACTTATCAAATTATGGTCACTACCTCCTAGCAGTTCCTTTACCTTGAGTTCCCTTATTAAATCTGGTTCATTAGACAACACTAAATCCAGCATTGACCTCTCTGGTAGGCTCCAGTACAATCTGCTCTAAGAATCCATCTCGGAGGCACTCTACAAACTCCCTTTCTTGGGGTCGAGAACAAACCTGATTTTCCCAGTCTACCTGCATATTGAAATCTCCCATAACCACAGTGGCATTACCTTTGTTACATGCCAATTTTAACTCCTGCTACAACTTGCACCCTATATCTAGGCTACTGTTTGGGGGCCTGTAGATAACTCCCATTAGTGTCTTGTTACCTTTACAATTCCATCCACAGCGACTCTACATCGTCAGTCCCTATGTCACCCCTCGCAAAGGACTGAATTTCATCCCTCACCAACAGAGCTACCCCACCTCCTCTGCCCACCCGACTGACCTTTCTATAGGACTGAATATTCAGTTCCCAGTCCCGATTCTCCTGCAGCCATGTCTCTGTAATGAGACAATGTCATATCTACCAATCTCTAACTGAGCCTCAAGCTCATCCACTTTACTTCTTATACTTCGCGCATTCATATATAATACTTTTAATCCATTACTCACCTCACCTTTCACATCGATTCCAATTTCACTTGGCTATGCTCTCATGTCCCTTAGTGAGCTTTCTGTCCCATTAATTCTGGTGTCTTTCTTAACTTTTCCTATACTCCCTTTCCCTTTAACTCCATCCTTGTATTTCCAATTTTCCACGGGTGTGTGGCCCTATTAGCCTCCTTCCTTGGCGGAAGGGATGATCAGATTCCTAGGCAACTGGCCTGCAGGATGTTTCCAATCAACGCGCACACAGAGGGCTGAGATACTCTGCTCATGGGACTGCAACTTTAGACGGTCAAAAATCAAAGATGCACGTCTACTAATAAAGCTAAGCTACGACTGCTTAAATCTAGGCAACACTTTTTTGAATCTGGGGATAAAGCTGGGAAGCTTTTGGCCCATCAGGCCAGAACCGAGGCGACTTCACGGCTAATTCCAGCCATTAGATCCAGCTTAGGGGAGATTCATACTGATCCTCTTGCTACGCTGAACTATACGTTTCCGATTGTCCTCCCACTGCAGGTGACATGCTCAGTAGTATGACGTTTCCCCGAATTGACGATGAAGCCACGAGAGACTTGGGTGGTCCCATAACTGTAGCTGAGGTCCAAGCAGCCATCACATCGCTGCAAAGCGGAAAGTCACCCGGCCCTGACGACTTCACTGTAGAATATTACAAAGCTTTCTCTGCTCTCCTCGCACCAGTCCTGAGAGATATGTACAATGAGGCGTTTTTACATCGTCACCTACCGCCCACCTTGTCGTGGGCTACTATCTCCCTAATTCTTAAAAAGGAGAAAGATCCCCTGCTTTGTAGTAGCTATAGACCAATTTCACTCCTGAATGTGAACCTCAAAATCCTCTCTAAAGCCCTTGCGCTCCGTCTTCAACGAGTGATGCCCTCTATTATCTCGTTAGACCAAACAGGGTTCATACCAGGCCGACAGTCTTCCCACAATACTAGGCGTCTCCTTAACATCATCCATTCACCGAGTAGTGAGACCCCGGAGATAGTGGTCTCCCTCGACGCCGAAAAAGCTTTCAACAGGGTCGAGTGGAGGTACCTATATGAGGCGATGGACAGGTTTGGCCTCGGTAACAGTTTTATTCTTTGGGTCAGTCTATTATACTCGTCCCCGGTGGCCTCAGTACAAACAAACGGCACACTGTCGCCCCACTTCCCCTTCAGAGAGGTACCAGACAGGGTTGCCCGTTATCACCACTTCTGTTTGCTGTCGCGATAGAACCCTTGGCGGTCTGGTTACGCTCAGAGAAGGGCTTTAAAGGTATTACACGGTTCGACACAACTCATAAAGTCTCATTGTATGCGGATGACCTGCTCCTGTACATCTCGAACCCAGTCAGCTCTCTCCCTGTGATTACGAATATTTTAGAACGGTTTGGCGCGTATTCTGGTTATAAACGTAACTACCAAAAGAGTGAGCTATTACCGATTAACTCATTGGCTAAGCAGCTCCCTCGCTCTTTAACCTCATTCAAATGGGCAGAGGACTGGTTTCGCTACCTCGGCGTCTTTATCACAACACCCTTATCTGATATGTTCCGCACAAACTTTCTGCCTCTGGTTGAGAAAGCTGAAAGAGATTTTGACCGCTGGTCAGTTTTACCGCTATCCCTCGTGGACCGCATAAATCTGGTCAAGATGGTCGTCCTACCCAAATTCCTGTATCTTTTCCAGCACGTCCCTATACTTATCACTAAATCTTTTTTTGATAAATTAGAAAGGACAATATCTAAATTTTTATGGGGTAGCAAACCGGCTAGAATCCGAAAGGCGATACTGCAGTCTCCTAAGAGTGACGGCGGTTTGGCACTTCCTGACTTTAGGCGATACTATTGGGCAGCTAACTTGCAAAAACTCCTGTATTGGATGAATGATGATTGCGACCACCTACCGACCTGGGTACACATGGAAAAGGCGAGTTCACATCTCCCGTTGCGGTCTGTCCTATGCTCCCAACTCCCCCTTCCTATAACATCTGTGGGTGCAGGCCCAATTGCGTCCCTCTCGCTCAAGATATGGAGTCAACTCAGGAAAAACTTCGGTTTACAAGGCCCTTCCATCTTGACCCCACTGCTTAAAAACCACATCTTTAAACCTTCAAGTACAGACCACGCATTCAAAACCTGGCATAGCAACGGTATCAGTAGTATCAAAAACCTATACAAGGATGGCATCTTTTCGTCTTTTGCGGAGCTCTCGTCCAACTATAGCCTCCCAAACTCCAACCTTTTTCGTTTTTTCCAGATTAGGGATTTTGTGAAGAAGACATTCCCCCATTTCCCAAATCGCCCCCCTGAAACCCTGACCGATACCATCTTAGCTCTAGATCACAACCGGAAGAAATGCATCTCTGTTTTGTATAACTTGTTATAGTCGGTTATATTGAAACCTCATACCTCATTAAAAGCTGCGTGGGAGGGTGAGCTGAATACGAAACTAACAGACCAGCAATGGGACTCTGCCTTGGACTTGACCCATTCTTCCTCCATATGTGCCCGTCATGGCCTAATCCAATGCAAAGTCCTTCACAAAGTCCACTACACAAATGCAAGATTATCTAGAATTTACCCCGCTGTTAGGGACACCTGCAACAGATGTAATCAATCTCCTGCCAACCATAGCCATATGTTTTGGTCTTGCCCTAAGCTAGCAGCCTTTTGGAGGAGTGCTTTCGACTTGATAAGCAGAGCCTACGGCCAGACTATTCCTCCAAACCTAGTGTCAGCCATTTTCGGTACCTCTCCCAACACCAACCTCTCTGTTGCGGTGAAACGGGTTCTAGCTTTTACAACCTTGTTAGCCCGGAGACTGATCTTGCTTAACTGGAGGCTCACCTGTCCCCCGACACACACCCGCTGGATTAAGGAGGTGCTTTACAATTTAAAGCTTGAAAAACTTAGGTTCTCTCTCAAAGGACATTCCTAGATACATGGAACCCTTTCTTGGAACTTGTTAACTCTCTCAACTTGTCCCCGGACTCGGAAGAGGACTGAGTGCTCTCCACCATTGTTCTGCTCTACTGCAGCTGCTCTCCCCTTAACCCCCCCCCCCCCACCTCCCCCAACTTGTTTTTTTAATTACTTACTTATTTACTGTTATTAGTGACCCCCCTTTTTTTTTTTTTTTTTTTTTTTTTTTTACTTTTTTTTTCGTTTATCTTCCCATATTTGTGTGGATGTGTATGTATGTGAGTGTTGTTTGTCCCCGTTTGGTTCCGACCTGATTCGGGTGGGTAAGGGTAAGGGCTTTGAGGGTCGCTTACATACGGTTGCACAATTATGCCTTGACTGTCACTGTCTGTTATCATTGTATGTATGAAAATTGCTGTGAAATTCAAATAAAAAGATTTAAATCAAAAATCAAAGATGCTGCATGGAATAAGCAAAACTCGGCTCCGTTTGCAGAAACAAGGAACAGCAGATGCTGGTTTACAAAACAAAGACCACAAAGTGCTGGAGTAACTCCGCGGGTATGACAGTATCTTTGGACAACGTGGACAGGTGACGACTTGTCCACCACTTGTATCATTAATAACCCAGCTATTTCAGCAGTTGGTTTGGTGAATATGTATCCATTAAATCTGAGCCAAACAATGTAAGAATACAAGTTCAACCCCTCCTAATCAGCAATGCTAGATGATCTCCCGCCAGGGCACACTGGTGCCAGCATTTGGTTTTGCATTTTGGGACCGCATGACGCATGCTCGAAACGAAGTGTGAAAAGACGCAAATCGTACAAGACTGGGTGCAACGTTAATTCAGATTTCCAATGTCAGTAGCAGTAATACATCAGGTTGTTAGTCCATTAATCCATATATCATTGTTAGTTCCTGCCTCATCTCGTCTGTTTCCAACTGTGAATTATTTCAGAGTTTATCTTCATAAAGATAAACGCTGAAATTAGACTCTGAAATAATCCACACACAATGTGATGAATGAACTATTTAATCAGAATCTAACTTTATTTTACTCGAACACATTCTAAAAGCTGTATTTGTTGCATATCACACAAAATAGCCGAGGAGCTTAAATAAAATGTAGAGAATAAAGTAATACGATAGGCACTGGTTTACACCAAAGATAGACATTTAAAAAAGCTGGAGTAATTCAGCGGGTCAGGCAGCATCTCTGGAGAAAAGGAACGGGTGATGTTTCGGGTCGAGACCCTTGTTCAAACTGGTCTGAAGAAAGTTCTCGACCCGAAACATCTCCTGATTCGGCCCATGGGTCTGCTCCACCATTTGATCAATGATCTGATCCACAGGTGCATTTATTGCATTTCCAACTAATTCCGTTTCAGTTTTGAGCTAGGAGCGGAATAGCATAAACGAGTGAACCCCATTCGTTTGGGTTAATGGTACAGCAGGTGCAGGTTATTATTGATAAATTAAGGAGAGTTATGGAGATAATTGATTTAAAGACGAGGCTTCATTTGATAATGCCCTGCAATAGCAGCGCAGCGCTTAGATAAATGACGACGTTCTCTCTAAATTGATTAGAGTCTTAGACGGTCAAAAATCAAAGATGCTGCCTGGAATTAGCACCAAAGATTACATTGCCAATCAGAGTTGAGTTGGGGGTGATACTAAATAAAAGTTATTCTGAAGCATTAGTTATGTCAGTGCACTTAAATGGAAAAGGCGAACTATACTCCGGACACTGAAAACGTCAAGGTGATCAACGTGAGATTGCACAGAACTGGATGTTAAATACAGCTAAACACACAAAGTGCTGGAGGGACTCTGCAGCATCTATGTGTGTGTGGGAGGGGGATTGGACGGGCGACGTTTTGGGTCGCGACCCTTCTTCAGATCCCATCTAATATCAGTATCGTTAATCATGTGCGTGAATTTGATGACTAGGCGAAGCCTGAAAGCTTCTTAAAAGATCGCGGGTTATCGCTATTTCTAAAAAATACCAAATCTCACATCGAGTTTAACTAGAAAAGACTTGCCTCTATAACTTGACGGATTCGGGTCTCAAATGGTCAACAATAAAGATATCTCAGACTTTCCCCCGTACGAAATAGAGGCACTGAGTCATATACTACGGAAACAGTCCAACTGGCCCATGCCTACCAAGATGCCCCCTTTATCCTAAAGGCCACATTTGCCCTAGGCTTGCAGAAGGGTACATTCTCTCCAGAGATGCTGCCTGACTCGCTGAGTTGCTCCAGCACGTTGTGTCCTATTTTTTTGTAAACCGGCATTTGCAACTCCTTGCTTCTACATTTCCCCAGTTGGTCCATTTCCTCTAAACCTTCCCAGTCCATGTACCTGTCCAAGTATATTTTAAATGTCGTTATAGTGCCTACCCCAACTACCCCCTGTGGCAGTTAGTTGCAGATAGCCACCGATTAACAAAAGACAGACACTAACAGGCGGCCACTCGTCTTGCCCAAAGTGAGCCTGAAACATTAGAGGTTGTCAGGCACCCGAGAGGTGGAATCGTTTGCACAGAATAAATACACCTCTGGGAACATTCAGAACATAACAGCGGAAAGAGGGGTTGCCTGGCATGTAAAGTGAGAAAGATGAGGCAGTGGTGGAATATGTATCGTGTTCTTTACCGTGGGAAGGACAAGTTTCCGGATGCTCGCTCCTAGACAGTCCAGGTTAACGCGCCGCCGGGCTGCCGATCTGCTCCCCGAAACCGAGCTCTTCCCATTCAACAGCCGCGAAAAGGGACAGCCGGCGTCCTCGGGGCTCTCGGGGTAATCCGAACTGGTGGAGCTGAACGATTCGGACGAGATCTTCCTGCCAGACATCCTGGTCAATGGTGCACATCGGCGTGTCAAGGCGTCGAACCCGAAGCTGCGCCGTGCACCGCTGGTGTCGCCGGTTCATCGCCCGAGCTTCAGAGTGGCCAGCGCCGATCCGAGCGAGCTCCCCGCTCTCCAAATCCCCTTCCTCTCCTGCTTTACTCTCCCAGAACAAACATTTTTAAAGCTCACGGTCGCTGCGATCACGTGTTTTCAGACGTCGTTAATGCCGCCCCAAATTGCCCTTAAAAGCCGCGGTGACAAGGCTTAAGGGACAGCGGCCGAGCCTTGCCTTGTAAATATTCCCCACATCACATGGAGGGCCCCTCTCGGCACTGGCCCGCACACACACACACACGGGCATCGGCGGACCATGCCAGGCTCTCACCGTGTCGCCCAATACCAACACATTACTTTCCTCCCACGTAGGCAGGGGATTGTTTGATGTGCCATTAATAACAACACCATAAAACAGAGATGCGGCACACAGCGGCGATGCTTTAGAGGAAGATTGGCGAGCAGTCAAAATGTAGAAACAAGGAACTGCAGATGTTGGTTAAACACAAAAGGAGTACACAAAGTGCTGGAGTAACTCAAGCTTTGATGTTGATTTTAACGTCAGTGTTTACATAGTAGGCGGGAGAGGACACTGGATATAAATTGAAGATAGATACAAAAAGCCGGAGTAACTCAGCGGGTCAGGCAGCATCTCTGGAGAAAAGGAATAGGTGACATTTCGGGTCTCTTTTCTCCAGAGATGCCGCCTGACCCGCTGAGTTACTCCGGGTTTTGGTATCCATCTTCGGTGTAAACCAGCATCTTCAGTTCCTTCCTACACACTGGATATAAATTGTTATACAATGACAATGGCTCGTCTTTAGGAGGTAGTTACATAGAAAGGATGACTAATGCCTGATGGGTGCGAGAATTCTTGTGCAAATCGCTTCGCTGCACGGCCCTGAGATCGGCCCTCATATCTTTGGCGGGATGCCTTTGATGAAGTGGACACATGCCTCACATGGAAGAGTTTGGGGAAATGTTTCACTAAATTATTCTCTCTGGCGTGGAGCCACTTCTGGAGTCGTGTTGCTCCGATGGATATTTTAAACTCGCCGAGCTAGAGTTAAATCGGTTAGATTTAATTTGCTTCATTCCTTAAATATTATTATGAAACCGAGTGCGGACAAGGTTAAACAGATTGAGGTGCTATGAGGGTAAAGAATTCCTAAAACATGGCTACAAATGAGAAATTCCTTAAATAGGAAAGAAGCGGTGTTGGATATACAAGAAATAGCAGGTGCTGGTTTACAGACAAATAAAGTGCTAGAGTAACTCAGCAGGTCAGACAGTATCTCTGGAGGACACGGATAGACTACGATTTTGGGTCGGGAAATCGTAGAAAAAGAGAAGACTATCAAAGAAGTGGAGGCCCAATTAACAAAAATAGTACAGATTTGATCATTGCAATGTAAACACATATTTTCTAACATTGTTCACAAGGGAATGAGATGGAGTAGAGATTTAGGTACGATAATATCAAATAAACATATGTAAATGATTTGGCTTCAATGAAAGGTAACAGTGCACTCAGTCATCATAGGTTGCTGAGAAAAGCTAGGATAGAGATAGAATATGACTAATCCTCCTCAATGCAGAAGTGATGCCAAAGAACTTGATGAATGCTGATTAAAATCATGGTGAGAGATAAATATAACTAAATGCTGATCAAATGAGTCAGGAATGGTAAAAATGAATAGAAATCATTGTCATGAACAAAATCAATTCTCACTTTGAGAAGCATGAGTTAATATGGATACCAAGGTTGAGAGAATTCATTTATGTGAAGTGTTGGAGAAATTGAGATTGCCCTCTGCAGAAAAGTGTTTAGGAAACCTGATGTTTGAAATTATGGCTAATAGAGCATGCAGGGAAAAAACTATTTCCTCTGGCAAGTAGGTTAGTAACTAGATTTAAAATAAAGTAGGGAAAAGAGTAAAAAGTAACTTCACACAAAGAATGAATACTACTTTAAAGAGTAATTGGATCTGATTCCATAAGAACTGTCAAAAGGCAATTTATCATGTGCAGTACTTGAAAATAACTAATTTGCAGGGCAATGGGGAAAACCTGAAGTGTAAGCCGAACAGGTTGTTCAAAGAAGGACTTGTACAGGCAGAATACACTGAACAGCCTCCTTTTTTCCCCATTGGATTCTTAACGAGGAAAAGCAAATAGACAATAGACAATAGGTGCATGAGTAGGCCATTCGGCCCTTCGAGCCAGCACCGCCACTCAATGTGATCATGCCTGATCATCCCCAATCAGTACCCTGTTCTTGCCTTCTTCCCATATCCCCTGACTCCGCTATCTTTAAGAGCCCTATCTAGCTTTCTCTTGAAAGTATCCAGAGAACTGGCCTCCACCGCCCTCTGAGGCAAAGAATTCCACACACTCACAATTCTCTGTGAGAAAAAGTGCTTCCTCATCTCCGTTCTAAATGGCTTACCCCTTATTCTTAAACTGTGGCGCCTGGTTCTGGACTCCCCCAACATCGGGACCATGTTTCCTGCCTCTAGCGTGTCCAAACCCTTAATAATCTTAATAATCCTTAATAAACCGGGTGTTCACCATCCCCCCCGACCTCCCCCTCTCCCACACCGAACGGTCTGTCCTCAGCAGAGGTCTTACCTTTGTCCCCCTCCGTCCCCATCTCAATGAGTTCCGCGCCCACCATGATTTGGAGCGCTTCTACCGTCGCCTCCGCCTCACAGCGCACTTCCATGGGAAGGAGTCCTCGCCCCCCAATGATGACCCTTTTCCCCATCTCCAACGCACCCCCTCCTCGTGGAACCCCTCTCGTAAAGCCCCGGCTCTGGAACTCTTTATCCAGAACTGCCGCCGCGACGTCAACCGCCTCAACTTCTCCACTCCCCTGTCTCACTCCAATCTCTCCCCACCTGAACGCACTGCCATTGAATCACTCCGCAAAAACCCAGATTGGGTTATCAAACCAGCCGACAAGGGAGGTGCCGTGGTAGTCTGGCGCGTCGATCTCTACAAAGCTGAGGCCACGCGCCAACTCTCGGACACCTCCTCCTACTTACCCTTGGTCCATGACCCCACTGACGAGCACCAGACCACCATAACTAGCACCATCACCGACTTCATCAATTCCCACGCCCTGCCCGACCAAGCTTCCAACCTCATCGTTCCCCAGCCCCGCACGGCCCGTTTTTACCTTCTCCCCAAAATCCACAAACCCGACTCTCCCGGCAGACCCATTGTCTCTGCCTGTTCGTGCCCCACCGAACTCATCTCCACATACCTTGACTCCATACAATCCCCCTTGGTCAATTCCCTTCCCACCTATGTTCTAGACACCTCAGACACTCTCCGCCGCCTTCGCGCATTCCACTCTCTAGGCCCTCACCCCCTCATCTTCACCATGGATGTCCAGTCACTCTACACCTCCATCCCCCACCGGGATGGCCTCAAAGGCCTCCGGTTCTTCCTCAACCAGAGGAGCAACCTATACCCAGCCACTGACACCCTCCTCCGCCTAGCGGAGTTGGTCCTCACCCTCAACAACTTTACGTTTGACTCCTCCCATTTCCTCCAAACACAAGGCACACGCATGGGCCCCAGCTACGCCTGCCTCTTTGTCGGGTACGTTGAACAATCCTTGTTCAATACGTACCAGGGCCCCATCCCCGACCTCTACCTCCGTTACATTGACGACTGCTTTGGGGCCACCTCCTGCACCCACACACAACTGACTGACTTCATCCACTTCACCACCAACTTCCATCCGGCACTCCAATACACCTGGACCATTTCCGACACTTCCCTACCATTCCTTGACCTCACCATCTCCATCGCAGGGGACAGACTTCTGACCGACATACACTACAAACCAACTGACTCACATGGCTATCTGGACTACACGTCTTCCCACCCTGCCCCCTGTAAAGACTCCATCCCCTACTCCCAATTCCTCCGCCTACGCCGCATCTGCTCCCAGGATGAGACGTTCCACACCAGGGCATCGGAAATGTCCTCGTTCTTCAGGGAATGGGGATTCCCCTCCGCCACCATAGATGAGGCTCGCACCAGGGTCTCATCCGTACCCCGCAACACTGCTCTCTCTCCCCATCCCCGCACTCGCAACAAGGGCAGAGTCCCCCTGGTCCTCACCTTTCACCCCACCAGCCGGCAAATACAACAAATAATCCTCCGCCATTTCCGCCACCTCCAACGTGACCCCACCACTCGCCACATCTTCCCATCTCCCCCTATGTCTGCCTTCTGCAAAGACCGCTCCCTCCGCAACTCCCTTGTCAATTCTTCCCTTCCCTCCCGTACCACCCCCTCCCCGGGCACTTTCCGTTGCAACCGCAAGAAATGCAACACCTGTCCCTTCACCTCCCCCCTCGACTCCATTCAAGGACCCAAGCAGTCGTTCCAGGTGCGACAAAGGTTCACCTGTATCTCCTCCAACCTCATCTACTGCATCCGTTGCTCTAGATGTCAGCTGATTTACATCGGGGAGACTAAGCGGAGGTTAGCACTTCAACTCAGCACTTCAACTCCCCCTCCCATTCCCAATCCGACCTCTCTGTCCTGGGTCTCCTCCATTGCCAGAGTGAGCAACACCGGAAATTGGAGGAACAGCACCTCATATTCCACCTGGGTTGCTTGCGTCCGGATGGCATGAACGTTGAATTCTCCCAGTTTTGCTAGCCCTTGCTGTCTCCTCCCCTTCCTTAACCCTCGAGCTGTCTCCTCCCATCCCCCCGCCCTCGGGCTCCTCCTCCTCCCTTTTTCCTTCCTTCTCCCCCCCACCCCCCATCAGTCTGAAGAAGGGTTTCGGCCCGAAACGTCGCCTATTTCCTTCGCTCCATAGATGCTGCTGCACCCGCTGAGTTTCTCCAGCATTTTTGTGTACCTTAATAATCTTATATGTTTCAATAAGATCACCTCTCATCCTTCTAAACTCCAGAGTATACAAGCCCAGCCACTCCATTCTCTCAGCATATGACATCCCTGGAATTAATCTTGTAAACCTACGCTGCACTCTCTCAATAGCAAGAATGTCCTTCCCCAAAACTGCACACAATACTCCAAGTGAGGTCTCACTAGGGCCCTATACACCTCCTCTTGTTATAAAGGCCAACATGCCATTCGCTTTCTTCACTGCCTGCTGTACCTGCATGCTTACTTTCATTGACTGATGAACAAGGACCCCCAGATCCCATTGTACTTCCCCTTTTCCCAACTTGACACCATTTAGATAGTAATCTGCCTTCCTGTTTTTGCTACCAAAGTGGATAACCTCACATTTATCCGCATTAAACTTCATTTGCCATGCATCTGCCCACTCACCCAGCCTGTCCAAGTCACTCTGCATTCTTATAGCATCCTCCTCACAGTTCACGCTGCCACCCAGTTTTGTGTCATCTGCAAATTTGCTAATGTTACTTTGAATCGCTTCATCTAAATCATTGATGTATATTGTAAATAGCTGCGGTCCCAGCACCGAGCCTGTGTTGTAGAGAGTTGATTTTTTTTTTCAAAATCAAACTGCAGTTCCTTTGAAATTGTTATCAGCAAGGAATAAATTGTACACTTTGAAATAATACATTAGTATGCCATGCAAGTATTATTAATGTAATCCGTGTTTGCAAGAAATCTGTACTCATATGTTTGCAAGGACTTGGTATCTTCCTAATGATCAGGAAGGTGTAAAAAATGAAGACGAATTTCAGTGTTACCAAGTTATTTAGCTTCAAATTCCTACCAGAAAGGCACACTCATCTACTTTCTCGGAAGCCTAAGAAAACTTCAGCATGTCTGCAATGGCTATTACCAATTTCTACAGATGCACCATAGAAAACATCCTATCCACATGCATCACAGTTTGGCATGGCAACTGTTCTGCCCAAGACCACCGGAAGTGGCAGAGAATTGTGAACAGTCCATCTCACAAACCAGCCACCGCTGATCGACATTGCCTTGGGAAAGCAGTTGACAAAATTATGGACCACGAATGCTCCATTCATTCTCTCTTCCCTCCTCTGCTATCAGACAGAAGATACAAATGCTTAAAAACATGGACAAGATTCAAGAACAGCTTCTTCCCCACTGTTATCAGACTCTTGAACAGACCTCTCATTCGCTAAGGATGAATGCCCGGCCCATGCATCTTCCTTTTATCTGCACTTTTTCTGTACCTATAACATTATATTCTGCACGCTTTATTTTCTCTTTTGCATTATTTGATGTACACTTGTGTGTTACAACTTGCCTGGATACACAAGGCAAAGCTTTTAATTGTATTTCAGTACATTGGACAACAGTAAACCAATCAATCAATCAAGTACTTGGCCAAAGCAATTAGTTACATCCTAGACATATGTGAATAAGATTGAATGAAATGAAAATAAATGTGAAAAGGCATTGATTTCATTTCATCAAATATTTGCCATGCACATGTAATTTGTATGTGTGCTGATTCAAATGTATTATATCAGTAATTAACATTGTGTCAGTGTTGTTATCCACAAAGTATGATTTTGCTGACGTTGTAGCCATGACTGAAACCTGGTTAAGGGAGGGGCAGGACTGGCAGCTCAATGTTGCGGGGTACAGGAGCTTCAGGAGAGACAGGGGTGAGGAAAAAAGAGGAGGGGGGAGTTGCATTGTTGGTTAAGGAGGATGTCATGGCTGTGTTCAGAGGTGACATTAAGGACAGCTTGTCTAGTGAGGCTATATGGGTGGAGCTGAGGAACAAGAAAGGGATGATCACCTTGTTGGGGGTGTACTACAGACCCCCGAATAGTCAACGGGAGTTAGAAGACCAAATGTGTCGGGAGATTGCAGACAGCTGCAGGTCAAATAAGGTTGTTGTAGTAGGGGATTTCAACTTTCTCAATATAGACAGGGAAAATCATAGCGTGAGGGGTTTCTCAAAAATGTTCAGGAGAGTTTTCTTAATCAGTATGTGGAGGCCCCCACGTGAGAGAGCAATGCTGGATCTAGTATTGGGAAATTTGGAAGGGCAAGTTAATGAAGTATGTGTGGAGGAGCCTTTTGGGGCAAGTGACCACAGTTCGATTAGGTTTAAGATAGTTATGGATCGAGATGGAGAGGGACCAACTGGGGTAAGGCCAACTTACCTCAGGTATGCTAGATGGTCTCGCTCAAGTTGACTGGAGCAGGTTATTTGAGGGGAAAGGGACATCGTCCAAGTGAGATGTTTTTGAAAGTGTTCTTAAGAGCTCAGGATGTGTACGTCTCCGTTAGAGTAAAAGTTAAAGCAGGCAAATGTAAGGAAGCTTGATTGACGAGGGATATAAAGGCATAAATGGGAAGTGGTGGCGCTGCCTTAGCAGCTGAGGCTCGCCTGCAGTCCGTCTGTTTTTTCTTTTTTGTTGTTGTCTTCTTTTGTCCTGTTTTAGTTTATTAGGTTGAGTATGTGGGGGGGGGGGGGGGGGGGTGGTGGGAGACACATGTTTTTGGTCTCTTCCTTCGAGGGGATGGGACTTTTTCTTGTCATATCCCCCGTCTCCGTCTCAGTCTGCGCTGGGCCTAATGGCGGAGCTGGCGGTCTCGGGGTTGTGGCGGCGTTCAGGTGGCGGACCCGACTTCGGCGCTGTGGCGGCGTTCCGGCGGCGGCGGCCCGACTTCGGAGCTGTGGCAGCGTTCCGGCGGCGGCCCGACTTCGGAGCTGTGGCGGCATCTGGCGGCGGCAGCGACCCGACTTCGGAGCTGTGGCGGCGTTCCGGCGTCCTCGGGGTTGTGGCGGCGTTCAGGCGGCGGATCCGACTTCGGGGCTGTAGCGGCGTTCCGGCGGCAGCGACCCGACTTCGGGGGTGTGGCGGCGGCCCGACTTCGGGGCTGTGTCGGCATTCCAGCGGGGGCGATCCGACTTCGGAGGCTCGGCCGCGGGCCCAGTGGACGACATCATCGGGAGCTCGCAGGTCACAGGTTGGTGACCTGTTTTTCCGGAGCTCCCGCAACAACAGCTTCATCCGCTGGACTGGAGGGCGGCATCTTCGGCAGCTTCGACCACCCCGGGCCGCGGAGTTTGAACTGGCCGGTTCGCGGAGCTCGGATTCAGCAACTGACTTACTTACCATCACCCGGCGGGGTGACATCGGAAGCTTGGATCGCCTCAGCGCAGAGGGAGAACAAGGAGGGAAGAGACAAAGACTTTAAGACTTTCGCCTTCCATCACAGTCTGGTGAACTCACTGTGGTGGATGTTAAATTTGTGTTTATTGTGTGTTTTTGTTATTTTTATTATATGTATGACTGCAAGGCACGAAATTTCGTTCAGACCAAAAGGTCTGAATGACAATAAAGGATATATTGACTTTTGATTGGTTAAGAATAAAAAGGACGCAAGAGACAGGTGTAGACAGCTGGGATCAACTGCACCCTGGAGGAGTTTCGGGAACAAAGGTGCAAACTAAAAAAGGAGATCAGAAGGGCAAATAGGGGCCAAGAGATAGCTCTGGCTGGTAGCATAAAAGACTATCCCAAAAGATTTTATAAATTCATTAGGGGGGAAAGGGTAACTAGAGAGAGAGTGGGATCTCTCAGGAATAAAAGCAGTCACCTCTGTGTGGAGCCACAGGAGATGGGCAAGGTCTTCAATTAGTATTTCTCCTTGGTAATTACCGAGGAGCCAGTACCTTCATCAGCCATACATGTCCAGGCCATAACACCCTCATCACTGAGTTTCATAGATGAGGTGGTATGCTTTGGATCTTGGGCAGTTCCTTCCCTCCTCCATACTTTGCTCTTGCCATCACTCTGATATAAGTTAATCTTCGTTTCACCTGTCCACAAGACCTGTTTCCAGAACTGTGGTTGCTCTTTTAAGTACTTCTTGGCAAACTGTAACCTGGCCATCCTATTTTTGCGGCTAACCAGTGGTTTGCATCTTGCAGTGTAGCCTTTATATTTCTGTTCATGATGTTTTCTGCAGACAGTGGTCATTGACAAATCCACACCTGACTCCTGAAGAGTGTTTCTGATCTGTCAGACAGGTGTTTGGGGAATTTTCTTTATTAAAGAGGGAGTTCTTTTGTCATCAGCTGTGAGGGTCTTCCTTGGCCTGCCAGTCCCTTTGCGATTAGTAAGCTTACCAGTTCTCTCTTTCTTCTGAATGATGTTCCAAACGGTTGATTTTGGTAAGCCTAAGGTTTGGCTAATGTCTCTAAGTTTTATTCTTGCTTCTCAGTCTCATAATAGCTTCTTTGATTTTCATTGGCACCACTTTGGTCCTCATGTTGATAAACAGCAATAAAGGTTTCCAAAGGTGATGGAAAGACTGGAGGAAAAACTAGGTGCTAAGCGCTCTCTTATACCTGGATTAAGGAGGCATTTAAACACACCTGAGCAATTACAAAAACCTGTGAAGCCATGTGTCCCAAACATTATGGTGCCCTGAAGTGGGGGGACTATGTATAAACACAGCTGTAATTTCTACGTGGTGAAACCAAAATGTATAAAAATACCCATCAATAAAATTTGACAATGTGTACTTTAACCACATGTGATTTTTTTCTGTTACAAATCTCAAGTTGTGGAGTACAGAGGCAAATAAATAAATTATGGGTCTTTGTCCCAAATATTCCAAATAAGCTGCAACTAGAATAAGAATAAGTAGTTTTGGAAGATGTGCTAACTGTTTAAAGAAATGAGGTGCAATCTAACTTTCTGTAAAACATGGACCCATACTTTAATTTCACATTTATGAGCACGTCCATATGATCATTACCTACGCACGATTGTGAGCTGTATTCCTAAACAATTCATTTTTCTCTACCATATAATAGAAAATAAATAACCATGAACTCATCATTCATTATCAATATATTTGATATAATTACATTTTCTTGCCTTTTGCTCTTTCTTTCATATTTACCATCACCATTTCCCTCCTAAAATGAAATACTTGGGCCCTTCTTGGTCCCAAATAAAACAGGCCATGCTGGAAATACTCAGCAGGTCAGGCAGCATTTCAGGGCAGAGAATTGGAGCCAACATTTCAGGTTACTGACTTATCAATATAGCTAAGACTTAGGATATACAATATGGTTTGTTGTCGACTGAAGAGAAATGAATACCAAAAAGACTATTGGCAGCATTTTTGTGTACCACCAAAAAGACTATGTTGCCTGCTGAGGGAGGGTGGCAACGGTTTGGCTAAGGCAAATTATTTGCCCTGAGGAGATGCAAATTGAAGGAGATGAATTAAAACAGAAGAGAGAGAAAAAAAAGAAATAATAATTGAACTGTGAAAGATAGCAGAGAAGCAAAACACTGCAGATGTTAAAAATCTAACAAGGAATTCTGGAGTTACACAGTATGTCAGGGAGCATCTCAGGAGAGAGAACAGAGTCAAAATTACAGGCTGATAATTAACTGAGTTAATGTTTCAGATTCATGACATTTCATCAGAACTGGCCAGTTCTTATGGAAGGGCTTGTTAACTGAAATTGTTGAATTCAATGTTAAGTCCTGTAGGCTCTAATGTGCCTCATGAGAAGATAAAATGCTGCTCCTCAAGCTTATAATAGACATCGTGAAATAATGTCAGAGCTAGAAAAGAGAGAAGAAGAGAGGATTGGAAAATTATAGGGACAGACATGCTCATGGTCACTTTTTTAAGATTAAGCACATGTATCGGCAAGATAATTAATTTCACAATACAAAGTACCAAATGCAGTACCAAAGTGGAAGATGTATACTTCCATCTCTCTACATGTCAACTTTCTTTGGAGACTTATTTGGTTCAGGTTAAATTTCAGACCCACATCCATATCATTATTAGGACCATTTTTTCTCCATATCAGTATTGTTTCCTAACTCTATTTGTAACTTGTTTCCCCCAACTCTATGCATAACAGTTCAATAGTTATAGGTTCCCTTGATTATGCCTGTTCACTGCTACACTCAACGATTCCAATATATTTCTAGCTGAGGTCATCCGAAGGTTGCTAACCATCTTGTCTGGCTCCGTTCCATATCCTTGTATCTGCCGACCGACTGAGACTCCCAACTTAGCAATGCCCCAACTTTAAAATTCTTAAATGGTGTGACCATTTTATACCTTTATAATCTCCTCCAACCCTGTAACCCTCCAAGATTCCAGATCTCTTCTACTTCTGCTTTGTTATTCCAGAATGTAATCACTCAGGGTGGCACAGTGGTGCAGCTGGTGGAGCTGTTATACTTAGGCCACAATTCAGTTTCAGATTCCTAACTTTACTTCCAAGGCCCTAACGTGAAATTCTTCACTAAACATTTCTGCCTTTCATCCCCGTTAACATCTCCATTAAAATCTACCTCTTTAATCAAGTTTTTGGTCATTTACTCTAAATCCTTTTGAGTAACCGCACAAATTATGTTTAATAGGGCTCATTTGAATCCCCATGGAACATTTTTATTGTGCGAAATGAAATTATATAATTGAAAGTTCTTATTGTTGTTGCTGTTAGTGGCTGTAATCCTTTTTTCCCAAGAGATGGATTCTGCTCAATTTGTTGCTTCGCAGACTTTACTTTACTTCCATGAGTATCACTGTAAAGCAGGTCTGATTGCTTGGGTCAATGTGGTATTAGAGAGAGAAATGTCGAGGAACCATCAATAAGCAAGGAACCTACTTATTCTGCAGGCTACACAGCAGAAGGACCGTCGGGCCGCGCAGCCATACCCCGGCAGCAGGGCTGGTCCGTCCACCACAGACCAGGAAACTGGAGGGAGACGCCGAGCCCAGCCCTCGCTCGTCTCTGTGGACTGGATAACCGGAGAGGAGGTGGGAGGGACTTGGCGACTGCGGGTGCAGGAGCAAAAGGGCCGTTAAGAGGAACTGGGGCCTATCTTCTGCACATTCAAGGTCAGCTGTGAGAGGCACCCCTGGGACATAAAGGTGAATGTTGGCCAGGCAAGGAGAGGGACAAACAGTTCGCTGGATGATCTAGATTGAGGCGATGGCTGCAACGGGCCTTTATGGTCAGCTGCAGCTTAAACTTTGAGTTAAGTTGAGTTTAGTTTATTGTCACGTGTATCGAGGTACAGTGAAAAGCTTTTGTTGCATGCTAGCGGATAGACAATACATAATTACAATTGACCCATGGACAGTGTACAGATACATGATAAAGGGAATAACGTGAATAACGTTTAATGCAAGATAAAGCCAGTAAAGTCCAATTAAAGATAGTCCGAGGGTCTCCAATGAGGTAGATAGTAGTTCAGGACTGCTCTCCAGTTGTCAGTAGGATGGTTCAGTTGCCTGATATCAGCTGGGAAGAAATTGTCCGTCAATCTGGAGGTGTGCGTTTTACACTTATTTACCTTTTACCTGATGGGAGAGGGGAGAAGAGAGATTTACCAGGGCGCAACGTCCTTGATTATGCTGGTGGACTTGCCTAGGCAGCGTGAAGTACAAATGGAGTCAATAGAAAAAAGGTTGGTTTGTGTGATGGTCTGGGCTGCATGCACAATTCGCTGCAATTTCTTGCGGTCTTGGATGGACCTGTTCCCAAACCATGCTGCGATTCATCACAATAAAATGTTTTCTGCGATGCATCTGGAGAAATCGGTGAGAGTTGTTGGGGACATGCCGAACTTCCTAAGTCGTCCAAGGAATTAGAGGCATTGGTGTGCTTTCTTGGCCATTGCTTCAATATGGCTGGTCCAAGAGGAATTGTTGGTGATATTTACTTCTAGAAACTTGGAGCTTTCAACCATCTCTACTTCGGAGCCGTCAATGCAAACTGGGCTTTATGTACCGCTTCGCTTCCTCGTCGATCACCATCTCCTTCGTCTTGCTAACATTGAGAGAAAAGTTGTCTCCACAGGTCTCAAGGTTCTCAATCTCCTTCCTGTACACATACCCTCATCTTCAGTCCATCTACATTCATTTTGATGATTGTGCCAAAATCTGGTGACTCATGTATGTGGGCTATTTCTATATGCTTTGTACTTAATCTGGGATTGTCTTTATGTATAGTAATAAACATGGGATACAGTACATGGGATATGAACCATTGAACATACGTGTATATAGCACCAACTAAGTTGTATACCGAAGCATTTGATGAAATATTAACAAAGATAGCTAGTGACTTGGTCAAAGTGATGAATTTTAAAGAGTATCACAGAAAAAAGTGAGATGCCAATGACAATGTAATTCTGAAGAAGGGTCCCGTTCAGAAACGTGACCTATCCTTTATGTCCAGTGATGTTTATATCTCCGGCATTTTGTGTCTATCTTTAGTTTGTCTAGTTTGCTGAACGTGTGACAGGAACAAGGTCACTGTGGCCGGAAGAGACGTTGATAAAACTTAAAATGCTGGAGTAACTCAACGAGCCCGGCAGCATCTGTGGAGGGAATGGACAGGCGAGATGTCGGGTCCGAATCCTTCTTCAGACTCGGTCCCGACCCTAATCGCTGCATGTCCATTCATTCCACACACGATGCTTGACCCTCTAAGTTACTCTAACACTGTTTTGTACAATCACACTTATCCCGTGGATATTTACCTTTCCGATCAGACGTGTAAAGCACTTTCTGGCTGCCGGTTAATACCAGGAGAAACCAGCATCTGCAGTTCCTTCCTACCGTAAAGGTGGGTCCACTCCGCGCCACTTCACAGCCAGGCCTGGAGGTGCGTAAAGTTGTCCCTCACCCCATACCCCCGTTGAAAATAAACGCACCCGAGTCACTCGTGAAGTTATGCAGCCTTTGTAAAACTAGAGCGGGTTATTACTTTTCCCAAAGCAGCCACGGACGACAGGACGATGCGCGAGTCCACGTCAAGAATAGCTGGTCAATGAATGTGACATTAATGGCACATAACTAAAGATGCGTGGTTATATATATGCCCCGCGGCGTGTAACATCGCACATCGCATCCTCCATCCCAACTGCTGTCATGCGTCGACACCGTCCATTTAAAGCGCCCCTATACACTGCAAGGCATATATTAGTAATTACTACCATTAAACAAAGAGGTCAAATGTCTGGCGTAACACGATAATGGTTGGTTTTACTGAGATTAAACTGCTTTAGTACTGTACGTTGTTCAGTGCCGATCTTAATTTACGATTGTAACCGTGTTGCTTTGTAATATGCATCTGCAGTTCCTTCTTAAACAAATGGCTTTGTAATATGCCCGTTATTATCCCGGGAGGGCAGAGAAATAGCATCGCCCTTACATTTCCAAATGAAACCTGTGGAATTAATAGAAGACCGGCAAGCAACCGGGGATCAATAGCAAAACAATGAAGATGCTCTCCGTTACAAAACAAAAGATGGATACTTCACAACATTAATGTCCCAACTCGATAAGGAAGGACTTGGCTCTTATCAAGGCTTGGATTCATGTGCAGGACATCTAATATGGCCATAGAGAACATCCAGGAGTAATTTGGGTAATCCCGCGCTGATCCTGTCCGGTACCTTGTTGAAAACTCCAGTCGACGCATTTTTTGTCTACTGGGGCGACTCGGCGTCTAGGCAGAGGGGGGGAGCGAGGGGGAGGGAGATAGAGAGAGGGGAGAGAGAGAGAGGGGGGGGGGGAGAGAGAGGGGGGGGGGGGGGGGGAGAGAGAGGGCGAGTTAGAGAGGAGGGGGGGAGATAGAGAGGAGGGGGGGAGATAGAGAGGAGGGGGGGAGATAGAGAGGAGGGGGGGGGAGATAGAGAGGAGGGGGGAGAGAGGAGGAGGAGGGGAGCTAGGATGAGGAGGGGGGAGAGGAGGAGGGGGAGAAAGAGGGGGGAGAGAGAGAGGGGGGAGAGAGAGGGGGGGGGGGAGAGAGGGGGGTGGAAGAGAGCCGGGGGGGAGCCCCGGGGGGCGGGGGGGAAGAGAGCGGGGGGGGGGGGGGGGGGAAGACTTGCTTGTTCTTTACTCGCAGCGCCTGCCGCAGGGCTAGCAGGTCTCAGAGTACTTGGACAGCAACAATGTTGCAAGCACGGCTACAATCCCATTGTGACTTCACAACTGTAAGCAGGGAGAATTAGCAGGGGTTTTTTTTGCAAATTTCTTCAGATAGTTTAACATTTTGAGTAATCTCAAGAAAGAATGCATGAATTATTCAAATAAGGCAATTTTTGACTTGACGGGATAAAACTCTACAGGAATATGTAAACATTTTACCATCAGAGCGTCGTTTATTCGAGCAGTATGATTATACACACCCACATCCAAGATCAGCCTCTTAATAGTTACTAGACCAAGTGGGACCCGTGGGTCCCATCCCCTCAACGCGCGGTTGCGGGGGTGGGTGGGGTGGCCTACAGCGTCACACACACACTAACCACCCCCACACACACACTAACCACCCCCACACACACACTAACCACCCCCCTTGATTTTATATTAATACTAGACTAAGTGAGACACGTTGGGTACCAGCATCACACTAGAGCGCTGATTCCCCCAATGCAATATTCCACCTCTCCACCAATTCCAATATTGGTGGCCGGTGGAGGGGGGGGGGTGGCTTTCTGGAGCGCTAGTATGGGTGTTGTGGGCTGAAGGGACTGGTTTCCAGAGGGCTAGTATGGATAATGTAGGCTGAATGGATTATTGGGCTGGCAGCTCAGTCATTCAAGCCTGTTGTGCTGGCAGCTCACTCAATCACGGCTGGTGGGCTGGCAGTTGACTCACGGCTATTCCTTGAAATTCCATTTCAAGCAGGATGCAATGCCACCAAATTCAAGTGCAGTTTCTTACCACTTCAAGCAGGGTGCAAGGCCACCAAATTCAAGTGGTTTCATACCATTTCAAGCAGGGTGCAAGGCCACTAAAGACAACAAGTTGTGACCTCTCCCTCCTCCATCTTGCAGAGATTGAGCCACGCCCACACCTGGGTTTATAGTCCCCACCCCCTCCCTCCAGAAGGGGCATGGCTGTCATGGCGTGATTGACAGAAGAGAGCATCTCAACATTTTTTAAACACTAATAACTCTTTTATTTTCATCGATGGGGAAAATCCTCGGCACCTGATGAGCGGAGGGGGACTGAGTAAGATGGCCAAAAATCACAGCCGTACGTGGTAGCATTTTTTCTAAAATCAATATAAAGCGCAAACAGGAAGTGGTCAAGATTCAAAACTCTTTAGATTCTGGAGTAGTTCCTGAGGATTGGCGGGTAGCAAACGTAACCCCACTTTTTAAGAAGGGAGGGAGAGAGAAAACGGGGAATTACAGACCAGTTAGTCTAACATCGGTAGTGGGGAAACTGCTAGAGTCAGTTATTAAAGATGGGATAGCAGCACATTTGGAAAGTGGTGAAATCATTGGACAAAGTCAGCATGGATTTACAAAAGGTAAATCATGTCTGACGAATCTTATAGAATTTTTCGAGGATGTAACTAGTAGCGTGGATAGGGGAGAACCAGTGGATGTGGTGTATCTGGACTTCCAGAAGGCTTTCAACAAGGTCCCACATAAGAGATTAGTTTACAAACTTAAAGCACACGGCATTGGGGGTTCAGTATTGATGTGGATAGAGAACTGGCTGGCAAACAGGAAGCAAAGAGTAGGAGTAAACGGGTCCTTTTCACAATGGCAGGCAGTGACTAGTGGGGTACCGCAAGGCTCAGTGCTGGGACCCCAGCTATTTACAATATATATTAATGATCTGGATGAGGGAATTGAAGGCAATTCTCCAAGTTTGCGGATGACACTAAGCTGGGGGACAGTGTTAGCTGTGAGGAGGATGCTAGGAGACTGCAAGGTGACTTGGATAGGCTGGGTGAGTGGGCAAATGTTTGGCAGATGCAGTATAATGTGGATAAATGTGAGGTTATCCATTTTGGTGGCAAAAACAGGAAAGCAGACTATTATCTAAATGGTGGCCGACTAGGAAAAGGGGAGATGCAGCGAGACCTGGGTGTCATGGTACACCAGTCATTGAAAGTAGGCATGCAGGTGCAGCAGGCAGTGAAGAAAGCGAATGGTATGTTAGCTTTCATAGCAAAAGGATTTGAGTATAGGAGCAGGGAGGTTCTACTGCAGTTATACAGGGTCTTGGTGAGACCACACCTGGAGTATTGCGTACATTTTGGTCTCCAAATCTGAGGAAGGACATTATTGCCATAGAGGGAGTGCAGAGAAGGTTCACCAGACTGATTCCTGGGATGTCAGGACTGTCTTATGAAGAAAGACTGGATAGACTTGGTTTATACTCTCTAGAATTTAGGAGATTGAGAGGGGATCTTATAGAAACTTATAAAATCCTTAAGGGGTTGGACAAGCTAGATGCAGGAAGATTGCTCCCGATGTTGGGGAAGTCCAGGACAAGGGGTCACAGCTTAAGGATAAGGGGGAAATCCTTTAAAACCGAGATGAGAAGAACTTTTTTCACACAGAGAGAGGTGAATCTCTGGAACTCTCTGCCACAGAGGGTAGTCGAGGCCAGTTCATTGGCTATATTTAAGAGGGAGTTAGATGTGGCCCTAGTGGCTAAGGGGATCAGAGGGTATGGAGAGAAGGCAGGTACGGGATACTGATTTGGATGATCAGCCATGATCATATTGAATGGCGGTGCAGGCTCGAAGGGCCGAATGGCCTACTCCTGCACCTAATTTCTATGTTTCTATGTTTCTATTAGACTATTAATTATATAGAAGGCAAGGCAACTTTAATTAGGCAAGGCAACTTTAATTAGGCAACACAGCTTTAGCATTTCCAAACCATAGGCAACACAGCTTTAGCATTTCCAAACCAAAGGCAACACAGCGTTAGCATTTCCAAACTAAAGGCAACACAGCTTTAGCATTTCCAAACCAAAGGCAACACAGCTTTAGCATTTCCAAATATATTTTCAAACCACATTAAGGGCACTCACAGTTTAGTAGACATGTGTTCAGTGTTATTCACAGCTCAGACTGAGAGACGGTGACCCTCTCGCTCCCCCAACTTGCAGAGACTGACTGAGGCACTCAACACTTCCGAGTTTTATAGTACCTCCGGAAGGGGCGTGGCCTTCAGGAGAGAGACTCAACATTTTTTAAACACTAATAATCGATGGGAAAAATCCTTTTGTCCTGCGCAGCGGAGGGGGATTCTGAGTAAGATGGCCAAAAATCACAGCCGTAAGTGACAGCGTTTTATCTAAAATTAATATACAGAACAACAGGAAGTGGTCAAGATCAGACTTTTAGTAATATAGATTATTCATTCGCTCCTTTTACCCCATCCCTGCCCTATCCACTCATGCATAGCCCCCAACTCACAGGCGCGTCTAGAGAGTGCGAGGGAGGGAGGCTTGAGAGAGAGGGGGCAGACACAAAGAGAGGGGCAGAGACACAGAGAGAGACAGGGAGACAGAGAGACAGAGAGACAGGGAGACAGGGAGACAGGGAGACAGGGAGACAGGGAGACAGAGAGACAGAGAGACAGAGAGACAGAGAGACAGAGACACAGAGACACAGAGACACAGAGACACAGAGACACAGAGACACAGAGACACAGAGACACAGAGACAGAGAGACAGAGAGACAGAGAGAGAGAGAGAGAGAGAGAGAGAGAGAGAGAGAGAGAGAGAGAGAGAGTGAGAGTGGGAGTGAGAGTGAGAGTGAGAGTGAGAGAGAGAGAGAGAGAGAGCGAGAGAGAGAGAGAGACGCAGAGAGGGTCACAGAGAGTGGCACAGAGAGGGGCACAGGGAAGGACACAGAGAAGGACACAGAGGCACAGAGAAGGACACAGAGAGGTACACAGAAGGACACAGAGAGGGACACGGGCACAGAGAGGGACACAGAGGCACAGAGAGCGAGGGGGAGGGGGAGGGTGGGGGGCAGAGAGGGAGGGGGTAGAGCTTGAGGGGTTTGGGGGGGTGGAGGGCGTCGTCAGAGGGGAGGGCTGGTTCCCGAACCTCGCTCCCGGCTTCAGGCTGCAGTCAGGGCCCGAGAACGGGTTGTCGGGGGGGGGTGACGTCACTCGCAGCACGAGCAAGAAGACATTTTTTCAAAGGTCTTGAGAGCGGCGCGGCCGGGCGACGTGACTCGCAGCACGTGAACACAACATGCAGCCATTGTGACGTCATCACGTCACCAGCCAAAGCCAGCGGTTTCATTTTCTAAGTTATTTGAAACATTTTGATTAATAACACGAGAAATAGTGCATGAATTTTTCATATGAGGCAATTTCAGAATCCACGGGATAAAACTCTACAGGAATATGTAAAAATGGTACCGTTAGAGCGGCGTTTTTTTCGAGCAGATGTGATTATACACACACACATCCAAGATCAGAGTTTTAAGTATTTGGATATGATAGATAGATAAATGTCCCAAAAGTACAATAAAATACAATACAATAATACAATACAATTTATTGTCATTTGAACCTCAAAAGAAGTTCAAACAAAATTTGGTTTCTGCAGTCATACAACAAGAAAAGAGCCAAACCACACAGCCAACACAGTTTACACAAAGATCCATCACATTGAATCTCCTTCTCACTGTGATGGAAGGCAAAGTCTTGTCTCTCCCCTGTGTTCCATTTCTTCTCCCGATGTTAAAGCCCCTGGCGGGCGATGGCAATTCCCGTGGCCGTTAAAGCGGGAGAAGTTGCCGTTGCGGGAGCTCCGAACGCGGTCTCCCACCAGGGACCTGCGAGCTCCTGATGTCACCGTCCACCGGACCTGCAGCTGAAGCCTCCGAGCTCCGGAGTCGGGTCACAGCCACTCGCCACCACAGCTCTCCACGCTCCGAAGCCAGCCAGCCCCACGATGGTAAGTCCGCAGCTCCGCAGGCCCCAGGTCATTCCTGTTGGAGGCCACTCCACGGTGCTAGGCCCCAACAACAACGGAGACCCAACAGGGAAAAGGTCGGGCCACCCGTACAGAGATTAAAAATTCCAACCCCCCCCCCCCCTCGCTCCCCACATATACGCAGCTAAAAACAATACAAAAACCACAACAAAACTATACATTCAACGGGACAAATATTAAAAAAAGACAGACAGACTGCAGAGGCCGCTGCAACGTCGGTCGCGCCACCTAGACAATTACATTCTTATTTCCAGCAGCACAATAGGTATGTAAACATATTACTATGTAAAACTCAATAAACAACAAAAATAGTTCAATATATATAAAAAACAACACAGACAAATAAATGGATGATAGTAGCACAAAGTCAAAAATAATGTACTCAAATCTATATACTGTAGTTGTGAAACTATTTGGAGGTTGCAGTGTTTACTAGCCTAATGGTTATAGAGAAGAAACTGCTTCGGAATCTGGACATTACAGTTTTTTTACCTTTACCTTCTTTACAGTTTTTAACTTTACCTTCTTTACAGCTTTCAGACTCTACCTTCTTCCCGATGGCATGAATGAAATGATGGCAGGAGTGAAATGAGAGCGTGGTCGGGGTGATGTGGGTCTCTGATAATGCTGGCTGCCTTTTTTGAGGCGCGATTCCTGTCGACCGCTTCGATAGTAGGAGGTCAGTACCCATGATGGACTGGGCCGTGCTCACAACATGCCGAACTAAACCGTGATGCAACCAGTCAGTATGCTTTCTACTGTACTCCTGTAGAAATTCAAGAGAGTATACGTTGACATACCGAATTTCCTCAATCTTCTAAGGAAGTATATGCAATTTCAACAATGCCTCACTGCTAATATTTTGTTAATTAGTTTGTACCCTGTTTTTCTTTCTCTTCTTTTATAAATAGTGTGGTTACTTCTGCCATCCTCCAGCCTTAGTTTTAGAGATACGGCATGGAAACAGATCCTTCGGCCCAACAATTCCACGGCAGCCATTAATCACCTATTCGCACTAGTTCAATGGTATTCCACTTTCTCATTCACTTCCTACACACTAGAGGCAAATTATAGAACCCAATGAACTTACAAACCCACACATCAGTAGGAATTGTTGTGTGAGAATTTTAGATCAGGATAAACAAGGGAGGTACATCTGGATTTTCAAAAGGTTTTTGAAGAAGTTCCACATCAGAGGTAAGTGTGCTTAATTAACTAGCATGGATTGAGGAATGGTTCGTTTTCATTGTAATATTATTTGAGTATAAAAACAAGGATGCCTTGGTGGACCACATCTGGAGTATAATCCACCGTTTCATTCTCCTTATTCAAGGTAGGATGTTCTTGCCATGGAGGGAGTGTAACAAAAGTTACTAGACCTGTCCTTGAGATGGCAGTACTTACACGAGGAAAAATCATAGCTGTTAGGTCTACATTCACTGGAATGTAGAACAAGAAGGATCTCACAGAAACCTATAATATTTAACAGAATTAGGCAGATTAGATGCAAGAGTGGTGCTTCCACAGGCTGGTGAGTTGAGCACCATGGTACTGTCTTAGATTGTGGGGTATGCCACTTAGAACCCGTCAGAAAGAATTCCTTCACCCAAAGGAGAGGAACCTATGGTTTCCAAATCACAGAAGATAGCAGAAGCAAATTCATTAAATATCTTCAAGAAACCTCCATAAAATTCTTGCCTCTAACAATAAACTGTGATTGCAAATTCCACTCGATAGACCTTGCACACATTTAATTATATAAAACAAAATAGTAGTTAAATAACAATTTAAGATATGATATTTAAAGCAATAATGATTGCATTGAATTTGGTGCAATGTCAAACACAGCACAGTCCACAATCTGTCAGGTTTTGTGTACCAGATGTCAAAATATAATGCTACGCATCAGGTTTACTCAAGAACACGTGATGATCAGCCATGATCACATTGGTTATGAGTTATGCATGGCTTGTCAGTGTGTGCCAAATCCTTTATTTTCATTTATTTTCCCTTTTTTGCTACAAATCCACCTCATTGTTCATTCTATGTATATCTATAGAGCTTTAGTAAATTACCCTTTAGACTTTGTCTTACAGCTAAATGCAGCGCCGGAGAACCGGGTTCGATCCAGACTATAGGCGCTGTCTGTACGGAGTTTGTACTTTCTCCCTGTGATCTGCGTGGGTTTTCTCCGAGATCTTTAGTTTCCTTTCACATTCCAAAGACATACAGGTTTGTAGGTTAATTGGCTTGATTAGTTGGCTTGATAAATGTAAAAATTGTCCAGTATAAAATTGTCCAACTTCTAGTATAGTCCCTGGTGGACTCTTCGGAAGGTACAAGGTACAAGGTACTTCCATTTAGTACAATGCTGATTTTTAATATATATAACTTTCATCGCATTTGGTAGATCCTTTGTCCAGTGATCATGAGAATTAGAAGTTAAAAATACAGTACTACTGTTCATTTAATCTGATAATATTCTGTATTCAGACGCTCCTCGATTTACGTTAAAGGCGACTTACGTAAACTTACGAAAGCAATTCTTTAAGCTCACTGTGCCCACGTGGTCCCCACGTCGGAGATCCCCCCTGGTCTCCGCGACAGAGCTTCCCCGTGGTCTCTGCGTCAGACCTTCCATGTGGTTTCCGAGTCACAGCTCTCCAATGGTCCCTACATCAGAGCTCCCCCGTAGTCCTTACGGACGAGCTCCCCCCTGGTCTCCGCGTAGGAGCTCCCACGTGGTCTCCGTGTCAAATAGTAATTTATGCGTGCGCAATAGCACTTCCATTTCAGGATTACTTAACATCATACCTATGCAAAGTGTCCGCGGGTTGTAACCCTTATACAAGTAGGTATATCAGTCCTTGCAGCATTTTTATTGCAGCATAGATAATGAATGACAAAGGCATTTCCTGCAAATAAATATTGGGATGACTTAAAATAGTAAGATTAAACGAGAACTTGCCAGTTTGAAGTTCGATCTGTATTTTGTGAGGAGTTACGATGAGGGATTATGTGAAGAACCCGTTCAGCACGCATGCGCGACATACTTCAAAGCAGCGGTGTGGAATCACAGACAGACACAGTTATTGAAATAAACATAGTAAAGAATAGGAGACCTCAGTTATCAGTTTGACCCATATTATTGAGGGTGGGAGCGGAGGGCACGTAATCCCTCATCGTAACTCCTCACAAAATACAGATCAAACTTCAAACTGGCAAGTTCTCGTTTAATCTTACTATTTTACTTCGGAGTCACGTGAGTGACTACGTGAAGATTTTAAAGCTCTGCGATTTCAAACCGTGTAACAGTTCGCACTTCACTCACTGCCGAAGTCCTTGAGGGAGGAAGTGTGTTATCGTAATCAACCAATGAATCTGTTCGTAAAAACAATAATGGTATTTATTAACAATAACAACAAAATAAATTAAATTGCTCCCCTGAGCTTAAATTAAATATTTGCAGACTGTAACATTTTTTCTGCAAATAAAGCAGGTTTTGCCAGCGGCTTATTATAGAAAGTTCGGAACATTCTTTCCCCCGACCACCCTGCTGTAGCCAGGATGTGGTCTATTGGCACGTCCATTCTTTTGGCCGCCGACGTGGATGCTGCCCTGGTGGAGTGAGATTTGTACATGTTAGTGTTCATACCAGCAGCTTTCAGCACCTGCTTGAGCCATCTAGAAATGGTTTGGCTCGTCACCCGACCATAAGGTTTTTTGTGACTGACCCATAAGGCTTTTTCACTCCCTCGATGTATTTTGGTTGTGTCTATGTAGGACAGTAGGTGGGTCATGGCACATAACCGTGGTTCTGGCGGGTAAGCCCGGAATTCCATGACTGGGTTAGGTGTTCCTGGTCTGCTCTGTTTGACCAGTCCCTGGATAACGAAAGAGACCTGGTCTGGAGCTATGATCATGTTGTCCAGTCGTAGAAGGTGTAATGACTGGACCCTTTGAGCTGATACAAGTGCCATCAGCATGATAGTCTTGAGCGTAGATTGTTCCAGGGTGAGGGACCTGGCTGGTGGCCATCCCCTGAGGTATGTCAGGACCACACTGACATCCCAAATTTGGGTTTGCCTGGTTCTGGGGGGGTTAGAGTTGTAAATTCCCTTCATGAGTTTGACCACCAGCGGGTGGGACCCCATGGCCTGTTGTCCTGGTGCCTGTGTTAAATAGGCAGACAGAGCACTTCTAGCTGTGTTGATGGCACTGTAGCTGAGTCCTTCATCGTGGTGAAGGGCTGCCAGGAACTCCAGTACATTGGTAACTGTTGAGGTTAAATAGGTGGTTCCTGTATCCAAGCAGTACTTCTCCCACTTTTTGATGCTGGACAAGTACTGTTTTCTTGTGGATACTCGGTGGGATGCTGTCATGGTGTTGATGGTGTTTTCTGACAATCCCAGTCCCAGTAATGGTCTTTTCAAAATCTGCAACCCAGGAGTTTGATTTTATCATGGCATGGGTGGCTTATGCCAGATACTGGGTGGGTTAATAATTCTGGGTTACTGGGAAATATCATAGGGGTTTCAACGACCATGTCGTAATGGGAACCATGGCTGTGTAGGCCAGTCGGGTACTATCAAAATACCTGAAGCAGAGTCCATTTGTATTTTGCGTAGTACCCGACTGATGAGGCAGAAGGGAGGAAATGCATAGAAGAAGAAATTTCCCCAATCCAGCGCGAACGCATCTACCGCTGCTGCCTCAGGGACTGGTTCCCAAGCGACATACATAGGTACCTGGTGATTTAGCCTTGATGCAAATAGGTCGATATCTGGCGTGCCATATTGCTTGATAATTTTAGCAAACACTTTGGGGTTTAACATCCATTCGGTGTTGTCATTAAATTTACGTGACCTGTTGTCTGCCACTGTATTTAGCTTACCTGGCAGGTAAGTTGCTGATAGCCAAATATGTCTTTCGACGCACCATTGCCAGATTGTGTTGACCAATTTGTCGCATGATATCGATTTTATGCCGCCCATATGGTTAATATAGGCCACCACCGTAGTATTGTCTATTTGTAACCGAACATGCAAGTGATGCATATTTGATGCATATGCTTTTAAACCATAAAAGGCACCCAACATCTCTAGATAATTAATGCCCAGTGTAAGTAGTAACGATGACTCTGGGTTAGTCCATCTACCACCTGTGCTGGATATGGAGTTAGTTGCTCCCCAGCCTTGAGCACTGGCATCTGTTTGGATAACTAAAGTAGGGTTAACGACGATGATAGGGCTGGAACTATGCCAAATGTTTTCTGCCCACCACTGTAGCTCTGATATTGCTTCAGTGGGTAATTTCATGATACGGTCATAATGACCTGCATGTCGTTTTAGTGCCTGCACCTTTGCTCTTTGTAAGTTTTGATAGTGCAAAGGTCCAAATTGTGTAGCCGGAAATGCTGCTACCATTTTCCCAATTATCCTTGCCACTTGTCGAATAGTTGGTCGCTCGTTGACCATTAAATTGTTACATGATTGTGCCAATTCAGTTGTTTTATCTTTTGGCAAAGTTACAGACATGTGGACTGAGTTAATTGTGAAGCCCAAGTAGTCCATGGTTGTGGATGGCTTCAACTTAGATTTATCTGGATGTAAGACAAATCCCAAGGTTTCAAACAATTGTTTGGTAGCTGACACAGCTGATATAGCCAATTCCATGGTTTTGCCTACTATTAAGATATCATCAAGATATGCCATGACAATATGTTTTTGTCTTCTTAATATTGCCAGGGCTGGTTTTAGTATCTTGGTGAATAATCTTGGGGCTGATGTTAACGTGTTGGGTAATGCTTTAAACTGCCATAGTTATGAAGATATGAGGTTGCTTTGGCAAGTAAGGTAAAAGTAAATCCGAAGGGTTTCTACCGCTATATTAATAGCAAAAGGATAACGAGGGATAAAATTGGTCCATTAGAGAGTCAGAGTGGCCAACTATCTGCAGAGCCAAAAGAGATGGGGGAGATATTGAACAGTTTCTTTTCTTCGGTATTCACCAAGGAGAAGGATATTGAATTATGTGAGGTAAGGGAAACAAGTAGAGTAGCTATGGAAACTATGAGGATCAAAGAAGAGGAAGTACTGACACTTTTGAGAAATATAAAAGTGGATAAGTCTCCAGGTCCGGACAGGATATTCCCTAGGACATTGAGGGAAGTTAGTGTAGAAATAGTAGGGGCTATGGCAGAAATATTTCAAATGTCATTAGAAACGGGAATAGTGCCGGAGGATTGGCGTACTGCGCATGTTGTTCCATTGTTTAAAAAGGGGTCTAAGAGTAAACCTAGCAATTATAGACCTATTAGTTTGACGTCAGTGGTGGGCAAATTAATGGAAAGAATACTTAGAGATAATATATATAAGCATCTGGATAAACAGGGTCTGATTAGGAACAGTCAACATGGATTTGTGCCTGGAAGGTCATGTTTAACTAATCTTCTTGAATTTTTTGAAGATGTTACTCGGGAAATTGATGAGGGTAAAGCAGTGGATGTTGTGTATATGGACTTCAGTAAGGCCTTTGACAAGGTTCCTCATGGAAGGTTGGTTAAGAAGGTTCAATGGTTGGGTATTAATGGTGGAGTAGCAAGATGGATTCAACAGTGGCTGAATGGGAGATGCCAGAGAGTAATGGTGGATGGTTGTTTGTCAGGTTGGAGGCCAGTGACGAGTGGGGTGCCACAGGGATCTGTGTTGGGTCCACTGTTGTTTGTCATGTACATCAATGATCTGGACGATGGTGTGGTAAATTGGATTAGTAAGTATGCAGATGATACTAAGATAGGTGGGGTTGCGGGTAATGAAGAAGAGTTTCAAAGTCTACAGAGAGATTTATGCCAGTTGGAAGAGTGGGCTGAAAGATGGCAGATGGAGTTTAATGCTGATAAGTGTGAGGTGCTACATCTTGGCAGGACAAATCAAAATAGGACGTACATGGTAAATGGTAGGGAATTGAAGAATGTAGGTGAACAGAGGGATCTGGGAATAACTGTGCACAGTTCCATGAAAGTGGAATCTCATGTAGATAGGGTGGTAAAGAAAGCTTTTGGTGTGCTGGCCTTTATAAATCAGAGCATTGAGTATAGAAGTTGGGATGTAATGTTAAAATTGTACAGGGCATTGGTGAGGCCAATTCTGGAGTATGGTGTACAATTTTGGTCGCCTAATTATAGGAAGGATGTCAACAAAATAGAGAGAGTACAGAGGAGATTTACTAGAATGTTGCCTGGGTTTCAGCAACTAAGTTACAGAGAAAGGTTGAACAAGTTAGGGCTTTATTCTTTGGAGCGCAGAAGGTTAAGGGGGGACTTGATAGAGGTTTTTAAAATGATGAGAGGGATAGACAGAGTTGACGTGGAAAAGCTTTTCCCACTGAGAGTAGGGAAGATTCAAACAAGGGGACATGACTTGAGAATTAAGGGACTGAAGTTTAGGGGTAACATGAGGGGGAACTTCTTTACTCAGAGAGTGGTAGCTGTGTGGAATGAGCTTCCAGTGAAGGTGGTGGAGGCAGGTTCGTTTTTTATCATTTAAAAATAAATTGGATAGTTATATGGATGGGAAAGGAATGGAGGGTTATGGTCTGAGCGCAGGTATATGGGACTAGGGGAGATTATGTGTTCGGCACGGACTAGAGGGGTCGAGATGGCCTGTTTCCGTGCTGTAATTGTTATATGGTTATATGGTTATATAGTTGCCCCATCCAGGTAAATTTCAGGTATCTGCGATGATCCTTATGAATGGGTACTGAATAGTAAGCATCTTTGAGGTCAATGCTTGCCATGAAGTATCCTTTGGAAATCAGTTGTTTGGCAGTTACAAACGTTTCCATTTTGAAATGTACATACTTAACAAACATATTTAGTGAAGTTAAGTCAACGATGATGCGACATCCACCATCTTTTTTAGTTTTAGTGAATATATTAGACACAAATTCCAAGGGTTCATGTTTAGTTTTTTCAATGATACCCTTAGTGATTAGTCTCACCAGTTCAGCTTGTCCCTCTCGTTTTTCTTTAACTGAGAGGGAAAAGACCCTTTGGGGTGAATGCTGAACTGGTGGCAATTTTTCTAGTGTAAATTGTATTTTGTATCCACAAATGCTATTGAGTATATACTTGTCACTCGTGATAGACTCCCATGCTTGCTTAAACAGGTGTAATCTCCCACCTGTTAGTATAGCGCCCCTACTTTCTATATGATGGCAGGAACCAGACCCACCTACCTCCATGATTATTGGTGTTTATTTTGCTTCTTCGTCGGATGATGAGCCTTGTGTGTTGTCTGACGTGTTGCTGTTGTTTGGGGGTGGCGCATTTTCCATGGGGTCTGCTCTGGGCCTTGGCCTAAAAAAGGCTTCCGGTGGTGATATGCGGGCCCCGAGCTTTCACCAGTCCCATAGAGTAGACGTCGACTGGTGGACGCGATGGGGTACTGCCGCTTGGGTTTAGTGGTTTTGGTTTTGCTCGTCCCGGGGCCTGCCCTCATGAGGCCGAAAGTTTTGGAAGCCTCCTCCATGTCTTTGACTTTTTTGGTGAGGTCCTTGCCAAAGAGCAGTGTATCTGGCTCTATCGTTGGAGTTTTGCACAACCCCGCGAATTTCAGGTTGAGGGCAGGTCTTATAATCTCCTTGCGGAGGTTATTTATTTCAAATTGAGTGTTACACAGCAGTGCGAGGGTGTCCTGCTGGTTTGTGGTCATTTCTGTTCCATCCACGGAACGAGCAATCGAGGTGATGGCTGACGTCAGGAGCCTGAGGATCCGCTGAAGTTTTAGTTCCTGATTACGTATGTTTGACCCAAACGTGCCCCCAGATTTGGCTGTTGACAGCCGGCACTTTGAGCGATTCGCAATTTTCAGGAGCCGAATATTGCTCTAAGACCTCATTAACCACCTGTTCCTGTAGGGGCCTGTTGGATAGGTGGTTAATGCTGGCCGCTAGTTTTGGCTCTAATGGCCGTCCTTCACGTGGGGTTGCCACGTAGCAGTCTACCACACCCAGCAGCTCTTCCTGTTCCTGTACCCCTGGCATACTCCCGACTTCTTCAGCCATTGACCCCTCTTCTTGACCAGCCCAGCCCTGGTCGCCAAGGCTGCCCTCGGATGAGGGGGAGCGATGGCCAGTGCACGAGGCACTGTGGAGGGAGTGCCTGAACTCCCTCTGCGAAACTGCTCCTCACGAAGCAAGTCTCACTGGAGCATACGCTCCACGAGCCGCTCCATGCGGCTCAGGCGGCTGTCTCTGCCCCGAGCGAGCGGTGAGACGTCCCCGTCCGACGAATCGGAAACCACCGGCCGGATGGTCTACCGTGTGGCTTTACATCCAGTCCGCTGCTCAGGCGCTAGCGGGACAGGGCTCGGCTCGGTGTCGGGGATGGCGGATCGCTGTGTTAGCGGTCCTACCGCCTCCTGCCCCCCACTGATGGAACGCTCCTCCGTTGGAGTCGAACGAGGGGCAGGCTTCTTGGAGAGCCTTGTTCTGTTCATTTTTTCTCTGTTGGAACAAAGCAAAACTCTTCTTTTTGCCAGGAAAAAACGACCTCAGAGTAGACTTACCTGACGGTCCGTCTTTTTTTAAACTGTAGCGGGAGCGCCTGACTCCCGCTGCGTCGCTGTTGCACTGCGTGAAAGCAATGTCGCGCATGCGTGCTGAACGGGTTCCTCACGTAGTCACTCACGTGACTCCGAAGTAAAACTACTGTCTTCAATCCCCACCATATGATTGAAACCTATCTATTCCTTTCTCTGGCAACAGAAACTAAACCACTGTTCATAATCTTAGTGCTGTACAGTACTTGAACGGGAATTGAGATTTCTACCATATATCAACAATGTTAGTAAAGGTCCTGTCTCACTGTACAAGGTAATTCAAGAGTTCTCCCGGGTTTTCCCCTGATTCGAACTCGGAGAATGTCCGTAGCGGGTCCGTAGGAGTTTGTGGATGTCTCGTAGTGGTTCGTATAAGTAACAGTAGGTGCTCGGGAAATCCGGTAAACTCGTGACGTTTTTTTCAACACTGTGAAACATGTCCACAAGTAAAAAAATACACGTGATGAAAAAAATTGTTACTTTTTACCAGTACGAACCGCTACAATGGGACATGCCCTTTAGTTTGTCATTATCTCAACTACGTTAACATTGCCCTCATCCTCTCCCACCTGATAATCAATTCCTTGGACTTCTTTGGTCTAAGACTATACAACAATAGACAATAGATAATAGGTGCAAGAGCAGGCCATTTGGCCCTTCGAGCCAGCACCGCCATTCATTGGGACGACAGATGGCACAATGGGCTAAGTGTTCGGCTGGCAACCGGAAGGTAGCCGGTTCGAATCCCGCTTGGAGTGCATACTGTCGTTGTGTCCTTGGGCAAGACACTTCACCCACCTTTGCCTGTGTGTGAATGTGTGTGAGTGATTGGTGGTGGTCGGAGGGGCCGTAGGCGCAGATTGGCAGCCACGCTTCCGTCAGTCTGCCCCAGGGCAGCTGTGGCTACAGAAGTAGCTTACCACCACCGAGTGTGACTGAGGAGTGAATGAATAATGCGATGTAAAGCGCCTTGAGTATTAGAAAGGCGCTATATAAATCCCATCCATTATTATTATTATTATTGTGATCATGGCTGATCATCCACAATCAATACCCAGTTCCTGCCTTCTACCCATATCCCTTGACTCCACTAACTTTAAGAGCTCTGACTAGCTCTCTCTTGAAAGCATCCAGAGAGCCAGCCTCCACCGCCCTCTGATGCAGAAAATTCCACAGACTCACAACTCTCTGTGTAAAAAAGTTTTTCCTCATCTCCGTTCTAAATGGCTTACCCCTTATTCTTAAACTGTGGCCCCTGGTTCTGGACTCCCCCAACATCGGGAACATGTTTCTTGCCTCTAGCGTGTCCAAACCCTTAACAATCTTATATGTTTCAATAAGATCTCCTCTCATGCTTCTAAATTCCAGAGTACACAAGCCCAGCCGCTCCATTCTATCAACATATGACAGTCCCGCCATCACAGGAACTAACCTGGTGAACCAACGTTGTACTCCCTCAATAGCAAGAATGTCCTTCCTCAAATTGGGAGACCAAAACGGCACACAATACTCCAGGTGTGGTCTCACTAGGGCCCCGTACAACTGCAGAAGGTCCACTTTGCTCCTATACTCAACGGTTCTCATTATGAAGGCCAACATGCCATTCGTTTTCTTCACATCTGCTATACCTGCATGCTTACTTTCATTGACTGATGAACAAGGACCCCCAGTTCCCATTGTACTTCCCTTTTTCCCAATTTGACTCCATTTAAATAATAATCTGCCTTGTTGTTTTTGCCACCAAAGTGGATAACCTCACACTTATCCATATTAAACTGCATGTGCCATGCATCTGCCCACTCACCCAACCCGTCCAAGTCACCCTGCATCCTCATAGCATCCTCTTCACAGTTCACACTGCCATCCAGCTTTGTGACATTTGCAAATTTGCTAATGTTACTTTTAATCCCTTCATCTAAAGCATTAATGTATATTGTAAATAGCTGCGGCCCCAGCAATTATAACTGGTCTATAATTCCGTTTTTAATCTCCCACCTTTCTTAAAAAGTGGGATAGCATTAGCTACCCTCCAATCCACAGGAACTGATCCTGAATCTATAAAACATTGGAAAATGATCACCAATGCGTCTACAATTTCTAGAGCCACTTCCTTAAGTACCCTGGGATGCAGACCATCAGGCCCTGGGGATTTATCTGCCTTCAGTCCCATCAATCTACCCAACACCATTTCCTGTCTAATGTGAATTTCCTTCAGTTCCTCCATCATCCTCAGGCCACTAGAACATCAGGGAGATTGTTTGTGTCCTCCTTAGTGAAGGCGGATCCAAAGTACCTGTTTAACTCGTCTGCCATTTCCTAATTCCCCATAATAAATTCACCTTTTTCAGTCTTCAAGGGTTCAACTTTGGTCTTAACTAATTTTTTCCTCTTCACATACCTAAAGAAGCTTTTACTATCCTCATTTATGTTCTTGGCTAGCTTACCTTCGTACCTCATCTTTTCTCCATGTTTTGCCTTTTTAGTTATCTTCTGTTGCTCTTTAAAAGTTGCCCAACCCTCTGGCTTCCTGCTCATCTTTGCTATGTTATACTTCTTCTCCTTTATTTCCTTTACTTCCCTTGTCAGCCACGGTCACACATTACTCCCCTTGGAATCTTTCTTCCTCTTTGGAATGAACGGATCCTGCACCTTCTGTATTGTTCCCAGAAATACCTACCATTATTGCTCCACTGTCATCCCTGCTAGGGTGTCTTTCCAGTCAACATTGGCCAGCTCCTCCCTCATGGCTCCATAGTCCCCTTTGTTCAACTGTAATACTACTGACACCTCTAATTTACCCTTCTCCCTCTCAAATTGTAGATTAAAACTTATGGTCATATTATAATCATATTATGGTCACAACCTCCTAATGGCTCCTTTACCTCGAGTTCCCTTATCAAATCCGGTTCTTTACACAACACTAAATCCAGAATTGCCTTCTCCCTGGTAGGCTCCAGTACAAGCTGCTCTAAGAATCCATCACAGAGGCACTCCACAAACTCCCTTTCTTGGGGTCCAGTACCAACCTGATTTTCCCAGTCTACCTGTATGTTGAAATCTCCCATAACAATCATAGCTTTACCTTTACGACATGCCAATTTTAACTCTTAATTCAACTTGCACCCTATATCCAGGCTACTGTATGGGTGCCTGTAGATTAGTCCCATTAGGGTATTTTTACCGTTACAATTTCTTAGTTCTATCCATGCTGACTCCACATCTCCTTTTTTAATGTCACCCCTTGCAAGGGACTGAATTTCATTCCTCACCAACAGAGCTACCCCACCCTCTCTGCCCACTTTCTGTCTTTTTGATAGGACGTATACCCTTGAATATTCAGTTCCCAGCCCTGGCCTTCTTGCAGCCATGTCTCTGTAATTCCCACAACATCAGACTTGCCAATTTCTAACTGAGTCTCAAGCTCGTCCACTTTATTTCTTATACATTGCGCATTCATATACAACACCTCGACTTTGGTATTCACCCCCCCCCCCCCCCCCCCCTCACACCGATCTCTATTGGCCCTGACCTTATTCACTTAATATCCCTTCTCGAACTTTCTTTCCCATTAATTCTGGAGACTTTTGTAACTTTTCCTGTGCTCACTTCCCCTTTAACTCCATCTTTATACTCCCAATTTTTCAATCCTACCCCCCCCCCCCGCTATTTAGTTTAAACCTACACGTGTAACAGGTGGTGTTTCTCAACCTTATAGTTGATAGATAAAGGCCATTTTTATACCTTTTGGTTTCATCATGTAGAAATTACAACAGTGTTTATAACCCCCCCCCCCCCCCCCCCCCCCCCCCATAATGTTTGGGACACAGCAATGTCATGTAAATGAAATTAGTCATGTTTAGTATTTTGTTGCATATCCTTTGCATGCAATGACTGCTTGAAGTCTGCGATTCATGGACATCACCAGTTGCTGGGTGTCTTCTCTGGTGATGCTCTGCCAGGCCTGTGTTGCAGCCATCTTTAGCTTATGCTTGTTTTGGGGGCTAGTCCCCTTCAGTTTTCTTTTATAAAAGGCATGCTCAATTGGGTTCAGAATGGGTGATTGACTTGGCCACTCAAGAATTGACAATTTTTTAGCTTTGAAAAACTCCTTTGTTGCTTTAGCAGTATGTTTGGGATCATTGTCTTGCTGTAGAATGAACCGCCGGCCAATGAGTTTTGAGGTATTTGTTTGAACTTGAGCAGATAGGATGTGTCTATACACTTCAGAATTCATTATTCTAGTACCATCAGCAGTTGTATCATCAATGAAGATAAGTGAGCCAGTTCTTTCAGCAGCCATACATGCCCAGGCCATAACACCCCCACCACCGTGTTTCACAGATGAAGTGGTATGCTTTGGATCTTGGGCATTTCCTTCTCTCCTCCATACTTTTCTCTTGACATCACTCTGATATGTTAATCTTCGTCTCATCTGTCCACAAGACCTTTTTTGAGAAATGTGGCTGCTCTTTTAAATACTTCTTGGCAAACTGTAACCTGGCCATCCTATTTTTGCAGCTTACCGGCGGTTTGCATCTTGCAGTGTAGCCACTGTATTTCTGTTCATGAAGTTTTCTGTGGACAGTGGTCATTGACAACTCCACACCTGACTCCTGAAGAGTGTTTCTGATCTGTCGGACAGGTGTTTGGGGATTTTTCTTTATTATAGAGAGAATTCTTCTGTCATCAGCTGTGGAGGTCTTCCATGGCCTGCCAGTCCCTTTGCGATCAGTAAGCTCACCAGTACTCTCTTTCTCCTTAATGATGCTCCAAACAGTTTATTTTGGTAAGCCTGTTTGGTTGATGTCTCTAACAGTTTTATTTTCACAATGGCTTATTTGACTTTCATTGGCACAACTTTGGTCCTCATGTTTATAAACAGCAATAAACATTTCCAAAGGTGATGGAAAGACTAGGTGCTGAGAGCTCTCTTATACCTGCATGAAAGAAGCAATTAAACACTCCTGAGCAATTACAAAAACCTGTGAAGTCATGCGTCCCAAACATTATGGTGCCCTGAAATGGGGGGACTATGGATAAACACAGCTGTAATTTCTACATGGTGAAACCAAACTGGCCTTTATTAAAATTTGACAATGAGCACTTTATATGATGTCTCTTTGTCCCAAACATTATGGAGAGCACTGTAGAATCTTGATTAGTACAGGTGTCAGGTTATGTGGAAAATATAGGAGAATGCGGTTAGGTGGGAGAGATAGATCAGCCACAATTGAATGGCGGAGTAGACTTGATGGGCTAAATAGGCTAATTCTATTCCTATTCCTTATGTCCTTCTGAATCTTATATTGGACCATATCAAAACCTCGCAGGAGGTTATGGACATATAGATCAGAACCAAGTGTGATAATGATTTAAAGTGGGAGTGAGAGTGTTTCTCAATTTGTCATACCTGTAATTGCTTCTGAAGGTTAAAACAGGCCCCACGGTGTGATACATCCCGATACGTCACGTGTTCTTTTGTAAAGGCACTGTTAAGTGAGAACATTTATTTTAGTTTGGTCTACAGTATACAAAATGAAAATAATTGGATCTGATTTGCTTGGTTCTGTAGTACAAGCTCAGTTCTATCCAGTACACAGTTGGAGATAAACATCACCATTTACGTGTCAGTAATAAAAGCCAAAAATAACATACCAGAGTTGAGAAAGACATTGTGGAGGTTAGAGCTTTTAGTAAAACAGTAAATCAAACCTAAGCTTTTGAGTGATATTACATATTGAGTGGTGAAGCGTATTTTAATATAAATATTATTATTATTGAACCCTACCTTGAAATCGAGATGATTATAAAATTTCAAAACAAGCAAATTTATTGTATCAGAAGGAAAAAGATTACATGGACATGTAGGAGTAGAGTATACAAGTAGGCAGTATTATATTGGAGAAGGGAACTTAACCCAACTCATTAATATACAGAATGCAAATTTAAAATCTTTATGAGTCCTAACATTTTTCTGTACATGTGAAAGAGTTTAAAAAGTGTGCCACGACTCACTGTAAACATATATACCATCCTAATAAGATGCAATCTGGTTGAAATCTGATTATGGACAGCCCAGGTAACTGTCAATTTGCAGTGTGCACTCTCTTCAATCAGGCTTGTCAATGTATGAAGAAAGATCCCAACCCGAAACGTCACCTATCCATGTCCTTCAGAGATGCTGCCCTACCCACTGAGTTACTCCAACACTTCTACGAATCGATCCAAAGAAAGCTATCAGGTGATCTACAGAATTCTGGAGTACCCTACAGTTCATCCTTGCAACGCCACAGGTTGAGGTGAGATGGGTTGGAAGTATATAAAATTCTGAGAGGTTTGGGTAGGATAGACAATCAGAACCTTTTTTCCCCAAGATGAAAATATCAAAGACTAGAGGACATAGCTTTACGGTGAGAGGGTCAAAGATAAGACGAGATACGCAGAGAAAGCACTGTGGTGGAGGAGACTGATATGATGGTGACGTTTAAGAGGCTTTTAGATAGGCACATGGATATGCAGGAAATTGAGGGATTGGATAATGTGTAGGCAAATGAGAGTAGTTTATAATATATATTAATGATTTAGATGTAGGGATTACAGGTAACTAGCAAATTTGCAGATGACACAAAGCTGGGTGGCAGTTTGAACTGTGAGGAGGATGCTATGAGAATGCAGGGTGATTTGGACAGGTTGGGTGAGTGAGCAGCTGCATGACAGATGCAGTTTAATGTAGATACATGTGAGGTTATCCACTTTGGTAGCAAAAACAGGAAGGAAGATTATTATTTAAATGGTGTCAAGTTGGGAAAAGGGGAAGTACAACAGGATCTGGGGGTCCTTGTTCATCAGTCAATGAAAGTAGGCATGCAGGTACAGCAGGCAGTGAAGAAAGCGAATGGCATGTTGGCCTTCATAACAAGAGGAGTTGAGTATAGGAGCAAACAGGTTCTTCTGCAGTTGTACAGGGCCCTAGTGAGACCACACCTGGAGTATTCTGTGCAGTTTTGGTCTCCAAATTTGAGGAAGGACATTCTTGCTATTGACGGAGTGCAGCGTTAGTTCACCAAGTTAATTCCCAGGATGGCTGGACTGTCATATACTGAGAGAATGGAGCGGCTGGGCTTGTATACTCTGGAATTTAGAAGGATGAGAGGATATCTTATTGAATCATGTAAGATTATTAAGGGTTTCGACATGTTCCCGATGTTGGGGGAGTCCAGAACCAGGTGCCACAGTTTAAGAATAAGCAGTAAGCCATTTAGAACGGAGATGAGGAAACACTTTTTCACACAGAGAGTTGTGAGTCTGTAGAATTCTCTGCCTCAGAGGGCAGTGGAGCTATAAAAATTATTTTTTTACCGCAACTGCTGTACCTACTTCAATTAATTCCGATATATATCCCAAAAACTTTTTTCAAAAAAGTCGATTCCATTGTTACAAGTTTTGTCTGGGATTATAAGAATCATAGAATAAGTAAAAAACATTTATGTAAATCAAAGATAAATGGAGGTCTGGCTTTGCCAAATGTCTTATTTTATTTTTGGGCAGTCCATAATAAAAACATGAATTTCTGGCTGGAAGAAATGGATCAACAACCAGATTGGCTAATGATGGAAAAGGAAGACTGTCTACCTTTTGAAATTGGACCGATCATATTTGCCCCCACAAAACTGCACAAAAAAACCTATAAAGAAAACCCCATAATACATAGTGGAATACGAATTTGGAAACAAATAAAAAAAGATTTAAAATTGAATAATATACCACTCTGCCTTCCCATTGTAAATAATCCTTTATTCAAATCATCCTTTATGGACAAAGGTTTCACACAATGGAAACATTATGGAATCAAAAATATAGGACATCTTTATGGGAAAGGTACTTTTCTTTCATTTCAAGAGTTACAACAGAATTATGGACTGCACTCAAATAATTTCTTCAGATATCTACAAATTAGAGATTATGTTAAATCTAATACACAAGTTTACAGGAATAGGGAATCAGAAATTCTTGATGAATGTCTGAACAAGCATCCTAATACTGAAAAACTAATAGCTTATATTTATAACACCCTACTAAATAACGAGGTACCACTGACCGAACCATATAGATACAAATGGGAAAATGAAATAGGTCATCCTATCACGAAAGATATGTGGGACGAACGTTTACAACAAATACATCAATGTTCATTAAATGCCAGACATACTTTAATACAATTCAAGGTCTTACATAGACTACACTTCTCTAAAATAAAACTAAATAGAATCTTCCCACAAATCTCTCCTATTTGTGATAAATGTCTACATTTAGAGGCTAATTTAACACATACGTTTGCAAACTGTATAAAACTTAAACATTTCTGGACTGATATTTTTGAAATAACTTCAGAAGTTATTAATACAAAACTGGACCCAGACACAAAATTAATAATACTTGGAATATCAGAACAAAGCTTAACACTCACAACAAACCAAAGAAACTTCCTCAATTACAGTATAATAACCGGAAAAAAATTAATATTAAAATTTTGGAAAGGCCCTACAACCCCCACAATTAAAATGTGGATTACGGAAATGTCGGAGATTACTTAGAAAGAATCAGACTTGTCTTAATGGACAAACAAGATCTTTTCCATAAAATTTGGGCTCCATTCATTAACTATCTGAAGGGATAGATTGGCACAGCACGAGGACCCAGCTGAAACTTGAACTCAGGAATAGATGAAAAGCTATACTTTATAACCTACGAACCTATCTCCATTGATGTATTACAGGTAACCCATTCCACCTCCCTTGTTTTTCTGTTGTGTTTTTTTTTTTGCTTTCTTTTTTATTTGTAACTTTCTACCCTCTCTTTTTCCCTCTTTCTATAAAAAAATAAAAACACTAGAAGCAGAAGTAATTGATAATGGAAAATTTTAATAATGTATGACTGATGTATATGAAAAGTTTTTTTTACTATAATATGTAACTACATTTTATAATATGTCTACTTCTAATAAATAAATTTAAAAAAAAAAAAAAAAAAAGAGGGCAGTGGAGGCCGGTTCTCTGGATACTTTCAAGAGAGAGCTAGATAGGGCTCTTGAAGATAGGGGAGACAGGGGATATAGGGAGAAGGCAGGAACGGGGTAATGATTGTGGATGATCAGCCATGATCATATTGAATGGCGGTGCTGGCTTGAAGGGCCGAATGGCACCTATTGTCTATTGTCGATTTATATTGGCATAATATTCAGCATGGACATTGTAGACTGATGGGCCTGTTCCTGTGCGGTACTGTTCTATGTTCTATATTATATATATTCTATCTTGGTTGGTGAGGTCTGTACATACTCAATTAACAAAGGTGCCAGTCTATTTTACTTATTCATCACTTTTTATTAGAGCAATCTTAGGAGTCATTCAAAATTTATATATTTTGGAAAGTAGACCCTTACATGATTTAAAGCGACTGAGCAATGAGAGATCTTAAAATTCAGGCAAATATCTGAGAACTATAACAACTTGAATAAAAATAGAAAATATTATTAGGCATCGTAGGTTGAGGGACATGCAGTTAATATTTCAACAAATGTTCTTTCATTGACAGAAGATGTTTTTCTCTCTCTGTAAACACTCTTGAATTTGCTGAATACCCTACTGAATCCCAAAGGAACAATGGAGGAAGCCACAGACAGGCAAGCCAGAGTGGGAATGAAGTAGAGAATGAAAGAATCAAGCCACGGAAATGTAGTTTCACCCCTGTGGAGTGAACGGATGTGTTCTACAAAGTGGCCACCCATCTGCATTTGATTTCTCCAGTATAGAGGCGACCACATCATGAACATTGAATACAGTACATTAGATTGGAAGAAACGCATGTGAATTGCTTTTCAATCCGGAAGAACTATTTTCCTGGGTGGTGGGAAAGGATGAAGTAAAGAGCAGGAATTATATCTCATGGTTGTCCAAGAAAGTGTTATGAGAAGTGGTTAGCGGAGATTGAATTCTGAAAGGGGATGGGAGGGAATGATGTTTCTTGTAGTAGAAGCCTGTTGGACTTGTGAGAAATTGTGAAGTATGATCCATTGAATGTTGGTGGGGTGGAAGGTGAGGATCAGAAGATCCGTTTCCTTGCATGGTCAGGATAAAAGAGAATGAGAACAGTGGAGTGAGATCAACGTAGTGAAGCCTCAGTTAAGGAAAACAGATGACATGTGTTTTGTTGTACTTGTTGTAAAGTTTTATCACCAGAACAGAAATGATGGAGGTAGAAGGGGAGGAACTGGGACTATGGAATGGACTCCCTTGAGAAAATAGAGTAGGAGGAAATATTGTCACAATAGCTGTGTAAATCTGTGAGCTTGTAATGCGTACTGGTTGCTAATCTACCACATTAGATGGAGAAATTTAGGAAGGGAAGAATCAGAGATAGATCATATGAAATTGAGAGCATAGTGCAAGTTGGCAGCAAAATCATTTAAGTGGTTGAGTTGTACATGAGTGCAAAATAACACAAATACAATGATCAATGCACTGTGAAGAGTTCAGGGAGATGGGTAGAGTAGGTTAAGCTTGGCCTCATGTGAGCTTTCATGACCAGACATTTGATTTGGAGAAAACTAGAGGAGATGTTCAATGTGAGAATGGGTTCAAGCAGGATGGAGGTGTAGAGAGACTCCATGTATGAAGTGGAGTTGGTTGGGGCTAGGAAACTAGAAATTATTGAGCTGGTGGAGGGCATTAGGAGTATTATGGTGAGTAAGTAGACAAGAAAGGCAACGTAAAAAAACAAAACATTTAGTGCGACAAGAGCAAGGACAGTCCTATATGTACATTCTAGGGAGGAGATAGAAGCAGTCTGTGCCAGTTTGAGGGTGGTAAAGTTGGAAACTATGGACAGCTCAGGAAATGAGGTCATTGGCTGCCTAGGTAAATAAAACTTGGTATTCAATGGTGAGTACCAAAACGAGGCATCTGCAAGCTGAAATGTAGCTTTTTATGAAATAGGGGCTAGTTTGCCAAATCACAACAGTATCACACTTGTAAGTGGGTTTGACGACAATATTAGGATTGGCCCTTGGTGAACAAAGTGCTGCAAGTCCTGAAAGGGATAGATTAGGACTGTAACTGCTTATAAGACTGGTGCTGTCAGAAGGGTCGGAAGGGTCCTGACCCAAAACATTACCCATCTATGATCTCCAGAGATGCCACCTCACCCACTGAGGTACACCAGCACTTTTATTTTGTAAACCAGCATCTGCAATTCATTGTTTCTACATTGTAACTGCTTATGCTTTGTAAATGTTTGTTAATTTATTGTTTTATACTGTGGAAGATACATAGAAACATAGAAAATAGGTGCAGGAGTAGGCCATTTGGCCCTTCGACCCAGCACCGCCATTCAATATGATCATGGCTGATCCTAAATCAGTACTCCTTTCCTGCTTTCTCCCCATATCCCTTGATTCCATTAACCCTACGAGCTATATCTAATTCTCTTGAAAACATCACAGTATTTTTAAAAATTGAAGGACATGCTACAGCTATCCACGACAACTTACTTTGAAGCCAACTTCTGGAGAATAGTGAATCATCTCCAGAATTGTTTTGGCATAATTGAGGTGTTTTAGGTGTTCGTGAGGATACATGACAATAAGTGAGGATACATGACAATATCTCCTTCACAATAACATTCAACATCAATGCCCCGCAAGGTTGTGTTCTCAATCCCATACCATACTCCCTTTAGACTCACGTCTCTGGGGCCAAATTCGGCTCTAATTCCATCTACAAGTTTGCAGATGACACCACTGTGGTGAACCAAATCACAAACAACGATGAGACGGAGTACAGGAAGGAGATAGAGATTTTAGCGACATGGTGTCACAACCATAACCTCTCCCTCAATGTGAGCAAGAAGGAGCCAGTTATTGACTTCAGGAAGCATGGTGAGTACATTCCCCAATCAGCAACAAAGGTATGGATGTGGAATTGGTTGAGAGCTTTATGGTCCTTAGCAATAACATTACTGATTATCTGTCAAGACCGACCATATTTATGTGACAGCCAAGAAGGCACACCAACACCTCTACTTCCTGAGGAGACTGAGGAAATTCAGTATCTCTCCAATGACTTATAAACTTCTACAGATGCTTGAAAGAAAGCATACACAGCTTGGTTTGGAAATAGCTCTGCCGAAGAGCACAAAAAATTGCAGAAAGTTGTGGATGCAGCTGAGTCCATCACACAGACCAGACTTCCCACCATTGACCTCATCTACATTTCATGATGCCTCGGAAAAGAAGCTAAGGAACTGTTTGATTCACCTCTACCCCATTGTAGACATTGGACTTTGTCTAAGAAACGGATGCATTACAAAGCTTAGAATCATATTCAGCACTTGTTTATTCCTCTTTGCTCTATCTATTACAGGTGCACAACCTTTTATCCGAAAGCCTTGGGACCAAACACTTTTCGTAATTCGGAATTTGTCGGTCTTCGGAATGGAAATTTTTTTGCGTAGATTTTAATGGCTGGCTCAGTGGTAGAGTGCTCGGCTCATATCCGCAAGATCGCGAGTTTGCGCCTTGATCCCGGCAGTTCCTCGGTCGCGAGTTTGAGTCTTCAATTTAGTTTTTTCTTGCAGAATAAATGTCTGTATGAAATGCAGTGTGTTGAATGAATTCCTGAATTTGTAAATGTGACCGCAGCATTGAATCACCTCTCGCACTCATGTCACCCTAGCGGGGCTACATGCCCTTAGGCGGCCTAAGGCGACATTTTCACACTCTTATATCCGTGTGCAGCAGAGGCGACGTGCGTTTGGCGCCAAACGTGAGCTTTGGTGTGCAGACGACATCCTGGAAAAAATGTCCGGTTTCTTCCAGGTAGGCGATATACCCTCCCGGGCAATATACCCTCCACTTCTCTTTTATGAAGGGGATTTAGTTCCCCTTTCTTCCAGGACCGACCGGAGGTTCCGCTGTCACCTCTGCGGGCCGCCCTCGGTGAACGTCCTGTCTCCCTGTCCCTGGGATAGCAGGGGGCGATCAAACAGCACAATACCCCCCTCCCCCTCCAACTCCAGAGGAATCCGCTTCCCGATGGGCCGCTACGGCGACAAGTGGCAGTTCGCCCACAGCCCGAGCTGCGCCACCCCAAGAACAAGACGTACCTTGCACACCATCAGCTTCTGCCCATACGGGGAGCGTGTTCCTCTGGAGTTGGAGCGGGGCTGGGCTGGAGTTGCTGATCTGGGATCTCCGTGCTTGCAATGGGCCTGGGGGTCGGTGTCCCGATGAGGGGGCTGTGGGCGAACTGCCACTTGTCGCCGTAGCGGCCCATCGGGGAACGGCTTCTGGTGGTCCTGATGTCTCCGGCCAGTTTGCAGTGTTCCTCTGGAGTTGGAGCGGGGCGGGGCTGGGCTGCTGTTGGCTGTGGGTCTCTGGGATCTCCGTGCTTGCAGTGGGCCTGGGGGTCGGTGTCCCGTTGGTCCTGACGTCTCCGGTGACTGGCACTGACCTGCTAGTATCGCCGACATGAAGACAGTGCAAAGCCCCCGCGGCGGTGCAATGGGCGGGGAGCTGGAGAGGGGAGGGAAGGGGTCACACACATGGCCGGGAAGCAGAGGGGTGTAGGTGGGGTGAAACTGAAGGCAGCGACAATCTGCTGCTGCTGCCTGCCCGCTGAGTTAAAAAGTTCCCACGCAAGACTCACGATACACTGTGTATCGTGCTACCGTGGGAACTTTTTAACTCAGCGGGCAGGCAGCAGCATATTGTCAATTATTAACCCTCCCGCGCAATATACCCTCACCTTCTCTTTTATGAATGGGGACTTAGTTCCCCTTTCTTCGAGGACCGACCGGAGGTTCCGCTGTCACCTCTGCGGGCCGCCCTCGGTGAACGTTTTCAAGGACCTTTCTTCAAGGACCGAAAAAATGTCCGCTATTCGGAGGTTTTCGTTATTTGGATCATCGGATAAAAGGTTGTGCACCTGTATATATATATATGTTTGAACTGATTGTACAGGTATCTATGTAGTCCAGTCAATCTAGCAAATTTAAGGGGGTTACCCACCACTAATTGCAAAATAATTTATTCTATTGCAGAACATTCCAGTATGGTCCTCTAAACACCATGCTAAAAGTCCTGAAAAATCCTAGCATGGGAAATTAGAGTAGTATGCAAATTAGCTTCCACCATTAGAGAAAATTCATATTTCATTATTTATTTTATAAATTCAGGAATATGGCAACTTGTTTAACTGGTAGCAGTGGTGCTCCACAGTTCAGTCGAGAAATAGTCTTCATTAGCATTCAAACAACATTCAATAGCCTTCGAATGCATTCTAACTATCTTCACTATAATTATAGCCTTCAAGAAATTGTCATCAAATCTTATTAAAATATTTCAGCTCTCGAGAAGACTACTAGAGGGTTATACAGCATTTGAAGGCTTTTTGAAGGCTGGTATGCCTGCATAACCTGTCATAGTAATTTCAATAGTAGTAAGCATTCAAATGCATTAAAGTACTCTGCTTTGTAGGTGTCTGAAGGGAATCTGAATATTGTGTATTTAAGAAAGGGTAATTACCCGATTGAACCCTAACCTAACCCTAACCTTAACTTATGAGAATTGCCTCTATTTTCAAATGAACAACAGACATCCATGGCTGAGTGTGTTTTCTGCAAGAAGAGTTTAGAAGATGGCCAGGATACAGTAAAACTACGAGAAAAAGGCAGCGAGAGTCTCAACAATGCCAGTGAGCAGCAAAGAAGTAGTATAAGAATTCATAAAGGTCAGCGAGTGCACACAGAATGCAGACAGGTTTTCACTCATCCACAGACGATTGCAAAGGCACAGGAAAAAGTAACTGACGAAGATCAGCCCTCACCATGTGTCCTTCAATCAGAAACTCCAACATTCCGTTTCTGCTTATTTTGTGGTGAACCAGCTACTTACAATTAGAAAAGCGTGATGGCATGGATGTCTATCCAGTAAGAACTACATCATTCCAAAATACTGCCTTAGATTCATGTGAAGAAAGGAAAGATGAATGGTCTACGTTAGTTGCAGGCAGAATTGCATATGCTCAGGATCTGATCACAATTGATGCAGTGTATCATCAAAGATGTAATGTAAACTTCAGGACTGGAAAACAAATTCCTCAGCAACATTCTTCTAAACTAGGTAATGTTGCAAAGAAACAAAGGCTTGGGAGACTGAAAGGAGTAGAAAGACATGAAGCATTCCTGTTGGTTGCAAAGTACCTGGAGGAAAATGATGATGAACAAATTACAATAACAGAATTGATTTTGAAAATAGAGACCTGTCTTAAAGGTTCAGAGGTTGCAGTTTATGGCTTCACACATATGAAAAGTAAACTGGTGGAACATTTCATAATCACTGAGCTGAATGGGAGCCACCTTAAATATTCCAGGTATTACTTCTTGCTGCTTTATCCAATTTTTCATGCTTGCTTATGACTTTATGTTTAGATGCCATTTTTTGTATCAGACACATGGATGCAAAGATATCAGACAATTTTTATTTTTTCTGATTGAAAAAGCTAAATCATGCAAGTTAAACATAATATGAACCTGTGAATATGTTCATTATTTTCACAGATCATGAAAACATGGCTTTTGATACTTGAATTTTGCTTATATTACAAATGACACTGGAAATTATACATTTTCGCTAATGGCGGAAGCTAATTTGCATTTTAGGCAAATTACGCCACTTTCCCATGCTAGGATTTTTTGGGATCTTTAGTATGGTGTTTAGGGGGACCGTACTGTAATTCACTGCATTAAAATAAATTATTTTGCAATTAGTGATGGGAGAAGGCACTACTTTCACGGGACTAATGCATGATATATCTGACCTGTTTGAATGGCATGAAAAACAATGATTTTCACTGGACTTCGGTACATATGACAATAATAAACCTAAACCTATCTGTGACCACCTCCCTACCTATTGGCTCCACTACCGTGTGGCGAACAGACAATTTATCCTAACCACAATATATTTATCAGTTGAGAGAGAGGAAGTCTTCTAGAACAATGTGAGGTATGGTGTGGTTGGGTATAAAAGCACCCGTATTTAATGAGGATGAATAGTTGGTTGTGTTCCTATTTGCTGTCTGTTGTTGACCTTATGAATGGTTGAGAACATTGACTTTGGAGGAGATGTCAAAGAAGCGTCAATTTATTCTTAACTACATGTTGTACATCTTTACTACATGTTTAACTACATGTTGTAGTTAGCACACATTGCAGCTGCAGTGCATCAGTGGCAGAAAAAAAAATAACTTTTAGGATGGAGGATTAGATACCAATCAAGTGAGGTACTTTTTCATGGATAGTTTCATTTTAGTTTACATGGTATTGGGGGTAGAGTGCTGACATGGATAGAAAATTGGTTGGCAGACAGGAAACAAAGAGTAGGGATTAACGGTTCCCTTTCAGAATGGCAGGCAGTGACTAGTGGGGTACCGCAAGACTCGGTGCAGGGAACGCAGCTATTTACAATATATGTTAATGATTTAGATGAAGGGATTACAAGAAACATTAGCAAATTTGCAGATGACACAAAGCTGGGTGGCAGTGTGAACTGTGAGGAGGATGCTATGAGAATGCAGGGTGACTTGGACAGGTTGGGTGAGTGGGCAGATGCATGGCAGATGCAGTTTAATGTAGATAAATGTGAGGTTATCCACGTTGGTAGCAAAAACAGGAAGGCAGATTATTATCTAAATGGTGTCAAGTTGGGAAAAGGGTAAGTACAAAGGGATCAGGGGGTCCTTGTTCATCAGTCAATGAAAGTAAGCATGCAGGTACAGCAGGCAGTGAAGAAAGCGAATGGCATCTTGGCCTTCATAAGAGGAGTTGAGTATAGGAGCAAACAGGTCCTTCTGCAGTCGTACAGGGCCGTAGTGAGACCACACCTGGAGTATTGTGTGCCGTTTGGTTTCCAAATTTGAGGAAGGACATTCTTGCTATTGGGGGAGTGGAGCATAGGTTCACAAGGTTAATTCTCAGGATGGCAGGACTGTAATATGCTGAGAGAATGGAGCGGCTGGGCTTGTACACTCTGGCATTTTGAAGGATGAGAGAGGATCTTATTGAAACATATAAGATCATTAAGGGTTTGGACACACTAGAGACAGGAAACATGTTCCCAGTGTTGGGGAAGTCCAGAACTGTAATTATGCTCCTAGAGCTTACCCCCCCTTAGTCTAGTTTAGTAAAACACTGAGTCAAGCACTGGACCACTAAATTTTATTCTTTCAAACAATAACGAACTCCCTATACAATACTTAACCACCACGTCAGCGCGTGTCCGCTTCACGCTGGAAGTCGATGCCGATCTTTAAAGTGCCTTTCCAATTTGGACCCTCAGCAATGACACAGTGCTTCACCTCTTACCCCCCTTAGTCTAGCTCAGTAAAACACTGAGTCAAGCACTGGACCACTAAACTTTATTTTTCAAACAATAACAAACTCCCTATACAATACCTAATCACCGCGGGTCCGATCCTTGCCTCTGCTCGTTCAAGCCCTTCAGCCTCATGCAAGCAGACACCTCCAAAAGGTTACGCAGTCCCAAGTGCCCCTCCAGAAGATCGACGACGATCCTTGTGGGGATCACTTTTTATAGGTCATCTGACCCTGGTGCGCGAAACTAGATGGGGGTGACAGCCCCTACAAACCAATCACGAATATCAATTACATTATATGGCTATTGACAGTTCACTAACCCAATTACAAAGTACCCCATTACAATGTTTCTACAGAAGCTTCTGGAAGGAAGTCAGTTAACTAAGTAATGCAACATTTTCCCAGGTTGTATAAACAAGTCAAACATGAATTCACACTTCAGCCAATCATCAAACAGCAGTACAAACACCCTGCAACATTATTAACAGCACATTACAACTCCCCTTTAGTTGGCCAATCCTGATCATGTATTTGCAATACCTCTGAGCTCCTTTGCAAAGCCCTCATACATTTTAACAATGGAGAGGACATCTGGATCTTACCTTATTCTGCATATCAATCTGGGGTTCAGACTATCTGCTCACAGCTTGCAACTTTTCACAGACAGAGGCCAAGCAGGCCTTGCAAATGCAAAGATCCTCCATTTTATAATACCTCTAATTTGGCCAATAATAACAGAACCAGGGGCCACAGTTTAAGAATAAGGGGTAAGCCATTTAGAACGGAGATGAGGAAACAATTTTTCACACAGAGAGTTGTGAGTCTGTGGAATTCTCTGCCTCAGTTGGACCCCGGTTCTCTGGATACTTTCAAGAGAGAGCTAGATAGGGCTCTTAAAGATAGCGGAGTCAGGGGATATGGGGAGAAGGCAGGAACGGAGTAGTTTGTGGATGATCAGCCATGATCACATTGATGGCGGTGCTGGCTCGGAGGGCCAAATGGCCTACTCCTGCACCTATTGTCTATTGTCTACAGCGTGTAAACAGGCCCTTCGGCCCACTGAGTCCACACCGACCGGCAATCACCCGTACACTAGTTCTATCCTACACACTAGGGACAATTTAAAGAAGCCACTTAACCTACAAACCTGCACGTCTTTGGAATATGGGAGGAAACCATAGAAAACCCGCATGGTCACAAGGAGAATGTACAAAATCTGTGCAGACAGCACCCATATTCAGGATTGAACCCGGGTCTCTGGTGCTGTAAGGCAGCAACTTCACTGCTGCACCACTGTACTGCCCAGTGTGAGGCCCTTGGAGTATTTTTGGATCTGCCCACAACCATCCAAGTGATCAACTCCTTCTGCATTGAGTCACACAGTTTAGAAACAGGTCCTTCGGCCCAGCTTGTCCACTCCGTACACTAGTCCCACCTGCCTGTGTTTGCCCTATATACCTCTAAACCTATCCTTTCCGTGTACCTGTCCAAAGGTATGTTAAACGTTCTGATAGTACCTGCCTCAACTATTTCTTCTGACAGCTTGTTCCAAATATCTATCATCCTTTGTGTAAAACATCTTTCCTATGAGGGTGACCAAAACTGAACACAATACCTCTACTCTAAATGTGGCCTCATCATGTGGTTTGTAATATATATGAATTACTTGGATATACACATAGATGGGATGGTTAGTCAGTCTGCAGATAACACCAAGATTGCTGGCATTGCTGAATGTGAGGAAAGCTGTAAAAGTAAACAGTGGGATATGGATCAGCTACAGAAATGGGCACAGAAATGGCAGATGGAGTTTAATCCAAGTGTGAAGTGTTGCACTTTGGAAGATAAAATGTAAGGGAAAAATATACAATTAATGGCAAGACCCTTAACAGCATTGATGTACAGAGGGATTTGGGGGTCCAAGTCCATAGCTCCCTGAAAGTGGTAATACAAGTAGATAAACTGGCAATGAAGGCATATAATATGCTTGCTTTCAACCTGCTTCCAGGTTGGGGCATTGAGTATATGACCCAGGAAGTCACAATGCAACTTTATAAGACTTTGATTAAGCTGCTTTTGGAGTATGGTATGCTGTTCGGTCGCACCAATACAGGAAGGATGTGGAGGCTTTGGAAATGATGCAGAGGAGGTTTAACACAATGCTGCCTGGATTAGTGGGTATTAGTTACAGGGCAATGTTGGTCACATGGATTGGTTTCTCTGAAAAGCCAGAGATTGAGGGTAAGACGATAGAAATGTATAAACTTGAGAAGAGATAATGTGGACAGTCAGGACCATTTTCCCGGGATGGCAATATCAAATACCAGAGGGCATAGCTATTAGGTGAGAGGGACAACGTTTAAAGAAAATGTACATGGCAAGTATTTTGTACAGAGGGCGGTGAGTGTCTGCAATGCACTGCCAGGAGTTGTGGTAGGCCTTGAAACAATAGTGGAATTTGAGAGATTTTGGATAGGCCCATGCATATGCAGGAAATGGAGGGATATGGATTATATGCAGATATATAAGAGTTGGTCTGGGCATCATGTTCAGCACACATACTATGGGTATGTTCCTGTATAGTCTTGCAGGACTTCTGCAAATAGAGGATGTACCTGCAACAATCACAACTATTTTCACTTGTGCATGGCATGACTCCAGCCAGCATAGAATTTAACCAATGGTTAATCTCTTTATTCATAAAGGTAAATTATTGAGAAATACAAGTTTATGTAATTGAAATGTTTGAATAAAAAATAGTGGCAATGTTTTCATAGGAAATATGAATGTATTAATTGATTTGTAATACCAAATACATCTTTTGATGATATTGGTACAATTTGTACAGCTCAAATCCAATTAAAATGTAACATTTTTGCAGTATGTCAGTTTATATGCTAGAAGAATGTTGAATTCATTTTGCTGATGTGTTATGATGAGGTTTAGATTGTGTACTTGTAAGGAGCTAAATGTTTAAACATCAGTTATGTAATAATTAAAAGTGACAAGCTGGTGTTAAGGGAGTTGTTTTCTCTGATTTTCAAAAACTAGTCAAATGTTAAGAGATAGAATAAAAATTTAAGTTACTGGTGATTAGGGTCCAGAGAAATATGTTGATGGGATAAAGTACATGCTGAAAAATCGCCAAAAGGAATTTGTGGGAAAGATTTTCAGTACAATTACAAATGAATTAGGGAGATGTGCCTCACTGTTTGAGATGATAAGTCTGAAGGTTGAGTTAGTGAAAATAAAGATCCAGTGTTTTCATTTTGATCCACAAAATAATGAATATAATTTAGAAGCAATAGATTTGTTGATCAATTCAGCTGATTATTTTTTTAAAGCTTAAATTATTAAATAATGGCTGTATTTTAAAGGGGAAGGAAATATATATTATGTCTGATGAAGGGTCTCAGCCTGAAATGTCACCTATCCATGTTCATCGGAGATGTGGCCTGGGCTGCTGAATTACTCCAACACTTTGTGTCCCTGTATATATTGCAAATGCATATAAACCACTGCCATCCGCAAACTCAAAACTCTTTCCACAGATGATGCTCAACCTTGCAGAGTGATTTCCAGCATGTTCTGCAGTTGTTTGAGCCCCGGTGGTGATGAGTTGGCCAACCCCACCTGCCTCGCGTCAGGTACTCGCGGTTCACTCCCACCCCCGCCCGCGCCGTTTCCGTTGGGCTGGGTCGCGCGCGGCGCCGGCTCCATGTGACCACATCGCCCGCCGGCGCGCGACCCAGCCCGCAGTGCGGACCCTGGCGCGCGCGAGCGAGGCCTCCGGGTTGCCGTTACCCCGCGCGCACGAGGTGGGCGAGAACGCGCGCGCGCGCCGCCTGATCCCTCCCTCCCTCCCTCCCTCCGCGGAAGGAGCGGGCCGCCGCCAACGCAGAGGATGATGCGCGGAGGGGGAAGCGGCGGATAGTCATCGCTCTCTATATCTCTCCCTCCCGACGCCGGCTCCAAGACCAGCACCATGTGGCTCCTAATGGCCGTGTTGTCGGTGTTGCCGTTCGCCTTTTTCGACCTGTGGTACTTCATGCGCGGGGCGCTGGTATTACTAGTCGCATCTTTCGACACCCCGGTCAAGGATATTCTGAGGGACCAGACAGTCCGGGGTAAGGAAGACCGCTCGCCGGGCTCCCATGCAGCAGGGGTGCAGAGGCTCGGCCTGGGCTCACTTTCATTCATTTTGAACCGGCCTTGGAGCTGCGGTCACCTCGAAGACTGATGACCCAGTTACCTTGTCGACACTACTACCTTGCCGCGTTTCTTTCTGCTACGTTAAATCATGTGGTCCTGGCCATTTATTGCAGTTCGTCGGCGATGCAATGGTATCGCATTGACGGGAAGCCCTGCAGGGCACAATCTGTGGTTGAAACCAACCCACGTTTGCAAATTGAAACCAGGGCAGATTCTTCCAAAGGTATTAATACATTCATTTGTGTTGGAACTGGCCAGCATTTATTGTTCATCTTTATTTGCCCTTGAGAACACGGTGGTGAACTAGCATCTTGAATTGCTGCAGTCCTTCAGATTCCAAGAGTGATGTTGTTTAGGGCGTGCCAAGAAGAATGCACAGTGTATTTGCGAGGATGTCGGGGCCTGAACTAAAGGGAGAGGTTGGACAAGCTAGGACTTTATTCCTTGGAGTGCTGGAAGAGAAGAGGTGATCTTATAGAGGTGTACAAGACCATGAGGGGAATAGACAGGGTAGATGCAGAGAGTATTTATCCAGAGTAGGGGAAATCAAGAACCAGGGGTATAGATTTAAGGTGAGAGGAGAAAGGTTTTAATAGAAATCTGAGGGGCAACTTTTCACACAGGGTGGTGGTATATCTGGAATGAGTTGCCAAAGGTGGTTGCTGAGGCAGGTACCCGAACACCATTTAAAGGACCTTTGGATAAGTACAAGGATAGGAAAATTTTACAGGGATATGGGCCAAACGCAGGCAGGTGGGACATCTTAGTCGGCATAGGCAAGTTGGGCTGAAACCCCTGATTCCATGCGCTACGACTCCACTGATTCAGGCAGGTTGAGAGTATTCCATGGTGTTGTAATTTACTTTATCCATGTGCCATTTAGATCTTGGGATGTGACGAGATGAGTTATAGGCCACAGGGTCCCATCGTTTGATCTGTTGTACGCAAGTATTTCTCTTGCTGGTTGAATTGAGTTTCCGGTTAACATAGTCTGATAATGTTGACAGTGCGGAATGCCAATTGTAAACGGCATGTAAATGACTGTAGATGTTGGAATCTTGAGCAATAAACAAACCACTGGAGGAACTCAGTGAGTCATGCAGCTTGTGGAGGAAATGGACAGACAATGTTAAAGGTCGGGACCCTTCTCGAGACTGGTCCTGACTCGAAATGTCATCTGTTCATTTCCCTACACAAAGGTAAATGGGCCTCGGCAATAAGCTGAACATAACCAGGGTCAGCCTATTGGAAGAAACATGGTGTAGGAAGGAACTGCAGTGCTGGTTTAAACCGAAGATAGACACAATATGCTGGAGTAATTCAGCATGTCTGGATAGAAACAATGGGTGATGTTTTGGGTCAAGACCCTTCTTCAGACTGAGAAATGTGACCCTGGCTCTGCTGTATCTGCCACTGAAGAACAACATTCTCATTCTCTACTGCACAATACTGAAGTAGAGAGGTTCGCATCTGAAATGTCCTCATTCTTCAGGGAACGGGGATTTCCCTCCTCCACCATAGATGAGGCTCGCACCAGGGTCTCTTCCATACCCCGCAACACTGCTCTCTCTCCCCATCCCCACACTCGCAACAAAGGCAGAGTCCTCGCCTTTCACCCCACCAGCAGTCACATACAACAAATAATCCTACGTCATTTTCGCCACCTCCAACGTGACCCCAACACTCGCCACATCTTCCCATCTCCCTCCCATGTCTGCCTTCCGCAAAGACCGTTCCCTCCGCAACTCCCTTGTCAATTCTTCCCTTCCCTCCCGTACCACCCCCTCCCCGGGCACTTTCCGTTGCAACTGCAAGAAATGCAACACCTGTCCCTTTACCTCCCCCCTCGACTCCATTCAAGGACCCAAGCAGTCGTTCCAGGTGCGACAGAGGTTCACCTGTATCTCCTCCAACCTCATCTACTGCATCCGCTGCTCTAGATGTCAGCTGATCTACATCGGTGAGACTAAGCGGAGGTTGGGCGATCGTTTCGCCGAGCACCTCCGCTCGGTCCGCAAGAACCTACCTGACCTACCGGTGGCTCAGCACTTCAACCCCCCCTCCCATTCCCAATCCGACCTTTCTGTCCTGGGTCTCCTCCATTGCCAGAGTGTGCAACACCGGAAATTGGAGGAACAGCACCTCATATTCCGCTTGGGGAGCCTGCATCCGGCGGGCATGAACATTGAATTCTCCCAATTTTGTTAGCCCTTGCTGTCTCCTCCCCTTCCTTAGCCCTTGAGCTGTCTCCTCCCATCCCCCAGCCCTCGGGCTCCTCCTTTTTCCTTCCTTCTCCCCGCCACCCCCCTATCAGTCTGAAGAAGGGCTTCGGCCCGAAGCGTTACCTATGTCCTTCGCTCCATAGATGCTGCTGCACCCGCTGAGTCTCCAGCATTTTTGTGTACCTTAGATTTTCCAGCATCTGCAGTTCCTTCTTGAACACGTGAGATTCTCATCACATTGTTTTACAATTCTGTGTTTAAATGCCTTTTTCTCAAATAGATTTTAAAAAAAACAGGTGTCACGGGTTCAAATTGTGTGGGCAAGTACAGCATTTTTTTTTTTTAAAGCAGTGGCTATCCTCATGAATGCCAATTGTATTCCATTGGGAATTGAGGAAAGACACTACTTGTTTTTGCTAGTTAAGTGTTAATTATGCTCAACAGTTCCAGGTACCTGGGTTTAATCCTGACTTTGGGTGTGGTCCAATGTAGAGTTTGCACATACTCACTATGACCATGTGGAGTTGCTTGGTTGTTCCAGTTTCCATGAGACCTGCTAGTAGGTTATTTGCCAACTGCAAATTACCCTGTAGTGCTGGTATATGGCAAAAGAGTCAAGGAGAATTGATTAGGGAGAAAATAAATTGCAGGTCTACAGGAAATAAGAGGAATTGGATTGCTCTTTTGCCCAAATGGCCTCCTGTATTGTAGAAAGTAATGTGAATACATTGTAGATCATAGGAATAGATTGGGGAATGTTAAAGAGAAAAATGATAATGTCACAATTTTAACACATTGGTACAAGGAGGTTTTATATTGACTGCTGTTTGACTTTTGATTAATATACTAAAATAGCAGAAATTAGGGTTTACAATAAAACTCCACTCATCTGGCCTGTTCAAGATTTTGGTTGTGCTGGACTAGCAGATTCCCTCGACTCAGAAGAGCTGGCAAATGCTGGAATTTTGAGCAAAAACAGTGCTGGAGGAACTCAGCAGGCCAGGCTGCATCCATAGTGGGAATGGACTAATAACATTTTGTATTGGGTCCTTTCTTCAGATTGGATGAGGGGTCCCAATAGATGTGCTCTGGCCCTCAGACTTTCTGGGCTATTGGTTATTATTACAATTAATACTTCAGCACACTTTTACTTCATTTTGTTTTTAGTGTCACACATCAATATAATCAATTTTCCAGTAAACCTGGTACGTTTAATGGGAACATTAAGAACAGAACTGGTGAGTTTCAAGGGAATGCAGAACCAGGGTAGACCTCCACAATCAACACCAATGAGCTAGATCGGGATTTCCAAACAATCAGACAGTGATTTGTTGGAGTTTTGCTCCACTTGCAATGCCCCATTTTCTTCCCTGCATTGTACTTGAGATTAACCTACAACAATTTCATCTGTCTATTGAAAATAGAAACATAGAAAATAGGTGCAGGAGTAGACCATTCGGCCCTTCGAGCCATTCATTATGATCATGGCTGATCATCCAACTCAGTATCTTGTACCTGCCTTCTCTCCATACCCCCCGATACCTTTAGCCACAAGGGCTATTGTCCTTTTCTCTGAAATCCTGTTTCCAGGCTGAAGCTCTAAACTAAATAATTCCACAGTTATTCAATTTGTTCTGAGTGTGGAGTCAATTTGACTAATATTATCCTTTATATTTTTCTGCTTCTCTTTCTTTTTGCCTTTCTATTCCTCTATGTTGATCTGTCCTTTGAACTTAAAAATACCTTGCTACCTACCACTCCAGTTCCATTGATTCTGAGATGGCTGACATTGCCAGTGTGAGAAGTACAGGCTCGGCCAAGTGGCACAATGGTTGCTTGATGGTGGGAGGGGGACGGGGACGGGACAGTTTAGGAAGTGGTGTGTTCCTTCATTTACTTTGGGCCCCTGCATGCTCCTGTTGAATGGAGCATGCTATCTGAAATGTTGCTTCATTTTCAGTGGTCATTGGCTCAGGATTCGCACATATGTAAAATATAAAATAAAATATAAATATAAATTTATTATTATATGTGAAAATCTAGATTTTCCTGGGAAAGCATTGAGATCATCCTTTAATTTGCCCCTCTCATCTAGTAAGCCTTGCCACGAAGTAGCCTGAATAGAGTGCTAGTTGTGGGTGTGTGGTTTCAGGCTAACATGCCTGCACATCGAGATGACTGAGTAATAACTGAGTAATAGAACCTTACTATGGAGACTGTTGGAATAGCAGAGGACAGTAACCTTGGTTTTCTTATCCTGCCAGTAGATTGAGCCGATTTTTCACAGGCAGCTTTAATATTTGGAAGTGCTTACTGAAGAAAGATCGTGTATCAGAAGCATGTGGGACTTTGGGGATTACTGGTAACCAGATACGTTATACCTTATTTGAGGTCTTGATCTTACCCAAGGTGAAATGTTGTTGTCAAGCAAGGAAACATGTATGCTCAATAACTGGAAGTAATGTATACATCAATGTATAAAAGTTGCTCTATTTGTTCCCAGTGCATAAATGATTTGATCTTTGTTTCTGGAAGTATATACTCTTGGCACCTGCTGCTTTACTGATTTATTGTCACTCCATGTCTTTAAGCATTGAATCAATCATCAAAGTTTATCCTGGACTCTTCTTCTCTCCCTCAGTTCGAGGGACTTACATTTGTAAGATTTACGTTGCTTCATTCTGAAGGCATGTTGAGAAATGCAGGATTTTATCCTGGAAATGACTAATGTCACAATCCAATTACGTAAATGAGGTTTTAAAGAAATTTCAAAACTATTACTAATATTGCGTAAGCAACACTTCACAGTTTTCTACTTTTGACAGTGCGTTACATTCTGTATGTCAGTTTTATCTTCTCTGCAAGTGTTAGGACGTGATTCTATAATGCAAAATGCGTGGCAGTTTTATATTTACCAACCTTTGGTGCTAGGGCCATTTTATGCCAAGAATAAGGGTGATTTCTCCAAGTGGTTTCTTATTTTGTTCCAATAAATTGCCTATGCGGATAACATGCTTTAGATTGTAATTGGCTTATACTAAATAAGGGAACTATAATCAGCTTATGAAAAGGGAGGTCATTTAGGATTTTGTCAATACTATGTCTTAGATATCTTCCTGATAGTGGGAGACAACAGGAATCTATCACTTAGCTTACCATGATAATTCACAAATATGCATTGCCACAGTACAAGTGCACAACCTTTTATCCGAAAGCCTTGGGACCAGACACTTTTCGTAATTCGTAATTTGTCGGCCTTCGGAATGGAAAATTTTTAGTGTAGATTTTAATGGCTGGCTCAGTGGTAGAGTGCTCGGCTCATATCCGCAAGGTCGCGAGTTTGCGCCTTGATCCCGGCAGTTCCTCGGTCGCGAGTTTGTGTCTCAATGTAGTTTTTTCTTGCAGA